>NC_133537.1:315492747-316162179 GCF_048544455.1 Silene latifolia
TCAAAATACCTCTTTAGAGAAGGTTTCAATCTTTAAACTTATGGAAAGAGAATTTTAATCTCTAACTCATTCATTTTATAATGATGCGTATCAATGTCATTATTTAAATGTGAATTTCATTTAATATACGTCCTTCTCAAAATACCCTTTTCCGGAAGGAGGTTTAACCATTTCATTTCCATAATGAGGTTAAGTAATGACACTAGCGTGGTTAACAATTAACTTAGCTTTTGTAGATATCAGCATATCTTCTTTTGCAACTTTTAGTCATAAATCTCATTTATTTTGAAGGATGCAACTTCGTTTCATTTAGGCTCTTAAGTAAATATCAATATTGAAACTCTTGGTCAAATGTTGTTCATAAACTAGCCAAATCTCTTGTTAAGACTTTTCTTTAGTCATTTTCTTCCAAAACTTTCTTTTGGTCTCCTCGTGTAGTTATCATGAGAACATATTCTTTTGATTACTTCACTTGGTCTCTTTTGTCATGTAGATCTCATTTATTCGAGACCATAGATCTCATCTATTCATGTACACTATCTATATAGGTATACAAATCATTCTTTCTTTCGTAGATTTCATTTACTCAAGTATACAAATTTGCTTTGTGTTCTTTGTGTCTTCATTTTTCTCCCACTCTATCTTTAGAATAAATACACTAGAGATTCAAAGATAGCTTATGAGACACAAATAATGATTTTGAAGTATAAGGAGGACTATCTCATAGATTGACTAATAGTTTTAGATTTGATGAGTGTACTTGGTAATTTACATTCCTTTAGGAGAGTTCATCAACTCAACATCAGTTTATAATTTATCATACACAATCCTTAAGCTTGTGGACATATAATGAATCCCATCATTATAATTGTCTATTGGATCACTTTAAGTAGATCATCATATGTTTCTATGTGCAAGCATATAAAGACGAATTTTTAGAACAAAGAAATATGATAAAAAGGGGTGACTTGGGTTGCAAACCAAGCCACCATAATCCAAAATACAACCATTTTTTAGAAAGGATCAACCATTTCCATGTCGAACACGGAAATCAAAATAGTTCTAAAAATCCGAAACATAACTTAAATAAGGCAATAATAAAAAGCCAAGCTTCATTGGAAGCTACTCCTAGCTCCTTGATGATTTCTCAAGCTTGGTTTTCCTTTCCCTTGTCCTTGCTTGGAGGAGGCCCTATTTACAATAAAAAGGGGATACATTATCACAACTTTGTATCAAAATACCATAGTTGAATTAGAAACATAAAAGAAAGGATAGTCATTTACCTACTGAAGTGATTTTTCCAGCTTTGATGTCACCAAGATACTTAGAACAATTCCTCTTCCAATGTCCAACACCATTACAATAATGGCATTTGTCAAGAGGACCCTTCTTGGTCTTGGAAGTGCTAGCTTCAAAAGTCTTAGCCTTGGTGGACATGGGAGCTTGCCTCTTACCCTTTTTCCCATTCTTCTTGAACTTTTCCTTACTCTTGGTGCTTATGTTAAGCACATCCTTAGGTGGGTTAACATTTAACCCCATATCTCTTTCGGCTTGCACAAGTAACTTGTGCAACTCTTCAAGAGACACGTCCTTGTATTGCATGTTAAAATTCACCCGGAATTGAACATATGCCTTGACTTTGGATAAGGAGTGTAGAATCCTATCTACAATGAGTTCTTTGGGGATTTCAACTTTTTGAATCTTCAAAGTCTCGACTAGCTCCAACAATTTGAGCACGTGAGGGCTAACCTTTTGGCTCTCCTTGAAATCGAGATCAAAGAATGCCGAGGCCGCCTCATATTGGACGATCCTCGGAGTTTGTGAAAATATTGTCACAAGTTTGGAATAAATTTCATTAGCGGTGCCCATTTTAAAGGCTCTCCTTTGGAGATCCGCCTCCATCGCAAAAATAAGCACATTTTTCATTGCGGCGGACTCTTTAAGGTAAGCCTCATATGCTTCCCTAGTGGCGGCACTCGACCTAGCATTAGGTTTGGGTGGAGAGGCCTCGGTGAGGTAACGAAGCTTGTTGTCACCTTGGGCGGCTAATTTGAATTGGGCATCCCAATCGGAGAAATTTGACCCATTCTTTTCAAGTTTACAACGATCCATGAAGGATCGGAGCCATGAAGCATTAGTGAGAGGTGCGGCGTTGGTGTTTGGTGCGGCCATTTGTTATGAGAAATAAAAGTGGTCTACAAAACGAAAATAGAAGGAATAAAACATTTGTCGTCTTCAAAATAATAACACTCGTAAAAAATTAATTTAAACAAGTTTTATTGCATTTATCTAGTGACCTCTACCCAACTTGATAAATGATTCCAAGATCCAAATTCATATTGACTTGGGCACGAGGTAGCCGATTCATTCCTTATCAATATAACTCGGTGGATTAATTCTTTAATCGATTCTACTTTTAGAACTCTTGGTCGATAAATTACACTAATATTTATCTATAGCCCAGAACACATGCGACTACGGTCACGAATACTTCCGTTGAGGTGAATCCAAATTTCAAATAAATGTGTCCATGATCCAAATTCATATTAACTTAGGCACGGGGTAGCCGATTCATCCCTTATCAACATGAATTCGGTGGATAGACATTTATCACCCACTTCCCCTACGTAACAAGGTTTGTACCCCGGGGTGGCCGAGTGCACTCCCTCGTGAAATAGGTTTTCATGGTTTCTACTTTTTGGTAAGGCTAAGTCTCAATTGTTTATTTTAACGAGAGGTCATGTCAATTTATTATCTATCACGTTTTAAGTGAACTGCGGTGAACTACGATAATTGTAATTGACACGGTCGATAAACTCGATTAAAATGATAATGCATGTTTTAGTTATGGCGATTTAGCGATGCATGCAACATATAAATAAAATGCAAAGCATAAAAAAAAAATCCTAGTATGGCGTTCCAAAAATAGTAAATCTAATTAACTATTACATATTCAGAAACCAACTCCTTTGGTCCCTTGAACTTCGGTCTTGGCACGCAATTCAGGGCAACAAATTTCTTTAATGGATCACCTTCTCGAGTGGCACCGTCTTCAAGGAACTCCGGAATAAATAAATTACATAACAAATTACATAATTTCCTATTATACATTTGTAATTAAAATAAAATAAATCTATTAAATTACAAAACGGTGATACGAGATCACAATAAATTACAAACAAATCGATATTCCCATGCATTTCGGGTAATACCAATTAAACTAAGGCCATACTAAGTAAAATTACATAATTCAAAAATTACATAAACTTAAAAATATGACAATCATAAATAAAATGCAGCATTATAATATGTATGAACATGCCCAATTTTATGCTAAATCGCCTTTAAGGAGTCAATATCGTATATTAATCGGTTTTTACGGATTTGCGTGATTTAACCTTTTAAAATCACCATAATTACATAAAATCATATTTATGTACAAGTTAATTACCCTAACCAACTTAGGACTCAAAATTAGTCTCCACTAACATATTGACAATAATTAACTTATATTTCTTAAAATTGTTCATAAAAGGGCTCAAAATACAAAATTTTGCCATAAACTTCAAATTAAATCATAAAAATTTCAAAATTTGAAATTTAAACTCATGAAAATTCTAGAAAAATACCATGACACTCATAATACTCAAAAACATAGGTTAAAAATTTCGAAAATTATCGAGAAAAACAATGTTGCGGTTTATCGCATTTATCAATTATAACCATAAAAATATGAGAAAAATTATTTTTATCAACTTTTCAATTTTAGATCTGAAATATATGATAAAATGCAACATGTGACGTTTTTCCTTAGTCATGAAATATGTTTTAGCAATTTTTACTAATTAAAGTCACTATTTATGTGATTTTTCATCAAAAATTCATAAATCATGCATAAAGACTTCTATATAGACAAATATTTTACACACATCTTGTAAAATTTCATGTGACAACATACTAAATTTCTATGACCAGAATCGAAATATAAATTATATTAACCTATTTAACCAATTAAATACGATTTTAACTTGAAAAATCCATATTTCGAGCATAACAACTCATTTTATTATGAAAATTTACAGGTGATCAATATATGATATATGTGAAAATATATCCAAAAACCACTGGAAAATATATCCAAAAATCACATTTTAATGTCATTATTATATAAAATGAACAATAAAATCCATAAATTAAAACCAAAAATCCTAAAAACATTTTAGGATCAGAAACCTTAACATGCATAATTAATTTCGTGATATATCATAATAAACACAAATTTATAAGTTTTGTTTGTTAATCATATAACTCGAAAAAACAATAACCGATTTGCATGCAAATAACCTAAGGCTCTGATACCACTTGTTAGAAAATATTATCTCATATTTCGACATATTCATATATGTTACACTTTAATTTTGTCATAAAAATAAATTTAGATCTTATGCATGCAAACATGAATAAGAATAAAGAAGAAATCGTTTTCTTTACATTGAGATTTCGGATATATGGGCACAAATGAGTTCTCCTACTCACTTGTTATTGAGCTTCCTAATATTGGATGAACAAGGATTCAAGCTTAGAATCCCTCCCAAGGAATTATACCCAAGATAACCTCTTAAAAGACTAATATTATTATTACTAGAATAATACTAATCTTAATAAAATTGACCCAAAATATTGTTTTGTCCTCTTGAATTTTTCGGGCAAGAGAAGAGGAATTTTGGAGTTTTTATTTCTCTAGATTTTCATAAGATATAGAGATTATTGTATTTCTCACACTAGAAATAATGTATAAAGTTATGAATGAAAATTAGAGAGAAAAACTCTCTATGAAGGCTATTGAAAACCGGTGGGGAGAGAGGAGAGAAGAGGAAAAGTGAGCCAATGCATGGGCAAGTAATTCTTCTCAAGAAAAACTAGGTTTGCATGGCTACAAACTAGTTTTAATCATTATGCTCTCCACTTAATAATTTAACACAATAACATTGTATTCCTTCCAATATTTCGGTCCATATAAGATAAAATGGGTTCCATTTTATCTTTGTCAATTTATCAATTTGTCACATGTCACAAGTCATGTAAAATTGTCATGCATTTTTAACATATTAAAAATCAACGTATTAATAAAAATACGTCATGTACAAAATCGACTTAGTATTTCATAATTACTTGTACCAAAACGGTTTATCAATTATAAATCACAACGTCTTATAT
The DNA here is from genome assembly GCF_048544455.1 of Silene latifolia. Lineage (NCBI taxonomy): Eukaryota > Viridiplantae > Streptophyta > Magnoliopsida > Caryophyllales > Caryophyllaceae > Silene > Silene latifolia. The sequence continues at coordinate 315,497,965 of NC_133537.1, forward strand.
TTATAATAAATTATTCATTCAGTTTCAATTGTTTCTATAAATAATTATTTCATCTAAGCAATAAAACAATTCGATTACTTAGACCGTATCTTATTTAATCAAATTACAATGAGATATGTAAATATTACTTCCAAAATCGTCCGTCAATTTTAAGTAATTTAATTAACTCGTATCGTCATACGATCAATTAAATATTCAATTAAGAGTGTTACCCTTTAGGTATGACCTAAGGGAATCAACTGATCACCACCGTCGCACGACAGTAATGTCAAACTCTAGTCAGCCAATCATTACCGATATGTGTGGACCAGTTGACTGTAAAATATTACTTCCCACATGTATTCTTGAAATGAGACTTAAACATGTGATCATCATGATCGACAGTTGTGATCGCATTATTGTCGGAGGACACATATTCCAACAATCCCGACAGAAGGTGGCTTAGGTAGCTTGCCCTCTTTGATCATATCTTGGATGGTGTGTTTCAAGAGAAAATAATTTTCAATATCATGGCCTCTACCTTGGTGATATAAGCAGTATTTGTTGCCCTTCCAGAGGTTCACCTGTTTTTCTAAAGGTGGATCCGGAGTCGGCCCTATTGGATGTAGCTTGCGTTGGGTAGAGAGTCTCTTCAAAGCATCAACATAAGACATGCCTAGATCGGTAAGCACCCTTTGATGTCTCCCAGGTTTCTTTTCAGCTGTTTTTGGCTTTCTAGGACGATGGTTATTGCAAGAGGTAAGCTTTGGATGACCTAGACTAGAGGTTTCTTTAGGTGGCATGTTCTTTTCCACCATCCCATTTTCAAGGGTGAGGATGCGAGTGCTCAAATTTTCCACTGTAGCTTGAACTCGTAGGACGATGGCATAAACGTCTTGGAGAGACATGGTGATTGTGGCTTGAACTGCTTCGTGACCTTGCTGACTGACGGAACTTGCTAGATTCCTACTCGACAGAAATGATGCGCATTACAATTCGATTCGACATGGGATCACGCATACTAAGGCAATAAGCAACGAACACAGGAAGGGACAAGTAACTACGAGGATAAGATGACAAATCTAGACTTCGACTTGTGAATTCATGAAATGTCGTGAGCGACTTCTCGTGTTTGAACTCATGGTGCATGACTTTAATTTAGACTCGAGTGTTGACTTTGACGGAGTGACATTTATGTGGTTGACTTGATTGACGGAATTGACGACACATGTTGATTCTAAATGATAGACTTGACTCGAGGTTCGGGTATGTGTGTCCCGAACGTGTCACTATGAGAATTCGGTGTGTTGACTCGAGTGTGTGGGTCGAGGTGTCGAAAATATATAGATCCTAACTGAACTGGGTCCAAAATGACAGCGTGACGCCTTAGGACTTGACTCGAATTTGAAAAGACCCGAAATGTAGGAAAAGACGGGTTTATAACTTGAGAGAGTTCCGACTAGGACATAGTCGGTTTGAACTTTGACTCTAACTTAGCCCAATTGAATTTACATATTTTTTTTAGATGGTTTGAAAATATTTTGGTTTAAATTTTTTTTTTTTGGACTCTTTTTTTTTTTTTACGTTTTTTTTTGTTTTTTTTTAAATGGGTTTGAGGCCCGAAGTTTGACTCGACATTTGGACAGAGTTTCGGCTTAATTTGTGCTGTTTTGAAAATGTTTACATTTTGAAAAGGATTTTATTTTACAAAATATCGTCATAGTTTTGTTTACAAAACGGTGATCACGTATATGATACAAACATACATATGGGCATTATAACGGTATGCTGAGTGCATTTATAAGGGTTTTGGCTCAAAAGGAGGGTTGCCATACCAAGCAATCAAACCCTGGTCTGTGGAGAGGTCCATGCCAAACAAGAGTAAGGTCGGTTCCTAGTCCATTTTCTCGAGTAGTGAAAGCCCTTGATACAAACATGAGTAAGCATCATGGTATGGTTGACGTCAATCGCTATCCATCCTTAGGCCCAGATAAGAATTTGGACCGTCCACACGGGACGATTGGTCGAATGGGTTGGGTTGGGCCTAGGAAGGCCGAATAAAAATGATCTAAGAAGATCGAGTAATGAAAACCGACAACTGTCTCATATAAACTATTCCCTAACCTTGTTCAAGCTTCACCCTTGGCAAGACGTAAGTGTATTACTCCCCAGCGGAGTCGCCAAATTTTGGACACGGGGGCGCTTGGGAAACAAGCGTTTGCATTTGTCGAGTCGCCACCAATTTATTGTGGAAAATTGGAAACCGTTCGAATTTTGGACACAAAGTAATTACAAATGATATTTGAATTTACGTCATAAACATGCTCAAAAGAGTTTTAGAAATAAAAGAAAAGAACAAATGAAATAAGGAAAATAAGAAAATTGGAAAAAAAAAAAGAAATTGGAAATTGATTTAAATAAGGAAATTGGAAAATAAGGAAATTTGGAAAATAAGAAAAATTAGGAAAACTAAAAATAGAAAAAAAAAATTAGGAAAAAAAAAATAAAGAAAAAAATAGAGAAAATGGAAAATATGAATTATATAAAAAATATGTCGAATTATGGCGATAGTAAGAATAATAGTTAATTAAAATCCTAATTAGAAACCCTACGTCAAAACGAGAAGAGTTCAGAGGCAAACGCCAACTTAAAACAGGCGCAGCATCTGTTGCGTCCTCTAGAAGAGGCGCAGCACTTCTGCGTCTGTTCTCCAGTTGGATTTTGACCGTGAAAGTCATACTCGTGGGTTGTTAATGTTCGTTAGTAATTTTAAGGCCGATTATTGATATATAACAACCCAACCCACCACTGTCGTAACACAACCCAATAAGATGGGTGTGCACTTTTGGGCCAGTTATTTGTCCTCACTTAAGCCCAAAATCACAAGGCCTTGTTACTAAGTGGTGGGTGAAATCTTTTATAAACATATCACAACCTCCTCAATTCCCCGATGTGGGACAACCTTACTCTCAATAACTTGGGGTGTTACAATCTCCCTCACTTAAAGAACACAACGTCCTCGTTGTGCCTCCAACTTGACCGTAGCCAAGCCCAGAATCCTCCCCCGCTAGGTGTGTGACCCGGGTACTCCCGACCACGGGCTCACCACACGGTCGCAGGGTCGCTCTGATACCATTTATAACAACCCGACCCACCACTGTCGTAACACAACCCAATAAGATGGGTGTGCACTTTTGGGCCAGTTATTTGTCCTCACTTAAGCCCAAAAGCACAAGGCTTTGTTACTAAGTGGTGGGTGGAATCTTTTATAAACATATCACAACTTCCTCAATTCCCCGATGTGGGACAACCTTACTCTCAATAACTTGGGGTGTTACATGATATTAGACTCAAGTAGAAGTGATTTAGCAGATTACATACATACTAATATTGTCAATTAGCGATAAAAACGTATTGAAACGATTTATTGCAGGTTAGCGATAAAAACGGATTGAAACGATTTATTACAGGTTAGATATTATTTACGATGCCGGAATTGAGTTATATACAAAACTTGAAGTTAATGGTGGAAACAAAAGATTACGAATTGGTGAAGAAAACAGATTTAAAACATATATCAAAGACGAATTCAAAAGACTTGATATGAATGAATCGAGCCTCTTAAATCCGGGTTTGAATTAGATGACGAAAACCCGCAAATATTGATTATAAGGGATTTAAGTCGAATTAAACATTATGATTTGAAAGAATTAATTAAGATGGTTTGTATACTAAAACGAACAAAAGAAACGAAAGAAATAAGAAAAATAGAAAAGTTGCAGAAAGATCGAGGAAGAAGAAGAAGAGCGCAGCTCATTTTCGGGAAGAGACGCAAGGATGTCTGCGACTCTTCGAAGAGGCGCAACTGCTGCTGCGTTTCTTCTCGACGTCAGATCTCAACTGATTTGTAAATACGGTTTTAAAAGATGGTTTTTAAAGACGGTTTGAACATGCTTATGACATAAACTCGTACATTAATTAATTACAATAAAATAAAATACATTAAATAAAATTGGGATTTTACACCCTGAGACTTACATGTTAGCGTCGCGAGATTTAACTAAATCGGTTTTTTAGTGGTAACCCGACTCGATCTATGCAAATATGAAAGTGCCCATAAAAAAAGAATTAAATTAAATTTATTTGATTAATTGAGTGGAGTTGGTTAAATTGGTCGGTCATGCAAAACGAGACTGGTACTCAGAAGGATCCGAGCTTACGTGGTCGAAAGTTCAAGCACGTAGACGTCAATAAGCAAAGAGCGCGGTCTTAGAATGCAAAGGGAGAAGAGAAGGGCGGACACTCGCGTGAAGAATATGAGGAACGAAGGTCCCTATTTATACTAATCACACGGAGGAATTATGGTAAGAATAGGATACGGAAGGAAAGATCCGGAAACAACCGACTTAGGTTAAAACACGGAAACTTGGACAAAAAGAAAACCTTGAGAAAAGGCGCAGCAGGTGTTGCGCTCCTCAGAAGAGGTGCAACACTTGCTGCGTCCTTTCTCGGGTAAGTTCCTCTGCGCGTAGAAAACGCGTTTGACAGCCTGTCGTATTTTAGGCATAACTTTCTCCAAAAGACTCGGTTTAAGGTTATTTCAGTGGCGTTGGAAAGCTAAGAAATAGATCTAGAACTTTTTGTGAAATAGGCCTGACCCAAAAAAGTCGTTATCACCTCGTTAAACGTGCGGGGTTATCATTTCAACTAAATGAAATGCACATTTTGTAATGTAAACTTTAAGTTTAGCCCAATGAAGTGACATGAGACTCAAAATGAGATATAATCTCAACATTTATGACATCCTAACCTTAGGTAGACAAGCACATTGCCTTTGACTCGAGATTTGACAGTTTTAAGAAATGAAGACGGTTTTTGACCTGGACTCCAAATGTACTCTAATTACTGCCAAAACGACCGTAATGACACCTAGATGACAACCATGAGGTAGAGACAAGTGTATGAGTTACCTTTTATTAACCGATTTACGAAACGTCATAAAATCGCGACATATTCTAAACATGCGGCCCAATCATTACTGGGTGTCTGGCGGGAGGTGCAAAAACGAGGTATCTACAACGTGACACATGAGCGTTGTGCGGTATACCCCTTTTGCTTTTGGTCTAAATATTTTTTCTCGAATTCTAGCTATTGGAATTTTAGTCATTAAAGCATAATCACACAATAATATATGTTCTTAATGTTTGGTATTATTACCATTCATTGCCGGTTTAATGGTCATTAACTTGGTGATTTTTTGGCATCTCTATGTGGTTGTTGGCTTTTTATTCACTATAAAAGCTTCCATTCTCCAACAACTTTATACACACAAAAATACAGAAACATTATTTCTATATCTTTTATAAACTTTATTCTAAGAACAGTTCCCACTTTCGTCTTTGGTGTGCAACAATGTGCGGAAGAAGGCGTTAACCCTGAAATCGGTGACCACAAAACCCAAGGAGCACCTGTGTGGGGGTCTAACTGATTTAGGACAGTGTCTTACACGGCGTCTCGATTAAGGTTTTATCGATCAGATAAGTTCATATTTCCTACAAATCTAAATCATGCTAACATATACTCCCTCCGTTCCGGTGATATATTTACATTTTTCTAATCGAGGGGTATAAGTCAATAGTTTACACTTCTATTTTAGGAAAGTTATTTCTGTTATGTATATTAGGTGTGAGTATGAAATCTCGGATTTACCCTTCTCCTTCATCTCTTTCATCCTTCCTCTCAAAGGACCCAGACCATCCCGCCGTTCACTTTATCCGAACACCCGACACACCACCAAGCCCACACCACCTACAACCACCACCACATTAACCCAAACACCCTACACACCACCAAGCCTATTTGGCGCTACTAATTAAACTCACCAAAAACAAAATGATCATCAAATCACCATCAACATCATCATAAATCTCCAACAACAATCCACCATATCACATCTCCAGTGATCTTATCGCCGGAAAAAATGGTGTGTAGGTATGTTGAGGTGATCTATTCTTGTTATTTTGCTCGCCGGATTCCCGTCTAAAAGAGGCGATTTGTTCTTGTTATTTTGCTCACCGGATTCTCGGTGTTTAGGTGTGTTGACTCGTTGTGTTGGTGTATAAGTTATGCAGTCAGGTGTCTTGTTTTCTGGTGGTTTTTGAACCATTGATTATTAAGCTTTTCTATTATTGTTTCCTGCTGGTGACCATTCAAAAGGTGGGGATAGGGGTACTTGTGTAGTTTTGCCCTTGTCTTGATATTAGTGTAAAAAGCATGTGTAAACATTTCATCGGAACGGAGGGAGTAGATACAACATTGACAACATGGACAATGCAAATTATTGCACAACAGATTTCATGCATGAAAGTAAAGTGAAATGTGAACTAATCATACAACCACCATGTTATATTCATATTATAGAAAAACAGAGGATATATGGAAATGTATGAGGTTACTAATATTGAAACACGGGTGATTAACATCATTTCACATTTTTATTTATAATATAATTTACGGTAACGCTTTATCTCTCTTAGATTGTTAGAAGAAGTGGAGCTAAATATTACCGTAAATAATATTATAACATAAATAAAATAATATAAATGAAGAATTGAATAAATAAATTAACAATAATATAAAAGAGTGTAGAGAGTAAAAAGATGTAGCCTGGGTCGAATCGCGCTAGGCACTTTCCTAAGAGAGATAGCGTTCCTCTCCCAAGATACGACAACCCGTTGGACTCCTTCGATAGCAGCAAGAGGAGCCCCCGTCCCCTGAACAGCTCAATAATAATTTATAAAACAAGATAACTTTTTCACGTATAGTGTGGGGATTGAATACAAGCACGATTGTTAATAAAGCAATACCAAAGCCGCATATCTTCGGTAGAAAACACAAACCAAATGTTTCCATAAGTTGCTCATTATTTTTTATCCACACACAACTCCTTATACTTTGGTGTTATACATAATGATCATTACACAAATAATCCACCTAAGTGTAAAAACGGTCAATGCAATAATGGCAGAATATTCATTCTCTAAAACTTTGCAAATCAACATTAAACGGCTAAACATTTGTCCATATACTAAATGTAAATAATGATAGTAAAGATCCATTAAACCATTAAAATGAATGTCATTAATCTTAATAAAAAATATTAATCATCCCACTAAATCACATTGACCAAGAATAAAATCTCCTCATAACTCCACAAGATATGGAATAAAAAACTTATTAAATTAAATATGAATTACTTGGTCAAATAAATAAAAGTTATAAAACAAGATAATTCTTAAATCACAATATTTTCCAGCAAGTACGACGTCTACAGCAACGCATCCTTGAATGGTCTAGGATGTGTGCTAATACAAAATGGAAAAGTGATTGCTTATGCATCTGACAGTTGAAGGTGCATGAGAAAAATTATCCAACTCATGACCTGGAGCTAGCAGCTGTAGTTTTTGCTTTGAAGATTTGGAGGCATTATTTATATGGAGTTAGGTGTAACTTCTACACGGATCACAAGAGCCTCAAGTACATTTTCACCCAGAAGGAGTTAAAATGGCTAGAACTCATCAAGGACTACGACATTGAGTTACAATACCATGAGGGGAAGGCAAATGTCGTCGCCGATGCCCTGAGTAGGAAGACGGCTCACTGGCTAGTACGAGACTTAGAGAAGTTGGAAGTTGAGGTTGTGAATAAAAGAAAGTTAACCTTAAATGCCATGACTGCTGAACCCGATTTGTATCATGAACTTAGAGCTCTACAATGGGAAGATCCAGAGTTAGTGAAGATTAAATAGGGTATACCACAAGGAAAATTCGAAGGATTCGAAATCTATTTAGATGGGAGCTTGAGATTTAAAGAAAGATGGTGTGTGCCTCATTATGAAGCCATTCGCAAGAAGATCTTATGGGAAGCGCACAGTTCGAGATATTCCATTCACCCAGGACCTGATAAGATGTAAAAGGATTTGAAGCTACAATATTGGTGGCATGGGATAAAGAGGGATGTAGCAGAATATGTTGCCAAGTGCCTCATTTCCCAGAAGGTTAAGTTTGAACACCAAAGACCTGGAGGCCTACTGCAACCCTTGAATATTCCAATGAGGAAGTGGGATTCCATCTCCATGGATTTTGTGATGGGACTACCGCGAACCCAAAGCAATAAGAATGAGATTTGGGTAGTTGTTGATAGATTGACTAAGGTGGTACATTCCATTCCAATACGAGAAACTTGGAGCATGGAGGAACTAGCAAAATCTTACCTGAAGGAGATCATTCGACTACATGGAGTGCCAAAAGACATCGTATCTGACAGAGACCCTCGTTTCATTTCATACTTATGGGGAAGACTACAGGAATACATGGGGAGTAAACTCAACTTGGGAACCGCGTTCCATCCTCAAACGGACCGACAAACGGAGAGGACAATCCAGACCCTAGAAGATATGCTTAGAGCATGTGTCCTAGAATTTAATGACAGTTGGGAGAAACAACTACCCTTGATAGAGTTCTCCTACAATAATAGTCACCATGCGAGTTTAGGTTGTGCACCTTTTGAAGCACTCTATGGGAGAAAGTGTCGAAGTCCAGTATGCTGGGATGATGCCAGCGATCATCTGACATTAGGACCTTAAACTATTCAAGACCAGATTGAGCAGATTAAGATTATCCGAGAAAGACTACAAGCAGCGCAAGATCGACAGAAAGCCTATGCCAATGAACACCGGAGACCGATCGAGTTTGCCGTGGGAGATCATGTATTCCTAAAGGTATCACCAATGAAAGAAGTAAGACGATTTGGCCTAAAAGGGAAACTCGGCCCAAAGTACATCGGACCGTATGAAATCTTGGAGAGAATTGGCAAAGTGGCCTATCGTTTAGCACTACCGCCAAACCTATCAAAGGTGCATAACGTGTTCTATATGTCCCAGCTGCGGAAGTATAGAAGAGATCCATCACATGTCATTATACCTGATGTAGTCGCTATCGAACCCAACCTTCTTTACTCTGAAAGACCGGTGGAGATTCTGGCCCGAGAGACCAAGACACTTAGGAGGAAGTCGGTACCTTTGGTCAAAGTTCGATGGTTAAGCCAGAACCTCAACCATGCTACTTAGGAGACCGAAGAGTCCATGCGCGAAAGTTACCCCGAACTTTTTGATTAGGTAGTTTGCACATCTTTAGTTATCGTGAATTTCAAGGACGAAACTCTTTTAAGGGGATGTACTGTAACACCTCGTGTTTTTAATCGCATATTTACATAATTAATCCCGATATTATAATCTTAGAAGAGAAATTTGAAATTTCATTCAATACCTTTTTAGTCTTCAAAACAATCATTATAAGTTGTGACTTTTCATCCGCGCGTAACTTTAATCCATCTTCGTATTTTGGCTCCTAATTGCTCATCCGGACTCCGATTGAGGCGAAATAAAAGCCTAAATTTATTATTTTTTCGAGCCCGATGCAATGGTAATATTTTATTTTGCCATTAACAATTTTAAAATCTCAAACCTGCTCGGTTGTGCAAAGAGTCTTCATAAAATCATGGTGTTTATAATTAATTCCATGATGACCCTGCAAACAAACAAGGATTTGTTTTTACCTCCCATATTTAAGAAGGGCAGCAGCTTATGACTCTTTCTCCTACCCCAATACATCCATTCTTATGAAGAGTCTAATCTTCCATCAGCTTTTGTTTCTTTCTTCATTCTTGTGCATGGACTAGACATTTTACTCTTACACAAAACATGACCATTGTCTTTTGTGATGATTTCCAGTTGCATAAAAAATGATCCGTGAACTTAAACACATGGAGTGAGTAGATTTACATCCTATTTAAAACACCTAAGTTCACTTATTTCACACCTTGCTTCACTTGCTCAAAACTCCTTACGATATTTGCATAGTCACATCTTCCATCTTCCACAAAGCCCAAGTTAAAACTTATTACTTTTCATTCCCTTTTCTTTTCCCAACTCTTGATTATAATTACTAGATTAATTAAGTAGATAATTTATTACTAACTTGTTTGTTATTTTGTTGTTATCATGGAATCAAATTAGAGGAGGAAGAGGAAGAGCTTGTTGATCTAAGCATCTTTGATTACATTCAAGACCCGGATAACCTTTAAGGTAACCTAACCTAACCCTCTGCCTCGTCATTGTAGAATACTAGTAATCTAGTTAAGAGGCAAATAGACATATCCTGATAGGATAGGTCTTTCTAACTAGTGTCATATATGTATTTTAGTGCAACATAATATTGCTTGTTACATGCATGTTACTGCCCAACTTGAATAAATCACTTAAACAAATTATTATGTGGAAAATTGACAATGTGCCAATCATGTCTATAAGCTTAATAATTGTGTTGTCACCTCACATGAAAAATATACCTTTGAATAAATTATTTACTATGCACTCACATGTTAGACCCACTAAAACAAAGTCAAAATGAAAATTTGTATGTATACACTAACTTTTATGAAAAATGATGAAACTTCTTATTTGCACTCATTTCGTTTCATGCATGATATGGAGTTGAAATTTTTATATATATTACCTTCTGATTTATAGAATGTCGGCCCAATTACAATTTAGGCACATTAGGATTGTTGGTCTATATTTATTTTAACATGTCGAGATAATATATAGTTATTTTCACTCCCGTCGGCCCTCCATATAAGATTTTTCTTTGTTCTTTATATCAGTTTAAATGAATTAAAATCATGTTATATTCACTATATACTTTTAATCAATTTAATTTATCATGAATCTAAAATTCATTTTATAAACATATACTTATATTTTGCTTTTATCTTTACCGCTGGCAAAAAAAAAAAAACTTATATTTTTGCTTGAATATATTATCTTTGCTGTTTGTTTTGCGATGTCAATAAACAAAGTCAAGGATAATCATAATCATTTAAGTGCTCTTATATACAATGATAAATTCATTACGCATGTTATTAATTACGACCCGTGCGTTTTCTGCACGGGTTTAAAACTAGTTTGTGGTATAAATAGACCCGAAAGTGGGGTCATTTAGCTGAGCAAAGGTCCTCTTCATTTCTTTCTCTCTATTTCTTGTCAATTAACTCTAATAGATTCATATTATATATTATTTGTCACCCACATCATCATCCATTACTTCTATTACTGACCGTTAAATCATTTTAGGAAAAAATCTTAGCCATTTAAAAGAAATGAAAAGGATCCAAATTACATTCAGTTTATCCTTTAACGCTAAAATGTGAAACTGTCTCAACAAAACTTTGATGGACTAAAAGATGATCCAATGTGAAACCAACCCCCAACGACTGATTTATTACTATAATTAACGGGAATAGTAAATTTAACCGTAAAACTATTTTGTTTATTATATATATGTAACACCCCTGATTTATCGGCTAAATTAAAACTTACTTTATCATACAAAACTGGCCGAAATACAGGGATATTATAATTAATATACAAAGTCTCTATTACAAAATCTCTTTTATACAAATGAAAATAAAATGAAACAAATCTTTTACAAAGTCTTTAATTAAAAACTTGACTTGAAAATCCATATGAACCGCAGCGGAAAGACCTGAAAATAAAATCAGAAGACAAAAAAGAACTACCCCCATGACGAGTAGCCCCGAAGGGAGAAAACACGTCAGCCGGAAAGCTGAGTAACAGATAATACCTCAATATAAGCAGAATAGTTTTTGGTCATGGCGTGGAAACACAGACACGTAAAAATAAAATAAACATAGAGAATAATAAAAACACTCCCCATGACTAATCTGAAACTCAACTTAACACTCTCATCCCAATAATTAAGTCAATCTCAAACTCAACTCATTACTCTGTCTCACTCATTACTCCATCTCATAATATAATACTCCAAAGTAACCAGATATCGTATTCTCATCGTCGACCCTAAGACAAGGGCAAGGGGTGAGTGAACCGGCGGTATGGCCGCAAAACAATATATCCATCTCAATATCAATTTCAATCTCATAATAATATAACTCAATACCATGGTCACTCCGGACCGTAAATACAACTTGGCTCAAAGGCCCCATAACTCAATACCAGTAACAAATTTCAATCTCAATTTCAATATCGCCAAAGGTTCAAAGAATCGTGCTCAACACTAGAGAGTATACCTCTAAGCTACTCACCCACGAGTCAAGGTCAAAGAAATCGACAAGTCAAACACAATACGAATCCAACTAACCACCAATTCGTTATACTGGAGGACCAACGTTGAAATCATATAAATTATAATACTTCAATGTCACCGATAGGAAGACCCTCACCATCATTGGTTCTCAAGATAACTAAATCCCATAATTTCACAATTAAAGCTAATAATTTGTCCGTACTCACTAAACCTGCAATCCGCCAACATTATCCTTTTCAAACAGCTAATAATTCCTTAACGATGGTCACAACGCTATACTAACATCACGAATAAGGGCTACGTCTCACACCACCCTTCCCAGAGACTATTAAGTCATTAACATAAAATATAGAAATCTTAAGATAAGTAAGAACGGCCAACACACTTTATCATGAATTAAATTAAAACGCAGGTAGATTACATAGCACGTAATCAAACAACCTCGAACAATAATAGTAATATTAGGATCGGTAGAATCGTGTTACCTTACAGTAGAAAGCTTGGCCAACAATACTCGAAAACGGTCCAATCACTAACCATCGAACTAATCAAATTACGGAACAGTGCAACATGTCCACCTTGAATTCAAGGTACATAATAATGAATCAACTAAATATGATAGAAAATTGAAATAAGAGTAAGTGGTGGGCAAGAAAAGAAGCTTGCAGGAGGAGGAGGATTGCAAATTTGCAGATATGAAAACGGAAACAAGGTTTAGAGGTTTGACGGCTAAGTTAAATAAAAGACCGCATAGTGTATAAATATTTTTAACCCTATTCAGATTCTTAATAGATCGAATTACCCCTTTCCAAAATAAAGTAGAATTTGGACACTAAGTTAAAACTTAAACTAAATTCTTTTTTTTTTTTGAATTAAAATATTTATAGTAAATATTTGAAATATTTTGGCTATTACAATCTTTTCCTCTTAAAAGGAACTTCGTCCCGAAGTTCGAGTTTAGAAATTAAAAAAAAGTTAAAATTTCAGTGGTATTACATTCCACCCTCCTTAAAAATAAAGTTCGTCCTCGAACTTAAAAATTCAAAACAATGTGTCAAATTTTTATTGAGAGGTTTTAAAAGTGAAATCGGGCGGCGTCAAGATGTGACGATCTCAACACCTAACCAATAAAGAATCCGCTCTGATACCAATTGTAACACCCCTGATTTATCGGCTATCGGAGTGATGCTATGACCCGTGTGCTCAACGTGAACTAGAGAGTAAGACGGAGGTTTGGCAGGATCAGTAATTTGGCTTGAATCAGAGTTTGTCATGGTGAGATAAGAGGAGAAAGAAAAAAAAAAAAGAAGAACAATAGATGTAGGCGTGTTACACGTAGAGGATCGAAAAACCTAATATCACTGATACCATATTATAATTTGGAAATCAGTCATAGGAAGATAATAATTGTATTCATTGGTTGTGTCAAATATTTACACCTATTGTTCAATATATACAGAGAATAGAGTTAGCTAATTACAAAAAGAAATTAGGCAAAATATATCAATGAATTATACTGTATAAATCATAGCCAGTTTGCTTATTTGTTGCCTTACTTGTTGGCTGTCACCAACGGATCTTTGGCTGACTTGGAGTCCTTGGCAACGGCTCCTTGGGAGCCTTATAATAGCTTGTTTATCAATTTCCTTAATAATACTCGTATTATTCGTTGTTTATTGTGTGCACGAAGTTGAATTATATTGATACTTGATTGTGGATTGATGACTACCATCTCTATCTATTCATATTGAAGTATCGTACAATTAACTCATCATCTCCTTCAATTTTGTGATTATTACACCCTAAAGATTCATCATTGTACAATGAATACAAATTACGAGTCCTCATGCATTAGTATTCATGACAATTAGATGATATAATCAGAGGAATATTTAGATTAATTGAAAATAATAAGAAAGGAGACTGTTAGGTGTAACTTGATTAACTTGATCTAGGAAGATTTTGTCGTAGTTCATGGGGTGAGTACGTGGTGGCCGGGGTAGGGGAGGTTGGGATAGGGGATGCCGGAGCAAGGCGGGTACGTCGAAAGGTGCGGTAGGCCGGCGGGAGGGGAGGGAGAAGTATGTAATTGGCTTTGAGTGAGGGTTTGGGGAAAAAATGACAAGGATAAAATCGTAAAAAACGTATGTGAAAGAGTAAAATGCGTATAACCCATGATTTGACTTGCACAATCATTTGATTTTATATAACCATTTTTCCTTCAAAAATTGTCAATTTGGCAAAATCATTACTACTCACACTAAAACACTATTTTCATGACTAATCCGAAATACAAAGGCCCTGTTTGGTAATCAGCAGATTAATAATAGCATAAATAGATTGGTCAAGCAGATTATGAATGACAGATTAGATTGGCAAGTTTGACTAGTATGTTTCAATTAGCAGATTTAATAATAGTGTTTGATAATTAGCGTATTTAGGTTAATAGATTGTTGTATCTATATGTAAATGGTTGACAGATTTAGTTTTTCCAATCTACTAATGTGAATATGCTGGGTGGAGCAGCATATTGGAAAACAGTAGATTGAAGCACAATCTTCTGTTTCAATATGTCATTTACCAAACACGTAAATTAATAGATTCGTGAGCCAAACATGTTGAGAGGCTTGAATATGCTGAAAATTCACCAATATACTGTTTACCAAATACCCCAAAGTGAATAAAGGTTTTTAAAAACAATATATAAAGCAGAAGTTTTGTAACTGAGCCAAAAATTGGAAAGTAAATATTTCATGACACCTTGCAATGCATAATCTGAATAAAAAGAAGGTAAGGAGATATATTCAGTTGTCTATTATTTCGATATCAAGATCTCTATTCATATGTGTGTGTGTGTGTGTGTGTGTGCGTGCGTGCGTGCGTGCGTGCGTGCGTGCGTGCGTGCGTGCGTGCGTGCGTGCGTGCGTGCGTGCGTGCGTGCGTGCGTGCGTGCGTGCGTGTGTGTGTGTGTGTGTGTGTGTGTGTGTGTGTGTGTACTATTTGGTTGCACCGTGTGCGTTAAGCACGATTCCCCAAGATATTTCAATTATTTACGTTTCATGTGCATGTTAGCGTGTCCTGATTTGTTTTGGCTTTGTATATATTTTTGTTGCGATTACAACAAATCTTTTTTTGGCGTTATATTGTTGTGATTGTTGAATCGATTGCAAATAAGATGACAAGCATACGTAAAGATCTTGTATCTATCTTTGTTGGGGGTATTAATGTCGTACTATAACCGCCTTTTTGCTTAGATGGTTAATTCACTCCATGCTTGCAATTTGATTATTGTTTATATCCTGTTTTTGGGCAACTATATTCATTAGGAATGTGGTTATCCTTAGCTATTCAAACTATGATAGTATTTATAGGATAATTTGTATATGACTCGCCCTCTCTCTTGTACTACTCTTTCTCTCTTCCGCGTATCCTCAACCACCCCCTTTCCTTTCTCCTCATATAAGTTGTCATTCTCCCCTTGCCCCTTCCTACTCTTCCTCTTCCTACTCCTCCTCTTCCCTCATCTTTCTCAATCTCTCTCCCCTCTCCCCCATTACCCTTTTTTCTCCCATTTTCTCTCTCCAACATTGCTACATCCTAAATTACCCCCTTTTCATCATCGTGGTCCTCCTCTTCCCCTTTCCCCTTCCTCCTCCCATGTATCTTAGATGTCTCATATCCTCATCATTTATATCTTCTATCCCCCCTCATCATCCAGTTTTAATCAAATTACTCCTTCTCTCTTTTTTCCTCGTACTACTCCTCCATGTCTTTCCACATCTCCTCTTTGCCCTTCCTTCTTTTCTTTTCTCTGATCGTCCGCATCCTTCTATATTTTTCCCTCTCCAATCCTTCTCCTTTTTCCCCTTATTCTCTAGCTGAACCTTCATCCCTTTTCCCTTCCCCACATCCGCATTCTTCGCCTTCCTCTTTATCCCCTACTACTTTCCTCCTCTCGTGATATCTTCATCCTTCTGTTCCCCCATTCCTCTCTCCCTCCCCCTTGTTTTCCTCTTTACCTATCTCTTATCTCTTTAACGTTGCCGCTTCCTCATCCTCCTTGTCCCTTTTCCTATTCCTTCTCCACTTCCATTTCCCAGTTTCTACGCCTCTTCTTCTGTCTCCTCCATCAGTTCCCCTATGAATCTTCCAAGAAAACGACATCGTGATATAGATTGTCTCAATTAACGTATACATTTATAAAAAGAAATTCGAAAGTTTAATAAATTAATTTTTTTTTGTCTGTTTTTTTTGAATTTTTCATTATAAGAACTTCTCTTCTTATTACTACAACTCCTCCTCCCCCTTTTTTCTCATATTACTCATCATTTTCCCATTACCCCTTCCTACTCCCCTCTCTCTCTCTCTCTCTCTCTCTCTGTAAAAGGTTGTTAGGAATAGAGGGATACCAAAACATACATGGTTGTAAGTGACCTCTCTCTCTCTCTCTCTCTCTCTCTCTCTCTCTCTCTCTCTCTCTCTCTCTCTCTTTCAACTCCCCTTACACACTCTCAACTCCCCCGCTCCAATTCCGTTCCGTTTCATCCCGATAGCGAAGCGAAAAACATCAAAGACCGGATATCCTTCCTCCTCAAGTTATTTTAATTGTTTACGTTTCAAATGCATAGTAGCGAATCTTGATTTAGTTTGGTTTTCTTTACATTTTGAGTAGCAATCACAATGATTTTTTTGTCATTATAACTTTTTGGATGTTCGAATCGATTACAAATAAGATCACATTCATAAATATTTCAGATCTAACTTTGTTGGGAACATGCATATACGATCTGGTTCGGTTGTTTGTACATGTTAAGCGTTGGTCACAATGAAACTCTTGTTGTTATATTATTTTGATGGTTGAATCAATTGCAAACAAAATTATAACCATTCGTAAATAATTTGTATTTAACTTTGCTGAGAGCATGAATATTCGAATATAACTACACTTTTGCTTAGATGGTTAATTGTTAAAGAACACAATTACATGGAATACATAAGTCATTAGTATTATATTGAACTTTGCGAAGTAACGTAAACATCGCACATCCTCCTCCCCTTCCTCCTCATACTAATCGCTCTTCTCCCTTTGCCCTCCTTACTCCTCCTCTTCCTTCTCCTTTTCCCCAACCTTCCTCACCCTCTACTTCGTCATCCTCTTTATCTCTCTCTTCTTTCTTCAGCGCTGCCGCATCCTAAACCACCTTCTCTTCTTCAACCTCGTAGTCCTCCTTCCTTTTCTCCTTTCTCCTTCCATATACCTTCTATGTTTCCCTTTCCTTCTCTTATGTATTCTTTATTTTCCTTCTCCTCCACTTGCTCTCATATTATTTCTCTCAATTTTCCAAGTGCTCCTTCATATCTTTCACTTTCTCCTCCCCCTTCCGTCCCCTTCTCCTTTCCCTTTTCTCTTATCGTCTGCATCCTTTCATTTTCCCCTCTCTACCTCCTCTTCTTTACCTTACTCTGGATTCATGCTTATAGCACAATATGGATTGAGTGAGAAATAGGCGAATGATAAAATTCTCATTGGTCATCAGCCATCACTATTTTCTTAATTTCAGTAAATTAGCCATTAGATTAAACCCGAACCTCTCTCCTCCTCATTTCCTTTTCTCTTTATACATTCATCCACCTCCATAGCCTATTTCACTACCTTAATTTCCCTTCCTTATATTTACTCCTCCTGCCATCCTCCTTGTCCTTCTCCTCCCATTTCTTCTTCCCCTTATCTTTCCCGTGCTCTTCCTTTACTCCTTCTCCTACCTTTTTTTGACCTATTGTTCGTCCTCTCCCTGTCCTTTTTAAATTCCCTCTTTTTCTATCACTCGTCTTCCTTAACCTTTCTATTTATGAATACTCTTAATGACCAAACTACCGTTTTAAAGCTGATTTGTTATCATTATTAGAGAAATAATCCTCTAAATAATTCGACATTTATAGAGTACATAGCTTAACGTTCACTCAAAAGATAATGAGATGAGAAGCTATAAGTTTAAAGCCATGTTCGTTTGACTTAAATTACCTTTTTTAAAAGTGCTCTTATAAGTTCTGTTCGAAAAAATTAAGCTCTTATAAGTAAGGGCGGTAGAAGTTAGGAAAGGCACGATGAAGGAAAAAGAAGCAGCAATCAGAATTACGAAAGCAAGAAAATATGTGAATGTAAATAGATATGACAAAAGCTGAATGTATAACTGTAAATATGATACGCTGGATGTCTAACTGAGAAAATACCCCAAGATATTTGGTAATGTAATCACTTTCTATATTGCAATAATTGGATATTGGAGTATTTGGGGATTTATATATTAGAATAAATGAATAAGAAGGTTTTATGGGTAAAAGTAATTCTGTATTAATATGCATAATATCATGTATCGGATTATTTGTATTAGGATTGTCGGATACATGCACAACTCTAATAATTGCTACACAATGTTTAAGAAAAATTATTTTATGAACGAATATTGAACTTCCAAGAATATACGCGACTTCGGGTTTAACCTCTCCCTCTCCCTTTCCCTCATACATTTATTTCTCTCTCCAACGTCGTCAAATCCTAAACCGCCTCCCTCCTTTCATCCTCGCGGTCCCTCTCTATAACTTTCCCCTTTCTTCTCCCATATACCTTCCATGTCCCCAATCATCTTGTCTTATATATCCTCTGTTTCCCCCCTCTTATATATCCTCTGTTTTTCCTCTTCCACCTGCTCTTATATTACGCCTCCGCCCATTCTCCCGCGTACTATTCCTCCATATCTTCCAATTTCACCTCCTCACCTTCCTCATTCTTCTTCCTTTTATCGTTCGCATCCTTCCATTCCCCTCTCTCAAACTCTTCTTTCCCCTTAGTCTATTTCTCGACCACCATCCCTTCTCCATTCCTCCTCCCTTATACCTTTCATGTCCCCCATCCTTCTCTTATATATCCTTTATTTCATCTCCTCCTCCACTTTCTCTCATATTATTACTCCTCCCATTTTTTCTCGTACCACTCCTTCATATATTGATTTTTTTCTCTACCACGTTGTTAAACTGGTCATGCATGTTTTGTTTAATGAAGTGATAATCATTTCACGTTCTCAATACATTTTTCATTCAGGTCATCGCGAAATACTCTCTTATATCAACCTATCCCTCAAAATAAAGCTACATATATCTCACCAATATCTGTCAAGGGAGCATTTTTAAGGAAATAGGGTGAATGCATTTGAACTCATGGTTTAAACACCAATGCCCCATGATTTGAGTCAGTTATTTACTTTTACTAAATCGGTCAATAAATGGGTTTTTAAGGGAACTCATCCTCCAAAAGCAGTGAATTCGAGATAATTCGTGTCTCATCTTACATCTCACCTCTCACTTTTGTGTCTCGTTTAGAAAAGTAACTATCTAAAGTTAATTAAAGAGTACAATAGACGTTAAGAAAACTCAAGATAAAAGGTTTTATCGCGCCATGTAAACTTACAACGTCCGAAAACCTAACCAAACCGACAAATCCGGCAGCAATGTCGAAAACATGTCTCAAAAGATAAAAGAGTATGCAAAAGCGAGAATGTGGTCTTGATTACAGGCTTACAACAGCTACCATTAGTTTTATGTTGTAATATTTCAACTGCTGCACAAAATGCTCTTGTGTTGCATTCCCAAGTCTGATGGTTAAAGTTGAGATATCCCGTCAGGTTCTGCACATGTTAAGAATTCAACATATAATGACTTAGACTGAGTGCAAGGACAATTGCGAAAACGAGTAAATCATAGGACGAATTTAACATATAATGACTTGGAAGTATGAAGAATGAAGAAGCCAATAAGTTTAGGGTCTCATACCTAAGTAAGATGGGAGATCTGAGATCTCTTCAGTCATTTTGCCACCACTAAATTTAAACAGTTGCTCGCAATTCACGTAATCACCATCATAAAACCTACATTAAGAGTAACCAATTGTTTCATCTTTAATTGATGCATTAAACCTATCAAACTTTCTCGGCAATCCAATGATGTCGGTTCGAGACTCGACCAGATACAGTGAAAGAAATTCATGAAATTGGTTTTTATTGTCTGTTTGAGTGGGAGGGCGCAAAATAAAGTTTTGAGAATCAGGAAGAAAAAAACTTACATGTTAATAGTACCATTATCCGGGACAATCTTAACCTCCTCTTCTTTCACAATTTCAACACGAGTTCAAGGAAAAGGAAAACGACATACAGTGAGTCCCTTTTGCATCAGCTTTCGTTTCTTCTCGTTCATATTGGACACTCTACAGAGTGAGAAAGTTCAGGAAATATGGTAATTAATGGAGGACAACATTAGAAAAATAATGTGAAAAGAAAAGCCACCAAATTCTTACCTGACCCTCAAACTGTCAACTAACTGTTGGGCTGCAGAAAAGTGATCACTACTCGTTAAAGGCCATAATATGAATAAATCAAGCTGCCACTCTGAAAACCAGACTGCCTAAAAATGTGCAGGAAACGCTAAAGATTAGTTAATATACATGTTCCGATGAATGTACCATAAGAACAAGATTCAGAGTAGACACTGAAACAATCTCTGGTCTTCCATGTTTTCTTTGTTTTCCTCCTGGATCTCCTCCATGTCGGCTGACTTGGGTGCGTCTGAAATTGACACAGCAGTAAAAAAATTAAATAAAAACGGGAGTAGTTTGGTGTTAAATGATGGGGGAGTAGTTATTTCGGGTACAAGTCAGTCTGTGTCGGGGTTGTTTTGGGTTGTGACTTGTGAGTATAAAAGTTTTTGTTCAAAGCAATCAATAAGAATGGTTTCGAGTATTGTCAGGTGAATTTGGGAAGGACTTCCCGTGTTCAAGTGAGGGCAAATCGGTTAGGTAATTTTTGTCAATTTGAATGTTAAGAAAATTATGTACCTTCTGAGCTTTCGTCCAGCGTTTTGATCTTGTCCTCCCCATTCTTTGGCTCTTGCTTGCCTGCTAGTTGTATCTATATGTGCCTTGTTTCATATACCCTCAACTTTGTTAAGAGTCACAATTCTACCCTCGAATAGCTATATGGCCTACATATAGCCATCAAATTTTGCATAAGATAATCGGAAATTGACTACACTGCTAACTTACTGTATGCCGGAACCTACTACTATCTTTTCCATTATGAAAGGTTATGGATAATCTTTGAAGATTTCTTCTTCTCAGCAAGAAACACATGAACCAAATCATAATCTTACATGAGATAGTCTCAAATGTGAGCTAAACCACCAACCGTATTACTAAACCAGAAATATAAAATAACTTGGATTGGTCTCACACAAAGCACCGTCTCATAAAATCAAGTACTTCTCACATCGAAAATTACTCAACACAAATATACAAACTCAAAAAGGTGTGGTTTCAGTCCTTCAACAATCCCCTGTATAGCAATAGTTAGACCTCTCCTCTAGGCTTAAAGAAGAATACCTCCGAAATTTAGACGAAAATACAAATATAAAACTCTTAAGGTTCACGCAGACTACTAAAACTACTCTTCTACAGTTCTACCCCACTACAACTTACGAAACAACCCCAACACAACCATGGACCACACTCCCAAATACAAACAACAGCACGGTCAATACAACAAGAACAAAATTCGATTACTCAATAGCAAAATCATACAACTGAACAATACATCCAAAAAATTAACAAAACTTAATCAAAAGATGATTACTCAAAAGCTAAAAAAAAACACAATCGGGCTTCATAATCAATCGGGACAATAAGCATTAACCAAATCCTACATCCTGTATTCATGTACAAGTACACCAATAGGCAACATGCAATAACATATAACCAAACCCCCAAATAAAATCATCAGGACATCATCAAATGAATGAGCTAAACATGCATAAAACCCTAATTTAGTTAAAAATAGTAAAATTCTCTAATATGCACTAAATCGACTTAAATCAAGCATTAAATCGACTAAAATCAACCCTTATTTGGAAAAAAAAGGAAAAGGGTACCTTAAAGTCAAGCATTAGAGCAATCATGAACATCTGCCAAAAAATAAAGATCAAACAAACAACAAACCCATTAATAAGACCAAAGATCAAATAAGAAAACCAAAATCAAGGTTATCGCGATCATCAAATTCAGTGTTTATGAGAGTAAAAGTGAAGGGAAAAGGTGGAGGTGTGTGTGGTTGAGGAAAAAGAAACGAAGGGATTGAGAGCAGAGGAATGATGAGAGCGTTTGAGAGTAGAAGTACGAATGGAGGGCGAAGATCAAAAGGCGGGGAGGCCTTTGCTGATAAGGCCAGATCACAAAATGCAAAGCCAAAAAAAGGCAAAGCCCAATTACCTAGCCCAAGCCACAAGAACACAAAAAAAAGTTGAACTATTCATCCCACATAGTCTACAAAGAGATCATCAATGAAGTGAGACATGAACCGAGTTACACGTGATTCCAAAGTTAGCAGATGTTTGAACAATATCTAGATTCTCTACTCTAGAAATCATATAACCAGCAAATCAACATCAACTAAGCATCATGCATTAGCAAATAAGAATTTTAAATCAAAACCAACACACATAAAATACCCCCTCCATCTCAATCATTTGTGTACCGTTGATTAAATTATCCATCACAGAGAAACAAACAATTGATTGGGATGGAGGGAATAAAAAGGAACATCAAACACTCATCTAAACTAGCAAAACTACCAAAAAATCAAGAGAATTTACCAAATCAACGCCACGATTTAGAAACACTACTAACTCTAGCTAGATCACAAGGATCCTCCAAACAAGCTATGATCTTAATAGACATATCCTTCTCAAGCCTCTCCACAAAATCACATGGCTGCTCCATTATCAATAATTACCTACATTTACAAAAAGTCCATGAAGCCAATGAGCTCAGAGACCAACAACTACAAATAAGGATAAAGTACCATGTTTCCGTTTCAGTTATTTATTTACTTTTAGTCACAGATAAACAAATGATCAGAAAGGAGTATTTAAAAACTGACTTAGAAGTTAGAACCCAGAAACCCCATTTAAAAGAAAAACAGGAAAGTTCAATCTTTGTCAATTTTTAGGCAAAATTAAGCAGAAATATAATGATAGTGTTCAAAAGAAGTAAAATTAAATGAAAAATTGAAAATTTACCTTGGTAAATGGAAGGTAAAGGCTCAAGAAAATCCAGAATTCACACTATTATGAAAATGTCAAGACTTTGTGGGAGATAATCTCCCAAATTCAAATAAGCAAATGACAAAGAAAAAGAAAAGTGGCCATATGCAAAGTGATTAGGCATAAAACCTGCACAAACCATGCCCATGCAACTAACACAAGCTGCAGCAAACATATTACTTTGAGTATAACCCGAAATCAAACACGCCCAAGAAACCAAATTTCTCTCAGGCATTTCATCGAACACTCTGCGTGCACAAATAAGATCACGAGCTCTTACATAAGCATTAATCAGGGTATTCACAAGATACAAATCCGTCTCAAACCCATGTGATCACATATTACGAAATATAGTTGCAATCAATGTACAAGCTCAAATTGTTAGGGCTTGATTACAACTTAATACTAAAAGAAAAAGGCAAAATCGATTAGATGAAGATCAAACAAGATAAATAAAACCCAAACCCATAAATTTACCTTCGATTAGATTGCCATCTTTTTTGAGGGAGTGGAGAGGTTGAGGATCCAGAAGTGAGACGGAGAGAAAAAGGACAATGAAACAGAAAAGGTGTGAGTACAAAAATGAAAATGAATATTGCAGAATGATCAGAGAAGAGGAGCAGATGTGAGACGGAGAGAAACAGGTGAGATAGAGATGAAAATGAAATGAGGAAAATGATTAGAGAAGCTGTAAAAATATGTGGGTAGGAGTGAAAGAGGAATGTAGGGCATGGATTGCACTAAGGTAGGGATGACAATGGACCGGATCTGGATAGGGTCCGATAGGATCCAGATCCATATCCGCCACACCAACGTTGGATTCGTATCCGACCCATATCCGGTGGATCTAAATTTTCCAGATCCATATCCAGATCCATTTTCAAATAAGTGAATCCATATCCAACCCATATCCACGGGGTCCGAAAAATTAGGATCCATATCCTACCCATCAGGGTCCGGATCCGTGGATCTGGATAGGGTCCATGATCTGTTGCCATCTCTAACTTACAACTTGTGTATTGTGTTTATGTAATGTTAGTAAGGATGACAATGAACCGGATCTGGGTAGGGTGATAGGGTCTGATAGGATCCAGATCCATATCCGCCACACCAACGTTGGATCCATATCCGACCCATATCCGGCGGATCCAAATTTTCCAGATCCATATCCATATCCATTTTCAAATAAGTGGATCCATATCCAACCCATATCCACGGGGTCCGAAAAATTAGGATCCATATCCTACCCATCAGGGTCCGGATCCGCGGATCTGGATAGGGTCTTGGATCCATTGCCATCTCTACACTAAGGAGATCAAGGGCTGAGTGTGAGTATAAGAGTTGAACTAACAAGGCCCAATTACCTAGCCCAAGCCACAAGAAGACAAAAAAAGTTGAACTATTCATTCCACCAATTTTTGCCAAAAAAATGCACACCCTTAACTCCCCCTTGCACACTTTTATATAAGGGGAGGATATATCATATATATAAAGGAGTTCTTATGAGTCCTCCTCTTCCATTGAGTCCCTAAGTCCCTTTAAGGGCCATTGGATGGACTGAATGAATGGTTGAGATGAATGAAAATGAAATTGATTAAGTACTATTAAAAGGAAAAAAAATGTGGATGGTTGGATTGAAATGGATGGTTGAGATTGAAAAAAAAAATTATCACTAATCAATTTTCTATACACTAATTAAATTTTCTTTATCTCTCTAGCCCCTAATTAATCAGTTTTGAGTTTCAGATTTTATGAGTGTAAATATAATGCTGTATGAGTTTTATGGGTGTCACTTTATTTTTATTTTTTTTTGACGGAAATTTTGATTTTTTTTGTGACAGATTTTATGGCGGTTTTGTATGCAAAAAGTTGAATTTATTCAATT
This sequence comes from Silene latifolia, assembly GCF_048544455.1. Classification (NCBI taxonomy): domain Eukaryota; kingdom Viridiplantae; phylum Streptophyta; class Magnoliopsida; order Caryophyllales; family Caryophyllaceae; genus Silene; species Silene latifolia. Next base: position 315,523,156 of record NC_133537.1, read on the forward strand.
TTAATGTTTTACGAGTGTAAATGCAATATTTTAAGAGTGTAATTTTGATTTTTTTATGATGAAAATTTTGAATTTATATAATTTTAACATTTTACGAGTGTAACTTTGATGTTTTACGAGTGAAAATGTAATATTTTATGAGTGTAATTTTAATTTTGTTTATGACGGAAATTTTGAATTTATATAATTTTGAATATCATCTTAACATATAACTTTGGTCCTTTAAGTGTAACTTTGGTCCTTTAAGAGTGTAACTTTGGTCCTTTATGAGTGTAACTGTAGTCCGACCACCGACAAACACCACCACCGTCCTCCACCATCAACCCACCCACATAAAAAAGGTAAACCTAATAAAAAAACTGAAAAATAAAGGAAAAAAAACTAGATCTGAAACCAAAAAAATAGAATACGAGTGTAACTCTGAGGAAATACGAGTGTAACTCTGATGAAATACGAGTTTAAATCTTAAAAATTATAAAACAAAAAGAAATTTGAAAAAATATAAAACAAAAAAAGATTTGAAAAAATATAAAACTAATGTAACTCTAAGGAAATACGAGTGTAAAATTGTGGAACTAAAAGTGTAAATGTAAAGAAATACGAGTGTGAATTAAAAGAAATACGACTGTAAATGTAATGAAATACGAATGTAAATTTAAAGAAATACGAGTGTAAATTTAAAGAAATACGAGTGTAACTTTAAAAACCAGATCTGAAAACACCACATTTATACTCCATAATACGAGTGTAACTTTGATGGAGAGTGTAACTTTAAAAATATATGAGTGTAAATTTAAAGAAATACGAGTGTAAATCTGGAAAAAAAAAAAAAGAACTCGAAAAAGAACTAAAAAACTCTAAAAAAAAATGAAAAAGGAACACAAAACCAGATCTGAAACATAAATCTAAAAAAAAAAAAATATAGCAAGACGATTTTTTATAAGACGAGATTAAAAAAAAAAAGAAAAAACAAAAACCACAACCAAGGCAGAAATAGAAAAAAAAAACCACAACCCTCACCACAACCAGCAACCGGCCACCCTCACCCCAACCAGCAACAACCACAAACCGACAACACCCTCGACAACAACACAAAGGGTGGCGGCGCGAGTTCAGATCTGATTTTTTTTTTTTTGTTTTTAGCGATCGCGGGATAATGGTGGTTGGTGGATGTGGGATCTGGGTGGCGGTAGTAGGGGCGTGAGGGAGGGAGTTCTGGTGCGTGAGGGTGGCGGTGGGAGAAAGGGAGGGAGGTGGTTGGGCTGGTGGAGGTGTGGGGCTCGGACTTGACAAAAAAGGAGAAAGAGAGGGAGTTGGTCGGGCTGTTGGTGGAGAGGAGGGTGTTGTTTGTGTGGGCGTTGGTGGCGGTAATGGAGGTGGCGTGAAAGGTGTTGGTGGCGGTAAATAGAGGCGGCTCAGATCTGGAGTGTGGGGGTTGGTGGTGGTAATGGAGGCGGCGTGAAGGGTGTTGGTGGCGGTCATGGAGGCGGCTCAAATCTGGAGTGATGGTTCTCGGTGGGGTTTTTTTTAGTGATTTATTTTTTTGGAATTATTTTTTTGGATTTTATGATTTTTTTTTTGGATTTTAGAGAGATGAAGGGATATTAATTTTGTGAGATGAGTGAGAAGTGGGTGGAAAAATAAAATATATAGTGGATTAGTGTTTGATTAGTGTGGATTAGTGAGGTAGTGAGAGAGTGAGTTAATTATCCACTAATCTCTTGCTTTTTGTCTTCAATCTCAACCCTTCATCTCACTCATTCAATGGCCCTAAAGAGGACTTATGGACTCAAGGAATTTTGGTGGACTCACTTGATCCTCCTTCTATATAGAGATATATACACACACACGAGAAATTGATAAAATTTCCAAAGATATCCGATATCAAGATCTCTATTCATATACATACAATATATATAAGAGATATAGTTTCTAAAGATATCCGATATCAAGGTCTCTATTTTATACTTACATATATATACAAGAGATATAGTTTCCAAAGATAGAGTCATATGAGAGACTTGTAGACTCTAGAGAACTCTAATGAGAAAATGGATATCCACTAAATTATATAGTTTTCAATTTCTATTGTATTACCCGGAAAATTTGGAAAATTACTTAATCTTTTAGTAGATATATGAGACGAGATTGGCGGCTACACATATTCATTCAATGGCTCCTACACAGTGAACTTAGGCAAATTGTTTGTGTAAGAATATATTGCTTGAGTATTATTATTCAATAAATGGAAGATTATATATACAACTCTAAACGAGATACTAGTCTAATATAAACGATACAGTTACTCATAATACAATGGCAGTTATAGAAAAAATAATTTTACAATGGCGAAAATAGAAATAAAAAACTTTTATAGTGGTAGTGAAAGCTTTTAAGAGCATGTACAATAGAGAAGATTATGCCTCCTCTTAGCAGACTCTCTCCTCTTAGAGGAGGCCCTCTCTATTGTGGAACTAATGTAGAGGATCCTCTTAGTAAGAGGATTGGATGAAGAGGACTTCCTCTAATTTTAGAGGAAGTTGTGTCTTGGCCCTTGTGTTATTCAACCAATCATTATTGTCATATATTATTATGTCCTTATATTCTTAAAAAAAATGAAAGTTAGTGTGTAGTGATTAATATAAGAGGAAGATGAAGCTTTCCTCTCTATTGTGGAAAAATATAAGAAAAATATAGAGGAAGAGGATAAAGATAGTGGAAAATGAGGTGGTTAAAAAGTGGATGAGGTGTCAAGAAAATAGAAGGGAAGAAGAAAATTAAGAGGATCAAAAGCTCCTCTCTATAGTACATGCTCTAACTCTATTTATAGTCTAACAGTTTGATGCAAATTGCAATGTAGATTTGGTAATTCATTTGCTCAAGGGTTGCTATAACATTTTCTGACCTCGTTCGTAAAAAAAAAATAAAAAAAAAATCAATGTGACTAAAACTGACTTCTAAATGTTCATATCATTTTGCAATGATAAAGGTACAAGTTATACAAAAATGATTTTATATAAAGTTTTTTTTGCGATTTTTTTGCCAAAATGGGTTGTTTTAACAAATTAATTAACAAAATGGGTGAAGTTTCAAAATATTATCCCAAAATGGATCCACGTCATCACCGAAACTAGACTCGTATTCTAGTTGTCAAGCCGGTCGGCAACCATACAAAATGTCAATTAATGCCCAACCAAACCTCATTTTTGTATTTCAAAGCAAATCTCCATGGGGGATGGCGACTTGAATTCAAAACGCCGTCTCCCTTGGCGACCCGATCTATAATTCAGAATTTGGCTTAGTTTTTTCAAATTTGGAACAAAGCCACCATGGGGGCTGGCGGTTTAGGCTGAAATCTCTCAGAACAAAGTCGCCATGCCGGTTGGCGTTTTGACTTCAAGTTGCAAACCGAGTGAGTGGTTTGACTTCCTCACCTAGCTTCGCAAAAACCAATCCTCCATTATTGGTTAATAATTTGTGTTGAATTATGACAATTAATGGACTAAGGTTACAAACTAATTACAATAAGAAACTTTCTACATTACTACATGGAGGTTTTGTAAGTGTCATGGTAAATGTCACTAGAGTTACAAGTCATAGGTTTAATGTAGAGGAAGTTTTAGTCTTCATCCTTAAAGCCTTATGGAAGTTATAAGTCTTCCATCTAGTATAAATAGCTAATGTATTAGCTTGTTTTGATATAAAAAAATACAACACAAAATATTCTATCAATATCTTTCTCTCCTTGTTTGATTATATTTGCCCCTTAAAACCATCTATTTGAAATCCAACCTATTTCATTAATTAATTTGATAAATAAACCCATTTTGGAAAAAAAATTCTTTTTATTGCGATATGTTTCTTGACGGAGTTTGTGACAAATAAGGCATTTACATATCTCGCTTTAGGCAAAGAACTTTAGCATCCTCCTCGTTCCACTGTTGGCAATGAAGCTAAAATATATTCCCATTATCCAAATCATGATCGGAATAAAGGAAACAACTCATGGAAAGAAAATATACACACACAAACGACCTTAATAATAATAATAATAATAATAATAATAATAATAATAATAATAATAATAATAATAATAATAATAATAATAATAATAATAATAATAATTAGCTGAATAGTAATACCAACAAAACTTCTTCTAGATTCCGACCACAATTTATTCCTGCTAAACCACAAATAACGATAACAATAACAACAACAACAACAACAACAACAACAACAACAACAACAACAACAACAACAACAACAACAACAACAACAACAACAACAACAACAACAACAACAACAACAACAACAACAACAACAACAACAACAACAACAACAACAACAACAACAACAACAACAACAACAACAACAACAACAACAACAACAACAACAACAACAACAACAACAATAATAATAATAATAATAATAATAATAAGTAGTAGTAGTGCTGAATTAACTAATAAACAGCGGTCTTGAAGAATTTCTTTTTGCCACCCCTACCAGTTTGCTTAGCATCAATCTGCCAACCTTTTGACCGGGAACAGCTTGCCTAATAATGGTGGTACTGTGACCAGGATGTTGGTGGTTACCACCACCATGAAGATGGTCAATAGGGTTCATGGCCACACCGCGAACCTTAGGCCAACAGTTCCTCTTAACTCTAAACTTGTGGTATGCTCTTCCTGCCTTCAGTAGCGGCTTCTCTGTTCTCCCTCCTCCGGCTATCTGCCATATCATTGCTCGACACCCGCTTGATATCACCTTTTTTGCTCCTGATGGTAACTTTATCCTTCACGTACATACACATATTATTAATTTCATGTAAGGTTGTGTTATGATAATACTATTGTGAAATAAACCCGTATTAGAATTAGTTTATCGATCCTTTTCATAGACACTAATGACTAATATAACAAAAATTACAACCAAATCGAAACATTGTGAAGCTAATGCATACATGTTCATCCAAATTTTCTCGATTTTTTTTCTTAAAAAGGGTTCAAACCCGAAAAATAATAAATAATCGGTTTGAAATAACCATTTCAGAGAAAATTTAATTTTCTTCTAAGCTTGATAATTAAGTTTCATAACCATTTTTACTTTTGAAAGTATGATAAATTGAATTTCTCATGAGATTTTGATAAAGGGGTTTAATTTCACTTATTGTGTAATTTATGGGGCTTAATCACTCCAATTGAAAGTTGTGGGGGTTAATTTCACAATTGCACAAAGTTATGGGGATCAATCATCACTTTCCCGCTGAAATAATTTAAGCGGGAAAATTCCTAGATTCACCTATTCATTTAGTAAATGGAGGATTTGAGAAATTTGTCAATTTAATTTAATATGCCAAAATTAGTTTTGGTGATTTAGTTTTATAATGGTTTGACTTGCACAATCATTTGATTTTATACTAGTATAGAGCCCGTGCGAATGCACGGTATTTTAGAATGTCATGTGTAGAGAACTTAACAATTAGAGCTAATAAATAATATATAAATGAACTTTGAATTTTATTTGTAATTATCTATAGTTGTTAATGTGTAAAAATACTAAAAATTAAAATAGAACGAATTTCACATTTTTACTCGAAATAAGTTTATGATTAAAAAAAGAAGATTGTTAGTTTAATTACAAAAACTTATACTTATTTTTACGCATTTAAAACATATAACTATTTTTGTAATTTTTGTTACTCCGTACAATATACGGAGTAACAATTTAAACGGAGTAAAAAATTTAAAGAATAAAAAAGTGAAATGCACACACTGATTTTAATAATATGAGTAAAATCTGCATATGTTTTAAATAGAAAATTTACGACATTTAAAATACATATATTTGACTAATGAGATAATAATGAATAAAATAAATTTGGCCCAACTATAAAAGCTGCGGTGTTTGATAAGATACTTTGACACATAAAGACCATATATTAGGTCCAATATATATCTAGATAAAGTTAGGCCCAATTTCTAGTTAAAAGCATTTAGGCAGGAAAATTTTCAGTTTTCTTATTCTTTTAGTTTAAGGGGGATGTTAATTTGGTGAAATCATCCTCTATTTACTAAATGAATAGGAATTCTCAAATATTTCTCTCCAAAAAGTATCTTTTTAAATAAGGAAGGTAACTACAATTATGTGCATTTACTAAAAATAAAAACTAATAATTATATTTTTATTACATTAAATTATTATCTTTTAATTAAAATTAATTTTTTCATCAAATTATATTATTTTCACCTAACTCCAAACTATAATATCTAATTAAAATATAAATAAAAATTATATAAACTTATAAATTATTAAATATTTTATTGATACTATTATTTAAGAATGACTTAATACATACTGCATACAAAACAAAACTGTAAATCACTGTCACTACTTTCGTGACAAAAAAAATTGAGAAGACTAAAAAATTGAATTCATCAGCTTTATGGGTAAAAAATATTTTTTAAAAAAAAATACAATTAAGCAAAAAAATCTCTTAATTAATTGTCAACAAAACAAAATACAATTATAATAAGAAATATGAACAATTAATCAAATATCACTATTTTATAAGTAATTTATTTATAAAAAATACTATATATACCGTGCATTTATTACACAGGGTCTAAACTAGTTATTAATCACACTAAAACACTATTTTCATGACTAATCCGAAATACAAAGTGAATAAAGGTTTTTAAAGAGTATAGTAAGAGTAATATATTGCTCCTACGACAGTGAATTTAGGCAAATTGTTTATGTAAGAATATATTGCTTGAGTATTATTATTCAATAAAGAGAAGATTATGGACCTGTTTGATAAACATCGGATTAATTTCAGCATACGCAGATTGCAAAAGCAGATTTTAAACGTATATGCTAATCCAACACAAAGAATGCTGAATCCAACACATTTTTTTACTTCTCTTTCCGATTTTACCCCTCTCACTTTCCACCCACAAGTGGGGAGACACTAAGACAATATTAAAAAACCAATGAAATTCCTCTAAAAAACCCAAAACCCTTGACATAGCAAGACCACCAGATCTGCTCGCTGCACCACCAGCCGCCACCATAACCTGACCGATGACGGAGCGAGGGGAAAGGGGTCGTCGGTCGTCGAAGGGTGGGTTGACGTCGGAGGGGCAAGGTATAGGTATCGGATGGTGTGGAGGCAAACCTGGAATGGCGATGGAGTGTCGACGCCAGGTGGCTCGCACAGGTGTGGTGCAGGTGTGGCTATCGGCACAGGGTGGTGCAAGATGGTTGTTGGGGATGGAATAAGATGGTTGTCGGGGATGGAATGGTTTTCCCACCACACTAACACCCGTCGCGCCGCCTCAACAAATCGACCACTGATACGCCAACCACACTACTCCGGCTAAATCGACGACCACCAACCACCACCATCCTCAACAACCTATCCAAACCCTAATTCTTAAAAAAAAAAAAATTAAGATTATAAAAAAACATTCATTTAATCGAGTAAACTACTTGTATTAATAAAAATGTTGGAAAAACGGAGAAATTACTTATATAAGTGCGAATTAAAATTCATAATTATAATTATTGAATTGAATTGATTAACACGACATGTTTAGGTTGAGACACGAGAGAGAGAATGGAGATAACTCTTTTTTTTAGATGAAGGGCAGTTATGGAATTATTGAGAAAAATGTGAGGGAAATAGTAAAATGGTGTGCGGGATTTAGCAAGTTCCATTATAAATGACAGATTTTATCAGAAGGTTTAACTAGCATATTATAATTAGCAGAATTAATTTGAGTGTTTGGTAATTAACGATTACGATTAGTAGATTGATAGTTCTCTTTGTAAAATGGGGAAAAATTTCCTATTTTATAATATGTTAACCAATATGGTGGGGTAAGCAACATATTGTAAAACAGCATATTGACCCAAATATGTTGTTTACCAAACACTAAAATTAGCATATTAATTGGTCAAACATGCTAAAACCCTTGAATATGCTAAAAATTTGTCAATATGTCGTTTAACAAATAGCGCCTATATATACAACTCTAAGACAAGATACTAGCCTAATATAAACGATACAGTTGCTCATAATACTGATACAAGACATGCTAAGATATAAAAAAATATTCACACAATATTTATAGTCTAACAGTTTGTTGCAAATTGCAATGTCGATTTGGTAATAACTCATTTGCTCAAGGGTTGCTATAAATTTTTCTGACCTCGTTCGTAAAAAAAAACAAAAAAAAAACAAAAAAAAATCAATACGACTGAAACTAACTTCTAAATTGTTCACGTCATTTTGCAATGATAAAAGGTATAAGTTATACAAAAATGATTTTATTTTTTTATTATTTTTTTTTCTTGCGATATGGTTCATGACGGAATTTGTGACAAATAAGGCCATTTATATATCTCGCTTTAGGCAAAGGACTTTAGCGTCCTCCTCATGTTGGCAATGAAGCTAAAATATATTCCCTTTGTCCAAATCATAATCGGAACAAAGGAAACAACTGAAGCTAAAATATATTCCCTTTGTCCAAATCATGATCGGAACAAAGGAAACAACTCATGGAAAGAAAATATAAACACACAAATGATCTTAATAATAATAATAATAATTAGCTGAATAGTAATACCAACATAAGTAGTTCTAGATTCCGACCACAATTTATTCCTACTAAACCACAAATAACGATAACGATAACGATAATAATAATAATAATAATAATAATAATAATAATAATAATAATAATAATAATAATAATAATAATAATAATAATAATAATAATAATAATAATAATAATAATAATAATAATAATAATAATAATAATAATAATAATAATAATAATAATGTAGCATATTAAGTAGTAGTGCTGAATTAACTAATAAACGGCGGTCTTCAAGAATTTCTTTTTGCCACCCCCACCAGTTTGCCTAGCACCAATCTGACCAACCTTTTGACCCGGAACAGCTCGCTTACTAATGGTGGTACTGTGACCAGGATGTTGGTGGTTACCACCACCATGAGGATGGTCAACAGGGTTCATGGCCACACCGCGAACCTTAGGCCAACAGTTCCTCTTAACTCTAAACTTGTGGTACGCTCTTCCTGCCTTTAGTAGTGGCTTTTCTGTTCTCCCTCCTCCTGCTATCTGCCCTATCATTGCTCGACACCCGCTTGATATCACCTTCTTTGCTCCTGATGGTAGCTTTATCCTTCACGTACATACACATATTATCAATTTCATGTCGGTAAGACCGTGTTATGATAATATAACATTGTGAAATAAACCCGTATTAAAATTAGTTTATCGATCCTTTTCGTAGACACTAATGACTAATATAACAAAAATTACAACCAAATCGAAACATGGTGAAGCTAATGCATACACGTTCATCCAAATTTTCTCGATTTTTTTTTTCTTAAAAAGGGTTCAAACCCGAAAAATAATAAATAATCGGTTTGAAATAACCATTTCAGAAAACATTCAATTTTCTCCTAATCTTGATAATTAAGTTTCATAACCGATATTCTAGATGGGTGGGCAAAAAAGTTAGAATCAACAAACCGATGGCAATACTTAACATATTGTTTATTCCTATGTACTCCGTAATTGGTTTAATTTCTTTGAACAAAGAAAAAGCCACCATATTTCGTATAACACACGACCTCAATAAGATTGTTGTAATAAAATGAACACAATTATAATATAGTTCATATGTTCCATTGAATTGTTTACGTTTTCCAAAATATGTAAAAAGAATTTTAAAAAACGTAAATAGTTCAATTGAAACGAGGAAGTATATAGTTCATATTGAATATAAAGCAGAATCATACGGAGTAATACGTACCTAGTAGTAGCATTATCAGGATTATGACCAATAATAACAGCATAGTCACCAGAAGCCCTAGCCAAGACACCTCGATCACCAATCCGACTCTCAACATTACAAATCACGGTACCTTCAGGGGCCTGTCCGACAGGCAACACATTCCCAACAGACAATTTTGCATTCTTACCACAATAAAGATACTGACCCGTATACATACCTTCAGCAGCCACAAAAATTTCTTTTTGGAGCTTGTACCTAATCGGATCACGAAACGTGATACGAGCAAGTGGGGCTCCCCTCCCGGGATCGTGAATGATATCAGTCACTACTCCTTTTAGGTAGCCTTTCCTTTCGCCCAAGTCCAATGTTCGGAACTTGGCAGGACCCTTTCTGTGGTGCGTGTGGGGCTTGAATACGGAGCCAGCTCCCTTACGTTGAGCCCTGATAACGCGTCCCATGACTTTGATTGGTAAGAGGAGGTGTGGTGTAAATGTAGAGGAGAAGAATTGAGTTGTTTGGGATTTTATATATATATATATATACGGAATACGTTGTTTATGTATTAAAGAGGAGGATGATTAGGGTTTGTGGCAACTGGCAACCATGGAGATCAAGTATTTGCAGGGCCGGCTCAATAATTTTCGGCGGCCTAAACTAATCTGTTGTTTGTTTAGTATATATAAGTACTAACGCGTATTACAAAGCAAATAATCTCTGGTGTCTCAATGGTATATGTGCTTATCGTTTATTACAGAGACTCGAGTTCGATCCTTCATTTTAGCATTTTTAACTTCAATTTTTTGCATTGACTCTAAAAAAAAAAAAAAAAAAAAAAAAAAAAAAAAAAAAAAAAAAAAAAAAAAAAAAACTTAAATTTTTGCATTTAAATCAAGAAAAAGTGCAGTAGACATGGATCGAACTTGGGCCTTGCCAAGGAAAAACACATACTCAGCCACACAAGCTATGCCAAATACATATTCTTCTAAGGAAGCATTAATATTGTTAATTAGTACATAGCCTTTTTCTAGATTTTTAGCATAAAAGAAATTGATGTTTATTTTTTATATTTTTATATTATTATGGTCACAAATTGTTTAATAGGACGGTCTCATAGCATAAGACTAGCCCGTTAACTAGAAGTCCAAATAAAAAAAAATACAAAAATTAAATGAAAATGAGTATTTTTGGTAACTAGCTATAACTGATACGGAGTACATAGAAGTCTTCACCATACGTCCAATCCCATACCACCTCCCCAAATTTTACAGCTTCATCCCCTTCAACTACACCCTCCCAATGTCAATCTAAACCTTTGCGCATACGCGGTTCAACTTCAGCAGCAAAGTCGACAACATTCTCGCACAATTCCTCCACGCAAATATTCAGCTTTTAAACTAAAAATGATAGTTGCCAATTTAAAATCATACTCCGTATACATATTGAAAATAAACTAAATAAAAACCTGAGTTTTCATCATAATAATATGAAGTTTTAAAAATAAAATTGGGGCTTTTGAAATTCAAAATTTTTGATTCTAGCTCTATGTATAGGCCAATTAAAATAGTGTACTAATTGAAACGTAACCCATAATTTCCAACTTAAAATTCAAAGTTATCAATATAAAAACATAAGTCTTCATGTTATAATAATTGTTGAAGTTTAGAAGTATTGAAGTTCAGTTTTAAATTCGAAAACTTTCAAAATCAAATTCCAAACCATTTCAAACCTAGGTAGTTGACGTTGACAGAGATTATCATCATTCTTCACCTTTGGTTTTAATTGACGTTAATTGTAGTTTTGGTAGAGGAGTGTGAAGTTGTGAACTGCTAATTTGCAGCGGTAGCCTAGTAGAGGTTTTTAATCTGATTTGGGCTGCTCTCTTATGTAGGGCCCGTCCTATGGTATAGGACGGTCCTTTGGGAGAGTTGTTGTATTATGGTGTATCGTCATTTATAGACTTGACAAAACGGGTTAATCGGGGCGGGTATGGGTTGGGTCAGTTTATTTCGGGCCTGACACATATTTCGGGTCGGGTTGGGTAACTTTCGGGTTTCGGGTGACCTGTTGTCGGGTCATTTCGGGCCCCGATTTATTTTCGGATATGGATCATTTTTGTCGAGTTTGTTTACAAGTTAATGGCTAAGTACTTTAGTTAGTACTATTTTGATTAAGAAATACTATTTTGCAGATTTAACTAATTATAAGGGACTGTTGTAACCAATGCAACTTTATTTTAATATATAATATTAATATGACTTAGTATTAGTCGTTTCGGGTTATTTTCGGTCACTTCAAGTCATTTGGGATAAGGTCAATTATGAGTCGGGTTTTTCGGGTTAGGTCGCCTCGGGTCGTGTCAACATTGGGTCACATAATGTTCTGGTCGAGTCTAAGTGGGGTCGGGTCATATTCGGGACAAGCAAGCTAAGTTCTGGTCATTTTCTGGTCCGATCATTCGAGACTGACTCATTTTGTCATGTCTAAGATTCGTCAATAAGGCCTTACATTTACGATGTTACACATGACCCCGAAATTATCAGGAACAGCCCTGAGTATTAGGTTAACTAGGCAAAACGGCGTGGTAGTAGGACTAGTAGCCGTAGTAGTGGCATACAAATGTACTTAGTCAATAGTTTTAGAGCAAGTCTTGCTTAAAATGGATTATCCGTTTTATTTTTAAAATAATCTAAATGTAACCACATGGTGCTAAGTAACTGTGACACTCCCATATACCAAGGAGCCTTAACAAGACCTTCCCTAGCATATAAGGACATCACCATCTCGGTTACCCGAGGAAGGTAATCATCAAAAGTCGATAAAAGAACATTTATAATTATTTTACAAGTGTTTAAACCAAAACTACTGATACAAACGGTACACCTCATCAATACTATATAAACTACTCTTGTCATGACTCGTGAAGACTCATCCCGCCAAGACTGCAGCTACCATCCAAGACATCACCTGCTAAGACTGACTGTTCACCATAAGGGATCACGGCAGACACAACAGAGACAAACAAGAAACAACCACACAAAGTCAATAACTGAGGCAAGACACAACATCAACTACCAACACAATACAAACATAACTAACCACACGCACAAGTCACAACCACTCCAGCCGATCACCGTCACCGACTATCCACTGGACCAGCCCTGCCAGTGGGGGACCGCAGCCGCACCCACCTAAGCCCCGCTCATTATACTGAGCGATAACCCTGTCTCATTAATGTGCACATCCCCTCCCGTGGCGGGTTCCACGGAGGGTGAAACTAGGGCGTGAAGCCACTCCCGCAAGTGACTCCACTCAGCCGAGGACGCACCTCGAGAACCATAGACAATCAATCATAATCAGCTGCACCACAACAACAACCAACGAAACAGCAAAACACCAACCGATTACCAAAATCAATCAACCACACTGACACTACAATCAATACAACAACCGACACACTAAACAACCAACAGAAACTGAGTAGGCGAACCTACCTTTAGCCAACCGCAGCGATTCCTTGTTCAATCACATGACATCAACCAAGCAAGCAAAACCCCTATACAAACAGCATAAAAGCCTATTACTATCACCACAACCCTACAAGGAACAACAATGACAAAGATGATGATGATGACATACCTCCGCATCGTATATCGGCGTCAAGACTGCTACCTGACTCAAGAAACCTATCCCCAAGGCACAAGCATCCTCAAAGGCTCCCATGGAAGGAATTAAGGTGAAGGAAATAAGGTAAGGCGATATCTAGGTCTTAAGGAAGGAGGCGGAAATGATTTGCGATTCTATCAAAACACGATTATAAACCCTCGCTGTAAAGACGCTACTCGATCGAGTAACCAACCTACTCGATCGAGTGGCCCCTACTCGATCGAGTACCCAAGCTACTCGATCGAGTAGCCTCGACTAGATCGAGTACCACTCATCCCAAGGTCTATCACGATCCGAGGCCTCCCTTGCACGGCTTCCCAAAGGCTATCACATGCCTCCAAGGTCGGTCAACGTTGGTCAACGGGTCCCTAAAAGGACGGGTATTAAAGTCTTCTCCCCTTAAAAAGAACTTCGTCCCCGAAGTTCGACTCATCCTCCCCCAAACCACAAGACAAGAAACCAAGGTCGACACCACCGTTTATCCGACACAGGTGAACAACTCCCTAGAAGTATTATCCCCCTACGTATGTCTATCAAACATCATCATCATCAATTGTCCAACACACACCACATATTCAAGCCTCTAAGAACCACTACTTGAATTACCGAACACACAACATGCAACAAACGGTCCTATCACATATTCAACAGTGTATAATACATAGTCGCACAACGCAAAACTACCGATGACAACCCCGCTACTGTTCATGACATCATCTTCTCATTATAACATAACGAATGATTACTGAAAATAGGGTATAGCGTCATGTCATCTTGTTCGACTATTACTCATTCTCATTTAAATATACAATTTCCTCAACAAAACTATTAAAACACTTATAAACTCGTACTTGGAATGCTACAGAGATATTATAAAACATTAGAAACATACGGCAAAATTGTTATGATTTCGGCTTTTTCTTTTGCGACATTACTCTTCCCTTCTAAAAAGGAACTTCGTCCCCGAAGTTCACCATCAGACGACTTCCATGTCCCTTAACCCGACACCTAGCACATCTTATTGACATTACTCATTAACCACCACTAATATTAATTCATATACACATGTCACTTTACTAACGGACATTACGTGATGATAGGTTTATCGCGTACCTATGCAAAGATAAATTCCCTAGACACAAATTAATGTAGTAATAGGGGTCGAACTCAAGGAAACGGGAATTAAGTCGTGAATTGTTATGGGTAGATTTTTATCAAGGTCGACTTCGATTTGGGTTTGGTTTGTTTGGTTGATGATAAATAAAAAAAAACAATGTAAATAATATAATGAAAGAGAGTCTAAAGGGTTCGGGTCACTCATGCAAAGGTAAACATATGAACATGATAAATTTGGTACTATTAATTTTGTCAATTGTTTAGGTTTAAAGATACCCACCTTACGGCATTAATATCAACCATAGACCGGGTCCTAGAAAAACTTTCGTCCATGACTAGGTCGTCCTACCACACATGCTTAGTCTAATTCAATTCCGTGCCTCTGGACTCTAGAATGAATAAACAAATTTAATCTACGATTACGGCCGATAACCAAAGATTAAGCGTAACAAAGCAAACATGTGATGGAAACAATTGAACAATATTATTATAAACTTATTTAAACATGTTATGTATTTGATTTTGCATGGCTCCCCTAGCCTTTAGACTAGGAAATTTAGATACTCATACTAAAATGTAAATTGCAAACTAAATTATAATAAATGTTAAACATGGTTGTTTGATTTATGTAAATTAGATGATATAACATGCTAATGTAAAATGAAATGCTTGATTATAATAACTATGTGGTAACTAAAATAATAATGTAAAATTGCAAACTTGGAATTAGAAATACCTTATAGAGGAGAACTTATATGGAAGAACAAATAACAAATAACCAAAAGCTTGAATATCAAATGCTTGAACAATATCTTGAAGTACAAAATGTTGAAAGATTAACTAAGGGAATGCTTAACAAATTGTAAACTAAAAATGAGAAAACTAATGAGAGAAATTATAATGCTTGAGGCTTATTGTAGTAAACTTGGACGTAAAATGAGATGCCTAAAACCTTGGAATACCTCTCCTATTTATAGGAAAGGAGAAGGAAACGTAAACAATCAATGAGCATGCAACTCCGATCGGGGTTGGGCGGCCCCAATCGGGGTCGTGTGTTCCTCGGTTAATTGCCTTAATTCTTGATTAATTACGTGAGGAATCTCTATGCTCGTGTTTTAATGCTCCTTAGTCACCCGGTAATGCTCTAAATTCATAGCATCCTAAGCTCTCTTGGCATTCAATGCTTGCACCTTAATATGGACCTTCATTTTGGGCTTGACTTTACATTTGGCTTCATTTGTAATTCCTTACTTCAATCCACTAAATCTTCATGCAAAACCCAAGCAATCTTCACACACTTAGTCCAATATTTGGCCTTTGTTTAGCTTAGTGAACTTGGTGTACAAAATCATAGGAAAAAGCCTCTAAAAGCTTAGATTCCTACAAAACCGTAGCAAATAATACACCTAGAACACAAAATTAGCTCAAAAATATACTAATTAAAGTATGATAATCAATAGAAACCGAGCTAAAATGAGGGGTAAAAGTGTATATAAAATGAATATATCACGTGACCACAACCCCTACAACCGTAAACTATTGAAATTACATACTACTTCACGGACACACGTATATACATATATATCTTGTGACAAACTAGCAGCGTCTCAATAACTGGATATTATACAACCACGCGGAAGGAGCGAGAATATTATAAACATATTACTTGATTAGCCAATACAGATGGTACGCGCATAAAGATTACATGGTAACACAAATACTACTAAAACTGCGTGAATTGCTCAAAATTCATGTCCACCCCTTGACCACTGACGCCACATAACCACTATTCACAAGGTAAAGATTTGTACGCATACAAAAATGAACTTAAACAACATCACTTGCATGCCGAATTCCCGTAACAATATTTATCATTGTCCTGTCACACCTATATCTCACAAATTTCACTTACAACTCTAGCACAAGTCAAAACGTGACTAAGGACGAGACTAAAACATGTTACGAACTATCAACAACCATGACTAAGATCTAAACATCCAAAATTAAAAGCATTCAAGCAATTTAAATTTCAAAAAGTGTCTGTAACAGTGACACTCGATCGAGTGGGTCAGGCACTCGATCGAGCTGGCCCTACTCGATCAAGTGTGACACCCCCATATACCGAAGAGCCTTACCAGACCTTCCTTGGCATATAGAGGCATTACCATCTCGGTTGCCCGAGGTAAGTAATCATTAAAAGTCGATAAAAGAACAGTTACAGTTAAACTTACAAGTGTTAGAACCAACTAACACAAAATAAAGATACAACTCGTCTGCTACATACTATCTCTATCAAAACTCGTGACGACTCATCCCTGCCAGGACTCCAGCTATCAACCACATCAACACCTGCTAAGACTGACTGCTCACCATAAGGGATCACGGCAGACACATAAACAAACAAGACAACCACACAAGGTCAATACTGAGACCAGACACAACATTAACCAACATCAACCGTCAACACAAAACAAAACACAACCAGCCACACACAATCATACCCACTCCAATCAATCTCCGTCATCGACTGTCCACTGGACCAGCCCTGCCAGTGGGGGACCGCAGCCGTTCCCACCTAAGCCCCGCTCATCATACTGAGCGATAACCCTGTCCCATTAATGTGCACATCCCCTCCCGTGGCGGGTTCCACGGAGGGCGAAACTAGGGCGTGAAGCCACTCCCGCAAGTGACTCCACTCAGCCGAGGACGCACCTCGAGAACCAGAGACAAACAATCACAGACAACTGCAACACAACAACAACCAACAAACTGTATACACCAACCGATTACCGCATATACTCTGCCACACAAACACAACATCAATACAACAATCACGACACAACCGACACACTAGACCATCCACAGAAACTGAGTAGGCGAACCTACCTTTAAGCGACTGCAACGATTCCATGCCCATACACGCAATACCCAGCAACCAAGCAACACCTATACGCACAACACAATCATATATCACTACCAAACTAACCCTAACTGCAAAGACAAAGATACGGATGATGATGACGACATACCTACATGAGGAAACCTGGCAAAGGACCGCTACCCAACTCAAGCTATGCACTCCTAAGGCAAAAGGACCTTCAAAGGCTCCCATGGAAGGTAGATGGTGAAGAGAAGGGAAGGAGGCGACCTAAGGATCTGAAGAAATGAGGCGGAAATGATTTGCGGTTTTAACAAAACACGATTATAAACCCTCGCTGAAAAGACGCTACTCGATCGAGTGACCCACTTACTCGATCGAGTGGCCCCTACTCGATCGAGTATCCAAGCTACTCGATCGAGTAGCCTCTACTCTATCGAGTACCACCCATAACTCAAAGCACAAGATAACTTTGGTACACACTTCTAAGGACTATTACTGCTCCCCAGGTCGGTCAACGTTGGTCAACTAGTCTCTAAAAGGGCGGGTATTACAGTCTTCCCCCGTTAAAAAGAAGTTCGTCCCCGAAGTTCAACTCACCTATCCCAAAGCACAAGATACGGAAACAAAACGACATCACTACTCTTCCGACATAGGTCACTACTCCCCGGAAATACTATCCCCCATGTCATCATCATCAACTGTCTAACACTTCATATAGATCGACTTCTACAAGCTACCTCTTGAAATACCAACCTCACAACATTGACCAACACAACCAACGACTACACTGCTGCTCACAACTCTTAGCCACGCACTATGAGATAACACTTTTACTAGTACACAACCATCCACACGAAACATGTCACGTTAATACAACTATGTTACCCAACGACACGATCCTATTCCAACGCATAACATCAGAACTATTTCTCTATGACCGTCTTTTAAAGCACACTATTCAACTTTAACTTCAACATACAAATTACTCAACGAACAAGTGAAAACAATTATAGTTTCGTAAAAGAAATGTAACCGAATTAATAGCAAACTATATAAACAAACAACAAAATGATTGCCATATCGGCCTTTTTATTTTGCGACATTACTCTTCCCCTCTAAAAAGGAACTTCGTCCCCGAAGTTCACCACCGAATTACTACACATATTACCGAAAACTTACCTCTTGACATGTACCCAGCATATATGATTCGTTATTGACATTACTCATTACTCATGCAACCTTTAATTCATAAAAGCATATGCAACTATATTCGAATAATTTGCCACAGTCACGAATGCATGTATATATCATTTGTATATGTATATGGAAAGACACAACTCCGGTGAAATATAATTAGTAGACATTACGGATGTAAGATGAATGCAATAAGAACCAACTACTACTTGCACTATTCGTTACGAATACGCATCCAAAACACAAACACGACACCCACCATATGAAATTAACGGTTCAAACATGTTACTAATCATAAACAACCATATTAAACCTCAAAACTTGTAATGATATGGTCGTTAAAACAATTTTAATTAACGAAAAGTTCCTGTAACAGTGCTACTCGATCGAGTATATAGGGTACTCGATCGAGTGCCCGCTACTCGATCGAGTGTCTTGGCTACTCGATTGAGTAGCCTGAGATCAGAATACTCCCTCCTCGTCACATCTGCAGCTACTTGACTGAGTGAGGGACACTCTGTCGAGTAACCACAGGTCAAAGCCCTTGAAGTCTTCCCGTCATAACACTATATATATATATATGTAAGATGTCTCATAAACGCGAGTCGGGATGACAGCCCGACTCCTCAAAATCCTGCAACAAGTTTAAACCAAGCAAATACGGCCTTATGGCCATCCATACAAACCAAATGTAAAAAGTACTAACTAAAACACCTACTACCATCCAACACAATCAACCATAAACAAAGAGAAAGAAAGGAGTATCACTCCTACTACTGCTGCTCGTCCATCATCTCATCTGCACCACCATCCCCTCCCGAGGTGCCTGCTCCTGACGACCCAAGACCCGCATCGACCCCTACCCAGCTCCAGGACTCTCATACCATGGGGTCAAACCACCAAAGGCAAAGGACTGGGGTGTCCCCCATGCTGTCTGGTCCACCCCGTACGAGTGGAAAACCCCACTGTAGTCCCCAACTCCGCTCCACCACACTGGGTGTGGTCCCTCGGTCCCAATACCCTGAGCATACACCATCTCATGCATGTTCCGGAGTGTCAAAGTAGATGACACTCTCTCTGCCAAGTAGCTCGAACGCGTCTCTAGGGTATCGAGGTAGGGGTAACAAGGAAATAGGTGCTATGGTGGTGCTGCTGGCTGTGGTCTGGTCTCAGCTGTCCTCTCCCTCACACGACGTGGTCCCCTCCCTAGCCTGGGTCTATCCTCGGCCGCTCTCACATTCTCCCCCTTCCTCGGCTCGGGCATCACTTGAAGGATCGTGTCGTCAATGAGGTATGTCGATCGCCGAGGTGCATCCTCATCCTCCTCATCAGAATCAACCGCATCCAAAGGCTCAGTCGGTGGAAGGTGCTCAGGAGCCGGTATCCTCATCCAGCTCATACCCTACACCCTCCATGCTAGGCTACCATCCTCCAAGGTTCTCAACCATTTCAGGTCGAGGTAGTAGTCTCTGTCCATGGTAGGCACCGATGTGTCTAGGGGAACGTACTCAGAAGAAGCCTCAAAGGAGGCTAGCTTTTCAGCTAACCGGGTGGCAAGAGCACCCCAACTCAAGTACCGAGTGGTAGAAGTAGCCATCAAAGCAAGGCTAGCACAGACCATGGCAGGAGCATTGAAGACCACCCTCTCAGTCTGCTCCGGGTTAAGATAGGACATCAAAAGCAACAACTCGTGATTGTTCAGCTTACTCATATCCGGCCTCTCATAAAGAAGATTCGATATAGAACGAAGGAAGACCCTCAAAGTAACATGTTGAACATCATTGATCAACATGTTGCTGGCGGTGGGAGCGGACTTCCCAGAAAGACAAAGCATAAGGCGGCAAACTCCGCACTCAGCTGGAATCTCGCTGAT
Source organism: Silene latifolia (assembly GCF_048544455.1). Classification (NCBI taxonomy): domain Eukaryota; kingdom Viridiplantae; phylum Streptophyta; class Magnoliopsida; order Caryophyllales; family Caryophyllaceae; genus Silene; species Silene latifolia. The sequence continues at coordinate 315,543,711 of NC_133537.1, forward strand.
GGAATCCTTGGGAGGCTTAGCCAAACCAAGGTGAGAAGCAAAGAGGTCCATGGTCAACACAAAACTCGTGTTCATAAGACGGAACTCAACAGACTGTGCAACTGGCTCGTATTTAAACGAACTCATGAATTCCAAAGTCAGAAAAGGATAGGAATGGTTCCTCAAACGATACAACCCCGTGAACCCCAAGGTCTCAAAAATATAACGGACATCCGTCTCAATCCCCAGGTCATCAAGAAGTGTGGTGTCCACACAACGGGTGGGTCTCATCTTGCGTTTCTGCAACGCTACAAACCTCTCCCTCTGTTTGAAGTCTACAAAGACTACTGAAGGGTATTCCGGTACAGCTGGTACCACGGGTCCACTACCCTCCCTAATTTCGGGCTGTGAAGCCCTTCCCCTCTTACTCTGACGGGTTCCCAAGTTTAGTCTTGGCATCTGTTTCAGCATACAGTTTAAACATACTTGCATAGGCACTTAAAGCGTGTAATATACGCGAATTGAACATTGAATAATCATCTATGTACACACTTTCACCAACCAATTCCCAATTTTGATATATAAATTCAGTTCATAGCATTTCGGACGATCTCTATAGCTGTGAAATTTTTAGCATGGATAAACATGATTTATTCGACTACTTCAACTGTCAAGACATAGCTCAAATACTACTACATATATACTTGAAAACAGGTGAAACATTCATGTATGCTCATAGAAAGGCAACTAAGTACACGCCATCGACATTCAACATTATGAGCAACTTCTCAATTAAACAGTCAGACGGTCTCTACAGCTGTAACAATTTGGCATATTTGACAAGAATTAATCATCACTACTACCATATCAAAGGTTTAGATCTTACACATTCATTCATATTCAACACAAAATCTCAATTATAGAAAACGAAATTCAATTTGGGGCACTTTTAAGACGGAGTTTTAAGGCAAATTTTAAGGTGAAAATCACAAAATCCAACTTCCAACATGATATATGCAACATATACTACTCAATTTTATCATCCAACATGTAGAGAACACCCAAAAATCAATTTGATTTCACAAACCCTAGAAAAATTCGTCCCCAAATTTGCAATTTCTATTCTATTTTTAGCACAATAAACATCAACAATCATGGAAGGGAAGCATGGGGATCATATCACAACAATTACAAGCAACTTTTCATCCATATATATCGAAATTTCAGATTATTCTATCATTCCAATAGATTCTAAGTGATGAAAACATGAAAATAGGAAAGAAATTCATACCTTTATCAAATAGGAAGTGAAAGAACGAATCAAAGCAAAGAAAACTACCCGAATTAATCACCACAAACACAAGTTATAAGAGTTTTAAGAGGTTTAGGAGGTTAGGGTTTCAAAAGAAGAGGAAAGAATAAGAAGAATGAGGAAAAACAAGGGTTTTATGAAACCCGTGAAAGCCCCTGTACTGTAGCCTACTCGATCCAGTGCCTGGGGTACTCGATCGAGTGCCCTCTACTCGATCGAGTAGGTGCTATTTCGTCGAGTATCCGCAGAAAATTCCTACATCTCGACATCATAGCTTCCTAACTAGATCGAGTGAGGCCTACTCGGTCTAGTAAGCACTCGCACTCGGTCAAGTAAGGTTGAGTACTCGGTCGGAATTACAAAACTAACTGAAGATTCCTGCAAAACAATATTACGTGTCGATTCCAAACCAAGTTCGGAGATCGTCATTGGTTATCGTACTCTCTCATATATCACCATTACTACTCAAATATATCATACCGTCTCATCAGATAGGATTTATATCACATTACGCTACAACAAACTTCACACAACATGATTTACCTGCTACCGAGTCATCCGTATACACAATTATGTCATTGTATCATGTCTAAACTCGTCTTACCACATTGCTAGCAACTTATATTTACGTTAATCAAAACACATAACTAACGATAAATTTTTCCATACGTCATCCAAGTGCATTACTATCATGTTCAAGCTTCACATAAACAAATTATTCTACACCAATTAATCACCGCACAGCGGAAACTTTCAACCATTAAACATTGCATATACCCACCACTATTTTGATATTTCCCATACTATAACTCAACAATTTTTTTTTTTTTTCTATCATTATTATGGCTACGGTAAAGACTTATAAACTCGTACAGGATCACCATCACTAACAACCTGAAACAAACACCAACATGACCACATCTCATACTACAGCATACACTTCTACACTTTTCACGCACTTCTATCACATAAAACCTTCCACGTTCCTCATTATCACCACATACACACACTGACACTGCCGAAACTTCACCGTTCATGTCTCTGACGCAACTACCATGCCTACATTACTTCAACCAGGACTCAACCACAGACAGTTCCAACATAATCAACATACACGTTAAGTACATACTTACTGATTCCATATTCCCATACCCAGTGACTGGCTTAAGCACAATGGGGCCAAGATTTTGAAATGAGGGCGCCTACTCACCCAAAATCTAGCATCAGCTGGGGCTCCCATTACACATACACCAGGTTCATTTTATTAGACTCACTACGTTCATTAGACTAATTGGTTACAGGTTCCAAAATCGTCGTTCTGATACCACTTTGTGACACCCCCATATACTGAGGAGCCTTACCAGACCTTCCTTGGCATATAGAGGCATTACCATCTCGGTTGCCCGAGGTAAGTAATCATCAAAAGTCGATAAAAAAACAGTTATAGTTAAACTTACAAGTGTTACAACCAACTAACACAAAATAAAGATACAACTCGTCCGCTACACACTATCTCTATCAGAACTCGTGATGACTCATCCCTGCCAGGACTCCAGCTATCAACCACATCAACACCTTCTAAGACTGACTGCTCACCATAAGGGATCACGACAGACACATAAACAAACAAGACAACCACACAAGGTCAGTTCTGAGACAAGACACAACATTAACCAACATCAACCGTCAACACAAAACAAAACACAACCAGCCACACACAATCATACCCACTTCAATCAATCTCCGTCACCGACTGTCCACTGGACTAGCCCTGCCAGTGGGGAACCACAGCCGTTCCCACCTAAGCCCCGCTCATCATACCGAGCGATAACCCTGTCCCATTAATGTGCACATCCTCTTCCGTGGCGGGTTCCACGGAGGGCGAAACTAGGGCATGAAGCCACTCCCGCAAGTGACTCCACTCAGCCGAGGACGCACCTCGAGAACCAGATACAAACAATCACAAACAGCTGCAACACAACAACAACCAACACACTGTATACACCAACCGATTACCGCATATACTCTGCCACACAAACACAACAATAATACAACAATCACGACACAACAACCGACACACTAGACCATCCACAGAAACTGAGTAGGCGAACCTACCTTTAATCGACTGCAATGATTCCATGCCTATACACGCAATACCCAGCAACCAAGCAACACCTATACGCACAACACAATCATATATCACTACCAAACTAACCCTAACTGCAAAGACAAAGATACGGATGATGATGACGACATACCTACATGAGGAAACCTGGCAAAGGATCGCTACCCGACTCAAGCTATGCACTCCTAAGGCACAAGGACCTTCAAAGGCTCCCATGAAAGGTAGATGGTGAAGGGAAGGGAAGGAGGTGACCTAAGGATCTGAAGAAATGAGGCGGAAATGATTTGCGGTTTTAACAAAACACGATTATAAACCCTCGCTGAAAAGACGCTACTCGATCGAGTGACCCACTTACTCGATCGAGTGGCCCCTACTCGATCGAGTATCCAAGCTACTCGATCGAGTAGCCTCTACTCTATCGAGTACCACCCATAACTTAAAGCACGGGATAATTTTGGTACGCACTTCTAAGGACTATTACTGCTCCCCAGGTCGGTCAACGTTGGTCAACTGGTCACTAAAAGGGCGGGTATTACATCAAGTATCTTAGCTACTCGATCGAGTAGCCCGAGATCAGAATACCCCTCAAGCAGACACACCTGCAGCTACTCGATCGAGTGGCTTTAGGTCAAAATGCTCTAAATTTCAAACACAAGCTATATAATCGCATAACTACGAGTCGGGATGATAACCCGACCACCAATCCTATAAAACAAGTTCAAAATAAGCAAGTACGGCCTTATGGCCACCAATACAACCAAGTCCCAAAAAAAAGTACCAACCGAAACAACTACCATCCATCATAAACTACAAACATGATAGAAACAAACGGAGTATCACTCCTGCTGCTGCTGCTCGTCCATCACATCATCTTCATCTCCACCACCACCCGAAGTGCCTGCTCCTGACGCACCAAGACCCGCATCACCACCGGCTCCAGCATTTGGTCTCACGTACCAAAGGGTCAAACAACCGTAAGGGTATAACTGAGGTGTTCCCCACGTAGACATATCCACCCCGTAAGAGTGAAAAACCACGCTGTTGTCCCTGACTCCCCTCCACCAAACCGGATGTGGCCCTGAGGTCCCAATACCCTGAACATATGCAATTTCATGCAGGTTCCAGAAAGTCAAGGTAGAGGACACTCTCTCGGCAAGGTAGCTCTCACGCGTCTCCGGGGTATCAAGAGAAGGGTAACCAGGAAACGGATACTGTGGTGGTGCTGTCGGCTGTGGCTGTGTCTCAGCCATCCTCTCCCGCACTCGGCGTGGCCCTCTCCCTATCCTAGGTCGATCCTCCTCAGCTCTCACGTTCCCCCCTTTCCTCGGCTCAGGCATGACTCGGAGGATCTCCAGGTCGATGAAATACCTCTGCCTCACAGGACGTGCATCCTCATCCTCCTCCTCGTCAGAATCGGCAGCTACCACTGCCGCGGGTAAAGGCTCTGTCGGTGGGAGGTGCTCAGGAGCTGGTATCTTCATCCTACTCATGCCCCACACCCTCCACGCTAAACTATCATCCTCCAAGGTTCTCAACCATTTCAGGTCGAGGAAGTAAGCTCTGTCCATGGTAGGTACCGGGGTGTCTAAAGGGGTGTAGGTCGGGTAAGCCTCAAAGGAGGTTAGCTTCTCAGCTAATCGGGCGGCAATAGCACCACAACTCAGGATCCTAGTGCCAGACGAGACCATAGCAGGAGCACTAAAGGTCACTCTCTCAGTCCGCTCAGGGTTAAGGTACGCCATCAGAAGCATCAACTCATACGAGTTCAACTTACTCATATCCGATCTCTCGTAGAGGAGACACGACACGGCACGAAGAAAGATCTTCAAAGTGACATGTTGCACGTCATTGATCAACATGTTACTAGCAGTGGGAGCTGATTTCCCAGTGATACAAGGCATAAGACTGCAAACGCCACACTCGGTCGGTATGTCACGAAGGCCTCCCTTGGGAGGCTTAGCCAAGCCAAGGTGAGAAGCGAACATGTCTATGGTCAACACAAAGCTGGTGTTCATGAGGCGGAACTCCATAGTTTGTTCCACCGACTCGTATTTAAATGAGCTCATGAACTCGAGGGTCAGGAAGGCATACGAATGCTTTCGTAGGCGATATAGTCCAGTGAACCCCAAGGTCTCAAAGATGTGCCTGACATCAGTCTCAATACCCAAATCATCCAAGAGGGTCGTGTCAATGCAGCGGGACGGTCACATCTTACGAGTCTGTAAGGCTACAAACTTCTTTCTTTGTGTGAAGTCCACAAATACCACGGACGGGTATTCGGGTACCGCCAGAACTACCGGTCCACTCCCCTCACCAATTTCGGGCTCAGAAGCGCTACCCCTCTTACTCTGTCTGGTTCCTATGTTTAGTCTTGGCATCTGTTTCAGCATACAATTTAAACATACCACAGCATATACACCAAAACGTATAAAGCATACATGTTTGATTATAAAAGAATCATCTAAGTACACACTATCACCAACAAATCCAAAATTACAAGAAAATTCTCACTTCTTAGAAATCAGACGGTCTCTACAGCTGTAAAAAATTTGACATATTTAGCTTTAATTAACTTAACCACTATTACTTTTAGGACTCAAATCTTCAAAACATCTTCATATACAACCCAAGTTCACAATAACATGAGACGAATTTCAGTTTGGGGCACTTTTAAGACAGAGTTTTAAGACAAATTTTGAGGTGAAAATCACAAAAATCGACTCTATACATGATATATATAACATACATTACTCAATTTTCATCCTTTTACATACAATAGACAACCAAAAATCAATTCAATTTCTCAAACCCTAAAATTTTCGGTCCATATTAACATCCAATTTAATTCAATTTTTGCATACTTAACAACAATAATCATCAAAGGGAAGCATCTAGATCATATTGCAACAATTAGAGGCAAGTTTGAATACATGTAAATCGATTTTCCCCAACAATTTCCAACATCCTATATGATTCTAATTAATTGAAAAACACCAAAATAGAGAAAACAATCATAGCTTGATCAATTAGTAAGTAAAAAGAACGAATTCAAGCATGAGATTCACCAAATTGAAGTACCACAATCACAAGAATCAAAGGGCTTGAGAGAGATTGGGGCTTAGGGTTGCGGGAATTAGAAGGAGAAATAAGAAGATTGAACAAAAGAAAGGGTTTATGAACCCACGTATTTTCGGGTACTGTAGCACCTACTCGATCGAGTAAGTACGGTACTTGATCGAGTGGCCTCCACTCGATCGAGTTGGAGCTACTTGGTCGAGTAACCGTAGGGAATTCCAACTTTCTCGACGTTATAGATTCCTAACTAGATCGAATGAGGTCTACTCGGTCTAGTAGGCACTCGTACTCGGTCAAGCAACGCTAAATACACGGTCGAAAATACAAGATTAATTAAAGTTCCCTGCAAAACAGCAACGCGTGTCGATTCCAAAAACGAATTCGGACATTGGCACAGATTAACATATTCATTCACATCATATTACTATCACATGATTGCAATATCAAGTCACCAATTCATTACCTCATTCAATTCATTATTTTCACACTATAACCATAATTATGCAACCAAGAGACTACACTTTTAGCTTTCTCACGCATTCTTTCATTCAATATGTTTCTTTTACTTCTAATCATACAATTGTAAATTCAACAAAATGGCTTTCAATCACATCACTCTAATTATACATCTAACATTCAACCATTCTTTATCAGCCAAGTTTACTAATAATCTAACATTGTTACAACAGTTAACAATTAACTTACTCCATTTATTGTCATATCGCGGAAGCGTTTAATCATGCACTTATCACATCCATCCCAATACAACTTTGATAGCCATCACGACAAATTCAAAACTTACTAACTATCATTATTACTTCTACCAACAAGACTTACGAACTCTTTATATAAACTACTATTACCTACTATTTGAAGCAACACGACCATCACCACTTTCTATACATTGTCTCGTACTATAAGATTTCACCACTTCTACTCTTTTCACACTCACTTCTATTCGTGCACAAACCTTCACGTTTCTCATTATCATCACGCACATGTTAACTTCAACAGAAGCTTCATCACAAACATTTCTAGCATAACCATTATACACATTAGGCATATAATTGCCGACTCAACATCCCCATACCCGGTGACTGGTTTAAGCTTAATGAGGCCATGATTTCGAAATGAGGGCGCCTATTCACCCAAAATCTAGCATCAGCTGGGGCTCCCAAAATACATACACCAGGTTCATTTTATTAGACTCCTACGTTCATTAGGCTCATTTGTTACAGGTTCCAAAATTGTCGCTCTGATACCACTTTGTGACACCCCAATATACCAAGGAACCTTAACAAGACCTTCCATAGCATATAAGGACATCACCATCTCGGTTACCCGAGGAAGTTAATCATCAAAAGTCGATAAAACAACATTTATAATTATTTTACAAGTGTTTAAACCAAAACTACTGATACAAACAGTATACCTCATCAATACTATGTAAACTACTCTTGTCATGACTCGTGAAGACTCATTCCGCCAAGACTCCAGCTACCATCCAAGACATCACCTGCTAAGACTGACTGCTCACCATAAGGGATTACGGCAGACACAAACAAGAAACAGCCACACAAGGTCAGTAACTGAGGCAAGACACAACATCAACTGCCAACACAATACAAACATAACTAAGCACACACACAAGTCACAACCACTCCAGCCGATCACCGTCACCGACTATCCACTGGACCTACCCTGCCAGTGGGGGACCGCAGTCGTACCCACCTAAGCCCCGCTCATCATACTGAGCGATAACCCTGTCCCGTTAATGTGGACATCCCCTCCCGTGGCGGGTTCCACGGAGGGCGAAACTAGGGCGTGAAGTCACACCCGCAAGTGACTTCACTCAGCCGAGGACGCACCTCGAGAACCATAGACAATCAATCACAATCAGCTGCACCACAACAACAACCAACAAAACAGCACAACACCAACCGATTACCAAAATCAATCAACCACACTGACACTACAATCAATACAACAACCGACACACTAAACAACCAACAGAAACTAAGTAGGCAAACCTACCTTTAGCCAACCGCAACGATTCCTTGTTCAATCACATGACATCAACCAAGCAAGTAAAACCCCTATACAAACAGCATAGAAGCCTATTACTACCACCACAACCCTACAAGGAACAACAATGACAAAGATGATGATGATAACATACCTCCGCATTGTATATCGGCGTCAAGACCGCTACCCGACTCAAGCAACCTATCCCCAAGGCACAAGCATCCTCAAAGGTTCCCATGGAAGGAATTAAGGTGAAGGAAATAAGGTAAGGCGACATCTAGGTCTGAAGGAAGGAGGCGGAAATGATTTGCGATCTATCAAAACACGATTATAAACCCTCACTGTAAAGACACTACTCGATCGAGTAACCAACCTACTCAATCGAGTGGCCCCTACTCGATCGAGTACCCAAGCTACTCGATCGAGTAGCCTCGACTAGATCGAGTACCACTCATCCCAAGGTCTATCACGACACGAGGCCTCTCTTGCACAACTTCCCAAAGGTTATCACATTCCCCCAAGTTCGGTCAACGTTGGTCAACGGGTCCCTAAAAAGACGGGTATTACAGTAACAAAAACAAAAACATTGTTGTTTTCTTGGCAACTTTCATGTGATTTGATATGTATTTGACCTGTGTCTTATGGTTTAAACGGATACGTCCATCTTAAATAAGATTTTTAGTGATAATTTTGTTAGTTTTGGTGTCTGGTTCTTCCCGGGCGGTATCTATTTATCATTTAAATTTTATTTTCTTTGAAATAAAAATGCGTTAGATATCATACATTTATCATTAATAATATATTTTGTTATGACATTTCTTGAAATTATGATGAAATATAAAATTTATCAATAAATAATAAGACACATTTACTACTCCCGCTGTAAATATTATTATTATTTTCATGACATCCATGGTACGTTTACTACTCTTACAGTTGCTATTGTATCTTTGACTACTCCCGCTACTTTTACGTTAAATTTACTATTTCTATTAATTTTATCAACCTTTTATATTGTAATAGCCAAAATATTTCAAATATTTATTAAAAATATTTTAATTCAAAAAAAAAAGAATTTAGTTTAAGTTTTAACTTAGTGTCCAAATTCTACTTTGTTTTCGAAAGAGGTAATTCGATCTATTAAGGATCTGAATAGGGTTAAAAATATTTATACACTATGCGGTCTTTTATTTAACTTAGCCGTCAAACCTCTAAACCTTGTTTCCGTTTTCATATCTGCAAATTTGCAATCCTCCTCCTCCTGCAAGCTTCTTTTCTTGCCCACCACTTACTCTTATTTCAATTTCCTATTATCTTTAGTTGATTCATTATTATGTACCTTGAATTCAAGGTGGACATGTTGCACTGTTCCGTAATTTGATTAGTTCGATGGTTAGTGATTGGACCGTTTTCGAGTATTGTTGGTCAAGCTTTCTAGTGTAAGGTAACACGATTCTACCGACCCTAATATTACTATTATTGTTCGAGGTTGTTTGATTACGTGCTATGTTATTCTACCTGCATTTTAATTTAATTCATGATAAATTGTGTTGGCCATTATTACTTATCTTAAGATTTCTATAATTTATGTTAATGACTTAATAGTCTCTGGGAAGGGTGGTGTTAGACGTAGCCCTTATTCGTGATGTTAGTATAGCGTTGTGACAATCGTTAAGGAATTATTAGCTGTTTGAAAAGGATAATGTTGGCGGATTGCAGGTTTAGTGGGTACAGACAAATTATTAGCTTTAGTTATAAAATTATGGGATTTACTTATCTTGAGAACCAGTGATGGTGAGGGTCTTCCTTTCGGTGACATTGAAGTATTATAATTTGTATGATTTCAATGTTGGTCCTCCAGTATAACAAATTGGTGGTTAGTTGGATTCGTATTGTGTTTGACTTGTCGATTTCTTTGACCTTGACTCGTGGGTGAGTACCTTAGAGGTATACTCTCTAAGTGTTGAGCACGGTTCTTTGAACCTTTGGCGATATTGAAATTGAGATTGAGATTGGTTACTGATATTGAGTTATGGGGCCTTTGAGCCAAATTGTGTTTACGGTCCGGAGTGACCATGGTATTGAGTTATATTATTATGAGATTGAAATTGATATTGAGATGGAAATATTGTTTTGCGGTCATACCGCCGGTTCACTCACCCCTTGCCCTTGTCTTAGGGTCGACGATGAGAATACGATATCTGGTTACTTTGGAGTATTATATTATGAGACGGAGTAATGAGTGAGACAGAGTAATAAGTTGAGTTTGAGATTGAGTTAATTATTGGGATGAGAGTGTTAAGTTGAGTTTCAGATTAGTCATGGGGAGTGTTTTTATTATTCTCTATGTTTATTTTATTTTTACGTGTCTGTGTTTCCACGCCATGACCAAAAACTATTCTGCTTATATTGAGGTATTATCTGTTACTCAGCTTTCCGGCTGACGTGTTTTCTTCCTTCGGGGCTACTCGTCATGGGGGTAGTTCCTTTTTGTCTTCTGATTTTATTTTCAGGTCTTTCCGCTGCGGTTCATATGGATTTTCAAGTCAAGTTTTTAATTAAAGACTTTGTAAAAGATTTGTTCCATTTTATTTTCATTTGTATAAAAGAGATTTTGTAATAGAGACTTTGTATATTAATTATAATATCTCTGTATTTCGGCCAGTTTTGTATGAAAAAGTAAGTTTTAATTTTGTGTTCAACGGGATCAATTACGACGAATGGTCGAGATCTTTTCATCTAGCCCTTATGGCAAAAGGCAAACTCGGTTATATTGACGGTATCGTCACGAAACCGGCTGTCACATCTGACAAATTCGAATCATGGCAGCCAACAAATGCGTTGGTTACCATGTGGATATTCAATACTCTTGCACCTTCTATACGTAGACAAATTGGTATGCGTCCGGAAGCCAAACAAATTTGGATTGATATGAAGAATAGATTTTCACAGGCAAACGAAGCCCGAATTTATCAATTGCAAACAGAACTTCTCGCCTGCCGTCAGGGTCCAACTGAGTCTTTGGTTGCTTACTACGGCAGGATGACTGCAATCTGGGACGAACTTCTCGAACAAGAGTCGTTGCCGACCTGCTCGTGCAACCCCTCCCAATGCAATTGGTTGGCTCTCATGACTGCTCGTCACGAAAAGAACAGGGTACGTGATTTTCTCATGGGTCTTGATGACCGATTTTCGAATACTCGCACCCATATCATTGGTATTACTCCTCTCCCTTCTCTTGATTTAATTTATAATCGTCTATTACAAGATGAGGGAGTTCGTAATCTGTCAACTACTCCTTCTGGCACCGCTCCTGATGCTATGGCATTCGCTGCTCGAGTCTCTCATGGGTCGCGTCAATCAGGGGGTGGCAGTCGGGGGAACGTCGTACTGAACCTTCAAAATATTACTGCCCTGCGTGTGAAAAGTCAGGCCATAGCCTGAAATTTTGTTATCAGGTTACCGGGAAATATCCCGAGTGGTGGGGTGATCGTCCCCGCCCCCGTATCTATCTTGACCCTAATTCTACGGACCTTACCAACGCTGTTTTTGTACCTGACCCTAATGCTAAGAAACAGTCTGACCGCGGGGGACACTCTGTTACTAGTCCCAAACACGCTTCTGGTTCGCATCTGACAGCTCACATGGCGTCGGGTAAGGCCTCTGTTCACGCTAATATGGCGTCTGGTAAGGCACCTGCATCTCACGCTGCATCATCATCCTCTCGCCCTCCTCTTGCTACGTTTGACCAGTTGGATCTTAATTCTCTAACCCCGGATCAATTAGACGCCTTGGATACTCTGGTACAAGCTCGCAAAGCTAATTCGACTTCTGCTCGTCTCAATGGTAATATCTATTATTTACCTTGGATTATAGACACGGGAGCTTCCCACCACATGTCGGGATGCCTCTCACATTTTACCAATCTTCAATTAATTGTTCCTTTATCCGTTGGTTTACCAAATGGCGATCTTACTATCGCTACTCAAAGAGGTGACGTAATTTTGTCACCCCGTCTTGTGCTTCGAAATGTTTTATATGCTGTCAATCTCAACTGTAATCTACTTTCGGTCTCTAGTCTTTTAATGGATACCACTTTAACCATTCAATTTTCTCACAATTTATGTCTTATACAGGACTGTACCTCGAAGACAGTGATTGGTGCGGGTGAACAAAACGAGGGGCTCTAACACTTAAACGGTGTCCGGAACGATAAAGCACACGCCCACATGGTTGGGACTGATAGCTCACCCGAACTTTGGCACCGAAGGTTGAGGCAACCTTCTTCCAACATTTCACGTTTTTTACCTTTTTTAAATAAATCGTCTCGAACTTGTGATCCTTTTCATAGCAAGACATGTGATATTTGTTTACGCGCGAAACAAATTCGCGAACATTTTAATTTAAGTACTAGTCATGCTCTTTCACCGTTTGATCTTATTCACTGTGACTATGGGGGGCCATACTCCGAAAATGCCTCCTGCGGATCAACACATTTTTTAACAATAGTTGACGATTTTTCCCGATCCACATGGGTATATCTTTTACGTAATAAAAGTGATACGAAACAGACATTGTTGAATTTCTTTGCAATGATCGAAAGACAATTTGAAAAGAAAATAAAAATTTTTCAAACGGATAATGGCACCGAATTTCGCCCCCTTCTTTCTTTTTTTTTCGAGAAAATGGCATTTTATTTCAATCATCTAATGTTGGTACCCCTCAACAAAACGGGCGCGTCGAACGAAAACATCGCCACATCTTAAACGTTGCTCGTGCTCTTATGTTTCAAGCTTCTTTACCTCTTTATTTTTGGGGAGAATGTGTCTTAAATGCCGTTTTCTTAATAAACCGCACTCCGACCTCTCTTCTAAATGGTAAAACTCCTTATGAAACTTTTTTCAATAAACCACCACCATTTGAAAATATTCGGGTTTTTGGATGTCTCGCTTATGCCAAAAGTTTAAATCGCTCCCGCGATAAATTCGCGTCCCGAAGTCGAAAATGCGTTTTTATTGGATATCCTTTTGGAAAGAAAGGGTGGTGTCTTTTTTACCTTGACACGGGTTCTTATTTCGAATCTCGAGACGTAGTTTTTCTTGAAAATGAATTTCCTTATAAACATTTACAATTAAACAATCTTGAAAATGACCCACCCTCCTTTTCCATGGACGAACTATCCCCTGTCTATGACCTTGCTCTTGTGCATACACATCAGCCCAGTCATACAATCGAGACTCCTGCCTCGTCCACCTCATCGACCACTACCGAGCCCCTCTCAACTCACCAGCCACCACCTGAAACAACACCTGACCAGCCACAGCCCTCGCCAACTTCGGACCAGCCTCCCACGACATCTTGAACTGACAATTCATCATCATTCCCCCCTGATTCATCTACCATGGGCCGAGGACACCGCACCAAAATACCGAATACAAACCTCAAAGATTTTATCTTGACCAAGCCTCGCCCCTCGTTAAATTCGTTGTCTGCCCAATCATCGTCTAAAGGTACTCCCTACCCCATTTCTCATTATTTAAATTATGCTAAATTCTCTCCTAACCATAAAGCTTTTTTGTCGGCCGTGACTAAAAATTACGAGCCTAGTTGTTTCAAAGATGTCGTGCAGGTTCCCGAATGGCGTGCCGCTATGCAACGTGAAATCGAAGATCTCGACAAGAATAAGACTTGGACACTCGAGACTCTACCTCCAAACAAAAAGGCAATCGGTAGCAAATGGGTCTACAAAATTAAATACAATGCTGACGGGTCCATTGAACGTTACAAGGCTCGACTAGTTGTCATGGGTAACCGACAAATTGAGGGTGTCGACTACAATGAAACTTTCGCTCCCACAATAAAATTAGTCACGGTTCGCACTCTTCTTGCCATTGCCGCAGCTAAGAAATGGGTGCTACATCAAATGGACGTTCATAACGCCTTTCTACATGGCGATCTCCATGAAGAGGTTTATATGAAACCTCCCCCCGGGTTTCTCTCATCGGCCAATGGGAAGGTCTGTCGTCTAAGGAAGTCCTTATACGGGCTCCGTCAAGCTCCTCGTTGCTGGTATGCTAAACTCGCTTCCGCCCTTATTCAATATGGTTTCAAGCAATGCCCTCTTGACCACTCATTGTTCTCTATTTTGCGCAACGATATCGAGGTACATGTTCTAGTATATGTCGATGACTTAGTCATTTGCGGCAACAATCTCGATTTTATTACGACCTTCAAGGCTTACTTAAGCAAATGTTTTTACATGAAAGATCTCGGGGTGCTCAAATATTTCCTCGGCCTAGAAATTGCTCGTCATGCTTCTGGGATTTTTATCTCACAACGTAAGTATGCCCTTGACATTTTAACCGAGACCGGTCTTCTGGGTACAAAGCCTGCCTCTATTCCTATGGAGCAGAACCACCGACTTGCTCTCTCTAAAGCAACCTTGATGACCGATCCCCAACCACATCATCGTATTGTGGGCCGGCTTGTATACCTTACAATTACCCGTCCCGAGCTGACATACTCGGTCCACACCCTTGCCCAATTCATGTATTCTCCTACAACAGAGCATTGGAATGCCGCCCTCACCGTGGTTCGTTACCTTAAGAATTCTCCTGGACAAGGTATACTCTTACGATCGGACAGTGACTTGCGTTTAAATGCGTATTGCGATTCCGACTATGCAACATGTCCTACAAGCCGTCGTTCCCTATCTGCTTATCTCGTTTTTTTGGGCTCTTACCCCATATCATGGAAAACCAAGAAACAGGCAACGGTATCTCGCTCCTCTTCCGAAGCCGAATACCGTGCTATGGTCGTTACGATATGTGAATTAAAATGGCTAAAGGGATTGCTCTTATCACTTGGTATACATCATACGCAGCCCATACAACTTCAATGTGATAACGAGTCCGCCCTTCATATCGCCCGAAACCCGGTATTTCACGAACGTACGAAACACATTGAGGTTGATTGTCATTTTATCCGCGACGAGATTCAAAAAGGCGTTATCGCTCCTAGCTACGTCAACACAAAAGCTCAACTCGCGGACATTCTCACCAAGGCTCTTGGACGCGCTTCCTTTGACGACCTACTCTCCAAGTTGGGTGTCTCGTCTCTCCACACTCCAACTTGCGGGGGGGTATTAGAAGGCTCCCAAGGAGCCGTTGCCAAGGACTCCAAGTCAGCCAAAGATCCGTTGGTGACAGCCAACAAGTAAGGCAACAAATAAGCAAATTGGCTATGATTTATACAGTATAATTCATTGATATATTTTGCCTAATTTCTTTCTGTAATTAGCTAACTCTATTCTCTGTATATATAGAACAATAGGTGTAAATAATTGACACAACCAATGAATACAATTATTATCTTCCTATGACTGATTTCCAAATTATAATACAAGCAATAAGTAATTGGATAATTAGGATCCATTGTTCAAGTTCTTGGAGCAATTAAATTAGGTTTTAGAAAAATGTTGAGATAGGAGTTAATTTGCGAGTTTATAAGAAGGGTATTAGACGAAAAGTAAATAAAAAAAAATGTATGTGAAAAAAGTAAAATTCGTATGTGAAAAAGTAATTTTGAATTAAATTTTGTAAATAACTCTATATAAACCGTGCATACATGGGCCTATACTTGTTCTACTTAGCAACTTATTAGCAATGGGCATGCATCCACGATTGCACTAGTCTATACTCTATACTAGTTCTACTTAACCACTCATTAGCAATGGGCCACTTTCCGATATACAAAAATATTAACTAGCTTAAATGGTAAATTTTACTTCGTATTAGCGATAGTATTGAACAACCTATGATATTGTAACGAAATCCTCAATCCTCAAAAAGATAGTGTATCCTCACATGATCCCATTCATATATATATATATATATATATATATATATATATATATATATATATATATATATATATATATACACACACACACACATATGAATAGAGATCTTGATATCGAAATAATAGACAACTGAATATATCTCCTTACCTTCTTTTTATTCAGATTATGCATTGCAAGGTGTCGTGAAATATTTACTTATCCAATTTGTGGCTCAGTTACAAAACTTCTACTTTATATATTGTTTTTAAAAACTTTTATTCACTTTGGGGTGTTTCGTAAAATGTAGATTGGTGAATTTTCAAAGATATTCAAGCCTCTCAACATGTTTGGCTCACGAATTTATTAATTTACGTGTTTGGTAAATGACATATTGAAACAGAAGATTGAGCTTCAATCTACTGTTTTCCAATATGCTGCTCCACCCAGCATATTCACATTAGTAGATTGGGAAAACTAAATCTGTCAACCATTTACATATAGATACAACAATCTATTAACCTAAATACGCTAATTACCAAACACTATTATTAAATCTGCTAATTGAAACATATTAGTCAAACTTGTCAATCTAATCTGTCATTCATAATCTGCTTGACCAATCTATTTCTGCTATTATTAATCTGCTGATTACCAAACAGGGCCTTTGTATTTTGGATTAGTCATGAAAATAGTGTTTTAGTGTGAGTAGTAATGATTTTGCCAAATTGACAATTTTTTAAGGAAAAATGGTTATATAAAATCAAATGATTGTGCAAGTCAAATCATGGGTTATACGCATTTTACTCTTTCACATACGTTTTTTACGATTTTATCCTTGTCATTTTTTCCCCAAACCCTCACTCAAAGCCAATCACATACTTCTCCCTCCCCTCCCGCCGGCCTACCGCACCTTTCGACGTACCCGCCTTGCTCCGGCATCCCCTATCCCAACCTCCCCTACCCCGGTCACCACGTACTCACCCCCATGAACTACGACAAAATCTTCCTAGATCAAGTTAATCAAGTTACACCTAACAGTCTCCTTTCTTATTATTTTCAATTAATCTAAAAATTCCTCTGATTATATCATCTAATTGTCATGAATACTAATGCATGAGGACTCGTAATTTGTATTCATTGTACAATGATGAATCTTTAGGGTGTAATAATCACAAAATTGAAGGAGATGATGAGTTAATTGTACGATACTTCAGTATGAATAGATAGAGATTGTAGTCATCAATCCACAATCAAGTATCAATATAATTCAACTTCGTGCACACAATAAACAACGAATAATACGAGTATTAATAAGGAAATTGATAAACAAGCAATAAGTAATTGGATAATTAGGATCCATTGTTCAAGTTCTTGGAGCAATTAAATTAGGTTTTAGAAAAATGTTGAGATAGGAGTTAATTTTCGAGTTTATAAGAAGGGTATTAGACGAAAAGTAAATAAAAAAAATGTATGTGAAAAAAGTAAAATTCGTATGTGAAAAAAGTAATTTCGAATTAGAATTTGTAAATAACTCTATATAAACCGTGCATACATGGGCCTATACTAGTTCTACTTAGCAACTTATTAGCAATGGGCATGCATCCACGATTGCACTAGTCTATACTCATACTAGTTCTACTTAACCACTCATTAGCAATGGGCCACTTTCCGATATACAAAAATATTAACTAGCTTAAATGGTAAATTTTACTTCGTATTAGCGATAGTATTACTCCCTTTAGCTGATATTAGCTGTCAACCTCTGTGAATTTTGAACATTAATTTCTCCCTTTACCTGGTATTAGCCACTCATTAGCAATCAATTATGTCTCAGACCAAAAAAATTCAAAAATACTTATATACAGGGATTTTACATAAATTTATCATAAAAACAGTTTTTTCTATAACCACTTTTACCCACTAATACAATTATGTTTGGCTCCATTTATAATTATATCAGAGTAAAACTGTCATACGCAAAACTTACTAAAAAAAATAATAAAGGGATATAAAAGGTGGTTAATTTCTTTTCCTTTCTATAGGAAAGCAACTAGACACAAGTAGCGAAAAAGAGGCGCTAAAAAAAGTGGGCCAGCAATTGAATTGCTTGTTGCATGGAGTATTATATTGGGCCCACCAGTGGACATTCAGTTGGATAATATATAGTGATATACAGTACCTCCTTTGAATTTCAATTAAGGCGCCAAAACACTAACAGATTAACGGTCATATATGTTTCATACGCCCCCCTCTCTCAACTACGTTTTGAAAGGACCCTACCCTACCTTAATGTTAACTATCAATTCTTTACTTAAATTAAATCTATGATCTTAAACACCATGTTTAAGAGCATTAATTTCCCCTACTCCAAACTCGTTCCTAATTAAAGCTTTTACTTTTCTGTTAAAGTTTTTCCCGAATAAGGTTCATTCGTCCCTTTTAAAATGACTTAAAATTCTAGGGTGTCTGGCAGCGAAGCTAATATAGTCTAATGACATTATTTTCTTCTTTTTAAGTGTAGGGGATCTATACAATTCAAGCAAAAAATCGTGAGACGAGCAATTGCTTTTTCTTTTTATTGTACCATAAAAATCTTTCAGGCAATCACTGCCATCACAATGCGCTAGAGACGTTTCAGGCCTAAGAAGAGAGAAAACAAGATGAGAAGTGCACATTTGAGAAGAGTGGCCGTGGGAAAATTATCGCATTGGGTGCTAGCAAGTTGAGTGTGATGATTAGCATGTGAGCTCTACCAGAGCAAACGTCAACAACAGCTGAGCGAGCAAATACCAACAAAGAACGAATGAACAATGACTAGTGAGTGAATGCTGACGACTGAGAGTGATTTTATTGCTAACGTGACACTATTCATATAGTTTTATAGGATAAAACCGTGTTACCCTAAGATCACGCATATAATAATAAGATTACAAAAAAAAGGGGGGGAAAAGATGCAACGGTTTTTTCCACAAGAAAGGACCACAGAAACATGATCCAGTAATGAGGAAATCCTGTATGTGGATATGGTGGTGGGAGATAAGGGGTGAGACACACATACAGACTGACCACACAGACGAAATATTTAGGTTTCAAGGCTGACCCTTTTAAAGCACAAACAACCATGATGATTTCATGGCCCCCATACCCTTCATTTTCAGGAATCCTATGGTCTCTTTTACTCCTCTTTCTGTCACTTTACTACCCCTTTCTCCCCTTAATTTAGGTTGGTGGAGCACATCCCTGCATTTTTAGGATCACCTTCCTATCCTTTTTAAGCACATGATGCATACTAAGTTTTAGGAAAATCCTCTCAAATTTTCCTATAGAAAAATAACTTTTGGAACTTTGACCCGTGTCATAAAACGACCGACAAGGTTCAATTTCTCGTGCTTGAGAATGTGGATGTTGGAGTCCTCTTCGAAACCAAATATTGAAAATTCTAATACGATCAGAGAGATCTAGGAACTGGAACGGGTTTTAAAGAGACGTATCAAAATGGTAGATATGAAGATCTCAAAGCCTCCTAAAACATCAAACTCTCTTATAAAACGATTTTTCTCTAAACTATTAACTTGTACCATAAGTTACTTATGGTAGTCACTAAAAATGCTTCTAGGAATATTTAGACCAAAACAACTTGTGATTCCTCACATACATATTCGTGGTACATCGAGACAAGAGATGGGGAAAAAAGGGTAAGCCCTATAATGGTCGTTTATTTCAATGTAGAAATTTGCAATACCTATATGGTAGCATCTCACATGATTTTGTACTCCGTATTTCACTTAAACTGGCAAAGTTTTTTAGTTGAAAGCAGGAGCTAGGTAAGCAAGTTCCTCTATGACGAAAGAATTAAAACATCAGGTCTGGGGGTGGGAGCCGGGGGAGTTTCACTACGTATCCTCCTAGAGTTGCATGTGGTGCAACTGGTGCTCTAAAGAAAGCAACCAAGTTGTATATAAAGGTGTCCAGAATATCAAATGCAAAGGAAGGCACATACTACCTAGTGGCTACACAATAAGAAATCGATCCAAACATTTATTCCATATTAATGACGTACAAATATTGAAAGTGTTTCCTTCACATACATATTCGGACACAAAAGATATATTATAATTCAGTAATATTATCTAAGCTTATTCAACGGGAATCCAAGATGGGTATCCCTCTATTGTTTCAAACCGATAATTCAAAACAAAAACCTCACTGCATACAATCTGAGGACGAAAGAAATCCTCAAATATATAAGAAAATACACGTAATGGCACAATCCGGCTAGCTAGTCCTTACAACATGTTAAAGGGGATAAAAAGGGAAGAAAAAAACAACGGTCCATATGTGATATACTATTGCTCGCCTCTTCACTAAAGGTGCATCGATAAACTATCTTGAACGAACTTCTTGAGTACATCCCGTGATCTGATATTAAAGCTCAACCTAAAGCCAAACAACTAACTTGGAAACCGGAATTTTAAAAACAAAAGGAAAAAAGAAATTCGAACCTCGATCCTTGTCACAAGATCATCTTGAACAGCCCTCACTGAGTCTTCCTTATGAACAGAGAGATACTTGCAAGTGGTAGGAATTCGTGGTATCACAAATTTTGCTGAACTTTTAGATTCTAACAATTAGCATTTGTTGTTCAAATCACGGGTCCTATGCGGCAATTCCTGTAAATTACAGTCACGGAAACATATTAGCTGACAATATGTAACACAGGCAGCTTGAACAAATGTAAAGTGTCAGCTGGTATGTCCTGTTGTCATGCGAACACTAGGGAAAAATTCGGACCAACTATCATTTTTCATCTTTTTAATCCAGGACAGAGGAAAAACAGGATCACAATACACAATAAGTTGTCTTTAAAGCAATCATCGTAGAATTCATGTAAAACCTCAAAAAAAAAAATCAGAAAGAACCGTCATGAAGCCATTGAAACTAGGCGGTATAGGTTTCATAAAGGTTGGATACAATTTGTAGAAGCAAAATGGACTAATATGAGAACTTCGTAGAACAAAACAAATAATGTACAGTTATCTTAATTGGTTTCCAAATGGTATGTGTTGATTTTAAACAAACAAAAAATTAACATAACATTATCCAAGCAAGAAGGCTTCACTTAAGAAAAAAAAGCAGTCAGCTTTAATCCTAGAATCTTTGGATGCTGACGTAGTGCATAACCAACTCAAACCAATCACCACGAAATGGCAATAGGGCTATATGGATAAATGGAGGGAGTATATTCTAATTATAGTGTTAAATGGAGTCAAACTTTGTAATTACAACAGACAATAAATATGCAGCAAAGCTTTACATGGGAATTTTAGTTACATTCAACTCTTTCGTAAATTAGGCACATAACTATCAATTGGCGAATAGAAATTTTTAGATTGGCAACGAGAAACAGTAAGTGTCTTGAATATTGACGGAGAGAGCTGGATGAATGAAATACAAATCAAATATATAATGAAAATGTTAAGATGAATAAGGACATCAAAGAAAATACCTCTATTAGATTGTGTATTCCTCACATTATAGCTTCCAATAAAACCTTCAGTGGAATTAGATGCAACATTTGCAGTAGTATTACCCATACCAAAACCAAATGATGCAGAGACATCTAATTCAGGAGAACCAGAACGCCACGTACTGTCTTCATATGATGGCCCACTATGATACAGGTCTGCATAAGACGTATCAAAACCACCTGTTGATATAGAAAAAGAAGGTGGTAGAGTTGGCTCTGTCACATGAGATCTTCCATAATTCCCACTTCTCAAGCCATAAGTGACATCGCCAAAGCCGTGCCCAAGATTCCTACTATTAAACCCAGACCCTCTACTTCCAGTTTGTTGAGGAATAGGTGTTGAAGCCCAGTTTGATTCACTATTTCCAAATGGAACTCCAATGTTTCCAGCACTAGAACCAAACAAACCAGAAGGGCTGGTGGGGTTTGTGGAATTACTAAATGACCCATTTCCCCAAAGATTACGGGTTGTCGAGCTTCCCAAAGAATCGCCTCTTCCACTACCCCCATTATAACCAATCGGGCTGATATACCTGTTCGAGTTGCCGTCATAATAAGGTCCCAAAACCCGGGCATAGTTCTGACTGTTACTAAGATTTGAATTTGCGCTATAACCAGCATTAATCATTGGCTCCATACCCATGCCCATACCCATTCCAAACCCAGGATTTCCAAATGGGGGAGGCCCACTTCGACCGGTAACAAGAGGATTCAGTCTACCATATCCTCCTATAGTGCTAAGATTGTAGCCTTGAGCATAACTGTTGATAAAGTTACTAGCCCTACTCATGCCATAATTATATCCTAGGAGGGGGCTGCGACTAGGACCTGGTGATAACTCTTTTGGGACAGCCCTCTTGACTTCAACCATTTTTCCATTGAGTTCATGGAAAGTTTTGTGCAATACCCTATCGACAGCATCCTCCGAATCATAAGTAATAAAGCCAAATCCTCTGGGCCTTTGGGTGTTGTGATCATACATCACCACAACATCGGTAATGTTGCCAAAGTTATCAAAGTAGTTTTTGAAGTCATTCTCTGTGACTGTTGACGCCAATCCTCCCACAAATATTTTTTTGGTTCGTCCAAGCCCAGGAGATCCTTGGACGCTATTGCTGTTGCGACTTAATATTTGCTGATCATCCCTTGGGACAGCTTTCTTTGCTTCAACCTAAGCACAACACAGCCAAAAAGACAAGTCAAAAACATTATGTTTTTGGATAGCAGAATTGAACCTAAATAAAGGGTTTAAGCGATCAATGCATGATCAGAAGACAGGAAAAAATGTGGCAAATGAGTTTCAGTCCACAACAGAATCGAAGAAGAACAAGGAGCACCAAACAACAACTTCATCCCAATGCCTCAAGGGCTCCTGGAAATAACGGGGTAAGGAGAGGTCTCATGTACGCAACCTTACCACTTTGTTAAAAGACAAATGCTGAAAATTGCATCGAGAATGACATCAAATCCAATTTAGTAAACAATTTACTCTATTTGATCATAATCCATGACCAACGATAGCGAGTCTTTAGCTCCATTAGAAATAGAATTCGGATGATCAATGAGCAAAAGATACAAAATGTAACATTGGCAATTCTCAAAGGAGCTAAGGCAAGTAAGAGGCCACTACTAATGTCAGACCTTAATTACACTAAAAAATGTAAGTAAATTTCAAAAATCAAAACACAAAGTACTCACACTTCGGCCATCGATCATATGCTTCTCCATAACAACTCGCTCAGCAACAACAGGATCAGCAAACACAATGAAACCAAAGCCACGAGCACGACCCGTGATACGATCCCTCATGATCACAGCCTCCACAATTTCACCATACTGACCAAAATACTCCTTGAGCCTATCTTCATCCGTGTCCCATGAGATCCCACCAATAAAAAGCTTACCAAGATCTGATTCCATTTTTTTTTTCTTTTTTTTTTTGCTATTTTAATTCTGCATTTCAAATTAAAATCACTTCATAAGTTTCACCCAATCCCATCTACAACACTAACAAGCTACAAAATTCAGTAATCACAAGTTTTCATTAACATCAAACATCAAATTCCAGTAAAACAAACATCAAAAAGATGAGATTTTAACAAATTTTCTAGATCAAAATCATCAAATAACAACTGCCCACCTAATAAACAACACAATTCAACAGCAAAATCTCAAGTTTTATACAAAATGAACAGAATTAACATACAATTCCGATCAATCACTACGTGGGTTATAGGCAATTCAATCCAGGGACATCGGATAAAGCATAAACCAATCTAGGATTCCTGGATTCAATCAAAAACAAAACAAAACAAAAATCAATCAAAAAAACATAGAATTGATTGATGAAAAGGAAGAAGAAGATGAAAAAGAGAAGAGTAGAAAGGGAAAACAAACCGATATGAAGAAACCCAGATGCGAAAACTAAGATCTAAGAAGAAGATTGATAAGGAGAGAGGATGAGGTCATCCTCTACAAGGCTGTTTCCCCCTCTGTCTTTCTCTCCTTTCTTTTTCTACTATTTCTTTGGTTATTCCACCTCTTCTTTCTCCAACTTATTATATTCTTCACATTATTTATTTAGTTTAAAATTAGAAGAAATCAATTTTCAACTCGACACACAATTAAGGGTGATGGTTAGGTCGCATGCGTTTATGATACTACGGAAATAATATAGGACGGTGAATGATGATAACTCATGTTTACATGGTTTGTAGTGAAATAAGTTGGTGTTTCGGGACATGTTTCAAAACATGGCTTAACCTAGTCTAAGGACTACAATTTTCAACTCGACACATAATTGAGGGTGAAACTTAGGTCGCGTTCGTTCGTTTGTGATATAACAGGCACAATCTAGGGAGGTGAACAGTGATAGGTCGTGTTGGCATGGTTTATAGTGTGAAACAGTTGGTCTTCCGTGATCTGTTCCAAAACTTGATTGAACTTGGTCGAAGGAATCAATTTCAACTCGACACATAATTAAGGGTGAAACTTAAGTCGCATTCGTCCATGACATTACGGTCACAATCTAGGACGGTGAATGGTGATGGCTCGTGTTGGCATGGTTTATAGTGAAACACTTGGTATTCCGTGACAGGTTTCAAAACTTGGTCGAACCTGGTCTAAGGACTACAAATTTCAACTCGACACATAATTAAAGGTGAAACTTAGATCGGGTGCGTTAGTGGTATTACGAACACAATCTAGGACGGCAAATGGCGATAGCTCGTGTTGGCATGGTTCATAGTGAAACGGTCGATGTTCCGTAATATGTTTCAAAACTTGGTCTCAGGATTACACATTTATGTTTTTATTATTATTAGAACATTTTGAGTCCCAATATATATATAAAGAGAATAAATAAATCTATAGAAAATAACAAGATCAAATACTCTCTTTGTTCCAATTATTGTTTGCCATTTTTTATTGTGTGAGAGAAATAATTTAATTAAAAATAGATAGATAATGGTGACGGAAGAAGTATATGTATTATACTTAAACGATCAATATATATTATTGCATCTAAAAGATGTATGATGATGAAAGCATGTTATACGACTCTTTTAAATTGATTCGTGCATGCTACAACTCAAAGATAAGTTTAACGTCCACAATGCTCGACGATGTACTCCTTAAAAAAGTCTTTGTCTCGAGTTTAACCTCACAAAAAAAAATAGTTAAAGTAAATCCTCAACCTTAATCAAACCTTGAAGCATTCTTAATTTATACTTCCTAATTGACATGGGTGGATGTTAGAAAAACTAATTCGTATTTATCTATTTTAAACATTCATAAAAATTCCAAGTTTCATGATGAGTCACATTTATATACATTTATATGCCCCCTTTAGTTACTTTCGATATGGTTTTCGTGCTAAATTATATTAATTATATGCCTTTTATGCTAGAATGTTGTTACTTCCGCTTTTTGGTGTTTAATGCAAGAATGATGCATTTGTGGATCAAAAGAATGAAATGTAGCACCGCGGAGTGGGCATGAAGGAATACATGGAGCATGACACGGGAATATGGAGGAATAAAGGAAGAGAAGTGAAGAAGACAACACGAAGAAAAGAGCTGAAATAGGAAAATACTCGATCAAGTAGGCAAGAACTCGATCGAGTGGGTGTGTACTCGATTGAGTGCACTAGGCTCGACCGAGTACATATCGAGCTGGCAATTTTCGGCGCAATTTCCTTAAGTCGGGTACACTTTATTATAAATACCCAATTCATTTGTACCCTATGTTATGTTTACGTCTTATTTACCCTAGAACTCTCCTAAAACCCTTAGTTTAGTTTTATTGCTATTACTTTCGGATCTACAACTCGTTCTACCTTAATTTGCTACGGTACTTAATCATTCTTCAATTGTTATTCAATCAAGTTTATTCTATTGCTTAATTAATTATTCTTATTACATGCTTTTAATTATGCCTTATATTATTATTGTTGTTGCTATTCCGTCTATCATGAGTAGCTAATCTTTTAATCTAGGGTGAATGGGGATTTAGGTTATTAGAAGGGGATTATGTTAATGAATTGATAGTTAAAATAGCTTCTTTGTTGTTGTTCAGTTATTGTCTTGAATCTAGTTAATTAGTTTCCGCATGATTGATTAATTAGTATTGCAAACTAGGATTTTCAACGACTGGGTTAAGACTAGTATAGGCTACGATAACTGAATAGACTGACTTAATGATAGCGATCGCATGTTAAGTTTAGATCTAAAGGACATATTAGAATCGACCGATCATATGACCTTAAACAACATAAATTGCTCTATCAATGAATTAAATCACACCCGGATAACTACTTAGTGAACCTAATCCCTAGACGTTTTAATATTATTGAATTCATCTTAATTACTTTTATTACAATTAGTTGATAGAAATCAAACAAACAACCTTCAAGAAATTCTTACTTTAAGACGGACTTAAATATTAGCAAATAGAATAATTACCGCCTCCCTGTGGATTCGACTTTTTCTTGCCACTGGCTACCAGTTATTAGTAATTTAAGATTTATTTTGATAGACCAACGACTGAAGACAACCTTATCATTTCATTCACGAAATTTTGAGTCTTAATTAATTAATTTTTTAGTATACAACGAAAAAACAATACCGCGTATATAACTTTGAGTAGAAAAATATTTAATACAGATCGGGTACTATTCAGAATATTTGTTAACATGTCAATTTCATTCTTATCATCGTTAAGCGCAATTAATATTCTTCGTCAAACAATTAAACATTTAAACTCAATATATAGATAAACCAATCGTGGTATCAATCAAATAGAAGGTCAAATCGTTTACTTAGAATCATACTTATTTCAAGTTTGGCTCATTCAGTGTTTGTAGAAGTTTAGTTAAAATCATCCCATGGATTTATGTAGCAATGATTTTCAAAATGCTGTTATAAGTTTATCTGGATAAGGTTATCTTGAAAGCGTCTGTAGCTCAGTGGATTGAGCGTCTGTTTCCGAAGCAGAAGGTCGTAGGTTCGACCCCTACCTGACGCGATAATTTTTCATTTAGATCAACCAAGAAGTCCACACCGAATCAAAACTTAAGCTTTTATGCAACAAGTTTTAATTGATTGATCAAACAATAAATATAAATGTATCAGCGAGCAAATGCCTTGGAAGCGGCAGCACCATTTCCTGCTGATCATCAACTGGAAATTAATTCCGTTTTGAAGTTGTTATTTTCTGGGGGTGAGATTGATGGTAAAATGAAGGCGCCGGAAGACTTGCTGGGAGAAAGGTTGATGCGTGAATTAGCATTAAGGCCTTAAGGGTTCCTCAGATTACATTTGTTCAGGAATTTGTGCATTTTATAATAGGTTACCCTTACCTTTACATATTTCAGGGGTATGTTTCGACATAATTACACAAGCTTATTTTAACATATTGTTCGAAAAAACAATAATAATCAAGTTTTACGTTTTAAATGAATTATGTCAACTAACAAATAAAGACCAACCGAAACACGTTATATAATAATGTCGTAGTGAAAACAGAAATTATTACTCAAAACGAACAAATACTCAAAGTTTTCAATGGTGGAGGAAATTCATGGGCAGAAGAAGATAAAAAGAAAATGTTTACATGGAAGACAAATGAGATACATTGCAAATTTTGTACCCCATTTCAGAAAAGAAAGAACCAAAATGAAGTTTGTCTTCAAATTGACAAATTTAATGCACATTTATAAGAAAACTACAAAATCTTTAAATTACCCTGTCAATTTCTTTTGCTTCTAGTTTCTTCATTTACATGAACCCACGTGGAGACAAGTTTCTCACTAAAACCCCTTATTTAGGTATTTCCCCCTCTTCAGACTGCAAGTGACTTCAGCAGCAGCAACAGAGAAAAATGCAGGGAATGTGGGTGTCAATGAAGGAGAACATGGACTGCAGGAACAGCGTAAACGGCGGCGTCTGCCACCCGAAGCAACACAACATTATGCATCAAGCTTCCATGGGAAGTATAACAAGCAGTAAAAGAATGCTTATTCCACCAAGCATCTTTACAGGTGCATGGTTACAGTACTTCCTTATGTATGTATGACTTGTTAGAACTGTTCGCGTCTTTTCTTTTATTGTTGCTTACACAAGACTCGATGTTGTCATTGTTTCCCAAAGAGATTAACACTTGAATAATTGTTTGCAAATGCAGAAGTGGGAGAAGCAGATCTATCAAGGAAGGTTGTTGAAAAGATCTTGGGAAATGCTCTAACCAATCCGACAGCGAAAATCATGAAGATCAGAAAGGTCTTTAGAGTGAAAAATTCACCTCAAGTAGTGGATACATTTGAGGCGTATAGAGGGGCAATAAAGACGAAAGCTAAGGAAAGAGATCAGAAACACACAAGAAGCATGGTGGACGGGAATGAACTCCTCGGTTTCTATGTGACTACCGTCACTTGTTTTAGCAGAGAATCAAGACCTATCTCGGCACCTTGCGAATTCTCTGACTGCAACTTGTGCCAGTTATTTGGGTTTAGTTTTGACATAAATAACACAGAAAAGCCAGGAATGCAACTAAATATAAACAGTGAGGCGTTAAGAGAGAGCATTAAGGGACAGTCTAGGGGAAAGAAGTCGAAGAGGGCTGTGATTATCTGCAGGATTATTGCAGGAAGGATTAGAAGTGTTAATGACAGGAGAAGTGATGACGAATATGATTCAATTGTGAAGAAAGGGTTTTATCTCAATTCTCAGAATCTTATTGTCAGCAATCCTAATGCCGTACTTCCTTGCTTTGTAGTGATACTGAACTGAAGTTGGAACATTGTTTCTCAGTACATATATTGTACGGAGTGCTCCCTCTGTCCCAATCAATAGTTATCGTTGTTTCAAATCCGTCAAATAAAAACGGAAAAGATAACTATTAATCGGGACACAGGATTTATATTTATATTTACATTTTCCAATGATTCATGATGCAATAAAGCTGTCACTATACAATCTTTACTGATTATATTGTGAAGCAGTTGCAGTCAATGCATTTTCATAACAGGATCAATGGAATAGTATGCTCTGGGATTCCTTCAAAAGCTGTTGTGTGCCGGATACATGTAAATCCGAGCAGGACAGTAAAATTAGCATTGCTGGTCCTCAGGAGCATCTAAGCATGACTTCTTCTTGACAAAGTCTTTATAATCGGTAATGACCTACACCCTGCCATTAAGAACCGTAACTTCATTACCACACCCTCACACGCTAATATTCACAATATCCGACCTAGACAATGCTGCCCAACATTGGTACAATCCTTGTTATATCTCACCATGCCCATGTTTATCAACTCAAATAAGCCGAGATAATGCAGGGAAAATTCACAGCTACTTATTCAGGGTAGAAAGTCAGTGTTGAAGCATGACCTAGAAACTACAGCGAGTTGCTCCACAAAGCTCAAATGAAAGTGTACATGTTTTCACAAGCAGATTTTGTGTAGAATTACAGACCTTGAGAACACCAACAATCAACTCGCTAAATATAGAAATTCCAAGTGCAGACAACATTTTGACAAAGAACGTAAACAAAAGCAAGCATGTAATATGAAAGCATGCAGACAAAGTCTCAATTCAGAATTTCAGAGCACGCCTAACTGAAAAAAAAAAATGTGGTGAAAAGAAAACTGCCGATTTGCCACAGAGTAAGAAACAGCATATATTAAAGCTAGAAACCATAATTTATACGATGCCACCAGGAATCCATGTAGATATCCAACTTGAAAAATGATTTAGTGAACGAGGGTTTTGACATTCACACATTATTTCATTAAAGGTTGATACAGGTAAATCCGAAATGGTTCATAGGACTGCTTGCCTTGCAAAGCAAAACAAAACAAAACAAAAAAAATCGGAAAAACTCCCTCAGATTCTTTTTGCTTCTAGTTTCTTCATTTACATGAACCCATGAGGAGACAAGTTTCTCACTAAAACCCCTTATTTAAAACATTTCCCCTTTTCAGATAACACTAGTTTTGTGGCCCGTGAATTTCACGTGATATTTTGTTTTTAGTGTGATGTTTTTTTGTGTTTCTAGTAATTGAGACTTTATAAAATATCAAATCACATAGTAAGATTACCTCATGAATAATTTATGATAGATCGTGTACTAAAAATACGGGCATTGACATGTTAAAATAAAGATCAAAGTCGATAAATTAAAGAGTGCTATTTTTTCAAAGGTAAAATGATGAAAAAAAAAAAAATCAACAAATACCAAAATAAAAAATACAGTTGAAAAAAAAAACTAAAAAACTATTACTCATTCACGTTGATGTCGTCAATCTTACACTTAGTTTTTAATATATAGTTCCTTAAGCAATCCTAATATTTTACTTCTCCATAAAGTCTTCTTTCTCCAATGAATCGTCCCTATAAAAAGGTAACTTAGTAATTAGTGCGAATTAACCAACAAAACAGTGGAATTTGTTTTATACAATATTATCGTTGTTCCGGGTGTAATTCCAGAGCAGTTATTTATTACCACCCGTGCTTGTAGAATGACGTCCTTGATTGAATCCTCCTCTCGGTCTCCTGAAACAGTGAACAAACTGAGGGCTCGGCTTTGGGCCGAGCGAACTCACTCCGACGCTCAAGTCAGTAAACTTAGTGAGATAAGTTGTTGTTACTTGGCGAAGTATATATTGTAGAGAGATAAGGAAGATAATACCAGATGAATAGTGATTCTTAGGTTAAATTGTGGATCCCCTCCTCAATGAGAGTTGAGGAGTATTTATAGACTTTCACCTTTTGTCACGTAGTGGCCAAGTGGCTAGCAGGTGGAAAGACTTATCTACCCTCGGCCGAGGGACCCACGGCAGGCCGGCGGGCCCTGTTGACACGCCGCCGAGGGGTCTTGGATATGAGTTCGCGGATGTGTGCCCTGGCCCACTGCTAATTGCCCGGCCGGGACCCAAGAGACAGCCGACGGGGGTGCGTCGGTTAAGTCTAAGTCGTTGACTTGCTTGTGGATATCTTTGACCTTGCTCAATATGTTGACTTGGTCAGCGGGTGCAGAATATGCCCCATCAATTTGCCCCCAGCGTAGTCTATGCCGTGGTATGGGCTCCGATGTATGTTGAGTGTATATTCTGCGCAAGTAAAAATTTTCTTTCTCGGCCTCTTCTACCTCGGCTTGGTTCTGCTTAGGCCGTACCATATCCCCCTCCACATGGATGTGTAAAGGGCATCCGATGTGGAAAAGAAAGTGACGTTGGCCGAGACCAGGGTTGAGAGTGCCGGTTGTTTTTGATTGCCCCCGGCCGGTGCTATCTAGCTTGACTGATCATGTGGCCGGCGGAGAACAGATACTTAGGAATTTGTTGTGGAAGATGAATAGGCAGAGAGATATGAAGGGGCGTGTTGAAGACGCTTGGTCACTGTTGCATTGATTGACGTTCAACTGTTGCAACGATTGACATTCCGTGGTTGCATGTCTGACACGTGTCTGTTCGATGATTGGCTGACGTTTCATGGGTTGTGCCCTGATTGGTCCTTCTTCATGGGCTTTCCCCTATAAATAGGGCAGTTAGTCCCTGAAATTGGCCACCAATTTCATTTTCTCTAAAATTTTCTTCTCTCTAAACTTTCAAGGACTTCTCTCTCTTCTAATCTTCAGAGTCGTTACTTCGGCTAGCACTTTTCTTCAAGGTAAACAACCAAATTTTTCTCTTTTTAACTTGTAAGTTTTGTTGTAAACATGTCTTTCGCGATCCGGACCTAGTAAACTCGCGCGGGGGTTCCCCGTCGCGTCTTGATGAGGAGGAGATACTAGACGTCATCCCGATAAGGTCTGGGGGCCCTAGGTCTCCTTCTCCCGAAGTCGACCCAAAAGTTTTGGAGGATTGGGAGGATGATGATGACGGTGATGATGCTGAGAGGGCTCATCCTAATGAGGGGAGGCAGTACGTCACGGATCACGGCGAGGCCTGCATGACTGGTCTTGATCGTGCCTGGACCAATAAATTCGCCAGTTGTTCCGGCGGAAATCTTTTCGAGGGTCATTTCTCCTTCGGTGAGGGGTACAAAATTGTTATCCCTGAGAAGGGTCAGGCGGTCTGTTGCCCTCCCCCGGGTCACATCGGCGTATATATCAGGCACCTGGAGTATGGGCTCCGGTTTCCTTTGAATGAATACGTCCTGGCCATCATCAAAGCTATGAACGTCGCTGTGGCTCAACTGCATCCGTTGGCCATTAGGACGATAGTTGGCTTCGTGTGGCTCTGTCTCTTTAAGGGGGAGGTCCCTACAGTTAACTTATTCCGCCGCTTCATCATCTTGCCATCGACCCCGGTAAAGTGGGGTGGTATAGCGTGCGATGGAGCCGGGCTACATCTCCGTTGATAAGCTTTCTTCTCCGCAATGACCGGAAGGGGCGGTGGGTGTATGTCGAAGTCTTGGGATGACTATCCGCTGCCCCGTCCTTCCAAAGACCAAGTTAATTTGCGGTGCGAGAGCGAGGCGAGCGTGACAAATGGGTAACCCGGAGTAAGCTTAAGATGGACGCTTCGAAGGCCTGTCTTAATGCAGATGAGAAGCGGGCGATGCAGCTGTTTGATGCTGAGAAGGGATGGGTGTAACACCCCCATACTCCAAGTGCCTTACCAGGACCACTCAGGTATAAGGATGCTACCATCTCGGTTACCCGAGGCATGATAATCATAAGACAATGAAGAAACATACTTTATTAAATGAGTTTTAGCGATTACATAACAAAACCAACTGTAAGCAAAATACAACTGTTCTCCAACTATAAACCAACTGAAAGGAACTGTCCTAACAAACACAACGGAAGACTAAAGACTCGGATATGTGATGACTCCATCCCCGACTAGATCCCACACGTATCCAAGATATACCGCTAAAGCAATCGCTCACCACCCCGAATGGATCACCACAGTTTTTAAAACATTTAAACGGGTCGATACTAATCACACAATTCACTATATATATATATATATATATATATATATATATATATATATATATATATATATATATATATATATATATATATATATATATATATATATATACAAATATACAATAAGATAAACAGATGACTTAAGCGTCACACATACACAACCAACCACCTCCAATCATCTCAATCGCCGATCGTCCACTGGACTACCGCGATGGGGGACGCATGATCGTACCCACCAAATCCCCGCTCCACATAGTGAGCGATAACCCTGTCCATTAATGTGCACATCCCCTTCCGTGGCGGGTTCCACGAAGGGCGAAACTAGGGCGTGAAGCCACTCCCGCAAGTGACTCCACTCAGCCAAGAACGCATCTCGAGAACCATAGGCAACCAATCACAATCACAATATCAACAACCGTCTGAATCTATCAACAGTGTACAATCACAATCACAGCCGTCACAATACAATTACTATATCAAACAATCAATCTCAACACATCAACAATCATCCCATTATGGGACTAATACCGAGTAGAAATCCTACCCCGGAAAGCACAATTATCGACGGTCTCACCGTGTCAAAAAGCCTCTTCTACAAAACCTCCTCCTATCATACAACATACAAATGCTACCAAATCACAAACTACTCAAAAACCCCCAAATCCCTATATTAGGGTTTAACCAAATTAAGGGAAAGACAATAAAAAGGGTACATAGATCTTACCCTCGACGCAAGGAACTCAACGATATAATCAACGACAAGAACTGACCGTCTGAACTCCGAGAATTGCTAAGAATGCGATTAAGAAGATGAACTTGTTTGCTTTCTCTCTTAAACAGAAATTTAGGTTTTGTAAAAGTGATTTAGAATAATGCCGACGAAGCTTAAATACCTTAATCGCATAATTAACAAAACCCGAGAAAACTCCCCGTAAAACCGGACACTCGATCGAGTACCCAAGGTACTCGATCGAGTACCTCCCTACTCGATCGAGTGCCCCTGACTACTCGATCGAGTACCCAACAGTCAGAAACTATTTTATTTCGCAACTTACCCTTACTCGACAGAGTAAGGCCTACTCGATAGAGTACCCCAAGACTTATAAATACGGAGTATTACAATGGGTGCCCCCGACTCAGATTATTCTTCAGGATGAGCTGCTTTGCCGCGTCGGCCTCATACCGGCCCTCAACCAGGGTGAGTAGGGTCGGTGTGAGGCCCATTTTTACTGTTACGCTCCTGTTTTTAGAACTTTGTTTTACTTCTTTCATGTAACTCTTGTCCGGTTTCTTGCACCGGTTTGCCAGATCTGCGAGAGGACCTTGAAGAGGTTAGGGCTTGACAAGGACGGGAAGGTCGTTCAAAGAAGCATCCTCAGCCGACGCGCGTGATCGTAGGCGGCTCCCAACAAACTCATGGACAAGCGGTGAAGGCACCTGGATCCGGCGGTGGCTCAAGCACGGGTTCTCGAAGGTGTCAAGAGAAAACCAAAGGCGCGTCCAGGTCGGCGACGGCGTCAACCCCAACTCCTCTTCAACCCCAACGGTCCGAAGGAGCATGTGGAGGTCGTCGATATTATCTGCGGAGGTGGTGATCATTGCGAAGGGCCCTCCTCCTCCAAAGAAGAGAAAAGAACCATCGGCTTCCAACGTTGTTGGGAAAGAATGGTTCACCCGGTCCTTTATCTAAGAAGGTCCGGATGAGTACGGACCTAACTCGTGGTTCGGACTTAGCCGGTTCATTATGCATTCCCGATGATGACTCTCGATGTGTCAATGAATGTTGACATGGATGCGCTGTGTGAATTTTTGTAGATCCCGCGTTGGTACCGCCGTTCTCACCGAGCGGCAATTAGAGAAGCGACCGAGAGAAGGCGGGTGATAGAAATGTCACCGTTGACTCCTTACTCCAGAAGGTTTCCCCCACCGAGCTTGTGGCCGAGGGGACGAGAATATACAAGAGGTCGGCGAAATGGACTCAGCTAAGCCGGCTCCCACATTATGGAGTAAGAGAAGGCTATGGCCTGCCGGGCCATTGATCGAACGGCTTAAGCTTGATCTCTCCGCTGCAAAGGGGGAAGCCGGGAAGGCTAAGCTTGACCTCTTTCTTTGCCGCACGAAAGCGTGTGGAGGAAGCCGAGAAGCGGCTATTGGCCGAGAGGGCCAAAGTTGAGGCCGCCGATGCCACCGCCAAGTTCTTTGGAGGAGCGGGACAGTATTAGGGCGTTCTGACGCCCGTAGTTGCCAAGAGGGAAGAATGGAAGGAAATGTACTTGGCTCGATCCCGAGGCACATAGGGGCACAAGGGATATCCTTGCCCAAAAGGAGAAAGATATTGAGATGCTTGGATCGAGATCATCCCTACCATGCGCGCCCAATTTAGGGACCGGGCCGAGGAAGCGACCGGGGAGGCTATCAAGAAGCTCATTCCGAAGGCTCCTTCCCGTGGCAACAATTTGAGCAGCTTACTGGATGAGATGGCCGATCTTTGCGGAAAAAGCGGCTGCGGAAAAGGCGGAGGCGGCGAAGGCGGCTCAGATAGCTGAGGCCAAGGCGGCCTACGATGCAAAGGTGAAGGAGGCCGAAGAGGAGGCTGAGAGGCTAAAGGCACGTGAAAATGACGAGCTTTCCTCTGGGCCGGCCACCGAAGATGATGCTGCTGCTGCCGATGGGGGCAAAGAATAAGCGTAGGGAGACGGGCGGTCGTCACCAGACTCACCCGGCATCTCGGATAGCTTTAGCTGTTCGGGGGCCAACTATTGAGCCTTTCCTCCCTGCCATCTTTTGGCGCTTCAAATGTCATGTTTGTAACCTTTTGCTTTTCTTTTCCTTGTTTTTGTAAAACTTTGGTTGGTTGCATTTTGGCTCATCCCTATGGGGACGGCCGTCGTCTGTATTCTTCTCATTTGTAATAAGAGTTTGCTCATTTTGCCTCTGGCTTGGCCGAGGTCTTCTCTTGTCTTTTTGCGTTTAACGTCTTTTTCTTGAACATGTTAGCATGTTGGTCGCTTCCTCTTTCACTCTCGGTCTAGCCGAGGCGTCGGAATTGCGCTTCCCAACCGCCGTTGTGAACATGTTGGCGTATCGACCGTTGTGTCCTCTGCCAGGCCTTCGGTTTGGCCGAGGCGACTAGAGGTTACGGCGCGACAGCGTCTGTTAGCGTATCGACCGTTGTGTCCCCTGCCAGGCCTTCGGTGGGCCGAGGCGACTAGAGGTTACGGCGCGACAGCGCCTGTTAGCGTATCGACCGTTGTGTCCCCTGCCAGGCCTTCGGTGGGCCGAGGCGACTAGAGGTTACGGCGCGACAGCGTCTGTTAGCGTATCGACCGTTGTGTCCCCTGCCAGGCCTTCGGTGGGCCGAGGCGATAGCGTCTGTTAGCGTATCGACCACTGTGTCCCCTGCCAGGCCTTCGGCGGGCCGAGGCGACTAGGGGTTACGGCGCGATAGCGTCTGTATCTGGCAACTGCACTGGTAGTGACTGCCATGGCGTCTACTTCTTGGTAATGACTATGGGGGGGAAAATGAACACTTTGATGGAAAACTTGGACGATTCTTCATTAGACATAAACATGCGTCGGGGTGCCCACAGTTGTCTTAGGCACCTCCGCCGCTATACAAAGTATTTCCTGAGGTTGTCAGTGTTCCAATGGCTCATCAAAGGCACACCCCCCATGTCTGTCAGCCGGTATGTACCCGGCCTTATTTCTTCAACGACTTTGTAGGGACCTTCCCTAGCCGCGTCGATTTACCATGAATGTTCCCTTTGTTGGTGGCGGCTGATTTTCTCAGGACTAGATCTCCTACTTTTAGGTCCCTTTTGTGGACTCTTCGGTTGTATGCTCTTCTCATTCGGTTTTGGTATACTGCAAAGTTGAGGCGTGCTGTATCTCGGCTTTCCTCGACCAGGTCTAGGGAGGCTCTTAGACCTTCCTCATTTTCAACCGGATTAAAGGTGGCCGTTTCCGAATGTCGGCACCGTTGCCTCAATTGCGGGGATCGCGGATCCGTAGACTAAGTGGAATGGACTGTACCCGTTACTTCTTTCTCCGTGGTCGGAGGGACACAGGACGCCGGTAGCTCATCGGCCGATCTTCCCTTTAGGTCTTCAACTGTCTTCTTCAAACCGTTGAGGATTGTTTTATTAGTCGCCTCGCTGTCCGTCCGTTGCTCGTGGGTGGCGAGACGGAGGAGTATGCAAATTTGATACCAAGTTCTTCCAACCAGTTCATTATTGTGTCACTCCAAAACTCTCGGCCGTGGTCAAATACCATAACTTGGGGTAACCCAAAACGAGTTATGACATTTTCCCAGATTACCTTTCTTACGGCCGCCGTGGTCTTGGCAGGTACCGCTACAGCTTCAACCCATTTGGTGAAGTAGTCAACGGCGACGATCAAGTACTTTCTTCCTCCGGAGCGTTGAAATGGCCCTAGTAGATTCATCCCCACTGTGCAAAAGGAAGGGGATTGAGTACGGCTGCGAGGTCTCGGGAAGGTGCATGTATCACCGGAGCATGCATTTGTGATTGTTGCATTTTTGGTTTTGGCTCTGGAATCCGCAAGCATGGTGGGCGAGAAGTAGCCGGCTCGGAGAGCTTTGTGGGCTAGTGCTCTTGCCCCCATGTGATGGCCGCAGATGCCTTCGTGAATTTTCACAAGATTAGCTCCGCGTCTACGGGCCGACACATTTCAGGAGTGGCCTTATCACGGACCTCCTGTACAATTCCCTTCGAATACCAAGTACCTTCTTTGCGATCCTTTTTATTTTCTCGAGAGACTGCGGTCCTCCGTAACTCATTTGTCAATTTGTATTTCATTATCGGAGTCATCCACGTCGTCTCGGTCTCTATGTTACCCACCATGCCGACGGCCTCAGTAATGCTCTTGGCATTCCCGATGTCCTCCAGACGGTTGGTGACATTCTTGATGGTCGGCGGCAAGCTTTGAGAGAGCGTCGGCTCGGTTGTTCTCGGACCTGGGAATGCATTGTATCTGAAAAGATTTCAACTTAGAAGTGTCAGCTTTTACCCTTTCCGGGTATCTTACCATCCCGTCGTCTCGAGTCTCGTACTCTCCTCTATTTGATTAGCCACTAAAAGTGAATCTGTCTTTAAAATGATGTGCTCTGCCCTGCGCTCTAGCTAGCTCGACTCAGGTTATCACCGCCTCGTATTCGGATTCGTTGTTTGAGGCCGAGAAGGTAAATTTCAAGGCATACTCAAACTCGTCCCGTTTGGTGATGATAAGGATGCGGCTCTGAGCTGTTCGCCGTGGAGGACCCGTCGGTGTACACTTCCCATACCCCGGGATTTTGCTCTTCTTGATATGTGCACTCGGCTAGGAAATCTGCAAGTGCTTGTCCCTTTATCGAGGGCCTCGGCTTGTATTGAATGCCGAAGCCGGATAGCTCTACTGCCCATTTGATGAGCCTGCCGGATTGCTCAAATTTTTCCAATGCTTTCTCCAATGGTTGATCGGTTAAGACCGATCACGGGATGTCGTCAAGTAGGGTTTAAGTTTCCTTGCGGCGACGACGACAAGAAAGGTCGCTTTTTCAATCGGCGGGTAATTTCTCTCGGCGGGCAACAATGTATGGTGACAAAGTAGATTGGGTGTCTTCTTGCTTGTCCTCTTCTCGACGATTACGACCGACCGTGGCGAGGTAATCGCTATGTCTGAGATATAGCGTCTCCCCAAAGATCGGCCTGGACGGGGTTGGGAGAGTCGAAGATGAGCTTTCGGTTGCTTGAAAGTTGTGCTCTGTTCCTCCCATTGAAGTCCTTATTCCCTTTCAACACTTTGAAGAATGGGGTGCTCTTGTCGGCTGACCGAGAGATGAAACGGGCTAGAGCCGCCATCCTCCCGGTCAGCATCATAACCTCTTTTCGATTCCTTGGCTCCGGCAGATCTAGGATTGCTCGGACTTTGTCTGGGTTGGCATCAATTCCCCTGGCGCTGACAAGTACGCCGAGGAACTTACCTGCCCGGACACCGAAGTTGCATTTCATTGGGTTGAGCTTCATCTTGTATTTCCTTAGTGAACAAAATGTCTCGTGTAAATCGGCTAAGTGCTCGCTGTCAGACTTGCTTTTCACAATAGCATCGTCGACGTAAGCCTCAATGTTGCGCCCTTTTTTATTTTGGAACACTTTGTCCACCAGTCTTGTGTAAGTTGCACCGGTG
Source organism: Silene latifolia (assembly GCF_048544455.1). NCBI lineage: Eukaryota > Viridiplantae > Streptophyta > Magnoliopsida > Caryophyllales > Caryophyllaceae > Silene > Silene latifolia. The sequence goes on from NC_133537.1 coordinate 315,583,218, forward strand.
TTCTTCAAACCAAACGGCATCATTTTGTACATGTATGTGCCGTTAGCAGTGATGAATGCGCATTTAGGCATGTCTTCCTCGGCCATGAACACCGATGATACCCGAGAAGCGCGTCCAAAGAAGCTCAAAGATAGTGTAGCATGCCGTCGCGTCGATTAAACTATCTATTCGAGGCAAGGGATATCAATCTTTGGGGCATGCTTTACTAAGATTGGTAAAATCTACACACATCCTTCATGCCCCCGATGATTTCCTCACCATTACAACATTAGCTAATCACTCAGGATAGGTACAAGGCATGATAAAGCCCGCCGCTAGTAATTTATCTACCTCGGCTTTGATGGCCTCATCCTTTCTACCGAGGAGTTCCTCATCCTTTGCTTGACGGGGCGGCGGTGGGGAGTACGTTTAGCTTGTGAACAATTACCTCCCGCCACGCCTGGCATCTCTCGCCGCCGAGTAGGCGAAGACGTCTTTGTTCTTCCTCGGCAGTCTAGGAGGGCGCTCGAATTTTGGCTCCCAGTGTTAACACCGATAGTTACGGTGCGGCCCGGGTCAATCTCCACCTCCTCGGTCTCCGCTCCTTCGACCATGCCGACGGTGGTATCCATGCGTTCGCCCCCGTTGCAAGGATGGGCTCTTCCCCTTCTCGACTTCTTCGCCACTTTGAAGGATTGCATGTTGCACCCCGGCGGACACTTGGACATTGACCACTTCGTCCTTTTCGTTCCTTGAGACGAGCTTATGCGCTTCCCCCCGGTCCGAGACATACATCAATGTCGAGCCGGATGGACACATCGCATCGGCCTCGCTCGGGGTGACTCGGCCTATGAGAACGTTGTAGGCGGACGAGCCGTCAATGACCACGAACTCGGACATAACATTCTTGGCCGCACTTCCCTCGCCGAACCTCACCGGCATCCTGATTGACCCAAGGGGTAACAGGCGAAAAAAGCCGTACAACGGGTTGGTGCGGGGGCTCAAGTCTTCAACCTTTAGACCGAGGTTGAGAAAGCATTCCGTACATAATGTTTGTGTAGGCGCTGTGTCAATCGTGCACCTCTTCACCAGGTGGTTGGCTATGTTCAAGTGGACTACGAGTGGGTCATTTGTGAGGGGCGATGACTCCCTCGTAGTCCTTCTTCCCAATAGTTATATCGGGATGTTGGAAGCGGGAGCCGCCGTGTTGGGCACAAAGTTGATGGCCGACATCTGCTCGTTGTGTCGTTTGTGCCCATGAGCGGACCCACCGTTCTCGTTGCCCCGATGACAACATGGATCACTCCTATCCGTTCAAAGACGGATTTCTTGTTTGAACCGCCGGCGTCGATCTTTTGGCCTTTGGCAACATATTTGCCGAGGCTCCCCTTTCGGATCAGCTCTTCGATGACATTCTTCGATGCTCTGGCGAGTTGTCGGTTAAGTGGCGGTGTGGCCGTGGTACTCACGAGATGGCTCGTGTCACCGTCACTTCTCGGCACTGGGGCCTTTCCCACTTTCGACCCTCGTTTTGCTCGGGCGAAGACTTCGGCGGCCGATACGACCGGGGGTGTGATCATTGTACCGCTTTTGGTTGTGCGGTCCCAAACTTCCCCGGCGCCGTCGAGTTCGTTTCTGGCAGACTTGTCGAACGTGACCTATTATTGTCACGGCGTCTTTCATCCGGTTGTCCTCCGGTGGCTCTTCTTCTCTCGAGTGCCCGGCCTCGCGTGGCCTACCCAGTCTGTGATAGTCTTCCACCTTGATGGCCTGGTCGGCCATCTTCCTGGCGGACTCCAGTTCGAGCCGCCGCACTTGATGAGCTCATTTTTAGGTCCCCTCGCGGGAGGCCTTTCATCGCCGCAAGGCGCCGATTCGGGGTTCGGCTCTCGAATCTGCTGAACCTGGCGTCGAACCTCTTCACATAACTTCGTAGAGATTCGCTCCCCTCCGTCTCGATAGTCGAGATCCGATGTCTCCACGGCCCTTCTTTTATTGCAAGAGTCTTGGGCTAAAAGGCGTCCCTTAGGGTCGGAATAAGATACCGAGCCGTCGGGCGGCCCCTTGTACCAGTCCCGAGCCATCCCATGCAAGGTCGTTGGGAAGACTCGGCACGGACTTCATCGGGTTGTTCCCACACCGACATGTACGACTTAAAGGCCTCGGCATGGTCGGTGGGGTCGCTATCCCCTTTGTATGTGAACGCTGGCAACTTTAGCTTGGTTGGCACGGCGGTTTCAAGGACGTAGGCACCGAATTTGTCGACCACGGTCGAACGACACGCGGCGATCGGCTCCTCGCATTCCTAGTCCGGCTCCTCTCCCCGTGGCGGGAAGGGCTTCTTCTCCGACTCCGGTGAGTCGGGCTTCTTCTCCGACTCGTTGAGTCGGACTCCTTCTCCGACTCGGCGAGTCGGACTTCTTTCACTCCTCCGGGGCATGCCTCGTCGGTCTTTGCGGCGACGCGCCGCCCTCCCGCGAGTGCGGGAAGGACTCAGTCTACCACTAGCACTGGGCTCCCCGTCTTTGACAGGCCAGCTTCTTCAGTGCTCCATTCAAGTCTCTTGGAGTCACATTCCTGGGCCCCGGTCTCTGGACGGGTTCCGCCGCTCTTGTCGGTGTGACAGTGTGAGCGGACGTACTACCAATTATGTCCAGGAGTAGCTTCAGTTTCTTTGTCGCATCAACCACATGTCCCATGATGGTGACCTGGTCAAGTGGCGTGGCGTATCGGTATTATTGGCATCCCATACTCCGGTTGAATTACCGCCGGTGGAGGGTCGCGCAACTCTAATTGTGGACAGTATCATCTTGGTAGAATTCGGTTTCGTCAGTCACGAATACCTCTTGCTGTTTTGACATCTTCTTAGCTTTTTGGGTGGGTTTTTGTTTTGTGTTTTTTTTTTGTTTGGGAATGAATGTGACTAGCTTCTAGTATCTTTTCCCACAGACGGCGCCAATTGTTCCGGGTGTAATTCCAGAGCAGTTATTTATTACCACCCGTGCTTGTAGAATGACGTCCTTGATTGAATCCTCCTCTCGGTCTCCTGAAACAGTGAACAAAATGAGGGCTCGGCTTTGGGCCGAGCGAACTCACTCCGACGCTCAAGTCAGTAAACTTAGTGAGATAAGTTGTTGTTACTTGGCGAAGTATATATTGTAGAGAGATAAGGAAGATAATACCAGATGAATAGTGATTCTTAGGTTAAATTGTGGATCCCCTCCTCAATGAGAGTTGAGGAGTATTTATAGACTTTCACCTTTTGTCACGTAGTGGCCAAGTGGCCAAGTGGCTAGCAGGTGGAAAGACTTATCTACCCTCGGCCGAGGGACCCATGGCAGGCCGGCGGGCCCTGTTGACACGCCGCCGAGGGGTCTTAGATATGAGTTCGCGGATGTGTGCCCCGGCTGGCTAGTTGCCCCGGCCGGGACCCAAGAGGCAGGCCGACAGGGTGCGTCGGTTAGGCTGTCTAAGTCGTTGACTTGCTTGTGGATATCTTTGACCTTGCTCAATATGTTGACTTGGTCAACGGGTGCAGAATATGCCCCATCAATCGTTATTAACTTAAACTTCCTCTTAAATAGAGAAAGAAAGAGAGAATAGGATTGAATTCTTAGAGATGTAAGTATGTTAACCTTTGAATAGGTCAACACCACAAATCTTGGTAGACCCTAAATGAGAATAATACATACGATGAAGTTGAAAAATGTGATCAAACCTTCATACCAATAGAACTTGCACTAAAAAAGAAATAAATTAGCTAATAATCTAAAACCTTAATACATTTACCTTAATTGGAATAGAATCATAGGAAGATTAATGACACATTTAGTTCTACTAACAATAGGGATGAGATAAAATTTGGTTTATAAATTTTGCCTTCCAACAAAAATATATAAACAATTGAGGATGCGTTTATGACTTTTGAGCATCATTTTTTCATTATTATCAAATTTAATATAAGTATAAATATGAATCAAGGTTCATGACTTTTGAGCTTTGAGCACCATTTTTTTCATTATTATAAAATTTAATATAAACATAAATAAGGAGTAAGGGAGAAATGGAATGTATAAGGTTTGCTTGATTACTAATAATTATAATTTTTTTTTTTTTTTACAAAATCTACTTTATACAAGAGTGGCTTAAGATATTATCGTATGTAATTATATTAAATATGACATATAGATTATGGTAGATAGTTTGACTTGCCTTTTAATTAGATTTATAGATTATAGATTTTTTATTTAGATTATAGAGTTATAAATTTTTCTCAGTATTATGAAGTCTAATATAGACATAAATATGGTGTAAGGAGAAATGGAATGTGAAAGGTTTGCTTTATTATTATTATTGTTGTTATTATTATTATTTTACGCAATCTACTTTGCATGAGAATGGTATAGAAATTATCTTCCGAAATTAAAATATGACATGCAAAATAATAGTGGTAGATAGTATCGCTTGCTTTTTAATTATCTTATGGAATTAAAGTTAAATAAATAGGTAGATTAATAACCAAATTTATGAGAGGAAAATAAAGAGTTTATATTAGTTTTTTAGTGATTGCAAATACTATTTTTTTTAATTTTTTTGGTACCTATAAGCATGTGACAATTTTGAAGATAATTAACTTTTTAATACATAGTTTTGCATTTTTATAATATTGTATAAAAATAAATAATTAAGTAATTAATATAGATAAATTAGTATTAACCTCTATAAAAATGCCATGTTAATTAAAATTAAATGTTTTAAGTAGCCTTTTAATTTTATTGTATTGATAGATTTTACGTCAGTTTTTTGCCTTTTGTATTTTTTCCCTCTTTAGATTACCCACGTGATGCTTTGTCTTATCTGCATTCACATACATTTCACGATGCTTTAAAATTCATATAAAAAATATATTGACCATAAGGTAAAACATCAACATGGCAAAAACTTCACAAACGAATCAACATTGTCACATGTAAATCATTGAAATTAAACCAAATGGAAAATATGAATTTAAATATAAATCAAAGGATTTATAAAACCAATAAGATAACAAATTAAAATATACTTTATTGGACAAAACAACAACAATACTCAATATACTCTCTATAATCAAATCAATAAATTAAACCATAAAATATAATCCACAACTTAGAAACTCATGGGCAAATGAGCAATAGATTTTAAATAAATATTGTGAATAGAAACTATCATAGGTATTATAGGTTTTATAGCCATCACACAACCATAGACTTCCATATTTTAATTTTAATTTTAATTTATTTTGTGATATTATTAAATTAGATAATTGATTGTTGAGCAACTCAAGAGGTGAATTAAATAGGGAAAAATGTTAATGAAAATTGGGTATTAAGTAGTATAAAGACATCTAATCAATTTGTTCATATATTATATTACAAAAATTAATTAGATAGGAAGAAATTTTAATTAATTTGGTGGGTGTTAAGTATTATGAAGAGTTTTAATCAATTTATTATAATGTTTAATTAAAAAAATGAATTAAATAGAAAAAAGTGTTAATAAAAATGGTAGGTGCATGTTAAGTAATATTAAAAGTTTTAATTTATTAACATGTTTTATTACCAAAATTTCAATTAAAATGCCAATTTTAATTATAAATTATGACATTTATTAACATGTTTTTATTACAAAAGTTCAATTAAAATGTCAATATTGATTATAAATTATGAAATTTTGATGTAAATTTATAAGGGTTACAAAAATTAAATTAATTTATAGAAAAATGAATTTAAATCTATAAAATAAGACAATTACGTGGCATGAGTTTTGATGCTCACATTTACGTGGCATTTTTGGATCCTACGTGGCTTTGTCTACATGGCATTTATTAGTCATTTTAAGGTAGCCTTTTAATTATATTTTATAGAAGTAAGGGAACAGAGAAAAATGGAGGGAATTTGGGTATCAATGAAGGAGAACATGGACTGCAGGAACAGTGTCAACGGCATCGTCTGCCACCCGAAGCAACTCAACATTATGAGTCAAGTTTCCACGGGAAGTATAACAAGCAGTAAGAGTCCCCTTGCACCACCCAACATCTTTACAGGTGCCTGCTTATAGTACTTCCTTATATATTGTTTAACCGACTTTTTTTATTGCAAGTTGTCGGATGCAGTCTCTTTGTGTTACTAACACAGGGGTATGCCTACGTACATCCAACTCCGCATACCCTACAATTTGCGAGATTCTTTGGAGCACTAGAGTACTGTCGGCGTTGTTACAAGTTTTGGGTCCCTGTAAAGGCTATAATTGTGCTAAAACTCTAAAAGAATTGAAAACATGTTAAAATTTTGCGTAGTTGTAAAAGGAACATTTCTGTTCCGTGCACACTTTTGAGTGAATTGAGAAATGCTTTGTTCTCTTCTTCGATTACACAAGTTTTCGAGTGAAACCATTTTAAACAAGCCTCGCTGCGGTCATTTTTTGCCATAAGAACAAACATTTGAATAATTGTTAGCAAAATTGCATATGTAGAACAGTAGAAGTGGGAGAAGGCGATTTATCAAGGAAGGTTATTGAAAAGATCTTAAGAGATGCTCTAACCAGTCCGACAAGAAAAATTACAACGATCAGAAACGTCTTCAAAGTGAAAAACTCACCTGAAGTAGTGGACACATTCGAGGCGTATAGAAAGACAGTAAAGATGAAAGCCAAGGCAAGAGAGCATAAACACACCAGAAGCCTAGTATATGGGAATGAACTCCTCAGTTTCTATGTGACTACCATCACTTGTTTTAGGAGAGAATTAAAACCTATCTCAGCACCTTGTGAATACTCTGACTGCAACTTGTGCCGAATAATTGGGTTTAGTTTTGACAGAAAGAATACAGAAAAGCCAGGAATGCAACTAAGTATGAACAGTGAGGCATTACGAGAGAGCATTAAGGGAGAGTCTAAGCCAAAGAAGTCGAAAAGGGCAGTGATTATCTGCAGGATTATTGCAGGAAGGATTAGAAATGTTAATGACAGGAGAAGTGATGATGAATATGATTCAATCGTGAAAAAAGGGTGTTATCTCAATTCTCAGCGTCTTACCGTCAGCAATCCTAATGCCGTACTTCCTTGCTTTGTAATGATATTGAACTAAAGTAGGAACATTGTTTCTCAGTACATATATTGTATCTATATTGTATCACTCCCTCTGTTCCAATCAATAGTTATCTTTGTTTGAAATCCATCACATAAAAACGGAATAGATAACTATTAATCGGGACAGGATTTATATATTTTTTTTAATTTTCCAATGATTCATGATGCACTAAAGCTGTCACTAAACAATCTTTACTGATTATATTGTGAAGCAGTTGTAGTTCAATGCATTTTCATGACAGCTCAATGGAAAAGTTTATTTGTGTTCTAAATTCAGTTTTTCTTATAGACTAAACAAGGTCAGTTGGATGAAATAGTATGCCCTGGGATTCCTTCAAAAGCTGTTATGTGCCGGATACATGTAAATCCGAGCAAAACAGTAAAATTAGCATTGCTGGTCCTCAAAAGCATGACTTCTTCACAAGCTCAACTTACTAAACAGCAGAATAAGATTAGTCTAAACTACTATCAGCGGATCAATATATTCACCGCAGGAGACATTGTAGAACTAAAACAGTTGAGTTGGTTCTTATTGCCAACTCAACTGTACCAACTCAACTGAGTATATGCAATTTCTCAAGTTTATGCACTTTAACAGCAGAATAAGATGAAACAAGGGCACGGTTCATCCAAACAAGTTAAAGTGCATTTCTCAAGTTTATACCCTTATTTATACTTCATTCAGATAGTCTTGATAATCGGTAATGGGGATGACCTACACCCTGCCATTAAGAACCGCAACCTCCATTCCCACACCCTCACACGCTATAATGTTCACAACATCCCTACCTAGACAATGCTGCTCAACATTGGTCCAATCCTTGTTATCTCTGAGCATGTCAATGTTTATCAACTCAAATAAGGCCGACATAATGTAGGGAAAAGGCGCTGTGTTTCTGTTCGACTCTTGCTCAACAAGGGTGACTACCCCGGAGACCAACTCTTCACAGGCCTTAACAAGCTGTTTCGGGAACTCTCGGGCATCACGCTCTTGTGAGTGTAAAATGTAGGGAAAATTCACAGCTAAGGCATCTTCAGGGTAGAAAGTTAGATGCTGAAGTACGACCTCAAAACTAGAAAGTTGTTCCACAAGCTCAAATGAAAGTGTACATGTATTCACAAGCATTGAGAGTCGTTCCCATCTTCGTTCTTCACTACCCAACAAGTGTCAAATGTGGTAAACAAGATCACAATTGTCACCTAAGAAAGTACCACTACCACTATGAGGCATACAAATCAAATAAACCAGGAAATAGGAGTATGTTGTATACTTAATAGCAAACACTAAAAGGCTGAACTGGAATCATCTTGATGGTGAAATACGCCATTATGTCCGTATCATCCAAAAGAACATGGTTTGAAGCTAAGCACCCTTATCGTAAAGGATGAAATCTTTCAAACTACGAAAATATTCATCTAGACTGTAGGCTTTCAAACATAATACACACAAAATAAGAGAAAAGAGACAAAAACTAGTATTCCATCCGTTCATTTCATTTCCATGCGTTTAGTCAATATATGTGAGGAGTATTTTAGCTAAACGTATGGAAATGAAATGAACGGAGGGAGTAATTACTAGTGAAAATGAAACGAAGAAATTTTGGAGGAATGTAAACAATCAACTACATATACAACCTCTATAGTCTAGAGTTTGCATTGCCCTCATGTACGAGTAATTGTTCCCCATCACCCTTCGATTCATTTTCTATTGCCACCTTATCAGTAAATAAGATTATACAACCAGTTGTACCAGAGCATCGTACAACTAACTGAGCTTATGTGCATTCTTTTCGAGCTTTTAAAATTTGAGTTATATTTTAATTTTTTTAGGTGTCAAAATTAAAATCTGATTGAGTTTATATGTATTTTTTTTAGTTTCATTAATATATTTGAGTTTAACATTTATATAAAAGCGCTCAAGTTCTTTTCAATAAAGCTCGTAAAATATACATATAAGCTCAAATAATGTATTATAAAGCTCAAAAACTATACAACAGTTGTAATACAACCACTGGTTGTATAATTTAGTTACTCCACCTTATCACCAATATCCTGTTGTTTTCCCTAGTTTTGAGTTTGATCACCTTGCCATCCCACACTATCTCTTAAACTTATGGATCCCGCGCAATGCATGCGCGGTATACATAAGAGTTTTTATTTTTAGGGTATTGCTCATAGATTTTAAATTGACACCTCATTAATTCTTAATATTTTACTTCCATTATATTTTGATATGAAACAAAATAATTGAAATGAAAAACTAATCAAAGAGAATTGAGTAAAGTTACTAATTGTGTATTTTAATGAAAATATTTTTTTTTTCACTATAAAACTAAGGATTTCAGCTTCTCCAATTATTTTAATGACCTTTATTTTTTGTCACGAAGCTACTAGTATTCCAAATCATTCTCGTTACTATAAAATTTAGCAATTTATAGTTTATAATTTTATACCAATTTTATATTTTTTTTATTTTTTTTTATTTTATTTTTGAAACGGGGAAATGGCTTTCCTTTCAATCTTTAGAGGATCCGCCTAGTCGGGACTATGGCGAGTGTACAGAACACCAGAGATCATAAAGAGGAGTCCGGAGAGCCCAAACCGCGAGGATACGCGACAGCACGGAAAGCCGACACCTCGTTTAACAGACCCCAAAGGGCCACCGTGCAAATACCTCAGTGCTCCCGTGTACGGTATCGAACCCGGGACCTCGCAGTTCGCTGAAAATTTCAACGCTTTGAGGCACTCCCGCGCACCACTACACCCAAGCCACTTCGGTATACCAATTTTATATTATTTTAACTAAAGATCGTAATTTTGAGTTTAAAGAAAAAAATTACGAGTAATTATAAAATTATATTTTAGTGAAAGGATTGTTGTTTAATGAAAGAAAGCTTCACTTGTCTCCTTATTTAGGTCGATGCATTTTGGAGAGAAAATAATTGAGAATCCTTATTCTCTTGGTACATAAAGGATTATACGTTGAGACCCAGAGAGCACCAAGAATCAAATAGTTTAAGAAATAAGAGTAGCCAAGTGTAGACCACATTTTCACAGTGAACATAAACAAAAGCAAACATGTGCTCTCAAAGCATGCAGATAAAGTCTTATTTCGTTACATACATCTGTCAAAAAAAATGAGTGCTGAAAAGAAAAGTGCCGATTTGTCACCCAGATATGCCACACACTAAGAAACGACAAATATTTTATTTCATCATCATAAGCACGCATTGCGATAAAAACACCATATCACATGGAATTCATAGAGATATCCAACCAGAAAAAATGATTCAGCGAACAAGGGTTTTGACATTCACACCTTATTTCATTGAATGTTGATACACCTAAACCCGAAATGGTTCATGGGAATACTTGCCATGCAAAGCAAAACAAAAAGAAATCAGAAAAACTCCCTCAAAGCTTCTTGATTGATGACCAGCATTCTTGTTGTTCATCACTCATTCAAAGATTAAGACGCTTCTTGTAACGAGCTACCTCATCCTCATTAGGAAAGAATCCCATAAGTCTTCCGGCAGAATTCTGGTAAGCATACATGAAGCCACCCATCAATCCAATCAATCCTCCTGTAACCATTGATGGTCCCTTAATACCTGGCTTAATTCCTATCATCACAAACAGCGTAACAAAACCCCCATTAGAAGATTCAAGAAACACCAAATTAGTCTGAGATTGAACCTTCACTGCTGGTGTATCATAAATAAATGAAAAAAATCAACACACATTGTACAAATGGGTAGCTATGATTTATGCGGCCGTGTTTTAGACCACTCCCCATCTCACTTTTAATCGAAAAGCTTAACAGTACCATCTCATTGTAAGACAACACCCGTACAAACATTAGAGCTAACATTTTGTATCTCTAATTAACCCAAATGGGTAACTGATGCAGTCTCGTACAAGCTTTTCCGAAAGCTCAGAAACATCCCCAAAACCTTCATGGTAAATCCCATCTCATCATCGAACCGTCCCGTAGGAAAACTCACAGCTCTTCCCTACCGTCAATCTAGGTTTTATCAGATTGCCATTTCAGAATTATATAACCAATCGAATTTCAAAACCCCATTTTCCCCAGCCAATCATTTCAGAATCAAGCGTCTTCACGTTCCACCGTAAATAACCTAGAATCCCAGACTAATACAATCGACCTAGGGTTTGAAAACTAATCCCCAAATCAAATCAAAACTAGAATAAAATCTGCATTTACTAATATAAATTACAAGAGAAAAGGGAAATTACCGGATAAGTAACCGACTGTAACGGAAACGCCGGTAATGGTGGCGAAACGGAGGTAATCGAGAGTACTGAAGTTACCGACGACTTTAGTGAAAGGTGGGTTGCGATCTACAACTGGGTACTCTGGTTTTGCCGATGCAGTAATGTCGGTGTTCATCTTATCGCCGGAAATGAGTGTCGCAGCGGTGGTTGATGCGGTGGAGTTGTTCACTTGTCGGCTTTGTTTTAGGGGGTGGTGGTTTGTGGTTACACTGATTTTGTTGTAGGTGACTTGCCCTTTTGTGTTGAATGGTTGATAAAACGGGGCGTTTTGTTAATTAGTTTCTCGCAAAATGGTTAGTACTAGTGTACTACGCCTCGTATCTATTATTTTCCGGATTTTCTAAAACGACGAATTAACAAAAATGTTCTATTTTCATTCTTTGTCTCTCCTTTTTGGTTATCAAGAGGTGAAATAAGCTTTCGTTCGTAGTCTCGATACAAATGAAGCTCATAAATTATTCATTTGGAGTTTATAGCAAAAGTAGGAAAGTTTCCTCGGGAGCTTAATTGATTGATTCGATCGACCAAGAATCTAAGTCGATCGATCACTTTGTTATTCAATCGACAAAGCCATCGGCATAGGTGGTTTGACATTGGAAGTATCAAAATTCCGTCGATTGAACATTCAAATCAGTCGATCGAGCAGTGACTTCGACACGGGAGGTATGGGTAAATTTGGGTTTGTTATTAGTTAGTCGATCGACGGGTTTTCTACGTCGATCGACCATAATGCCTTTTCAGACGGACTTGTTTAAGCAATTATGCTCATTTTAGTTATCAATAGTTTTGAGCTAGGTATTTAAGCAACTTTGTGAAAAATATTTAGGTTATCATATTTTCAGTGCTAAATTGGAGTACTATGTATAAACTTTTTCATCTCAAGTTTGTAATCATCTCTTTGCATTCTCTTTAATTCAGTAATTTAATCTATTTAATTTTGCTCTTCATCTTTTTACTATTGCTTTCATTCCTTCTTCCTTTCTTGATTATTGATTTCATGCTTAATTATATATACTACTTTTCAATCATGAGTTCATACATCGTTATTATTGTTATATATTGTCATTAATCAAATTATGAGTAGGTAATTTCTTTGCTAGGATTTAAGGAATACATGGACTAATCAAGGGTCACTAATTAGGTGATTAGATCGGTTTATATTATTTGTCATTATTGTTAATTGCAATATTTAATTTACGAGTAATTAATTAAAGGCCACGATTGATTATTTGAATTGGTAAATCCCGACCTAAGATTGAAGCCTGGTGGATTAAACCTGTTGCTAACATTAAAGTACCCTAATAAGTAGCAACTGCTCGTTAGAAGTATTTTAGGGCGATTAACGATCCGAGAGCGAACTTTATCGCTGCCCTTTAGACCGGTAATTGAGACTAATCTATGACCTTACGTTTGACTGTAGTAATCTATGGTGAACCGGCAATCCTAGTCCATTCTTCTTATATCTTTACATTCTTGTTTATTTATTTTAATTGTATTAGTTTAGAAATCAAGTCAACTAACCCCATTAGACAGACTTATTATTAGCAACTAGTTTTGTTGTCTGTGATATTCACGAGATCGTAAATAGTGAGCGGCTTAGGTTTTCGTTTAAATATCGTTGTCCACAAATGGAATTTCACTAAAATCAAATTCAATTACGAACAACTAACACATCGAAGTTCACTAAAATCAAATTCAATCATGAACAACATAATCATAAAATCAATTTTAACAGCATTCAAAACCGAATTAAATAAATTTGATCAAACATACCTTAATATTGAGTAAAACGTTGATATTCGAAGAGCACAATTGCATATTTAATGAAGATCTATATAATAACATAAAAAGGCTTCTTGTACCTCTTTTGAAACGCCACGTGTCATATCCTAAATTCATGCCACCTGTTATATTATATTTAATCTATATAATAACATAAAAAGCCTAGCTTGAGCACCATATTGTGACACATGGCGCTCTTAGAATATCCTTGAAATAAGTTGTTTTTAGCACTTTGTTTAATCCTACAATTAATAACTAGTGTAGATCTCGTGCAATGTATGTACGGTATATATATAAAGAGTTTTACTTTTTAGTGTATTATTTATGAATTTCAAATTAGCAAAAAAAAATTCTTTATCATCGTTATATTTTGATTTGAAAAATCAAAATCAAAATCATATTAATCATGAAATGAGTATTTCAATGAAGGTTTTTCTTTTACCGAGAGATTAATAGTGTTATTTTATAAAATTTATTGATAATATATTTTTAGACGAACTAATTATCATAAAAAAATCAATGAATTTTTATCGTATGATTCTTTAATAAAAAAATTCCTTTTTATATCATAAAAATATTGGAGATAAATTTGTGTAGAATGTGAAATGTGAAATGCTAAATGACATAAATATATAAATTTAAAAGATTATGTGTAGTATAGCCCACCATACTTATAGAATATGCTAAAAAAAATCTAAACCTTATTTTAGGAAATATATTAGGCGGGAAAATTTAGAGTTTCACATATTCTTTTAGTAAATAAGGGATTAAAAGGGATTAATTAAGACATCATAATCAATTTTACTATTTATGTCTCAAGCCCCTAACTCTTCAAGTGTCTAACTATTTACCAATAATTATTTCCTTTACCAAACACTAAACGTATTGTCGAAGTATAATAATAATAGGTGGAGTTAAAGTTTTGGTCAAACGAAGAGTCATCTATACAATAACATAAAAGGCTAGATAAACGACACGTGGCGGAATATAATTACATGGTAGGTTAAAAATTTTCTAAAAAAATATTAAAATAAAACATGAAAAGGCAAAGTAGTGATCATCAATCCTACATAAACATTCATCTTCATATTGTTACTCCACTCCATAATCACATTATTTATCCCTCTTTAGTGCAAAAATTTTCATATTCTATAATTATGAAAATTCAACAAATTTTTCATCCTCCACTCCATAATAATAATATTTATCCCTCTTTAATGCAAAATTTTTCATATTTTATAATTATGAAAATTCAACAAATTCTATGTAGAAAAGGAGACCAGTTAATAAGAACTCTAACATACTCCTAGCAAAAAAAAATAAAAAATAATAATCGAGAAGTTTTTCCTTTTTATGCTTTACTCCATTTTCATTTGTTTGTTTTTTCAAAGCTTTGTGTTGAAGAGATTAGAGGAAGAATAGAAGAATATAACAAGCATTTGTAATGTATCGGTCCGTTCTTAGCATTGTCGAATGTTGTTGATGACATTTGAGACCGTCGATTATCAAATACAACTACTTCACATTATAATCTTAGTTTTGTAGTTTCTATTGATAGGATCATGCTTTCGTGAAAATTTTAATGTATTCAAAATTGATAATGTGTAGTCAATTTGTTGGGATTGTATTATGTACAATAATAAATTATAGATATACCAACTAAGCAAGGCAAGTTTAGTGTAAGTATAGTACTCAGTATTCTCTTATATTTTTAACGAAATCGGTTAAAAAGATAGCATGTTTTTTATTTAATGTTTTAAAGTGAGAATGTTTCATGAATATCTATGTGATTTTATCTATCATACTTATCTCATTTTATTTTATTTTCATTTGATTAAACGGTTAAAAGAACATGAGTGAAAAATATTTTAAGTATTAAATATAATTAATTATCTCTAAACTTACAACTATGGTTAATACTACCTATTATTTCTATAATAATCATTAGTTTAATAAAATTGTAAACTAAGAAAGTATCATATTTAGTGTCGAGCAAAAACGATATCACTTGGAATAATAAATAAATGATTCAACAGGGAAAAAAATTAAATAACCAACGTAACATGGTAAATCCGTATAATATTATAAAAAGATAAAACTAAGCATTTCACCAAGCCATGTCTCCTATCAAAAGTCAACTTGAATTTTCATGTGTCATATGCATGTAATTAAAGAAAATAAAATAAAATTTAAGTTGTACAATAGAATGTAAATATTAATAAACTTTTTAGATTTCTCTCATATTAATAGATATATTATAATTAATAAAAAATGATTAATAATAAATTCACTCGACGATGCAAATCTAAAGCAAATCAAACATGAAGAACTACATCATAATTAATCAAACAAACATGCCATAAACATATTATGCAGAATTGAGAACCAATTCTAGACTCTAATCTAGCCTAGAAAACCGCGACATGTGAAGCAAACATCAAAAGTTGATTAATCAAGCGATTTAAACAAACTATGTCATAAATGATTTAAACATGCTAATCAACATAATTCCCCATCAAAACTCATATCTATTAATAAAAAAAAAAAAAAAAAGCAAAGACAACAACAACAATAATAACAATAATCCTGACAAAATATTAATAAACGTAGCAATACTCGTGGCAAATACTAATAATCTTTGGAAAAAGTTTAGTAAATTGTATCCATATAGATTACAAAAATATATACTTTGACAATATATTATCATAATATACATATTGATTAGTAAAAATATTTTTTTTACGAGACTCTTCTGTCTTTAGGACCCATGCGATTACAAATCTGGACTTATATAACACCAATAAAGTGAGAATAAAATAGTTAATCCCGTGAATTTCACGGGTAATAGAACTAGTTTAATTTAATGATGATAAAACCTCCCTCATAATCTCACATCATCATTTAAGTTGACTGTCAATCTCCCTTCATCTCACCTCTTCACCAATTACCATATCTCAAATAACCGATGATGACATTGATAACTATGGAGTTTCAAAGGCAAAGTAACTGAAACGTCAAAAATCACTACTCGGTAATTAATTTTCATAATACTCCGTATTAAAAATATAATGCATACATAAATCATTACATAAACAACTGTTAATGTAAGTATTCATTTCCTCTTTCACATCTTCATAACATCCACCTCAACCTAATGTTTCCATCGATTGCTTGTGATTTCAGTATTTGGTTTTCTCAACTTTGAGCAATATTCTATTCATTTATTTGTTTTCAATCAAAGTTTCAATAATCATTGATATTGTGAAATTGATAAGGTATTCCATATATATTATTCTACTCATTTTTTGCATGTAGTTCATTTTTGAGTTTTGGTTTTATTGCGGTTGTAATTGATTTTTGGGTTTCAATATTCAAGTTTGCAACATCACTTTCCTGGGACAAAAGAAATTAACCGGAATTTTCAGTATAACTAATAGAGTAATATCCTTTTTTCGTAAATATTATAGATATATTGCAAGTCCATCGGAACTTTAATTAACGAATCTCTCCATTGGTTGTGAACAGAAAAGGCTTTTATTGGCAGCGAAGAACAAATTAAGGTCAAGTTGTCGTTCATGATTTTCATGCTTCTAAAGGTATTACATTATTCTATAACTAATTTTCATGTACCCCTTAGATCAATTACCCGCTTCGTCTCATTCATTTGTTTACCTTTTATATTGTTAAATGATTGAGACGCAGGGAGTATTAATTGTGTACAAAGTACTTCTTATAGTATTTTAAACTGTACAGTGTCTTGATTTTTGGGAGTTTTTCTAACTTTGTTGATTATTTGGTAGTGTTGATTGATAATCATACCATTTGTGCATAGGTAATCCGTAATTATGTTCCGACATGTCTATAACTTTATGTGTAGTGATGTGTGTTGTCTTCAAATGTTCATTTCTCACATATAATCAAATGATTGAAGTGTATAATACTCATAGGAAGGCCATTAGTCCATGTTTGCTTCATATCTTTGGATTGGTGGTGACTGGTGACACAGAGGCCACTTCCACTACTCACCTTTTATTCTTCCATGTTAGACCATCCGCATCCGTCATCACATATTTTCCATCACTTTACTCTTTTTCATCATTTCTCTATCCTAATCACATATCCACCTCACATTTTCTACATCACCAAATTTTACTCATTTTTCCCCACATCAATTAACCATCAATTTTTTCTCTTTCTTACTTTATCCTACCCCACACATTCTTTATTTAACAAAAACATAACATTAACTTTATTTTTATAATTGTGTAAGTTAATTAATAATCGTATTTAGTTAATAATCGTACTTTTAAAAATAGAGAAAATATTTTTCATTAAAAAATTGGAAACATTACAAATTCTAAGACAATAATACATAACATAATAAGAAACTATGAGTACAAGTTGTTGATTTAAATACTTCAATTTCCAGCGCCAAACCGTTGCCAAATATGCTCAATTAAATTTTTTGAAGGACTTGTGCGTGTTTCTAGAACACAAATTGTCACGATTTACTATATATCTATCAATTTTAATATGATATTCCGCTCTGTACTCAGCTTCTTGAACTTGTGAATGAAGATTCTCATACTCTGAATAATCAGCACAATTTGCATATGTATCACGTTCATCTTCCACTATCATGTTATGTAGTATAATACATGTCGTTATTACCTTATTTAACATGGACTCTTTCCATGTTAAAGCTGGTTTTTGAATAACTGCGAATCGCGCCTGAAGTACTCCAAAAGCACGCTCTACATCCTTCCTTGCCGCCTCTTGTCTTTCAGCAAACAACTTATCCTTGGGTGTTTGTGGAAGAGAGACTGATGGTATAAAAGTTGACCATTGAGGATATATATCGTCGGTCAAATAATAACCCGTGTAAAACTGTTGACCATTAACTATATAATTAACCCGAGGAGCTCGCCCATTTAATACGTCATCAAAAACAGGTGACCGGTGTAACACATTTATATCATTGCACGATCCAGGTACACCAAAAAATGAATGCCATATCCATAGATCTTGTGATGCAACTGCTTCCAATATCACAGTCGCTTCTCCACTTCGTCCTTGAAACTAACCTCTCCAAGCCTTAGGACAATTTTTCCACTTCCAATGCATGCATTTGATACTTCCTAACATTCCCGGGAATCCTCTATATGCTCCAACCTGTAAAAGCCTTTGAAGATCCTGAACAGTTGGACGTCTTAGATACTCATCCCCAAATTGGTGAATAACAGCTTCAAGAAATCTAACAAGAACCTTCCTTGTTGTTGATTCTCCAAGCCTCAAGTACTCGTCAACTCTATCAGCAGCCTCTCCATATGCCAAGAGACGAAGTGCTGCTATGCATTTAATTAATGGTGACAGACCTAACCTACCTGTAGCATCAGGTTTATCTTGAAAATGCCTATCATAAGCTCCTACACCCTCTACAATACGCAAGAATAAATATTTGCGCATTGGAAACCTACGTCTAAACATTCGTGGAGGGTAAACTGGGTTTTCCGAGAAATAATCGTTAAAGAGACGGACATGGCCCTCTTCTCGATTTCTCTCAATATATGTTATTTATTTATTATTTGACATATAGTTTACCAATATAAGTGGTATAACATTATTTGCCATATAATTTACCATATACCTGACTGCTTCGTATGTTGCAACTCTTTTCTGCCTCCGCCTCTCCTGCCTAGCATTCTCTTCTGACGAGGTAGATGATGAGGAAGAAGACGATGGTGGTGAGCCTGGGGGAGAAAGATGATAAGAACTTGAGGGATACATTTTTTGGTTAAATATGAGAATATTTTAGAGTTATTTGAGTGATTTAAAGATAGTGAGGGTGAGTGCTTTATATAAAGGAAATTGATGAGGATAAGATAATGTTTTATGTTGATAGTGTAAGATTTTCTTCGGATTTATATGGATAATGTTAGATTTTATGTGGATAAGAGATAAGATAAGATTTTGTAATATAATACAAGTACATAAAATTTAATATATTACATTACAAGACAATATTTTACATAATAGAAATACATTACTTTCTAATAAAAGAGAATAATATAAACTAAACTAGTACGAAATACATTACTTTCTAATAAAAGTGCATAATATAAATTAAAATAGCACGAAATACATTACTTTCTAATAAAAGAGCATAATATTTTCTAAAATAGTACGAATTACTATAATAGTTCTCTTATGAGTTTAGCCTTCATCTCTTTCATTTCCGGAGTTAAAGACGGACAGTCCATTAGTTTGCTAAGTATTGACCAATTAACCTTCTTTTCTTCGACCCTTACTTTCTCTTCATCTATGGCCAGCCTCCTCACCTCATTATCTTTATCACTAGTCATATTAAAATTCAAATTCTTCATGGCGTTACTGAAATGACTCACCTCTTCGATAACAGTTTTCAACGCTCCCTTACCTTTTTTAGTTGCATCTCTACCAATTGGACGAGTATTAGATGCACTTCTTTCTTCTACAGAGCAATCTGGAGAGAACCCTCCATCATTAAGCCTAGTTCTCTTACCACTACTACCGCTTTCGGGTGTACCAACATTTGTAGGAGTGGTTGGATCTTCTTGTTGAGCTCTTTTCCCAAGATTAATTCCGGCATATGGAGCAATGTGATCTTCCCATTTTCTATAATGTCTTAACAAGCGCCACGCATGTTCATAGTTGAATTTTCCTTTATGTAACTTATGAGCCATTTGAATTACGTCATCTTCTGACATCCCACTTCTCTTGATTCGATTAGCTTCTGCAAAACAATCACCCCATGCCATGACGGCTTTGCATATACGCCGCATTCTGCCACCAATAGAATTGCCAGTCTTCTGTCTAAGTTTAAGTGGATTGGTAAGACGAGCTTCTTCATACAAAGATGAGACTTTCGCCCAAAGTGCATCTTTCTTTTGGTTAGTGCCAATAATACTATCTTGAGAGACACTCATAAATGACGAAATCAAAGCTTCATCCTCTTCCCGAGTAAAATGTAGAATATGACTCGATGCCTCCTCATTGTTGTTATTGTCTTCTAGTTCTTCAATTTCAACATTATTTTGAGGAGTATTTCGGTAATTCGGAGGTGTTTGAGAAGGAAATGGGAGGTAATTATTTTCATGTGATGAGAAATTATGACTCAAAAGTAAAATATTAATATTTGGTCGATATAATGGCGGTGGCGGTGGAGGATTAGAATGAGTTTGTTGAAATGGATTAATATTATATTGTCGAGAGGGATATTGATTTTGAGGGGGATATGGAATTTGTGTGGGTGACGTATTTTGTCGGAGATACGGATTTTGTGAGGGCAATGAATTTTTTTGTATAATATTACTATGAGTTTGTTGAAATTCATTCCACAATTCTAATATTCTAGGATCGGGATTTTCATAATAAGGTGGTCTTGGATTATTTGGATCCATAAAATGGATAAATATGAGAGAATAATAAGTAATATGTAAATTAAAAATATAGTACTCCCTCCTATTCTCCATTTTGTTCCTCTTTGTTGTGGGCACAAGATTTTAGGAGGGGAATAAAATAGGAATTGTGAGTTGTGTGGGGTTTGGTGATAGGAGAGAGTGATGAATAATTAGGAATTAAATAAGGAATTGTGAGTTGGGTGGGGTTTGGTGATAAGAGAGAGGAATGAATAAATAAAAATTAAATAAGGAATTGTGAGTTGGGTGGCCAGGTGGAGTTTGGTGATAGGAGAGAGGAATGAATAAAAATAAGAGTAAAAGTTTCCAAAAAAGGAAAGGAGAAGAAAACCTGAATAATCCGTTTAAGGAAATATGGAAGAAAATGGTGAATAAGAGGGAGTAAAAGATAAGTAAGAAGAATAAGATGGAAAATTATAAGAAAATTTAACACTTATTTATAGCAAAATGGACAATGAAACAAAAAAAATAGCCGTTGTTAATTACCCGTTGGCAAACAATTAGCCGTTGGAAAATAATTATAGCCGTTGTATGTGCATCATCAGGAAACAAATGCAAACAATTAACTTGGAACTTGTGAAAATTTTGTTAAAATAATATTACTTTTGAAAAAGGCCCCACACTTGTCCACCACTTCTTTCTTCAATATAGTGATGGCAATCACTTTTTGTTTTCCTCTCATGCACCGTTGCATGTCATACCCACCATCACTTTTCTCTTATCTCCATCATTTTGTAGAAAGTGATGGCCAATGCAGATGGTATGAGCATGTACTCTAGGTTGAAATATCTTGGCGTTGTTCTGTGTTATTCTTTCTTTGTTACAGTGTTATTGTTCCTTTAGTAGCTATAGATCAAGACCAAGCTAAGGCTCTGAGCATTAAGTTGGAGTCTAACTCTACACAATTTGGACTTGAGAATATACGATTTTTTAGGTTTAGGCCTTTCGGGCTTGATAGTCAATTGGCAGTAGAATCAATCAGTTGTTATTACGGAGTACTTGCCTGTTGCCAATAGTGCCCAGTGTTATAGATTTCGGTATCTTGGAGCAAGATTTTGAGTCCGTGTTTAGCCAAATTACGTTTTTGTTCAAGACGAAACAACTATTGGATTTCGAAGGCAAAACTCACATTGAAACTTAATTTTCATCTCATAAAAGCCAGTACATTTTAGGAGCCTTGTGTTATTATATGTGTGGATGCATGGTGAGTCGGGTGACTTTCATGTTCATGCCCCCTACGTTGAACAAGGACTCTTAGTTTTTTAAATACTCCGTATATATCATGCTTATTTCAAGTTCTGATGGGGAGATTTTAAATGTACTCTTACTCATATATCTCATCATTTTTTACTACTTTAGTGTTTAGTATGCTACTCCTTTCGTTTCCCAGTCACAATTTCTCTTAAGTTGTGAAATTGTAAGTCCTACAACATATCTTAATATACGTGAATATTTACAATTAGTTGTAACTTGCTCCACAACTGGGATGTTTAAGGTAAAATGAAAGGATTCTACGATCCAAAACTAT
This sequence comes from Silene latifolia, assembly GCF_048544455.1. Lineage (NCBI taxonomy): Eukaryota > Viridiplantae > Streptophyta > Magnoliopsida > Caryophyllales > Caryophyllaceae > Silene > Silene latifolia. The sequence continues at coordinate 315,605,385 of NC_133537.1, forward strand.
CCACCTTTTCAAAATTAGGACGTGTACGGTGAATTGTATATTCAAAATTTACTTTGATTAAGGTATGCTAACAAGACCTTTATAGTGGGACCAATTGACGTACACGTCCTCCAGTAGAGCATAAAATTAAACTACGAGACATTGTAACCCGTGAATTTCACGGGTCATAAAACTAGTTAATGATGAAAAGAATCGATTTCTCTTCGAAAATTTACAATTTCCTCTACTACCTACTTTCTCTCTCTTTTTTTTTTTTTTTTTTTTTGTGTGTGGAGTCGTCAATATGAAAGTGTAATGCGATTGTCACCTTCTAATCCGCACCATTTATTTTTTAGATCGGTGTCTCAGATGAATTAAAGATTAATTATGCGTGTATAATTAGAGCCGTCAGATTAGATTATTGAACGCCTGAGATCCAATCTCACGTAAGCTTCGTTCTCATCGGAACTCAACATTAATAATAATAATAATAATAGTAATAATAGTAATAACAATAATAATAATATATAATAATAATAATAATAATAATAATAATAATAATAATAATAATAATAATAATAATAATAATAATAATAATAACGGATTTTCTATCCTATGCCCACAAGACATAGGATAATAGTTATCAAGGCATAAGATAATAACCACTTTTAACTATCTTAAGAATCTTTTCCTAGTAAAACTAATTATCATTAATTAACCACTTTTTTTCTCTCTCCTCCATAATTTCTCTCAACTTCACATTTAGATTTTTTTTTACTGCACCATTCACTTTCCCACATTTTATTATACACCTTCCCCTTTTAATATACTACTTTCTTAAATAGGAAATTAATATTCTAAAATAATGATACTTAAATATCAAAAATATTCTCAAATAAATTATTCAACTTAGATGGCAATGTTAATCGTCTAGAGTACCACAAAAGAAAGATGTTCTAATATTTTACATTAAAAATGGGATTTAACTCCTCAATATCTTGGGCATCCTTTCTCCTTTTCCGAACATTACTAGTGGTCGACATAGTGTTAACAGGAGCATTTTCCTTATCCGGACAAGTTGTGATATTATGGCCGGATTTTTTTGCAATAAGAACAGCTTCTTGTTTGCTTCAATGCAGCTTCCTTCCCACCAATTTGTCGTCTAAATTTAGGACGACCTTTTGTTCTTGAAACAGGAGGATTAGCAATAATAGTATCATTGCCAATATCGCATGCCATATCTTCACAATTTACCTCACTTTAATTAGTCGTTGAAAGAACAACTTAGACATGAAATTCGTCACGATGCCAACGTAAAGGTAAATAGCTCATTGGAATTTCAAAACAATCTTTGTGTAGGAAGACAGATAAGACATGCCGACATATAATACCCCTAAATTCAAAGAGTTTGCAAGTGCAAGTGATATTGTCTTTGATCCATGTCACATTGTGTTTTTGCGAACTTAATTCCTTGTAGTGTTGCACAGTAAAAACAAAATTATCTTCATCGCATACCTTATATTGTGTAGCTCTTGCAAACTCGTCTTGGAACTTTTTGAAAGCAAATGCCGTCAACAATTTGTATACCTGTTCCTCTAGAGGAGATAATGTACACAATGAAAATCCCCTATATGTATCTAACATAGTATGATGTAGATGACTTTGCTAAATATCTTCGATCGCTAGATCAACCTACAAATTCACAATATAAATAGTATAAATAAATCCATGGACATGTGTGCACGTAAATGCAATATAAATTACTCCCTCTGTCCCGGTTATTTGTTGTCCTTTTTCATATTGAGGTGTCTCAGTGAGTTGTTGTCCTTTCTATTTTAAGAATGAACTTGATGAACAATTTGAACATTCACTCTTAATTTGTTCCACTTGTCATTTGGTAATTGCCCCCTTCCTCTTTCCTTGGTCTTTATGTCAAAACCAAAGGACAACAATTGACCACGACGGAGGGAGTATGCTCTAACAAAATGCAAAGTACAAGTATGAGGATTTGTAATGGATTCACAATGTAAATAAGTGAAAGCAACATACACACTAAGCAAATAATGATATACGTACACTATTAGTGCACTCTGAGTACATAAATTAAAATGAGCATTGAATACACTAACCAATAATGATATACGTATCGAGTTACAAAATAGTACATTCGGTAAAATTAATAGATTAAAATTTTAAGAGTAACCTGTTTGATAAGTAGGGTTAAACAGGAGCGTGATGATGTAAAACGCTTCACAAAACTATTAATGCTCTCACATCTTTCGGTGGTTGTCATACCACCAAAAAAATTCTCACGAAGATATGTGGGGACCCAACTTTGTCTGATCTCGTATAAGCCACATACATGCTTATTCTCCTGCAAATTAAATTTTGACACTACAAGGGGCCATTATCGTTCAAAATCATCAATAGAATCCAACCTAAAAAGTCTATAAAATTCGGCACACCAACTTGAATATTGGTTTCTAAGAAGTGCAGTAAACTAACCAGAAAATTTTGATGTAATATGCCATATACAAAAGGCATGTTTTGTATATGGCATTTCTATCAAGATAGTTTCTGTCATCCATTGATCTTGATCGGTTATGATTGTCTTTGGATGCCTCTTCATTAATGAAACAAAAGTCTAGCAATTAAACAAAATATGCTAATGACAAACAACATAAATTTGAGGAGGAAAAAAGATTATATATTTTTTTACGTATCTTCATCGACCAGCAGAAGGTAACTACACTTTCATTTCGAAGAAGAGCACAACCGAAAAGTATAGTTCTCCCATGATTATCGATTCCAATAAAAATGCCAAAAGGCATGTCAAATGCGTTCACTCTATAAGTAGTGTCAAATCCGGTACAATCTCCAAACTCTTGGTACATATCAAAACAATGGGCAGGCGACCAAAATATGTTTTGAAGCCTATTTTGAGAATCAAACGTGAAATCGAATTGAAAACTAGGATTTTGACTCTTTGCTATCTTACAATGCTCAAGAAGATCCATTGCATCGTTGTCCAAATTTTCTCTTTGAATCCTACTAAAAAAAAAATTATGGGCATCTTTTTTAAGAAAAGGAAGATCCCCATGTTTCACATTTTTTTGAAGTTCCATCACTCGCATTATTTTCTTGACTGAAAGACCCGCATTTTTGTATAACAAAAGTTGTTGCTCATCTTCCATAGATATGATACGGTAAGAAGGAAGAAATCGCACTTGCACAGGTGACAACAATTCATGATTATGAACTGAATTAAATTGGGTGACATTGTAACACCCCCTCATACCAAGGTACCTTACCAAGGACTACCCTAGCATGAAAGGCTGTTACCATCTCGGTTTTCCGAGGTTAGTATATCAAAGTTACCAATTCCAAACAACCTTTATTAAAGTATAAAGAGTTAGCGATTACACGTTTCCAAGACCAAACCAAAGTATAACTGTGAAATGTCTAATAATTATAAAGAATGCAAACTAAGTCTCTTGACGGCGGAAGCTAGACTCGAGTGATGACTCCCCATGACTGTCCCATAGCTAAACATCTGCATTACTTGTCACAATCTGCTCACCATCCCCGAATGGATCACCGCAGGTTTTATGAAACAACAACGGGGTCAGTTCTGCATAATCAAAATAAGACAAGTGCACAAAGTAACCAGCTGATCATCCTCCAACCCCAGTCTCCCGATCTCACACAGTAACCGACTACACACCGAAGTGTGTAGCCCTGCTAGATTACCCATCGCAACAGGTAATAATCCTCGCTGCCAGTGGGAGACCGTAGCTAATCCCCACCTAAGTCATGCTCATCAACGAGCGATAACTCTGTCCCTTAATGTGCACATCCCCTCCCGTGACGGGTTCCACGGAGGGTGAACTAGGGCGTGAAGCCACTCTCGCAAGTGACTCCACCACAATCATCATAACACCACAACATCACAATCACCACCACAACACTAACACTCCGATGATCAGCAGATACAGTAAACACAAAACAATCACATCTTAATTCAATCAACAGAAACTGAGTAGGGAAACCCTACCTTTTTGCAATCCAAGCACACATAAGCAATCAATAGCAATTCCTCATGACACCGTCACCTACATACAATAATCACATAATTCCAATTACCACATGCCAAAATCCCTTTCCCCCAAATCACAAATTAGGGCAAAACCCTAAAAGACAAATTAATGAAACTTACGAAATTAGAGGCTTACCGACACAAGGAAAGATGAACTAGACTCACGAACAATCCACACAATAGGGAGAGATTTGGAGAGGATTAGAGCGTCGTTGAGTGTTTAGGTTTTGTAAAAATGTAATTAGAAACTGATTACGCGTATTATATAATTCTAACCATCTCCAAATCAAGCCGCGGAAAAACACTCGACAGACCGGATACTCGGTCGAGTATAGAGTATACTCGGCCGAGTGTTCCTGGGCAGTAGCCAAACAAGCTACACGACACACTCTACTCGATCAAGTAGGCCATACTCGGTCGAGTACCAGCCTATGAAAACCGTAGTATTACAGTCTTCCCCCCCTTAAAAATAACAGATATTTGAATAGTTAATTGGAAGAAAGTGCAGTAAAAAAACGTGAAGTTGAGAGAAATTAGGGAGGACAGAGAAAAAAAAGTGGTTAATTAATGATAATTAGTTTTACGAGGAAAAGATTCTTAAGATAGTTTTTTTCTTTTTTTTTTTTTTTTTTTTTTTTTTTTGGTACGAATTCTTAAGATAGTTAAAAGTAGTTGTTATCCTATGCCTTGATAACTATTATCCTATGCCTTGTGGGCATAGGATAGAAAATCTGTAGTAGTAGTAATAATAATAATAATAATAATAATAATAATAATAATAATAATAATAATAATAATAATAATAATAATAATAATAATAATAATAATAATAATAAGATTTAGGTGAGGCTTGAACCCACAAAAAGGTTGTTAGTAAGGCTTAAACCCATGACCTCTTAGTTGAGATGCACTTGCTATTACCACTGTGTCACAAGCATCTTGTTGTTATTTTTGTATCTCTTTTGATATATGTATGTATGTTAAGACCTGAATTAAAACAATACGTACCTATAATAATTATTAAATATACTTCTAACTTATAAACAATATACATTCAGTATAAAATCACTGTAATGCTTAGTTAATTAAATATATTTGATAAAGATTGAACAAAATATTTTATGTACTTATGATAATTTGTACGTATTATTTACATAATTATTATAAAATTTACATTTGTTATATATCATATTATTTTAATAAAAAATGTACGTACAATATATTTATGCCGAAGGTACATTTTATTTTCATTGGAGGTAAATAATATATTTCTATGTGACATGTCATGTATATTTCAATTATTTATTAAATACATATCATTAATTCGTTAGGTTCATCATATGTGTGTGTGTGTGTGTGTGTGTGTGTGTGTGTGTACATTGACCATATGATATAGGTACATCTATAATAAAGAAGGTACATTTTGTAATAATTATAGGTACATATCATGTTTACTACAATTATTTATTAACTTTATTTCACTTACTCATCGGGAACACATTATTTATATTGGAGATACATTAAATATAGGGTGCTGATTTTCGCAGTACGCATTTTACTCATTACAGTACACTATTGAAAATTATACCCTTCTCATTTTTTTCTCTCATTTTCTCTTTCATTCCCCTTTCTTTTACCTCTAAATTTCCACTCCCATCCCAAGCATTTCATCAACCGTGTTGACAACCTTCAATAACCACCGTAGTGATGTTTTTCAATGTGAATCTTTTTATAAAAATTTATACTAATTCAAAATGATGTGCTCGTTCACTGAATAACGTATCGTCTCGAAGAATTACTTATTGTACTACGTAAAAAAATAAAATTGAATCATGTTGTACTGTATACACCAACCACTTCCCTCTTCTTCCAGCCACCATCAACTACCTTGTCTGGCCACCTCCGTTCACCTCCATCTATTTCTTATCGCCGCCCAGACGACCCCCATCCACTACCGTGTCTCCCTCAGTCCCCTCCTCTCACAAACAGCCCCACCATCCCTCGCAACCATACCAACAACCCCTTCTATTGAAACCCTAATATTCAAACTACCACCCACCAGTTGCCCCGACAAACCATCACATTCGCCTGACCACAGCGGCGTCGCCCATCAGTTGCCTGACGACCATCCACCTGTGCCACCGCTAGCCTTCTTCCGCTCCGCCAAACGAAAACCTAATAACCTTCAAACTCATGATAGAACAAAATAACACTTAAAAATAAACGAAGAAAACATTAATTTGTTTATATTTTCCGTTAAACAAACTAAATGCATATTTTACAATCAATTTAGGTTAATTATTAAAAAGGTTTGATTAATTAAAAAGGTTGAATTATTAGGAGTTCAGAGAGGAAGAGTTAATGGCGTTTTTTTATGTGAAGGGTAGTAAAATGGAAAGTATTGGGTAAAATGTACTGAAATGAGTAAAAATCGGACTGCGAAAATAAATTACGTAAATATAAAGTATAGATAAAAAGAATAATTACCACAAGTACATAAAATATGTTGTTCAATTTTTGTCATGTACACCTAACTAACTCAGCATTTACATTGATTTTATACTGAAGGTATATTTAATATAAGCTAGAAGTACATTTAATAGTATAAAATCAATGTAATGCTCAGTTAGTTAAATGTACATGATAAAAACTGATCAAAATATTTTATATACTTATGATAATTATTATTTGAACTTATAATTTACATAGTTATTATAAGTTAACGAAAAATGTATATACGTACAATATATTTATGTCAAAGGTACATTTTATTACCATTGGAGGTACATAATATTTTTTCTGTATGACATGTCATGTATATTTCAATTACAATTCAAATACATGTCATTAATTCGTTTTTTGCATCTTAGATATATATATATATATATATATATATATATATATATATATATATATATATATATGTAGGGCGTACATTGACCATATGATATAGGTACATCTTATAATAACTATAGGTACATATCAGAGTATTTATGTTTATTTGAATTATTTATCAATCACGTTTCAACAAATCACCAAGTACCTTTAATTTGTTTAGGAGGTACATTAAATATATCTACCATAGGTACATTAAATATATCTACAATAGATACATTTCTTAACGATTATAGATACATAACATATTTATTTTAGTTAATTATCTTGCACGGATGAATAAATCATTTACATTTTATATATATGAGAGGTACATTAAATTTATAATATAGGTCCATATAATACTTATTAAAGGTACATATCTTGTTTATTTTAATTAGTTATCAATTATGAATCGATTTTTTATTATGTACATTTTATTTATATAAGAAGTACATTAAATATATATTATAGGTACATATAATAAATATTAAAGTTACATACCATGTATATCTTAATTAGTTACAAGACATGTTTCAATAATTATTCAAGTACATTTTAATAATATAGAAGGTACATGGAATATATAATAAATGTACATTTTAATAATTATAGTTACATATCATATTTACTACAATTATTTATTAACTTTATTTCACTTACTCATCGGAGAGACATGATATATATTGGAAGTACATTAAATATAAAGTATATATACAAAGAATAATTAACATAAGTACATAAAATATGTTGTTCAATTTTTATCAAGTACACTTAATTAACTCATCATGTACATTGATTTTATACTGAATGTACATTAAATATAAACTGGAAGTACATTTAATAGTTATTAGAGGTACATATTATTTTAACTCAGGTCTTAACAAAGATATAGATCAAAAGAGATACAAAAATAACAACAAGATGCACGTGTCACAGTGGTAAAAGTAAGTGCATTTCAACCAAGAGGTTCTCTCTCTAAATTTTTCTCTGAAATTGCTACAAAGAGTGGTTTCACTCGTTCTCCGCCGCCATGTTGTAGATACCTCATTTATGCACCTCCCGCAAACCACTCGGTGATGATTGGGCCGCATGTTTGGTACGCGGAACGATTTGTGACAGTTCGTAAGTTTATCATCAAGTGATCGCTCAAATACTTGTGTCTACCTCTTAATTGTCATCTACGTGCCGATACGGTCGTTTTGGCAGTAATTAGAGTACATTTGGAGTCCGGGTAAAAAAAACCGTCTTCATTTTCTAAAACTGAGTCAGGATGTTCTGGAATGTTCCGGATGTTTCTATTCCATATTTTTGCAATCTTTTAATCTTTGGCAAAGAATTTCCCGTAATATTCACACAAAATATTAAGGAAAATAAGATTAATCCGTTATTCCATAATCAAAACACGGAAATCTTTCTTCCGCAGGAGGAAACCACTTGGGAAAGGACGCAGCAAGTGCTGCGTCTCTTCCAAGAGACGCAGTGCCTGCTGCGCCTCTTCCTAAGTCCTTCTTTTGCATATTTTTCGTATCTTTTCATATCTTTTCGAGATTCACTTCCAAAGTTTCTCCTAAAACCCTACTTCCTCCGTGTGATTAGTATAAATAGAGACCTTCGATCTCACATATTTCTCACGCGAGTGTCCGCCCTTCTCTTCTCCCTTTGCATTCTAGACCACGTTCTTACTTTTTGGCGCCTACGTGCTTGAACTTTCGACCACGTAAGCTCGAATATTTTGAATACCAGCCTCGTTTTGCATGACCGACCAATTTGACCAACTCCACAATAATCAACTTTAATCAATCTTGTTCGTTTTCCTCTTACGAGGGCACTTTCGTCTACATTCGAGTCGAGCATCACTAAATGTTAACTTAGTTCATCTCGTTTCGTCAAACATGTAAGTCTAAGGGTGTATAATCCTTATTTTATTATTGTTCTTTATTTTTGTAATCGTAATGTAAGGTTTATGTCGAAAATACTCTTAAAGCCGATTTATAAAACCATGTTTTAAACTCTTTTCACGGATTACCAGAAGACAACCGTCGAGAAAGGACGCAGCAACTGCCGCGCCTCTTCGAAGGGACGCAGTACCTGTTGCGCCTCTTCGTGAGGCTGCCGCAGTTCCTGCTTCCTTTCTTCTTCCTTCGTCTTTTGTCAATTCGTTTATTTTTCGTTTGTTTTCAATCGTTCTTTGATTCTTTAATAATTTGAACATGATAATTCTAACATGTAAGTAATTCATTGTTGATTCATTCATCATTAAATCCCGACTTAAATCCCTTGTAACCAATATTCGCGGGTTTTCATCATTAAAGTCAATCCGGGTTTTAGAGGTTCGATTCATTAATATTGAGTCTCTGGAATTTGATCTTTGACATAGTTGCATCTATTATTCATCGTCACCATCATTAATTCGTCATTAATAACCTGTTTAGTCTAATTAATTTGTTTAGTTTGTTAATTTGTAATTAATTAATCTTGTATCTTGTATATAATTCGTTCTAATCGGTTTCATCCATGTTTTGTTGTTTTTATGACCCTTAATCACATGTAAATAATATGTTAACCACTTTCATCCAAGTCAATTACTCATAATCGATCATTAAAATCACCAACGAATACTAACGATTTGCAATTCCGGCTTCACAGCCAGAACTGAGCCAAGGAACGGACGCAGCAAGTGTTGCGCCTCTTCCAAGGGACGCAGCTCTGTTGCGCCTGTTCTTGGTTGATTTCTGTCCCTGAACTCCCGTTTTGCTTTGACCTAGTTTATTAATTATGTATTAATTAACTATTATTCGTACTATCACCCTAATTTCAGTTCGTTAATTTATTTGTTTATTCTTTTCTAAAATTATCCGTTTTAGAAGTATTTTCGACATAAATCAATTAATCCAATGTAATTATTGTAATTTTCTTTATTGTATTTTCATTGTATTTCCTTTATCGTATTGCCTGTATGCTCTCACATGCAATTAACCTAAATTCCTACTTCGACCTAATTGTATGCTAAATTACATGTTCACCGACTTAGTATTAATTCTCACATGTTAGGATTAATTTATTGGATGTTGCATTGCATGCATATAATCGACAACATATCGAGTATAGACGATTTTCCCTAATCATTAGTAGAGGCCTCTATCGAGGCGGGCGAGATTAGGTGTTCGATCAAAAGAGCTTCCTAATACATACCCTCACCCCTTACTCCAGATCTCTGTGAATATCCGTGTTCATTGGCATCCACGAGAGTCATTCTAGACATAGAATGCTAAGGGTAACGAGTACTTAGTGTTCATGTCATTACTTTGTGTCTTGACATGACACGAGGTATTCGAACGGTTTTCAATTTTCCACAATAAATTAGTGGAGACTCTACAAATGCAAACGCTTGTTCCCAAGCGCCCCCGTGGGCCCGCGTCCACAGTTTGGCGACTCCGCTGGGGATAATACACTTACGTGTAGCCAATAGGGTGAAACTTGAACAAGGTTAGGGAGTAGTTTTTACAAGACAATTGTCAGTTTTCATAACTCGGTCTTCCTAGATCGTTTTATTCGGCCTTCCTAGGCCCAACCCAACCCATTCGACCAATCGTCCCATCTAAACGGTCCTAATTCTTATTTGGGCCTAAGGATGGATAACGATTGACGTCAACCATACCATGGTACTTACTCTTGTTTGTATCGAGGACTTTCACTACTTGAGGAAATGGACTAGGAATCGGCCTTACTCTTGTTTGGTACGAACCTCTCCACAGACTTCGGGTTTGATTGTTCGGTATGACAACCCACCCTTTAAACCAAAACCCTTCTAAATGCACTCAACATCCCGTTATAATGCTTGTATAATGTTTGTACCATATGTGATCACCATTTCTAAAACAAACCATGACGATTTTTGTCAAATCAAAATCCTTTTTTAAAATGTAAAATTTCGAAACTTGGGCCTAATATTAGCGCAAAACCAGTCGAAACTCTGTCCAATTGTCGAGTCAAAATCCGGGCCTTAAAACCCATTTCAAAATCTCACTTCGAGTCCACTCCTACAACTACACTAAAGTTGACTAGGACCAACATTTTTCAAACTTTGTCATTTCCTCAAAACTCACTTGACACAAGTGACACACTCCCACTTCACGAGTCAAAACATTTCTTTTCGAGTAAGTGTGCTAGAATGGTCGATCGTATTTTGATTCGTCGCCCAGTTTCCAAGATGCCTGAAACAAGCGACGTAAACTTCAACCAACTCCAGAATGGTAATGATCAAATCCTAGCCGTGCTAGCTCGTCTCCAAGTTACTCAATACCAAGTGTATGATCGCCTTGACACAATCGAGGGCCGAATATATGCCGTGGAAACGAGGATGCCTCCTCGAGAAAGTGAAGTGTCTGATGAATTTGTGAACAACTTCGGGGAGAAAACCCTCCCATAGGTATGACTGCAGCTGAGAAACGACTCCAATACTTGGAGGAGCAATTGATGTATCTTAAAGGGGATGACATTTATAGGGAAAACAATCGTAAATATGAGGCTGTGAGTTCCAAGTTGCCAACCAAATTCAACATGACGGATATCCCTAAATTCAAGGGGCACGAAAACCCTTTGAACCATATCCGTGCTTTCAAGGATTACATGTCTATCAAAGGCATTAAACCTGAGATGTTCTTAAGGATCTTTTCTTCATCTCTTGACACCATCCCAAAACATTGGTTCTATTCGCTAGAGCACAAGAAAATCGCTACTTGGGATTATGCCGCAATTGAGTTTGCTAAACAATATGAGGATAATGCTGAAATCCAAGTCAACATGCGCACTTTAGAGGTTCTTAGCCAAAATGACAAAGAAGGTTTCACCGACTTCCTAAGTCGGTGGAGGAAGACTAGTACTCAACTTGTTGAACGTCCGGATGAAACTACCCTCGTGGAGAAGTTCGTGGACAACCTAAAGCCCATCTATACAAGTCATTTGAGGCATCAAAACATCAAGACCTTCAAAGATTTAACCGTACTAGGGACGAGGATCGAAGATGACATCCGTAAAGGGCTCTTGTCCAAAATGATAGGTCGTGGATATCAAGGCTCAACAAGTCGTTCTTACGGCTCTACTAGCAAAACTGATGAAGTTAACCTTCTCGAGCCATCTAAGAAAAGTACACCTCCAAGGAAATTCACAAATTTAGGGGACACATATTCTAACGCTCTGAAAAGGTTGATGAAGCTGGGTAAACTTCAACCCATAGGCCCTACACCTGAACCAGAAAAGAAATCCAAGTTCTGGGATGAGAATTCGTACTGCGAATAACATAGGGGTAAGGGACATGATACAGAAAAATGCTACAAACTGAAAAATGTACTTCAAGATATGATTGAAGACGGTCGCCTACCAATACCACCTGGAGGTAAGCCTAACAACACTCAGAATCCTTATGGAATTCTAGTGATTACAAGTGAAGAATCTACCGTAGATTGTTCACACCTCATTTCTCCAGTCGAAGATGAAATTCATGCAATAGAAAATGAAGGGAACTACTCAACTATTTCTCCAACCATCATTGATTTCATTGCATGGGCAAAGAGTATGGATAGGCAAGTCATGGAACTAGAGAGTACAGTGGCAACCCTACGTGATCCCAACACAACACCTAAAGAACGTGCACCACTAGTCTTCTCTCAAAACACTACAATGCAAGAAGTAGTAGCCATGGTTGATGAACTAATCGACTAAATTATCCAATTAGAGGCTGAAATCATGAGAATGAGGGAACTTGCTACTGTCAATGGAATATGGGCCGATGATGATGAAGACGAGTATCTCACTGAACACTACTTAGTCAAAGTTAGTGAGGAAATAGTCCAAAATTGTGAAGATCAAGATGTAAACCACCTTACTCGTTCAGGACGCCCATACCAAAACACTTCCTAAAATGGTCCCATAGCGAACGGTCCAACCAATGTGGTCATACCAAATGATAATGAAGAAGGCTCTACCGACCACTTGCTAAAGCAACTACAGAAGACAAAGGCTGATCTTTCAGTCTGGCAACTAGTGGCAAGCTCATTCCCACATCGCCAAGCTTTACTACAAGCCTTGGCCAAACTAAATGTAGCACATAACTCCACACCCGACGACGTGGTCAACTTGGTCTTCCGAGAATCACCAAAGCTAAGTAATCCTATTACTTTCTCAGATGAAGATTTGCCACCCTTTGGTGCTAGTCATAACTTGGCTCTTTACATCACTGTCATTTGCTTAAAGAAGAATGTGCCAATGACTTTGGTAGATGATGGCTCCGCAGTCAATGTCATACTCCTGAAAAGGGCATACAAATTGGGCATGAAAGAGTCGGATTGGACCCCTACCAACCAAGGTGTTCGCGCATATGATAGTACACGGCGAAAGGTAGTAGGACTTGTTAACCTAACCATAGCCACAAGACCAATTGAGCGAAAGGTCAACTTCCAAATAGTGGACATTGAGGCATCATTTAACATACTTCTGGGAAGACCCTGGATTCACGCTTCCAAAGCGGTAACATCCACACTCCACCAGAAAATCAAAATCCCACTAAATGGTAAAGTGGTGACGATCACTTCGTCGCCCATCAAGGCAGTAATCGAAAAGAAGTCAAGTAATCAAGTCCTTGTAGATCCAGTACATGAACTTGGGGGCTTCCATATCATAAATGTCATATAAAGTGAGTTGGCACCCTTATACTTCAATCCCTACTCTAACTTAGTGGTCAACCACATACTCAAAACCCAGGGATACTTCCCGGGAATGCCTTTGAATCCTATCCGAAGAAACACCTTTGCACCCTACAAAGAGGGTAACTCACAAAGAATACCCCTTGGACTAGGATACAAACCCACTAAAGAGGAAGTTCTCAAGATGCTCGCTCAAGTTCAAAACCGTAAGAACGTGGGAATCCAAATGCGACCCTACCTTCATACCCTAAATGGATACTTCGTTAGGGAAGGAAGTCGAGATATCTTTCACGGATTTCCTGAGCCTTGGCACTATCTCGAAAGGAAGCTAGCCGGAATCGAGTTCTTTCACGACTGCTACTTCATTCCTCCAGAAACGATTCCTACCGTCAAGACTCGTCAAGCACTTTGCCTAGACGAACAAGCCTGAGTCTACTATTTGGAGAAGATCGATTTGTTAGAGCCGCGTAGGATGAGATCATTACCATGATACTTCAAGACGATCACTTCAACCCTACCGCGTTAATCACAGAAACCAACACCAATCAGAAGAAAGGATGGAGAAAATTGATCAAGTGGACAAACAATCAAGGAAGACCTCTCAAGCTCACCACTGGAGAAGGAGAGATGTTCAAAGGAGAACCAGAAAACGATGAATTCGAGTCAAAGTCAGAGTCGGAGTCTAGAGAAGTTCCTAGAGGGTCTCCTCCTGTCGTCATTCCCACTCCCCTCGTTTCTCCTAGCCTAGTGTCAAATAGCAACAGTAGTTCGGGAAATGTCCCAATCGCTGTCCCTTTACCGCCACTGACTACAGATCATATGGCTTCTTTGTTTCAACTTTTCTCAAATCTTAATATGAATAAATCAGGTTCTGCTTACTCTTCGTGTTATCTTGAATGCAATTATGTTTATGATGATGATGAGAATGACCCAGACCCAGACTCAGACTCAATCGAAATACCTCCCTATATAGCCAAAGAAATACTACAAGAGGGGGAAGGGGGACCGGTGATAGAAAATACTGAACCCATCAACGTAGGAACTGAACTAGAACCCCAAGAACTTAGGATAGAGACAACCTTGAGCCCCACCGAAAGGGCCAATTTCATAGACCTTATGCATGAGTTCAAAGACGTTTTTGCTTGGTCCTACAAAGATATGCAAGGGATCGACATGGACATCGCATAGCATAGAATCCCAATCAAACCAGGTTTCAAACCTGTGAAACAGAAGCTTCGTCGAATGAGGACAGAATGGGCTCTCAAGATCAAAGAAGAAGTCGATAAACAATTCAAAGCCGGGTTCATCAAAGTTTCCGAGTACTCAGACTGGGTAGCTAACATAGTACCCGTACCCAAAAAGGATAAAAGAATCCGTGTTTGTGTTGACTTTAGAGACTTAAACAAAGCGAGTCCTAAGGATGACTTTCCTCTACCACATATCGACATATTAGTGGATAATACGACGGATCACGCGTTACTATCCTTCATGGATGGATACGCAGGATATAACCAGATCAAGATGGCCTTAGAAGACATGCATAAGACTGCCTTTGTCACTCAATGGGGAACCAATTGCTACCGAAGTTATGCCATTTGGGTTAATCAACGCCGGAGCTACATACCAACGCACCGCAACTACGCTCCTACATGACATGATGCATAAAGAAGTTGAGGTATACGTAGATGACATGATTGTCAAGTCCAAGGAAAGAGAGGGACACATTGCGAACCTTCGCAAATTCTTCTCAAGGCTACGGAAGTACAACATGAGGCTCAATCCTCAAAAATGCGCATTCGGAGTGACATCTGTCAAACTCCTGGGATACATCGTTACCAACGAGGTATAGAAATAGACCCTTCTAAGATCAAAGCTCTAATCGAAATGCCGCAACCTCAAACGGAGAAAGAAGTTAGAGGGTTCCTAGGCAAGGTACAATACATAAGTCGATTCATATCGAAACTCACCATGATCTGCGAGCCTATCTTGAAGAAGTTAAAGAAAACAGATCACACCATGTGGGATGATGACTGTCAGAAGGCTTTCGAACGAATCAAGGAAATACTAGCCAAACCACCAGTGCTCATGCCCCCTCAACGAGATCAACCTCTTGGTTTATATCTCACGGTAACTGAAATGGCCATGGGCGCCATGCTAGCTCAAACTATAGGAAAAGAAGAAAGAGCCATCTACTACCTTAGTAAGAAGTTCTTGGAGTACGAGTGCAAATACACACCACTCGAGAAGACATGCTTTGCTCTTGTGTGGGCAACGAAGAAGCTACGCCATTACATGCTTAGCTACTCTGTCAAAATATACTCCAAAATAGATCCTGTCAAATACCTCTTCGAGAAACCCGTTCTCAATGGACGTTTAGCAAGATGGACTTTGATGCTCTCAGAGTTCGATCTCAAGTATGTACCTTTGAAAGTTATAAAGGGGCGCGCCATTGCCGAATTCTTCGCAGAAAATCCCATCAATGATACACAAACGATAGACACCTGGTCGTTTCCGGATGAGGATATACTCCAAACGGATGTAGACTCCTGGGACCTCTATTTTGACGGGGCATCAAATTTAAGAGGATTTGGAATAGGAGTGTTGCTCATTTCTCCTAAAGGCGAGCATACACCAATCTCTGTCAAACTCGACTTCGAGGTGACAAATAACGCTGCAGAATACGAAGCCTGTCTCATCGTATTGCAAGCGGCAGTAAGTCTAGGCATCAATAATATTCGAGTACATGGGGATTCATCTTTGATCATCAATCAAATTACGGGATCTTGGAAAATCCGAAGCGAAAGCTTAACACCTTACCAAGCCAGAATAGACCAAGTTGCCCAATTCTTCGATCAAGTAACCTACCTACATCTACCTCGAGAAGAGAATCAATTTGCAGATGTTCTTGCAAAACTTGCATCTTTGATTAATATGGCGGATAGCATGGTAGAAATGCCTTTATGCATCGAACGACGATCAGAGACAGCCTATGTGCACCAAATCACCGATGAAGAGGAAATTGCGGAGGAACCTTGGTTCCAAGCGATCCTAAACTTCAAGCTCAATGTCACCTACCCACCAGAAATGGACAAAAGGGGACAACGCGCTATCCGCTTGCTAGCTTCCCAATACGTTCTCATGCAAGGAGAACTATACAAAAGAACACCTCTTGGTGTAATCCTATGCTGTCTTGATCATTCACAGGCACGGAAAGTGATGGAAGAAGTCCATGATGGAGAATGTGGCCCTCACATGAGTGGACCCATGATGGCAAAGAAAATCACACGTTTAGGGTATTATTGGACCACGATGGAATCTGATTGCATCAAATATGTAAGACATTGCCATAATTGCCAGATCTTCGGGAATGTACAACATGTCCCTTCTTCATTGCTTTACACCATGACATCTCCCTGGCCATTTTCTGCTTGGGGAATTGACATCATCGGTAAGATCACTCCAGCCGGAACAGGAGGTCACTGTTTAATCCTAGTAGCAATCGATTATTTCACCAAGTGGGTAGAAGCGGCTTCCTACACCAGTCTTACAGCCAAGAACGTGGCAAAGTTTATACAAAATAACATTATCTGTCGATATGGTTGCCCACATGAGATCATCAGTAACAATGGATCACATTTCCAAGCTGAGACTGAATAATTGCTAGCCAAGTACAAAATTAAGCATCACCACTCCTCGCCATATAGACCACAAACCAATGGCGCGGTAGAGGCAGCAAACAAGAACGTTGTCACGATTCTCAAGAAAATGATTGACAACTATAGACATTGGCCGAGCAAGATACCCTTTGCTTTATGGGGATACCGTACATCTGTTAGGACGCCCACTGGGGCCACCCCTTTCTATTTGACCTACGGCATGGAGGCTGTACAACCACTCGAGCTAGAAGTACCATCCTTGCGTATTTTACTCGAAAGTCAAATCCCAGAAGCCGAGTGGAAAAGGGATAGATATGAAGAACTCATCCTCCTGGATGAACGAAGGTTACATGCATTACACAATGTGCAAACGTACCAAGCACGTATCAAACGAGCCTTCAACAAAAGGGTTAGGCCAAGGAACATCAAAGAAGGAGATTTGGTCCTCAAATCAATTAGGGCTCTTTTACCTGTCGATCCACGAGGAAAATTCAAACCCAATTGGTCCGGGCCATTCCTAGTCAAGCCCATACTTTCAGGGGGTGCGGTTAGAATCAAGACCTAGATGGGAACGAATTTGCCAACCCAAAAAACCTTGACCAACTGAAACAATACTATGCCTAGAATAGGAGCAAAAAACGCGCCTCGCGTAACCCCACGTGTCGCTCCTATGGCACGAAATAAACGGCCCCTGGCCAAGCTGGACTAAGCTAATGTCATCTTGCTCTTACATTTTGATAATTTATCATTCTCACATCATCAAATAAACTAAATTGCATTTTAGGAGTAAGTAAAGCTCATGCTTATTTTCTAAGTTCATTACAAGCTCTTGCTTAGAACAATTATTCTTTTACATTTACTCGAACTACGCGCAAGGGTTTGATTTCATTTTCTAAATGAATACGTAGGCAATCCCTCACGGGATACAACCCATCGAATTGTCTTAAATGTAAATAGAAGGACATTTGCAATTGTATTTGAAATTCGACAAGAATAATCATAGAAAATCATAACGGTTTCATAACCACTCAACCTTTTTATTTCATTTCTTTAATAATAATAGTACGTTACATAATAAATAGGCTAGGATTCTAAAAACCCCAATTTCTTACAATAAATAATAATAATAAATAATAATAAAGACTTAGGCTACTCTTCCATTTTCCCCTTGCCTTTGTCATTTTTGTCAAATTTCTTGTCCTGACCTCGAGCCGGACGCTCTTGCGCCACTTCCGACCTAATCACCAACGGTCTCTCTCGTGGTCTTGCTTTGCTATTCTTGTCAACCACCATCTCGACGGCAGGAGAAGTCTTCGGTTTCTTCGAAGGATGAACAACTCGAAATCCGGCTTCTTCCTCTCCCTCAGTCAGATGCTTCTCCTTCTCCTTCTCCACCTCGCGAACCTTGTAGTCAACGGGCTCGCGCTTCCTTAATCTCTTGCGCTCCTCCGGAGTAGTAGCTTTCCTCCATCGCAGATAAGAATCCGACACCCATAGAGCACTAACAGAAGAATTCAAGAACCAAATGTTCCTCTGAGTCCATTTAATGGCCCATATCATTCTCTTCGACTCTCAGTAGTAAGCGCCACGGCAGTCCGCGGGACAGTGTCAAGCTTCAGGATCATCTGCTTCAATCCAACCTGCCTCATCAACCTCTCCGGGAAGATGCATATTATAAACTCCAAGCCGGGAATGCGAACAGATCGGGTAGGATCCAAAGAAGATACTCCAGTGACAGATTTGAGATGCCACCATGGTACAATCCATCTAATTAAGGGGCCATCTTCACTCTTCAGTTTGTTTTCCCAGTAATTGCAAACTCGAGTGAAGTCCACCATGTAAAGCCTCATCCTCATTGCAATTGAGCGAGCATAATAAGCAAGAACATTAGCTGGGGGCTCGATCAATCGAAGACGCTCCATAAGCCAGACCTACCAGAAGCAGGAATTAGAAAAGCAACGAAAAAAAAAACGAAAAGAAAAAAATAACGAAAAGAAAAAAAGAGAGAAAAAAAGAGTTCTTTTACCTGCAAAATAATGGGACTTCCCAAATAAGGTAGGTCGCGATTGGCTTTCCTGTTATCCAAACCTAATAGGATCTCTCCTAAGCACAGATAAGCTGGGCTCTTGCGCAACTCCATTTGCTCAATCAAGCTCAAGAGACGAGGGTTGCCTCTAAAATCCTCATCAACATGCCCCTGAAAGACATATACATATAATAGGCAAAACCCGAACGCCTTTCGCCTCGCAACATAAGAGATAGTGGGATCTGCCCTATTGATGAATCGGTCGACGAAATCCAACATTCGCACTCCTTTAGAAGTCACAAGACGGTCCACATCAGCTCTTGCCAACCCAAGCAAGTCTCTAAACTTGTTCTTATACCCTTGAGAAGTAGTGGGAATAACAGGCAAATGTTCCGGGTCCCAACCACCAATCGCAGCAATTTCTTCGGGAAATGGGCAAATGTCGCCTCCAGGGAAGGCAAATACGGGATAATTCGGGTCCCAATAATCAAGACAAGCATCTAGGAATGGTTTGACTACCTTGATCAGCTTCAAGCTCAAAAGCGATCCAAAATTATAAGCGCCCATGTCGTGTTTCTCCACATTAGAGAACTCATTTGTCCATTCTTTTAGACGAATTTCGAGAGTATTCATGATGTATGCCTATTTTGGGAGCTTTATGTAATAAGACGAAGAGAGACGGAAGAATTATGTGAATAAAACCTCCCTCGACGTCTCTATTTATACCAAAAGTTGTTTCCTAAAATCCGTCGGGGACGGATACCTTTGCTGGGGAACGATCTTTGCGCCTCTTCCCCAGCCTTCTTTCTGTGATTTTCCGCGTTGGATCTTTCCTAAATTCCTCAACGAATAATTTCCTATTCATACGGGTTATTATTTCGGTAAATACGTCAAGTTGCCATATTTCGTGTTTCCTAATTTTACGGGCACGCATTTCGAGGCAATATCGATATTTTCGTCATTTTTAGCACACTTATGCATTTCTTTTTATTTTTCTTTTTTGGGGAATCATTTCACCAATTTAATTTATTCATTTTAAAACTTATACATTTCTTTTTCATTTTTCTTTTAGGGGAATCATTTCACTCCCATCCCACATTAACCTTCAAACTTATAGGTTTCTATTTTTTCTTTTTTTAGGGGGTAACCCTCCCTACCGTCCGGTCATTTCCGGCAAAATTTTTGCATTTTTCGCGTTTTCGAGTCATGGTTTCACGCTAATTTAGGCCATGTGTACAAATTTATGTTCTATGTGACTTCTATGAAAATTTCGGCAGCATGACGGCACAAACCGTCACCTACCAAACATGTTCAAAACTAACCTGCAGGTACAAACAAAGAAACCCAGCAGCAAAGGCACTCAGGCCATCATATATACAATCAAGAGAGTACATGTACACCAAGCTGGGGGCTCGAGCCCCAAAACAAAGTCTGAATGTCCAAAATGTAAGTCCCAAAAATGTACAAATGTACAAAACACAGCAAAAAAACAAGAAACTAAAAAAAGTTACTGCTGCTCGCCGTCTAGCTCAGCAACTCTCGCCTCGAGAACAGCAACCTCGACGTCGCGGACCTCGAGCTCCCTCAGTAGGCGAGCTGTCTCCTCCCGGGACTGGGCAAGCTCTCGCTCCAGTTCGCGCTCCCTCTGCAAACAACAAGAATGAGCTCATGTCAATCATTTCAAACATAAGGAATTAAACGGAAGGTTTATACCTGACGCCCTCGGCCACCAACAAGTGCCTCGATGGCAGTAGCCCGTAGCCGGTTTGCTACCCTCCACAAAGTCACGAACTGGGATGGCGCAACCTGTATTTTAAAAGAAAAATTATTAACGATTGGACAAACTCAAGCAAATGTGTTCTTACACAAAATTATACAAGTTAGGAGACTCACCCTCCGAATCAGATGCTGCCACTCGTCCAAGCCAGCATCTCTCACCGCCACGTCAAAGTCACGTAGCTCGGAGATCGTCGTCATCCCCGTCGCGTCAGTGTACTCAAGGGTCTCGGGGTACTCTGGGGGCTCGATGCCCGCCGCCTCGACCTCCTGCAAAGTCAAGTGATTTCCATTATCCGATGATCATTCGTCGTGTTCTCAAAATAATCAAAAATAAAAGAGGATAAAGCACTTACCACAACCGGCCAGTACGCCAACCTCCCACAGAGGAACGCCGAGTAGTCCTCACTAGGAAGAAGGAGGGCGTCACCACCGACGCCAGCCAGGTCAGCCTCCCTCTCAGCCTCAGAAGGCTCCCTAAACATCGTCCGAGGAGGATCGATGGGAACCGTCAAGATATCCCGAGAGCACTGACGAGCCAAGCGCTCACCCAAGTACTACACAGGACCCATCGACGTCTTCAGCAGCAACCGTCTTGAACTCCTAGGTCGAAGGACCTCAGCCACAAAGGGAGGAGTGCCAGCGTACTCTGCCCAAGGCCTGGGCACCCACTGAGAAAAGCAAACAAGAAGTCATTATTATGATCGGTTCTGAAAAGATAATATAAAACGAACGAAGGTGAAGTACTCACGCCGTCCAACTGAAGAGCGTTCACCTCCCGCCGACAAACGTCGTGGAAGGAACGCCGACTTCTCGTGCGACACATCACCCAATCCCTCACAACGGGATAGGCCTTCTCCACCGGCTCCATCCTCTTGGGCGCGAGGCCCGGAAAGTAGGAGTACACCCACGCCTGTAAAATAATATAATCAACAACGATCTTTCGTGATTTGACGGAAAAGGAAATGATCTTTCATGAAATAAAATGAAGGTTCATACCTCCAACAACAGTCCAGGACCGACAGCAGTAGGAGAAGTCCCCTTCTCCATCAACTCCGGACGAACCATGGCCCTCATGAAGCGGATGAGGACCGCAAAACCAGCAGTGACCCAGTCCCAACGGCCTAGGGAGCTCAGGTCAGAAAGAAAGGGAAGGAGATTCCTCGAAAGCCTCTCTCCCTTGTCTCCGATGTAGATCGAAAACAGAAACCACCAGAGCCACAAACGGACTCTCTGCTCTGCGATACAGGGAGGAGGAGCCGTCTCCCTCCCCTCGATCACCACCAACGCCGGGGTCTTCCCCGCAAAGTAGTCCCAAACGTAAGAACTAGGCACCAAACCAGGTACCGCAGCCGCCTTCGGCCCCAAGTTCTAGCCGATCAACCTCCTAGCCTCAGCCGAGTCAACCCTCGTGGCTGTCTCCGGCCACTCCACCACCTCAGTCCCACACGGCAGACCAGAAATCCTGCCGTAGTCCTCTAACATGACCCCCACCTCACCAAAAGGCATGTGAAACGTGGAAGTCGTGTCCTGAAACCGGTCCAAGAAAGCTCGGACGAGACTGAGGTTAGCCCGAAGCTTCCTCCTCGCGATGTCCCTCCAAGCCTGCACCAAAGCACCGAACGCTCCCTGCTCGATCATGGCTCGCTCCTCAGCCGACAACCTCTCGTAGCACCCCATTGCCGTCGTATAGCCCGAGAACGATCTGATATTCCCGGCCTCCTATGTTGATTTGAAACAAAATCTATCTTTAGCTCAGATGAAGAAGAAAAGGAATGACAAACATAAATGAAAGAAGATGAATTAAAAGCGATGAATTCGATTTACCAAGCTCTTCACCGTCCTATAGGACAGGTGACCCTCCATGACCCCAAAGCGGTGACTCGTCCCGGGTCTCGGCCCACGCAGTGCCTCCCCCTCGGTGGCGACCACCCCGTCCAACGTTGGCCCGTCTCGGGGCCTCCTCCTCAAGGACCTCGTCCTTAGCAGCCGTCACCGTAACAGTGAAAGCCTGCTCTAACGCCTCCTCAAGCATCTGAGAAGGGTCAATGACAGTGTCCACGTCCATGGGATCCCTCCAAGATGTAGAAGCCTCGTCGCCTGCAAAATTAAAGTGAATGTTGGCCGCGTCAAGTGACGACAAGCATTAATTAAGGGATTTTCGAGTTTTCGTAGCTCCGAAATCGCTCTTTCCTCGCCATCCTTGGCAATTTTCCCACAAACCCGTCCGCTCATGCGTTAATTTGGGTCAAGTCAAGCCTAAGGTGAAGCCTAGTCATGGGTTCGAGTCGGAATTTCGACAGCTTTTCATTATAACGGCGATTAAGCCCTAGGAAGTGTCCTGAAAAAGCCGTCACAGATCAAAATTACGAGATGGTAGGAAGTTTACCCATCATGCAAGGACTCCAAATACCAAGTTTTGTCACAAAAAGGCAATCCTAAGGCTATTTTCGAAGCGATTTATGGTTTAGCTGTGAAACCGTCACAATTTCACTCAAACACTCAAAACTCAATGAAAATTCGAAAC
The DNA here is from genome assembly GCF_048544455.1 of Silene latifolia. Taxonomy (NCBI): domain Eukaryota; kingdom Viridiplantae; phylum Streptophyta; class Magnoliopsida; order Caryophyllales; family Caryophyllaceae; genus Silene; species Silene latifolia. The sequence goes on from NC_133537.1 coordinate 315,629,023, forward strand.
AAATACATGGTTATGATCCTCATACTACCAATTAGCCATTTACAAAGTCAATTTTGCGAGGCAAAATCATTTGGGGGCCAAATTTTCGACTAATTAGGGTCGAAAACCCTAATTTTGTCAGTCCCATTTGATCAAATACGGAAGATAAATGCAAGGTTGATACACATACCTCAGTTGGTTATGGCAAATGCAGGCTTTTGGATCAAATTTTGACGGAAATGGTTGGAATTTGAGAGAGAAATCAAGAATTTGTGTTTCGAATAAATAAAACAAACCCCTATGTTTCATCGGGTTTTTACGCAGGATTGGCACGCCCAGGAAAAGACGCAGCAGGTGCTGCGCCTCTTCCAAGGGACGCAGCTCTTACTGCGCCTCTTCCTCAGTGTCCCTCCATAGGAATTTTTGAAGATTCGTTATAAGTTCGTTATTTTGTGGGCCCATCTTTGGTGCGCCTTTTCTTCGATGCCGTATCACATATTTGGTCCGTTCGACGTATATTCTTCGCCCGGATCCGTATTTCTAAGCCAACAGCAAACTGTTGCCATGTTCTGCCAAGACCTAGCTTGTTACAACGAGCGGTTCGTCTTTCACAGGTGTTTCGACACGCCTTTATTATATTCCCCCAGCGAGAGTACACGGATAGACATTCCCTCTCGAGACATGGAGATCAGTTCCCGATTATGTTCCCCCAGCGAGAGTTCATGACAGACAGTCATTCCCTCTCGAGACATGGAGATCAACATCGACCCCAAGCTATTCCGAAGTTTGTTTGAAGCCGACCACAAGCAGATTTCTCCCAGCAGTTCCAGACTCTGCCCTGCTGTCTTCTCCCAATGTCGCGTTTTGTTTCCCCTGGAGTTTCAAGGAATTTCAGTTATGGTCTCTTCTTATGGCTGGTGAGCTTCCTTACGTAGTCTAATGGTCTTTAAACGACCCTCCCCGATAGTCGACAGACTCTAAAATGTTCTCGACGACAGGTCCCTGGCTCAGACCCCTTGAGCCGCCTCGCGTCGCCATAGTCGTCAGGTTGTAATCTTCGATTGACCTGATGGCTATACTTTGAATTTCGCCTTGTCCAAGCCTCAGTCAAAGTGGGGGCTCTGTAGATACCTCATTTCTGCACCTCCCGCAAACCACGCGGTGATGATTGGGCCGCATGTTTGGTACGCGGAACTATTTATGACAGTTCGTAAGTTTATCATGAAGTGATCGCTTAAATACTTGTGTCTACCTCTTAATTGTCATCTACGTACCGATACAGTCGTTTTGGTATTAATTAGAGTACATTTGGAGTCCGGGTCAAAAAAACCGTCTTCATTTTCTAAAACCGAGTCAGGATGTTCTGGAATGTTCCGGATGTTTCTATTCCATATTTTTGAAATCTTTTAATCTTTGGCAAATAATTTCTCATAATATTCACACAAAATATTAAGGAAAATAAGATTAATCCGTTGTTCCATAATCAAAACACGGAAATCTTTCTTCCGCAGGAGGAAACCACTTGGGAAAGGACGCAGCAAGTGCTGCGCCTCTTCCAAGAGACGCAGTGCCTGCTGCGCCTCTTTCCAAGTCCTTCTTTTGCGTATTTTTTGTATCTTTTCATATCTTTTCGAGATTCACTTCCAAAGTTTCTCCGAAAACCCTACTTCCTCCGTGTGATTAGTATAAATAGAGACCTTCGATCTCACATATTTCTCTCGCGAGTGTCCGCCCTTCTCTTCTCCCTTTGCATTCTAGACCACGTTCTTACTTTTTGGCGCCTACGTGCTTTAACTTTCGACCACGTAAGCTCGGATCTTTCTGAGTACCAGCCTCGTTTTGCATGACCGACCAATTTGACCAACTCCACAATAATCAACTTCAATCAATCTTGTTCGTTTTCCTCTTACGAGGGCACTTTCGTCTACATTCGAGTCGAGCATCACTAAACGTTAAATTAGTTCATCTCGTTTCGTCAAACATGTAAGTCTGAGTGTGTATAATCCTTATTTTATTATTGTTCTTTATTTTTGTAATCGTAATGTAAGGTTTATGTCGAAAATACTCTTAAAGCCGATTTATAAAACCATGCTTTAAACTCTTTTCACGGATTACCAGAAGACAACCGTCGAGAAAGGACGCAGCAACTGCTGCGCCTCTTCGAAGGGACGCAGTACCTGCTGCGCCTTTTTGTGAGGCTGCCGTAGTTCCTGCTTCCTTTCTTCTTCCTTCGTCTTTTGTCAATTCGTTTGTTTTCATTCGTTCTTTGATTCTTTAATAATTTGAACATGATAATTCTAACATGTAAGTAATTCATTGTTGCTTCATTCGTCATTAAATCCCGACTTATATCCCTTGTAACCAATATTTGCGGGTTTTCGTCATTAAAGTCAATCCGGGTTTTAGAGGTTCGATTCATTAATATTGAGTCTCTGGAATATGATCTTTGACATAGTTGCATCTGTTATTCATCGTCACCATCATTAATTTGTTATTAATAACCTGTTTAGTCTAATTAATTTGTTTAGTTTGTTAATTTGTAATTAATTAATCTTGTATCTTGTATATAATTCGTTCTAATCGGTTTCATCCATGTTTTGTTGTTTTTATGACCCTTAATCACGTGTAAATAATATGTTAACCACTTTCATCCGAGTCAATTACTCATAATCGATCATTAAAATCACCAACGAATACTAACGATTTGCAATTCCGGCTTCACAGCCAGAACTGAGCCAAGGAACGGACGCAGCAAGTGCTGCGCCTCTTCCAAGGGACGCAGCTCTGCTGCGCCTGTTCCTGGTTGATTTCTGTCCCTGAACTCCCGTGTTGCTTTGACCTAGTTTATTAATTAACTATTATTCGTACTATCACCCTAATTTCAGTTCGTTAATTTATTTGTTTATTCTTTTCTAAAATTATCCGTTTTAGAAGTATTTTCGAAATAAATCAATTAATCCAATGTAATTATTGTAATTTTCTTTATTGTATTTTCATTGTATTTCCTTTATCGTATTGCCTGTATGCTCTCACATGCAATTAACCTAAATTCCTACTTCGACCTAATTGTATGCTAAATTACGTGTTCACCGACTTAGTATTAATTCTCACATGTTAGGATTAATTTATTGGATGTTGCATTGCATGCATATAATCGTCAACATATCGAGTATAGACGATTTTCCCTAATCATTAGTAGAGGCCGCTATCGAGGCGGGCGGGATTAGGTGTTCGATCAAAAGAGCTTCCTAATACGTACCCTCACCCCTTACTCCAGATCTCTGTGAACATCCGTGTTCATTGGCATCCTGTGGACAGCGGGCCGCCCACGGGGGCGCTTGGGTTGGAAAAGAGGAACAAGCGTTTGCATTTTTGTATGGAGTCGCCACCAATTTTTATGGGAAATTGGAACCGTTCGAATACCTCGTGTCATGTCAAGACACAAAGTAGAGACATGAACACTAAGCAATCGTTACCCTTAGCATTCTATGTCTTGAATGACTCTCGCGGATGCCAATGAACACGGGTGCTCACAGATATCTGGAGTAAGGGGTGAGGGTACGTATTAGGAAGCTCTTTTGATCGAACACCTAATCCCGCCCGCCTCGATAGCGGCCTCTACTAATGATTAGGGAAGTTATTCATACTTGATATATCGTCGGCTACATGCATGCAATACAACATCCAAGTTTTAATCATAACATGTGAGAATTAATACTAAGTCGGTTGACACGTAATTAGCATACAATTGGGTCGAAGTGGGATTTAATGCTCATTTACATGTGAAAACATACAAGCAATAAAAGAAACACAATAACTATAAATTACAATAATGAGAATTACATTAATTACAAAGGATTAGGCGATTTATGTCGAAAACACCTTTAAAACGGATAATTTGAGAAAAAGAGATAAAAGAATAAATTAAAGAAATAAACGAACAGGAATTAGTGTGATACTACGATTAATAGTTAGTTAATATGTAAACTAATTACACTACGTCAAGGCAGAAACGGAGTTCAGGGACAGAACTCAGCCAGAAGCGCAGTAGAGAGCTGCGTCCTTTGGAGAATAGCGCAGCAGACGACGCGTCTGTTCCTTGGCTCGGATTCGCCCGGCCGTGAAGCCGTAATTGCAAGCCGTTAATGTTAATTGGTGAATTTAATGATCGATTGATGATATTTACTCGGATGAAAGTGATTAGCATGTTATTTAACATATGAATGGGTTATGAAAACAATAAAACATGAATAATACGGAATTAAACGAATTAACATAAGATGGGTTAATGATAGAAGTGAAAAATATTAATGAGTCAAACAAATTAAATTAATTAACTAAGTTAGATACGATGGACTAATGACGAATATGCGATGAACACAACAAAAGACAGGTGAAAACTATATCAAAGACGAATTCCAGAAACCCAATATTGATGAATTGAATCTCTACAACCCGGAATTGAATTCAATGGCAAAAACCCGCAAATATTGGATTATTTGGGATTTAAGTCGGATTTATGATGGATAAAACGCGTTAACGATGATGATTACAATATACATATGAATTATATGCTATGATGATGAAGAATTAACAAACAAACGAAACAAATGAAAGGATTTGACGAATAACAGAGAACGAACGAAGAAGAAAGGAAGCAGGAACTACGGCAGCCTCACGAAGAGGCGCAGCAGGAACTGCGCTCCTTCGAAGAGACGCAGTAGTTGCTGCGTCCTTTCTCGACAGTTATCTACTGGAAATCCGTAAAAAGAGGTTTTTAAAGCATGGTTTTAGAAATCGGTTTTAATGGTATTTTCGACATAAACCTTACAATTGATGATGATACAATAAAATACAATAAATAAAAGAGAGATTATACACCCTCAGACTTACATGTTGACGAAACGAGAAGGACTAAGATATCGATTAGTGATGCTCGACGCGAATGCAAAGAAAGTGCCCTCGTAAGAGGAAAACGATTAATTAATTAAGTTGATTGATGTGTAGTTGGTCAAATTGGTCGGTCATGCAAACGAAGAGGCTGGTACTCAGAAGGATCCGAGCTTACGTGGTCGAAAGTTCAAGCACGTAGACGCCAAAAAGTAAGAACAAAGTCTAGAATGCAAAGGGAGAAGAGAAGGGTGGACACTCGCGTGAGAAATATGAGGAGCGAAGGCTCCTATTTATACTAATCACGTGGAGGAATTAGGGTTTCGGAGACTCTTTGGAAGTGAATCTCGGAAAGATATGAAAAAGATACGAGAAACATGCGAGAAAGGACTGGGAAGAGGCGCAGCACCACCCACTGCGTCTCTTGGAAGAGGCGCAAAGACACCGCCGTGTCTATTCCCAAGGGGTTTCCTCCTGAGAAGAAAGATTTCCGTGTTTGAGTTATGGTAGGACGGAAATAATTGGTTTTCCTTAATATCTTATGTGAATATTACGGAAATTGTTTACTAAAAGATAAAATTTATGAAATATGGAATAGAAATATTCGGAACATTCTAGAACATTCTGACTCGGGATTTAACGGTTAACAGAAAATGGAGACGGTTTTAGGCCCGGACTCCGAATGTACTCTAATTACTGTCAAAACGACCGTATCGGGACGTAGATGACAACTAAGAGATAGACATTAATATTTGAGCAATCATTTGACGATAATCTTACGAATTGTCACAAATCGTTCCGCGTACCAAACATGCGGCCCAATCATCACCGGGTGGTTTGCGAGAGGTGCAGAAATGAGGTATCTGCAAAGCCCCCACTTTGACTGAGGCTTGGACAAGGCGAAAGTCAAAGTATAGCCATCAGGTCAATCGAAGATTACAACCTGACGACTATGGCGACGCGAGGCGGCTCAAGGGGTCTGAGCCAAGGACCTGTCGTCGGGAACATTTTAGAGTTTGTCGACTATCGGGGAGGGTCGTTTAAAGTCTATTAGACTACGTAAGGAGGCTCGCCAGCTATAAGAAGAGACCATACCTGAGACTTCTTCTCGAGATGCTTCCGGGGGTGCATAGGAGCTAAGGTTAAGCGTAGGAGCTAAGGGTAAGACCTAAAGGATATATAAGGATTGGTACTAGGGTGTGGGACCCTAAAGGAAAGCATCGATGGGAAGGAGGCCAAAAGTAAGTTCAACTTAAGGGTAACTAAAGCTTGGGTATAGGAACTCTATAGGTTTGGGAACTTCTGGAGAACGACACCTTGTCAAACTCCGCGGGGAAACACGAAATATTGTGGGTAGCAGGACACGGGCGGGAACTGCTGAGAGAAAACTGCTTGGGTAGTCTTCGAGAAATAATTGCGAGTAGCAGGACACAGGCGGGAATTGCTGAGGGGAAATCTGCTTAGGTAGATGTCAATCCTCACGTCTTGAGAGGGACAGTATGTCCGCTTACTCTCGCTGGAGACATGATTAGGAGTTATTCTTCTTGTCATGAGAGGGAAAGTATATCCGCTTACTCTCGCTGGAGACATAATGAATGTGTGTCGAATTCTGTGAAGAAATAAATGACGTGCGACAATCTGCTGCGGACTTGGAAATGCGGGCCGGAACGAAAGAAAATCGTCAAACGGACCAAAAGAATAAAAATAACATCGGGGAAGAGGCGCACCAAAGATGGGCCCACAAATAACGAACTCATAACGAATTTTTGAAAATTCGTATGGAGGGAACACAAGGAAGAGGCGCAGCATGAGCTGCGTCTCTTGGAAGAGGTGCAGCGCCTGCTGCGTCTATTCCCCAAATTGGTTTTTCTGCGTAAAAACGCGATGAATCAGAGGGATTGTTTCATTTGCTCGAAATACAAATCATACGATTTCTCTCTCAAATCTTCACCATTTCCGCCAAGGTTTGATCCAAAAGCTTGCATTAATCATGACTAATCGAGGTATGTGTCTCATTCTTGCATTAATCTTCCGTATTTGTCCAATTTTGAGCCGAAGAAACTAGGGTTTACGACCCATTTGATCGAAAATTTGGGGCTTTTCCCCCAAACGCATTTGCCTTGTCAAATTGACATTAGAAATGGATAGTAGGTAGTGTTAGGAACACAACCATGTATTTGTCTCGAATTTTTGTCAAGTTTTGAGCCTTTGAGTGAAATTTGAGACGGTTTCAGACTAAACCCGTAAATCGCTTCGAAAATAGCCTTAGGATTGCCCATTTGCGATGAAACTTGATATTTGGGATCCTTGAATGATGGGTAAACTTTCTACCATTTCGGAATTTTGGTTTGTGACGGCTTTTTCAGGATACTTTTTTTTAGGGCATAAACGCCATTATAACGAAATGCTGCCGAAATTTCGACTCGAACCTGGAACTAGGCTTCAAATTAGGCTTGACTTGACCCAAATTACCACATTAGTGATCGGGTTGGTGGGAATATGGCCAAGAATGGCGGGAAAAGAGCGGTTTTAGGGCTTTGAAGGCTCGAACATCCCTTGACCAAGGCTTGTCGTCACGTGACGCGGACTAAATTTGCTTTAATGTTGCAGGTGATGAGGCTTCTACTTCTGGGAGAGCTCCCATGGAGATCGACACTGATACTGTTGAGGAGGCTTTAGAGCAGGCCTTCACCGCTGCGGTGATGGCTGCTGGGGACGAGTTTCACGAGGAGGAGGCCGTCGAGGAGGAGGAGGCCCCGAGACGGGCCAATGTCGGACGAGGAGGCCTTCAGCTGAGAGGGGCTCCTGCGTAGGCTGAGACTGTTGGGGCTGGTGTCCTCTACAGTTAGTGTAATAACATTTAAATCTCTAAAAGGATCAAAGGGCATACTTTTGTATTATTATCAGTTGGTCCACGTTTATCAATAACGGTTGGCTTGCTAGATAAGTTTGACGTTATTGTCATACAGATGGCGGTGATCAACTGGTCCCTAAAAGTCACACCTATAGGATACGTTTGAGAGATGTGACGGTATGAAAATACAGTCATGTTGAGGCCTAAAATGACTAAGCAGTTAGTCGGAGTTATTGACTAGTAATTAGTCAAATGCGATGTTGAGATAATTATTTAATACGGATTAAATAATACGGGCTAAGGCGAATTAAGCGGTTAATTCGTAAATTGAATATAAACGATATATATTTAATTAATGTATATTGAATTAATTTATTATACAATATCGTCTTTGTCGGACAAGTATTAATATATCGACTGAGTCATGTTATTAGTTGATATTTTAATAACCGATAACCGATGACGATTTATGATAAAATCCCGTCATATACATTTAGCGAAAATCGAGTCAAACCACGAGTTAAAATAAGGAGAAAGTGGAAAGCCCACTTCCTCCCTAACCCACGGTTTGGTCGACCGAATGGAACAAAAAGGGGAGTCCCTCTCTTTTTGACCTAAGCATCATTTTGCAAGAAAATTAGGGTTTTGGAGAAGAATTTTCTCTGAAAATCTTAGATCTCTCTCATCAGAAAACTCACATAAACTCTCTCAATATTGCAAGTCAATTAGAGAGCACTTTCTAGCACAAGGGGCATAGTCTCAGACGGTCTTGGGTGCAACAATTAGGAGGAAATCTACGTTGATTTCTGTTCATTTTGTTGGGGTTAGTGTCCTTAACAGTTAGTGCAAGGACTTATAAACCTCTAAAAAGGATCAAAGGGTATACTTTGTATCATAATCAGTTGATCCACGTTTATCAATAACGGTTGGCTTGCTAGATAAGTTTGACGTTATTGTCATACAGATGGCGGTGATCAACTGGTCCCTAAAAGTCACACCTATAGGATACGTCTTGAGTGACGTGACGGTATGAAAATACAGTCATGTAGATGCCAAATTTGACTAACCAGTTAGTCTGAGTTATTTGACTAATAAGTAGTCAAAATGTGATGGTGAGATATTATATTTAATACGGATTAAATATCATGAGCTAAAGGCGAATTAACCAGTTAATTCGTAAATTTAAATATAAGCGTTTTATATTTAAATTAAATGTATATTGAATATAATTATACAATACTGTTTTGTCGGACATGTATTAATAATTCAACTAACCCGTATTATTAGTTGATGCCTTAATTTCCGATAACCGATAACAGTTTATAATGAAACCGCGTCGTATACATTTAGTAAGCTATGGACCGGACCGCAAGTTTAAGTGAAGAGAAAATGAAAAGCCCAAATGGGCTCCTCTCACTCGGTTTGGCCGAGACACACAAGGACAAAAGGAGAGCTTCTCCTCTTTGTCTAACCTAATTCATTTTTGCAAAATAATTAGGGTTTTTGGGAATTGTGCCTCCTAAATTCCGGATCTCTCATCCAACACAAATTCACAAAAACTAATCCCCTCGATATTGCAAGTCAATTAGGGGATTGTCTCTAGCACAAGGGCATTACTCGGACATCTTGGGTGCATCGTTTAGGAGGAGATTTGCTTTAATCTCTCATTGCCTTATTGCACTAGGACCGAAGGTTATTACTACATCTTTATCGTTTTCATCTTGTTTTTCGTTTTATGACTATAAACTACATATGAATTTTGCGTTATAATCCTACAATTAAAGGGTATTATACGGATAATAACCTACAAGTGGTATCAGAGCGAGGCCACGCAAATTTTTATATGTGTTTTTCATTGAACGATTTTGAAATCGATGCATTTTGTCTTAAAATTTGTCTCGGCTGTTCTTGTTTTTGTCACGGCACAAAAATTTTTTTTCGGCAATAATTTTTATTGCTGCGTTTTTCTTTGTGTTGGGATCCGTGTCTAGTTTACACGGTTGTGATTTTGTCTTGTTTTTCATTTTATCTTTGCATATTGCATTGTAATCGATATTCATTGCGATATAAAGAAGATCCGTCAAAATGATTGCATCAAATTCTCGTGTGGCAAATTTTTTTTATCTCGAAAATTCTGGAAAACCGTGCTTCAAGTGTCACGGCCTGTTTTTCCTATATTTTGCATTGATTTGCGTGCCACACAATTTTATTAGATCGTTCGATCTCTTGTTTTCGTGCTGTTCTTAGCGATTTGTTGTTTTAATCGATAATTACAACAAAATGTGAAGAACATGTCAATTGTATTTTTATTTTAATCCGGATTAGAGTAAATTGCAATTGTGTTTTAATCAAACCGTTTTGTTTTGATCCTTTATGCTCACGTTTTGAGCCGCGTAAAATTTTTTTTTAGCCACTTGAAGCTCTCGGCATTTCTGCCGTGTTTTTAAAAAAAAAAAAATTTTTTTTTGGCCCCTGGTACTGTTCACGTCAACAGTACAGAAGAAAAAAAAAAAAAAAAAAAAAAATTTCTGTTTTTTTTTCTTTCGGCCCCTTTTTATGCATAAAACGTTTTTATGCTCTCGCTTGTTAGTGAAACGGTTCACCCACGTAAATTAAAGTTACTTTAAAATTTTAAAGTAACGGATTATATCGAATTAAAATTAAGTTGATGAAGCGGTTTTGTCACATAATTTTAATTATCTTTGGTGGTTTGGATAAATTAAACATAATTACGGAATTATGTCACGAATTAATTTAATTTAGTTGATGCATTATATTTATCGTTTCATTATATACATTTTGAATGTTTTGAATGCCTTTTAATTACGTATTTAATTATTTTGCAAACGGTTGTAACTTAGTGTGGCCTTAGTAGAACGTGTTACCGTAATGATGGAACACGGTCTTGGTTGTATTTTGAGATCTCGTATCTCCATTTTTATTTCTTTTAATTACAGTTTTTATTTAGAATGTAAATAGGTTTATGTTTGTAAATTTTAAATTGTAATTCTTGAGAAGACTAAAGATGGAGACCGAATGCTCACTCCCGCTACTTGGATAAAGATGGAACATCAAGACAAGCTTTTCGGGTCCAACGGTGGATTCCAAAGTTGTATTTTGTTCTTTTACTAGGATAGGCCACACTAGGATTTTTTATTTACGTATCGCATTCATTTATTTATTTTTATGTAACGATAGTATGCATCATTTTCCGCCTAAAAACCAAACCACCTAATTATTGCATGAAAACTGACACATATAGAGGTCACGAGTTAGTTTTCATTGACATTCGTATGTCACACGATCATGCTAAGCCATCACCTAAATTGATTCATTCACGCAGACGCTAGTTTTTCGTTCACTTAAAATGAATCATAATTAAGTTGATGGGATCTTCCTCGTATAAACCAAAATTGAGAACGGTCTTTATAGGTCAAACTCCAATGACTCCCTTCTTCGTCGGTAGGCATACTATGACCCCTTCTACGTCGGGTAAGTTGGAACCGATTGACCTATTTTATCTCAACACTATGGTCACTCGTACGATCCTGTGACTATGGTGGACTAATAGATAGGATTTACAGAAATCTATCGACCAAGAGTTCTTCCGGAAGAATTAGCTAAACAGTTGGCTTATCAATTTACAGAAATTGAGTCTTGGGATCACTTGTATCTTTCTTGAGGGAGATCAATTATGCAAGTGCGAGAGTCTACATGTTTTAAAATGAATTTTAAAATAGACTTAAATCACCTCGATGAGTTGCTTATTTCGTTTTGTTTTTCTTTCTTTTTCAGTGTAGATCACGATTTTAAATCGCTAAAAACAAATGGTGGTTCAAGTGATAACCCAATGCCAAGTGCCACATTGGACCGTGAGTCCTGGCTTCGGATCTTCATGAATCGGATGAATCGGTCTACTCGATCGAAGAATGATGGATCCAACTTCGCGGACCGGGAGGCGGCATTACGGAATCTGCCGCGGCTGACGGGAAGCTCAAATATCTATTAGAGCCACTCCCGGCAAACCCAGGTCCCACGGCTAGAGCTGCTGAAATCACCAAGTTTAATGATTTCTGTATGGAAGCGGGTGCGATTAAAAACGTACTCATTTTTGCAATGGAATCCAATTTGCATAAACGCTTCATAGCCCATGGTGCAAACAAGATTTTCACCACGCTCACTAAGGAATTCTCGAAAGCACCGAGAATCGTGACCTATGAGCATACCACTCGCTTCTTTGATGCGAGACTCGAAAGGGCCAACGGTTAGCCCACACATTCTCAAAGCATGATTGAGAATGTCGAGAAACCGGAGACCTTTAACGTAACATCGGCGAGAATATTGTTATCGACCGTATTCTTCATTCACTCCACGATGGTTATTCGCAATTTAGAGCGAATTACTATATGAATGATTTGAAGAAGACTCCCCATGAATTGCACTCCCTCCTCGTACATGCACCGAGAAGGACATGAAGTTCGGTGGGAGCATGAAACAGGATGTTCTCGTTGTGTCAAATAAAGGAAAGGGTAAGGGCAAAGCTCGGGCAAACCTAGCAGTAGGTAAGGCGAAGTTCAAGAAGTCGGGCTCGGGTAAGAGTGGTCCTGGTGAGTCGAGTAACTCATCAGGCGCGACAAAGAGCAAGAAAGATAACATGGAATGCCATCACTGCCACAAGACCGGGCATTGGAGGCGTACATGTCCTGTTTATCATGAGGACTTAAAGGCGGGTCGTGTTAAACCTGTTGGTATGTCTTCTCTCTCTTCTACTTTTATTCATATGATTGAGATTAACCACGCAAGTTACGGAACTTGGGTACTTGATACTGGTTGTGGTTCTCATCTCTGTAATCATGTGCGGGGGCTCGAAACATCGAACCCCTCGTAAAGGGTGAGGTGGACTGCGTGTCGGGAATGGAGCAAGAGTAGCTGCCATCTCAAAGGGGACATATGTGATCCAGCTTCCTAGCGGATTTGAGTTATCATTATATGATTGCTATTATGTTCCTAGTCTTTCGAAAAACATTATTTCGGTTTCGCACTTGACAAACTTGGTTTTTCATTTGTAATAGAAAATAATACTTGCATTTTCTCATTACACGATATGATTTCTGCAAGGCGAGTCTCCATGAACGGAATTTATGTTTTAGATCGGACCACCGAAATATTACACGTAATGAATAAAAAGTTAAAGGTTGGTGACAAAGATCAAACGTATCTATGGGCGCCGTATGGGACACATTAATGAGAAACGCGTAAAACAGCTCATCAAACATGGAGCTATCTCGGCCTTTGATTTTCAATCATTTGGCACGTGTGAATCATGTCTCATCGGTAAAATGACTCGTATTTCCTTCAAAGGTGTTGGAATGCGCGCTGCTGACCTATTAGGGCTCATACACACGGATGTATGTGGTCCTATGTCAATCACCGCACGAGAAGGCTATAGGTATTTCATCACTTTCACGGATGATTTAAGTAGATATGGTTATGTCTACTTAATGAAGCACAAAAGTGAATCCTTTGAGAAATTCAAAGAATACCAAAATAGGGTACAAAACCTACTTGGTAGAAAGATAAAAACACTACGTTCGGATCGTGGTGGCGAGTATCTTTCTCACGAGTTTGATCAACACCTTAAAGACGTGGGATCGCCCTACGTTAACTCCACCTGGAACACCTCACCTGAATGGTGTGTCCGAACGGAGAAATCGAACACTACTTGATATGGTTCGATCCATGATGAGTCACACGGTTTTACCCGATTCATTATGGGGTTATGCTCTTTGTCGCCGCTCTAATACTTAACCGAAGTCCGTCTAAAGTCTGTTGACAAAACTCCATATGAACTATGGAAGGGAACGGTCCCTAACTTGTCCTTTATACGGGTTTGGGGCTGCGAGGCTTATGTCAAGTGGAGACCTGAAGATAAGCTCGGCCCGCGATCGGTCAAGACATACTTTATAGGTTATCCTAAAGGAACACGTGGTCATTACTTCTATTCGCCAACCGAACAACGTGTTTTTGTTGCGGCTAGTGCGACATTCTTAGAGAAGGAATTTCTCGAGAATGCAAAGAGTGATAGAACCTTCGACCTGTCGGAGATTCCAGAACCAAACACCGAGCAACCATTAGAGGAACCTATTCCTTCAATCCCGGCTGCGGTAAATATCCCTGAGGAACCTAGGAGGTCGGGAAGAGTCTCTATTCCTCCAGACAGATACATTGGTATGGTCGAGGAACATGATGTAGATGACGTTCTACTCTTGACGAGTAGTGAACCCGCAACCTATAAAGGTGCCATGACTAGTTCTGACTCAAAGCTATGGCTTGAGGCCATGCAATCCGAGATGGACTCCATGTATGAGAACAACGTATGGGATCTTGTTGACTTACCTGCTAAGGTTCGTCCCCTTCAATGCAAATGGCTTTACAAGATAAAGCATTCTGTGGAAGGTCAACAAGATATCTACAAAGCACGACTAGTTGCTAAAGGTTTCACCCAAGTGCCAGGTTTGCACTACGATGAGATTTTTGCACCCGTAGTCATGTTGCGTTCCATCCGGATTATCTTAGCGATTACCGCTTTTCATGACTATGAAATTTGGCAAATGGACGTGAAAACCGCCTTCTTAAACGGCTTTTTGGAGGAAGAGTTGTACATGGTACAACCCGAAGGTTTTATCGATCCAAAGACATCCTAAGAAAGTGTGCAAGCTTAAGCGTTCCATTTATGGACTTAAGCAAGCATCAAGGAGTTGGAATCATCGCTTCGACCAAGTGATAAAAGAAAATGGATTCACTCGATCAGTCGAGGAACCATGTTTATATATCAAGTCGAGTGGGAGCAAGATTGTCTTCCTAATATTGTATGTTGACGACATACTCCTGATTGGGAATGACATACCTCTCTTAACTTCGGTGAAAGTATGGTTGAAAAACCATTTCCAGATGAAAGATCTGGGAGAGGCACAAAGAATTCTAGGCATCCGTATCTATCGAGATAGATCACGACGGATGCTATCTCTCGATCAGAGTCTTACATAGACAAAGTCCTAGAGAGATTCAAAGCATGACTAACTCCAAGAAGGGTTCCTTCCTATGTCTCCGGGGTGCATTTGAGCAAGTCTCGAGGCACCAGAGACACCGGAAGAGAAAGAGCGCATGGCACGGATACCTTATGCCTCGGCAATAGGATCTATCATGTATGCCATGATATGCACACGTCCCGACGTGGCATATGCATTGAGTATGACAAGTCGATTCCAACAAAGCATCCGGTGAATCACATTGGTTGGCTGTCAAGAACATTCTTAAGTACCTACGGAGGACTAAAGATTGGGCTTTGACTTATGGAGGCGAACAAAAACTATGCGCAACCGGTTACGCAGATGCTAGCTTCCAAACGGATCGTGATGACTCGAAATCTCGTCGGGATTCGTTTTTACTCTTAATGGCGCTGCAGTCACCGGAAGAGTTCGAAACAAAACTGTTACAGCAGATTCTACGACCGAGTCCGAGTACTATCTTTGCGTCTGAAGCTACAAAGGAAGCGATATGGATGCGTCAATTCTTACATGGGCTATCCGTAGTGCCTAGTTCGAATGACCCGATCACCATCTATTGCGACAATAGTGGTGCCATCTTCCAAGCTAAGGAGCCAAAGTCTAGCAACAAGTCTAGACATGTACAACGGAAAGCTCATCTAATCCGGGATTACGTGGAGCAAAAGACAGTAGTGATAGAAAAGATTGCTACGAGATGACAACATATAGAGATCCTCTCACTAAAGCATTACGACAAGATAAGCATGAAGGGCACGTTAATTCCATGGGAATTAAACGTGTTCCTAAGTTGTAGTACTCTTTTATGGATCAGATTCATTCCCTTTTGTACTCTATACAACATCATCGTTTTGATATTTATATATTTTGTTTTTCATGTGGATTTGTACGACAAATTTTGAACACCACAAAGTGAACTGCAAAAACATTATATTTTTTTAGTCCTTCATTGCCCACATGAGCTGATAACTCTGGCAATTATTTTGTGACGTTGGTTGATGGTGGGTTCAACTAGCCATAAGTCAACAAGGTTGATGACCAATCACAGAGGCGAATTATACGGATATTTCGTAGGACACAATTGTGACATCGACGTGGAGTCCTAAATGTTTTATAACATTCGATGCCCGGTCGTGGATAGGACCTCCATGGTGATCCTAAGAGTCGATTCTTTTGACTATCGACTGTCTCTTGAGACTAAGGCGGATTTTGGGTGACTTTGGTTTCTTTCTCACGGTCATCCGTAACAGGGGGCCAAGTAGATTGTTTCGGGTCATTTCATCTTTGTGCTTAGATCGGAAGGAGTTCGAGTTGAAGGAAATATTCAGCCTTTATCGGTACTCGATATTTTTCGGGGCCACTCGAGGAGTCAGAATCGAAATGCATGGCCATGCTCGGATACGGATTCGTTTTATCAGTTGAGTTACTCTCTAGTCGGGGAAACCACTCTAGATACAGATCGATTGTAAAATACGACCTTTGTGGATCCAGATCTGCAAATTGTTTTACATTGAGTGGGAGAAATTTTAAATGAATATGAGAATCGGTTATCGCACATACACTTGTTCGGACAAGTGGGAGTTTGTTGGAGGTAGTGTCCTCCAGTTAGTGCGGATAACGTCATTGCACATACACTTGTACGGACAAGTGGGAGCTTGTTGGGGTTAGTGTCCTTAACAGTTAGTGCAAGGACTTATAAACCTCTAAAAAGGATCAAAGGGTATACTTTGTATCATAATCAGTTGATCCACGTTTATCAATAACGGTTGGCTTGCTAGATAAGTTTGACGTTATTGTCATACAGATGGCGGTGATCAACTGGTCCCTAAAAGTCACACCTATAGGATACGTCTTGAGTGACGTGACGGTATGAAAATACAGTCATGTAGATGCCAAATTTGACTAACCAGTTAGTTCGAGTTATTTGACTAATAAGTAGTCAAAATGTGATGGTGAGATATTATATTTAATACGGATTAAATATCATGAGCTAAAAGCGAATTAACTGATTAATTCGTAAATTTAAATATAAGCGTTTTATATTTAAATTAAATGTATATTGAATATAATTATACAATACTGTTTTGTCGGACATGTATTAATAATTCAACTAACCCGTATTATTAGTTGATGCCTTAATTTCCGATAACCGATAACATTTATAATGAAACGCGTCGTATACATTTAGTAAGCTATGGACCGGACCGCAAGTTTAAGTGAAGAGAAAATGAAAAGCCCAAATGGGCTCCTCTCACTCGGTTTGGCCGAGACACACAAGGACAAAAGGAGAGCTTCTCCTCTTTGTCTAACCTAATTCATTTTTGCAAAATAATTAGGGTTTTTGGGAATTGTGCCTCCTAAATTCCGGATCTCTCATCCAACACAAATTCACAAAAACTAATCCCCTCGATATTGCAAGTCAATTAGGGGATTGTCTCTAGCACAAGGGCATTACTCGGACATCTTGGGTGCATCGTTTAGGAGGAGATTTGCTTTAATCTCTCATTGCCTTATTGCACTAGGACCGAAGGTTATTACTACATCTTTATCGTTTTCATCTTGTTTTTCGTTTTATGACTATAAACTACATATGAATTTTGCGTTATAATCCTACAATTAAAGGGTATTATACGGATAATAACCTACACATTTTGCCGAATTGCACTAGGACCCTAGGTTGATTCTTTACCTTTATCGTTTCTCTTGTATTTATGTTTTATGACAATAATCACATGCTAAATCTACGTTATAGTCCTATAATTTAAGGGTTTTATACGGATATTACCCTACAAGTGGTATCAGAGCGAGGCCACGTATATTTTTCAATGTGATTTTCAATAAAACGATTTGAAACGGTTGTTTTTGTCTCGAAAACCGTGCGGCCTCATGTGTTACACGACTGTTTTGTGTTTGTTTTCGATTTGTTCTTTTGCATATTGTTATTTTATACGGAGATTATAGCAATATGTTAAGTTTTGTCAATTGTAGAATTGATTTTATGCGTTTTAGATCAAAATTGCATTGGTTTTTGTTTTACCAATTGTTTTCACGAGGGTTTTTAAAGTTTCAGCATGTTTTGCTCTCGGTCGAGCAATTTTCTACTCGATCGAGACCTCTATCGATGTTGTTTTTCGTTCGATCGAGCACATGCTTCACTCGATCGACCTCTTTTAAACCCCACCGCCGATCGAGAAATCCTCGTACTCGATCGAGCAAGTATTGCTAATATGAGTCTCGATCGACCTCGAGTCCTCTCGATCGAGTACTTACTGTTTAGCAACCTCTCGATCGAATGGCGCTTCATTCGATCGGCCCTTTTTGTTCCTCGATCGAGAACTTTTGTCCCTGGATCGAGGGATTTCGTTTTTGGCGACATTGAATTTTATACTTTTTGTTTTAAATTCTCTTTTGGCCATAAAATGTACATCATACGGATGTTGTACACTCGCTTGATAGTGAAACGGTTCACTCACGTACCATATAGTTATTTTAAAGCGAATTTAAAGTAACGGATTGTAATGGATTAAAATTAAGTTGATAGAAGCAGTTTTGTCACATAATTTTAATCGTTAAAAGGTGGTTTGGATAAATTTAACATAATTACGGAAATATGTCACGAATAAATTTGTTTTAGTTGATGCATTTTATTTATCGTTATTGTTGAATGCCTTGAATGCTTTTAATTACGTATTTATTTTATTTACAAACAGTTGTAACTTAGTGTGGCCTTAGTAGAACGTGTTACCGTAATGATGGAACACGGTCTTGGTTGTATTTTGAGATCTCGCATCTCCGTTTTGGATTTTTCACTTGTAATTACAGTTTTTATTTAGAATGTAAATAGGTTTATATTTTGTAAATTTTAATTGTAATTTTTGAGAAGACCAAAGATGGAGATCGGATGCTCACTCCCGCTGCATGGACAAAGATGGAACATCAAGACAAGCTTCTCGGGTCCAACGGTGGATTTCAAAGTTGTATTATGTTCTTTTTACTAGGATAGGCCACACTAGGAATTTTTATTTACGTTTTGCATTCTTTTATTTATTTTATCGTAACGATAGATTGCATCATATTCCGCCTAAAAACCAAACCACCTAATAATTGCATGAAAACTGACTCATATAGAGGTCACGCGTTAGTTTTCTATGACATTCTTATGTCACACGATCAATTTTAAGCCATCACCTAAGTTAATTCATTCACGTAATGCTAGTTATTCGTTCACTTAAAATGAATTAAAACTAAGTTGATGGGATCTTCCTCGTATAACCAAAAATTGAGAATAGTCTTTATAGGTCAAACTCCAATGAATCCCTTCTTCGTCGGTAGGCATAATATGACCCCTTCTACGTCGGGTAAGTTGGAACTGATTAACTTATTTTATCTCAACACTATGGTCACTCGTACGATCCTGTGATTATGGTGGACTATAGATAGGATTTACGGAAATCTATCGACCAAGAGTTCTTACGGAAGAACTAGCTAAACAGTTGGCTTATCAATTTACGGAAATTGAGTCTTGGGATCACTTGTATTATTCTTGAGGGAGATCAATTATGCAAGTGCAATGAGTCTACACGATTAAAATGAATTTTAAATAGACTTAAATCACCTCGATGAGTTGCTTATTTCGTTTTTGTTTTTCTTTCTTTTTCAGCGTAGATCACGTTTTTAAAGCGCTAATAACATAATGGTGGCATCCTCGATGACCCAATGCCAAGTGCCACATTGGACCGTGAGTCCGGCCGGATCTTTATGAATCGATGAATCGAGTCTACTAGATCGAAGAATGATGGATCAAACTTCACGGAATGGGAGGCGGCATTACGGAATGCCGCCACCGCCGACGGAAGCTCAAGTATCTGACTGAGCCCCTCCCGCCAGCCCCAGGCCCCACGGCTCGAGTTAACGAAGTCTCCAAGTATAGCGACTTCGTCATGGAAGCGGGTGCGATTAAAAACGTACTCATTTTTGCAATGGAATCCAATTTGCAGAAACGCTTCATAGCCCAAGGTGCAAACAAGATTTTCACCACGCTCACTAAGGAATTCTCGAAAGCACCGAGAATCGTGACCTATGAGCATACCACTCGCTTCTTTGATGCGAGACTCCAGAAGGGCCAACCGGTTAGCCCACACATTCTCAGCATGATTGAGAATGTCGAGAGACTGGAGGCGCTTGATTGTAAAATCAGCGAGAATATCGTGATTGGCCGCATGCTTCATTCACTCCACGATGGTTTTGCGCTCTTTAGAGCGAATTACTATATGAATGATTTGAAGAAAAGTCCTCATGAACTACACTCCCTTCTCGTATGCACCGAGAAGGACATGAAGTTCAGTGGGAGCTTGAAACAGGATGTTCTCGTTGTGTCAAACAAGGGCAAGGGTAAGGGCAAAGCTCAGGCAGACCTAGCGGTAGGCAAACCGAAGTTTAAGAAGTCGGGATCAGGTAAGAGTGGGCCTGGTGAGTCGAGCAACTCATCAGGCACGACAAAGAGCAAGAATGATAACATGGAATGCCATCATTGCCACAAGACTGGGCATTGGAGGCGTACATGTCCCGTCTATCATGAGGACATAAAAGCAGGTCGCGTCAAACCTGTTGGTATGTCTTCTTCTTCTTCTACTTTTATTCATATGATTGAGATTAACCACGCAAGTTACGGAACTTGGGTACTAGATACTGGTTGTGGTTCTCATCTGTGTAATCATGTGCAGGGGCTCCGGAACATCGAACCCCTCGTAAAGAGTGAGGTGGACTGCAGATCGGGAATGGAGCACGATTGGCTACCGTCTCGAGGGGAACATACGTGATCCAGCTTCCTAGCGGATTTAAGTTATTTTTATATAAGCGCTATTATGTACCCCAGTCTTTCTAAAACATTATTTGGTTTCGCACTTGACAAACTTGGTTGTTCATTTGTAATAGAGAATAATAATTGCATTTTCTCATTACACGATATGATTTTTGGCAAGGCAGTCTCCATGAATGGAATTTATGTTTTAGATCAGGCCACCGAAATATTACACGTAATGAATAAAAAGTTAAAGGTTGGTGACAAAGATCAAACGTATCTATGGCACTGCCGTATGGGACACATTAATGAGAAACGCGTAAAAACAAACTCATAAAGAATGGAGCTATCTCGACCTTTGATTTTCAATCATTTGGCACGTGTGAATCATGTCTCATCGGTAAGATGACTCGTATTTCCTTCAAAGGTGTTGGAATGCACGCTGCTGACCTATTAGGACTCATACATACGGATGTGTGTGGACCTATGTCAATCACCGCATGAGAAGGCTATAGGTATTTCATCACTTTTACGGATGATTTAAGTAGATATGGCTATGTCTACTTAATGAAGCACAAAAGTGAATCCTTTGAGAAATTCAAGGAATACCAGAATCGGGTACAGTAACCTCTTGGGTAGAAAGATTAAAACACTGCGCTCGACCGTGGTGGCGAGTATCTTTCTCACGAGTTTGATCAACACCTCAAAGATTGTGGGATTGCCTTACGATTAACTCCACCTGGAACACCTCGGTTGAATGGTGTGTCCGAACGGAGAAATCGAACACTACTTGATATGGTTCGATCCATGATGAGTCACACCGTGTTGCGCACTCATTGTGGGGTTATGCTCTTCTGTCATTTGCTCTAATACTTAACCGAAGTCCGTCTAAAGTCTGTTGACAAGACTCCATATGAACTATGGAAGGGAACGGTCCCTAACTTGTCCTTTATACGGGTTTGGGGCTGCGAGGCTTATGTCAAGTGGAGACACGAAGATAAGCTCGGCCCGCGATCGGTCAAGACATACTTTATAGGTTATCCTAAAGGAACACTTGGTCATTACTTCTATTCGCCAACCGAACAACGTGTATTTGTTGCGGCTAGTGCGACATTCTTAGAGAAGGAATTTCTCGAGAATGCAAAGAGTGATAGAACCTTCGAGTGCTTCGGAGGTTCCAGAACCAAATACCGAGCAACCATTGGAGGAACCAATTCCTTCAATCCCGGCTGCGGTGAATATTCCTGAGGAACCTAGGAGGTCGGGAAGAGTCTCTATTCCTCCGGACAGATACATTGGTATGGTCGAGGAACATGACATAGATGACATTCTACTCTTAACGAGTAGTGAACCCGCAACCTATAAAGGTGCCATTACTAGTTCCGACTCAAAGCTATGGCTTGAGGCCATGAAATCCGAGGTGGACTCCATTTATGGACTTAAGCAAGCTTCTAGGAGTTGGAATCATTGTTTCGACCAAGTGATAAAAGACAATGGATTTACTCGATCAGTCGAGGAACCATGTCTATATATCAAGTCAAGTGGGAGAAAGATTGTCTTCCTAATATTGTATGTTGATGACATACTCCTGATTGGGAATGACATAACTCTCTTAACTTCGGTAAAAGTATGGTTGAAGAACCATTTCCAGATGAAAGATCTGGGTGAGGCACAAAGAATTTTGGGCATCCGTATCTATCGAGATAGATCACGTCGGATGTTATCTCTCAGTCAGGAGTCTTACATAGACAAGATTCTAGAGAGATTCAGCATGATTAACTCCAAGAAGGGGGTTTCTTCCTATGGCTCCAGGGGTGCATTTGAGCAAGTCTCAGGCACCAGAGACACCGGAAGAGAAAGAGCGCATGACACGGATTCCTTATGCCTCGGCTATAGGATCAATCATGTATGCCATGATATGCACACGTCCAGACGTGGCATATGCATTGAGTATGACAAGTCGATTCCAACAGCATCCAGGTGTATCACATTGGATGGTTGTCAAGAACATTCTTAAGTACCTACGGAGGACTAAAGATTGGGCATTGACTTATGGATCGAGATGACTCAAAATCTCAGTCTGGATTCGTTTTTACTCTTAATGGCGCTACAGTCAGCTGGAAGAGTTCCAAACAAAGTGTTACAACAGATTCTACGACTGAGTCCGAGTACCATGTCGCGTCTAGACATGTACAACGGAAAGCTCATCTAATCCGAGATTACGTGGAGCAAAAGGAAGCGTGATGATAGAAAAGATTGCCGCACATGATAATATAGCAGATCCTCTCACTAAACCATTACGACAAGATAAGCATGAAGGGCATGTTAATTCCATGGGAATTAAACGTGTTCCTGAGTTGTAGTACTCTTTTATGGATTAGATTCATTTTCTTGTGTACTCTATACGACATCATCGTTTTGATATTTATATATTTTGTTTTTCATGTGTAATTGTACGACAATTTTGAACACCACAAAGTGAACCGAACAAACATTATATTTTTCAGTCCTTAATTGCCCACATGAGCTGATAACTCGGCAATTATTTTGTGACGTTGGTTGATGGTGGGTTCAACGAGCCATAAGTCAACCGGTTGACTGACCAATCACAGAGGCGAGTTATACGGATATCTCGTAGGACACAATTGTGACATCGACGTGGAGTCCTAAATGTTTTATAACATTCGGTGCCAGGTCGTGGATATGACCTCCATGGTGATCCTAAGAGTCGATTCTTTTGACTATCGATTTTGTCTCTCTTGAGACTACGACGATTTTGGGTGACTTTGGTTTCTTTCTCACGGTCATCCGTAACGGGGGGCCAAGTAGATTTTTTTCGGGTCATTTCATGTCGTGCTTAGATCGGAAGGAGTCGAGTTGAAGGAAATATTCAGCCTTTATCGTGTACTTGATATTTCTCGGGGCCACTCGAGGAGTCAGAACTAAAATGCATGGCCATGCTCGAATACGGATTCGTTTTATCAGTTAAGTTACTCTCTAGTCGGGAAACCACTCTAGATACAGATCGATTGTAAAATACGACCTTTGCGGATCCGGATCTGCAAATTGTTTTACATTGACTGGGAGAAATTTTAAATGAATATGAGAATCGGTTATCGCACATACACTTGTACGGACAAGTGGGAGTTTGTTGGAGCTGTGTCCTCCAGTTAGTGCGGATAACATTATTACACATACACTTGTACGGACAAGTGGGAGCTTGTTGGGGCTGGTGTCCTCTACAGTTAGTGTAATAACATTTAAATCTCTAAAAGGATCAAAGGGCATACTTTTGTATTATTATCAGTTGGTCCACGTTTATCAATAACGGTTGGCTTGCTAGATAAGTTTGACGTTATTGTCATACGAGATGGCGGTGATCAACTGTCCCTAAAAGTCACACCTATAGGATACGTTTGAGAGATGTGACGGTATGAAAATACAGTCATGTTGATGCCTAAAATGACTAAGCAGTTAGTCGGAGTTATTGACTAGTAATTAGTCAAATGCGATGTTGAGATAATTATTTAATACGGATTAAATAATACGGGCTAAGGCGAATTAAGCGGTTAATTCGTAAATTGAATATAAACGATTTATATTTAATTAATGTATATTGAATTAATTTATTATACAATATCGTCTTTGTCGGACAAGTATTAATATATCGACTGAGTCATGTTATTAGTTGATATTTTAATAACCGATAACCGATGACGATTTACGATAAAATCCCGTCATATACATTTAGCGAAAATCGAGTCAAACCACGAGTTAAAATAAGGAGAAAGTGGAAAGCCCACTTCCTCCCTAACCCACGGTTTGGTCGACCGAATGGAACAAAAAGGGGAGTCCCTCTCTTTTTGACCTAAGCATCATTTTGCAAGAAAATTAGGGTTTTGGAGAAGAATTTTCTCTGAAAATCTTAGATCTCTCTCATCAGAAAACTCACATAAACTCTCTCAATATTGCAAGTCAATTAGAGAGCACTTTCTAGCACAAGGGGCATAGTCTCAGACGGTCTTGGGTGCAACAATTAGGAGGAAATCTACGTTGATTTCTGTTCATTTTGCCGAATTGCACTAGGACCCTAGGTTGATTCTTTACCTTTATCGTTTCTCTTGTATTTATGTTTTATGACAATAATCACATGCTAAATCTACGTTATAGTCCTATAATTTAAGGGTTTTATACGGATATTACCCTACAGAGACTTGGGAGAGCAGGCACCTGGTGTGGGCTGCAGAGGGTCACCTGTCCTACAGGACGGTGAAGAGTTTGGTAAATAGGAATTCACTACTCATTACTCATCTTCTTTCATTCATTTGTTCAAATTTCTTTCAAATTTCATTCAAAACTAAAGATAGCTTTGTTTCAAATCACAATAGGAGGCCGGGAACATCAGGTCGTTCTCGGGTTACACGACAGCGATGGAGCACTACGAGCGGCTGTTGCCGGAGGAGAGGGCCATGATCGAGCGTGGAGCGTTCGGTCCCTTGGTGCAGGTCTGGAGGGATATCGCGAAGAGGAAGTTGCGGGCTAACCTTAGCCTGGTCCGCGCTTTCTTGGACCGATTCTGGGATACGACTTCTATGTTTCACATGCCTTTTGGTGAGGTAGGAGTCACTCTGGAGGACTACGGCATGATTTCTGGTCTGCCGTGTGGGACCGAAGAGGTGGAGTGGCCGGAGACTACCATGAGGGCGGATTCGGCCGAGGCGAGGAGATTGATCGGCTTGAACTTATCGCCGAAGACTGTTACAGTGCCGGGTTTGATACCCAGTTCTTACGTTCGAGACTACTTTGCGGGGAAGACCCCGGCGCTGGTGACGATTGACGGGAGGGAGACGGCTCTTCCTCCCTGTACAGCTGAGCAGAGGGCCCGTCTGTGGCTCTGGTGGTTTCTGTCTTCGATTTACCTCGGAGAAAAGGGCGAGAGGCTGTCGACGAAGCTTCTTCCCTTCCTTTATGACCTGAGTTCCCTAGGGCGTTGGGACTGGGTCACTGCTGGTTTTGCGGTCCTCATCCGCTTCATGAGGGCCATGGTTCGTCCGGGGTTGATGGAGAAGGGACTTCTCCCGGTGCCGTCCGGCCCGGACTACTGCTGGAGGTATGAACCTTCCTTTAGACCAAAGTAAATTCCTTTCTTTATCAGATCACGAAAGATCGTCACTGATTATTTTGCTTTGCAGGCTTGGGTGTACTCCTACTTCCCGGGCTTCGCGCCCAAGAGGACGGAGCCGCTGGAGAGGGCCTATCCCGTGGTGAGGGATTGGGTGATGTGCCGGACGAAGAGCAAGCGTTCTTCTCACAACGTCTACCGGCGGGACGTGAACGCTCTTCAGCTGAGCAGCGTGAGTATCTTACTTATATTCATTCGTGCTTCTTATATTTGCTTTTAATTGATCGTAGGAATGACCCTTGCTTTATCTTGTCACAGTGGGTGCCCAGACCTTGGGCGGAGTACGCTGGAGCGCCTCCTTTCGTGGCTGAGGTCCTTCGGCCTAGGAGCTCGAGCCGACTGCTGTTGAGGACGTCGATGGGTCCTGTGTGGTACTTGGGCGAGCGCTTGGCTCGTCAGTGCTCGCGGGATGTGTTGACGGTTCCCGTCGATCCTCCCAGGACGATGTTTAGGGAGCCTTCTGAGGCTGAGAGGGAGGCGGACTTGGCTGGTGCCAGTGGCGACGCCCTTCTTCTTCCTGGCGAGGACTACTCGACGTTCCTTTACGGGAAGTTGGCGTACTGGCCGGTAGTGGTGAGCATCTTTTATTTTTCCTCTTGATTTGATTATGAGATTTATGATGAAAGATCATCGATTAATGAGAACCATTTGTCTTTGCAGGAGGTCGAGGCGGCGGGCATCGAGCCCCCAGAGTACCCCGAGACCCTTGAGTACACTGACGCGACCGGGAGGACGACGATCTCCGAGCTGCGTGACTTTGACGTAGCTGTGACGGATGCTGGCCTGGACGACTGGCAACATCTGATTCGGAGGGTGAGCCTCTAACTTGTATGACTTTTGTGTAAGAACACATTTGATTGAGTTTATTCAATTGTTGAGATTTTCTTTTTGAAAATGCAGGTTGCGCCGTCTCGGTTTGTGGCATTGTGGAGGGTGGCCAACCGGCTGCGAGCTACTGCCGTCGAGGCACTTGTCGGCGGTCGAGGTCGTCAGGTATGAACCTTACGCCTATTTCCTTTTTGATTTTTGACTTTTCTAGTTTTGCTTGAATCGATTGACATGAGCCAATTTATTGTTTACAGGGTGACCGCGGGTTGGAGCGAGAGTTGACCCAGTCTCGGGAGGAGATAGCTCGCTTGTTGAGGGAGCTCGAGGTTCGGGACGCCGAGATCGCCGTTCTTGTGGCGAGAGTTGCAGAGTTGGAGGGCGCCCAGCAGTAGTTTTGTGTGGCTTTTTGTCGTATTTTGCACATTTGTACATTTGGACATTGATTTTGAACATTTTTTGGACTTTGCTTGGGGCTCGAGCCCCCAGTTTGTACATTTCCTCCGTTTGGTATATATATGACGGCCCGAGTGCCTTTGCTGCTGGGTTGTGTTGCTTGTATCTGCAGGTTAGTTTCGAACAGGTTTGGTAGATGACGGTTTGCGCCGTCATGCTGCCGAAATTTACATAGAAAACACGCAAAGCATACATTTTTATATACATATGGCCTTAATTAGCGCGAAATGAGAGACTCAAAAGAACGCGAAAATGCAAAAATTTTGCCGGAAATGACCGGACGGTAGGGAGGGTTACCCCCTTAAAAAAAGAAAAAATAGAAATCTATAAGTTAGAAATGTAGAAATGAAATTAAGAAATTGAAATTAATATATACATGTTGAGATTCGGTAAATTGCGAATTATTTTCTAAAATAAATGAAATAAATGAGAAATGTAAAATTAAAATGAATGAAAACGAAAATTCTTCCCTAAAATGACGAATTAAAATGAAAATTATTTCCTAAAAAATGAAAATATACAAGTGTGATAAAATGGCAGAAATGTCGATGTCGCCTCGAAATGCGTGCCCGCGAAATTAGGAAACCTGAAACATGGTAATTTTCCCGTACTTACCAAAATAATAACCCGTAGGAATAGGAAATTATTCGTTATGGAATTAGGAAAGATCCAACGCGGAAAATCACGAAGTGAAGTCGAGGAAGAGGCGCAGCATGAGTGCGTCCCTTTGAAGAGCGCGCAGCAGTGCCGCGCCTGTTCCCAAGGTGGTCTGTTCTGACGGATTTTTGGAAACAGAAATTAGTATAAATAGAAACGTCGATGGAGCTTTTATTCACACAAATCTTCCGTCTCTTCTTCGTCTAATTACACAAAACTCTTCAAAATAAATTTTTCATCATGAATACTTTGGAGATCCGCTTGAAGGAATGGACCAACGAATTTTCAAATATGGAGAAGCATGATATGGGCTCTTATAACTTTGGATCGTTGTTGAGTTTGAAACTCATCAAGGTTGTTAAACCGTTCTTGGATGCTTGCCTCGACTATTGGGACCCGAACTTCCATGTTTTTGCGTTCCCTGGAGGTGATATTTGCCCCTTTCCTGAAGAAATTGCTGCTATTGGTGGGTGGGACCCCGAACACTTGCCTGCCATTCCTTCTACTTCTCAAGGGTACAAGAGCAAATTTAGAGACCTGCTTGGATTGACTAGACTTGAGGTGGACCGTCTAGTTACCTCAAAGGGTGTGAGAATGTTGGACTTCATAGATCGATTCATCAACAGGGCTGACCCCACCGTTTCTCATGTTGCTAGGCGGAGGGCATTTGGCTTTTGCTTGTTGCATGTGTATGTCTTCCAAGGGCATGTTGATGAAGACTTGAGAGGTGATCCCCGTCTTCTGGGCCTTGTTGAGTAGATGGAGCTGCGCAGGAGCCCAGCTTGCTTATGCTTAGGAGAGATTATTTTGGGCTTGGATAATAGAAAATCCAACCGTGATCTACCGTATTTGGAGAGTCCCGTCATTTTGCAGGTAAAAGACACCTTTTTCTTTTCGTTTTTTTTTTTTTCGTTTTTTTTTTCGTTTTTTTTTTTTTCGTTTTTTTTTTGTCGTTTTTTTTTTGTCGTTTTTTTTTTTTTTTTTTCGTTTTTTTTCGTTTTTTTTTCGTTTTTTTTTTTTTTTTTTTTTTTTTTTTTTTTTTTATGTCTAATACCTGCTTTTGGTAGGTTTGGCTTATGGAACGGCTCCGATTGATCGAGCCCCCAGTTCATGCACTTTCCTATCATGCCCGCTCGATCGCGATGAGGACTAGGTTGTATATGGTGGACTTCACTCGGGTCTGTGATTATTGGAAGAATAAGCTGAAGAGCGATGATGGCCCGTTGATTAGGTGGGTCGTACCGTGGTGGCATCTCAAGTCCGTCACTGGAGTGTCTTCTTTGGATCCCACTAGGTCCGTGCGCATTCCTGGATTGGATTTTATGGTGTGCATCTTCCCGGAAAGGCTGATGAGACAAGTTGGGCTGAAACAGACGATCCCGAGGCTTGATACCGTCCCTTGCAGACTCGCTATGGCGCTTACTACGAGAGTCAAGAGAGTGGGCCATTAAATGGGCCCAAAGAAACATGTGGTTCTTGAGTTTCTCCGCCAATGCTTTATGGGTGTCGGATTCTTATCTGAGATGGAGAAAGGCTACTACTCCGGAAGAGCGCGAGAAATTGAGGAAGCGCGAGCCCATTGACTACAAGGTGCGCGAGGGAGAGAAAGAGAAAGAGAAGCATCTGACAGAGGGAGAAGAAGAAGCCGGGTTTCAAGTTGTTCATCCTTCGAATAAACCAAAGACTACTCCTGTCGCGGAAATGGTGATTGGCAAGAATGGAAAAGCTAGGCCTCGAGAAAGACCGTTGGTGATTAGGTCTGAAGTGGCGCAAGAGCGTCCGGCTCGAGGTCAAGACAAGAAATATGACAAGAATGACAAGGGCAAGGGGAAGATGGAGGAATAACCCGAGTCTTTATTATTATTATTTGATTATTATTATTATTATTGTTGTTGTTGTAATAAAAAGGTGGGGTTTTTAGAATCCTAGCCTATTCTATTTTTTTTATTATGTAGCGTACTATTATGATTAGAAAATGAATGAAATAAGAAGGGTTAGATGGTTATGAAACCGTTGTGATTTTCTATTTATTATTCTTGTCGAATTTCAAATGCAATGCAAATGTCCTTCTATTTACATTTTAGATATAATGGGTTGAATCCCGTGAAGGATTGCCTACGTATTCACTTAAAAAGCGAAATCAAACCCTTGCGCGTAGTTCGAGTAAATGTAAAAGAATAATTGTTCTAAGCAAGAGCTTGTAATGAACTTTAGAAAAGAAGCATGAGCTTTTGCTTACTCTGAAGGTGCGAATTTAGTTTATTTGATGATATGAGGATGATAAATTTGTCAAAATGCAAGAGCACAGTGACATTAGCTTATTTCAGCTTGGCCAGGGGCCGGTTATTTAGTGCCACAAGAGCGACACGTGGGTTTACGCGAGGCGCATTTTTTGCTCCCATTCTAGGTATAGTATCGTTTCAGTTGGTCAAGGTTTGTTGGGTTTGAGAACTTATTCCCGTCTAAGTCTGTGATTCTAACCGCACCCCCTGGGAGTATGGATTTGACTAGAAATGGTCCGGCCCAATTAGGTTTAAATTTTCCTCTCGGGTCAACAGGTAAAAGAGCTCTAACCGATTTGAGCACTAAGTCTCCTTCTTTGATGTTTCTTGGCCTAACCCTTTTGTTGAAAGCTCGTTTGATACGTGCTTGATATGTTTGGACATTATGCAAGGCGCGTAGCCTACGTTCATCCAGGAGGATGAGTTCTTCATATCTATCCCTATTCCAATCGGCTTCCGGGATTTGACTTTCTAGTAAAATACGCAAGGATGGTATTTCTAGCTCGACTGGTTGTACAGCTTCCATGCCGTAGGTCAAATAGAAAGGAGTAGCCCCGGTGGGCGTGCCCTAATGATGTACGATACCCCCATAAAGCAAAGGGTATCTTGCTTGGCCAATCTCTATAGTTGTCAATCATTTTCTTGAGAATTGTGACAACATTCTTGTTTGCCGCCTCTACCGCGCCGTTAGTCTGTGGTCTATAGGGCGAAGAGTGGTGATGCTTAATCTTGTATTTGGCTAGCAATTGCTCGGTCTCAGCTTGGAAATGTGATCCGTTATCGCTAATGATTTCATGTGGGCAATCATACCGACAGATGATGTTGTTTTGTATGAACTTTGCCACATTTTTAGCTGTAAGACCAGTGTAGGAAGCCGCTTCCACCCATTTGGTAAAATAGTCGATTGCTACTAGAATGAAACAGTGACCTCCTGTTCCGACTGGGGTTATCTTCCCGATTATGTCAATTCCCCATGCAGAAAATGGCCAAGGGGATGTCATTGTATAGAGCAATGAAGGAGGGACATGTTGCACATTCCCGAAGATTTGGCAATTGTGGCAATGTCTTACGTATTTGATGCAATCGGACTCCATTGTGGTCCAATAATATCCCAAACGTGTGATTTTCTTTGCCTTCATAGGCCCACTCATGTGAGGACCGCATTCTCCGTCGTGGACTTCTTCCATCACCTTTCGTGCCTGTGAATGATCAAGGCAACGTAGGACTACACCAAGAGGTGTTCTTTTGTATAATTTTCCTTGCATGAGAATGTATTGGGAAGCTAGTAGGCGTATAGCACGTTGTCCCCTCTTGTCCATATCGGTGGATATGTACCATTAAGCTTAAAATTCAGGATTGCTTGGAACCAGGGTTCCTGCGTGATTTCCTCTTCATCGGTGATTTGGTGGACATAAGCCGGCTCTGACCGTCGTTCGATGCACAAAGGCATTTCCACCATGTGATCTGGCATATTAATCAAAGATGCAAGTTTCGCAAGAGCGTCTGAAAATTGATTTTCTTCCCGAGGTAGGTGTAGGTAGGTTACGTGATCAAAGAATTGAGCGACTTGGTCTATTCTAGCCTGATAAGGTGCGAGGCTTTCGCTTCGGATTTTCCAAGATCCTGTAACTTGGTTGATGATCAGTGATGAATCCCCATGTACTCGGAGGTTTTTGATGCCTAAGCTCACTGCCGCTTGTATTCCAATGAGACAAGCTTCATACTGCAAAGCATTGTTTGTCACCTCGAAGTCGAGTTTGTGAGAATTGGTGTATGCTCGCCTTCGGAGAAATGAGCAACACTCCTATTCCGAATCCTCTTAAGTTCGATGCTCCATCAAAGTACAGGTCCCAGGAGTCTACATCAGTTTGGAGTATATCCTCGTCTGGAAATGACCAAGTATCTATTGTTTGTGCGTCATTGATAGGATTTTCTGCGAAAAATTCGGCGACGGCGCGACCTTTTATAACTTTCAGTGGTACGTATTTGAGGTCGACCGAGAGCATCGGGTCCATCTTGCTAGGCGTCCGTTGAGGACGGGTTTCTCGAAGAGGTATTTGACCGGATCCATTTTGGAATATATTTTGACGGAATAGCTAAGCATGTAATGGCGTAGCTTCTTCGTTGCCCACACAAGAGCGAGGCATGTCTTTTCGAGTTGTGAGTATTTGAACTCGTACCCCAAGAACTTCTTACTAAGATAGTAGATAGCTCTTTCTTCACTTCCTACGGTTTGAGCCAGCATGGCACCCATGGCGGTTTCAGTTACTGTGAGATATAAACCAAGAGGTTGATCTCGTTGTGGTGGCATGAGCACTGGTGGTTTAGCCAATTTCTCTTTGATTCGGTTGAATGCTTTTTGACAATCATCATCCCACATGGTGTGGTCTGTTTTCTTGAGTTTCTTGAAGATAGGCTCACAAATCATCGTAAGTTTCGATATGAATCGACTTATGTCTCGCACTTTTCCGGGAATCCTCGACTTCTTTTTTTCGTTTGAGGTTGTGGCATTTCGATCAGAGCTTTGATTTTGGAAGGATCTATTTCTATACCTCGTTGGCTAACGACGTATCCCAGGAGTTTGCCAGATGTTACCCCGAATGTGCATTTCTGAGGATTGAGTCTCATGTTGTACTTTCGTAGCCTTGCGAAGAACTTGCGAAGGTTCGCGATATGTCCCTCTCTTTCCTTGGAATTGACAATCATGTCATCTACGTATACCTCAACTTCTTTGTGCATCATGTCATGTAGGAGTGTAGTTGCGGTGCGTTGATATGTAGCTCCGGCGTTGATTAATCCAAACGGCATTACCGTATAGCAATAGGTTCCCCATTGGGTGACGAATGCGGTCTTATGCATATCTTCCATGGCCATCTTGATTTGGTTATAACCCGCATACCCATCCATGAAGGATAGTAACGCGTGGTCTACAGTGTTGTCCACTAATATGTCGATGTGAGGTAGAGGGAAGTCATCTTTTGGACTTGCTTTGTTTAAGTCCCTAAAGTCAACACAAACACGGATTCTCCCATCCTTTTTGGGTACGGGTACTATGTTAGCTACCCAGTCAGAATACTCGGAAACTTTGATGAACCCGGCTTTGAATTGCTTGTCAACTTCTTCCTTAATCTTTAGAGCCCATTCCGTTCTCATTCGTCGAAGCTTCTGTTTCACAGGTTTGAAACCTGGCTTAATCGGAATTCTATGTTCAGCGATATCCCTGTCGATCCCTGGCATGTCTTTGTAGGACCAAGCGAAAACATCTTTGAATTCATTTAGGAGGTCTATGAAATCGGCCCTTTCGGTAGAGCTCAAGGTAGTCCCTATCCTAAGTTCTTGGGGTTCTAGTTCGGTTCCTACATTGATGGGTTCGGTGTCCTCTATTACTGGTCCCCCTTCCCCTTCCTGTAGTATTTCTTTGGCTACGTAGGGAGGTATTTCGATCGAGTCTGGGTCTTGGTCATCCTCAGTATCATCGTAAACAGAATTGCACTCAAGATAACACAAAGAGTAAGCGAGTAACCCGATTTATTCATATTAAAATTTGAGTAGAGTTGAAACAAAGAAGCCAACTGATCCATGGTCAGTGGCGGCAAAGGGACAGTGGTTGGGGCATTTCCCGAACTACTGTGACTACTCGAGGCTAAGCTAGGAGAAACAAAGGGAGTGGGGATGACGAGAGGAGTAGACTCTCTAATGACTTCTCTAGACTCCGACTCTGACTCCGACTCCGACTCGAACTCATCGTCTTCTGGTTCTCCTTTGAACATCTCTCCTTCTCCAGTGGTGAGCTTGAAGAGTCTTCCTTGATTGTTGGTCCACTTGATTGATTTTCTCTATCCTTTCTGCTGTCTTGCGTTGGTTTCTGTGATTAACGCGGTGGGGTTGAAGCGATCGTCTTGAAGTATCATGGTAATGA
Source organism: Silene latifolia (assembly GCF_048544455.1). Classification (NCBI taxonomy): domain Eukaryota; kingdom Viridiplantae; phylum Streptophyta; class Magnoliopsida; order Caryophyllales; family Caryophyllaceae; genus Silene; species Silene latifolia. The sequence goes on from NC_133537.1 coordinate 315,662,931, forward strand.
TCTCATCCTGCGCGGCCCTAACGAATCGGTCTTCTCCAAACAATAGGCTAACAGCTTGTTCGTCTAAGCAAGGTGCTTGACGGGTTTTGACGGTAGGAACCGTTTCTGGAGGGATAAAGTAGCAATCGTGAAAGATCTCGATTCCGGCTAGCATGCTCTCGAGATAATGCCAAGGCTCGGGAAATCGGTGAAAGAGTTCTAGATTTCCTTCTTGAACAAAGTACCCATTTAAAGTAGGGAGATAGGGTCGCATTTGGATTCCTACGTGCTTGCGGTTTTGGACTTGGGCAAGCATTTCGAGAACCTCCTCTTTCGTGGGTTTGTACCCTAGTCCAAGTGGTATCCTCGTTGAGTTGCCTTCCTTGTATGGTGCGAATGTATTCTTCCGAATAGGGTTCAAAGGCATTCCAGGGAAGTATCCCTGGGATTTGAGTATGTGGTTGACCACCAAGTTGGAGTAGGGATTATAGTATAAGGGTGCCAATTCGCTTTCTATGACGCTTACACTTTGGAAGCCCCCAAGTTCGTATACGGGATCCGCAAGGACTTGATTGTTCGACTGTTTTTCGATTATTGCCTTGATGGGTGACGAAGTGATCGTCACTACTTTGCCATTTAGTGGGATCTTGATCTTTTGATGAAGGGTGGATGTGACCGCTTTGGAAGCGTGGATCCAAGGCCTTCCCAGAAGTATGTTGAATGAAGCCTCAATGTCCACTATTTGGAAGTTAACCTTTCGTTCGATTGGTCCTGTGGCTATTGTTAAGTTAGCAAGTCCTACTACCTTTCGTCGTGTACCGTCATACGCACGCACACCTTGATTGGTAGGGGTCCAATCTGACTCTTTCATGCCTAGCTTGTATGCCGTTTTGAGGGGTATGACGTTGACCGCGGAGCCATCATCCACCAAGGTCATTGGCACATTCTTCTTTAGAGAAATGATAGTGATGTATAAAGCAAGGTTGTGACTAGCGCCAAAAGGTGGCAAATCTTCGTCCGAGAAAGTAATAGGATTACTTAGCTTTGGTGATTCTTGGAAGACCAAGTTGACTACATCTTCAGGAGTGGAGTTATGTGATACATTTAGTTTGGCCAAAGCTTGCAGTAAAGCTTGGCGATGTGGGAATGAGCTTGCTACTAATTGCCGATGAAAGATCAGCCTTTTTTTTCGTAATTGCTTGAGCAAATGATCAGTGGAGTCATCTTCGTTGTCATTTGGTATGATGACGTTGGTTGGACCATTTTGAGTAGTGCTTTGATATGGACGACCCGAACGAGTTAGGTGGTCCACATCTTGGTCTTCACCATTTTGGACTATTTCTTTGACTAGGGAGTTTTCAATGAGATACTCGTCCTCGTCATCGTCGGCCCAAACTCCATTGATTGCAGCTAGTTCCCTCATTCTCATGATGTCGTCTTCTAGTCGTATGATTTGGTCGACTAGTTTATCAACTATGGTGACTATTTCTTGCATAGTAGTATTTTGAGAGAAGATTAGTGGCACATGTTCTTCGGGTGTTGCGTTGGGATCATGTAGAGTTGTCACCATGTTTTCTAATTCCCAAACTTGTCTATCCACACTCCTTGCCCATGTGATGAAGTCGGAAATGGTAGGGGAGACAGTGGAGTAGAACCCTTCACTCTCGATTGCATGAATTTCATTTTCGCATGGAGAAATGAGGTGTGAGCAATCTAAGGTAGATTCATCACTTGTAATCACTAGAACTCCAAGAGGATTCTGAGTGTTGTTGGGTTTACCTCCCGGTGGTATTGGTAGTCGACCATCTTCAATCATGTCTTGAAGCACGTTTTTCAACTTGTAGCATTTTTCTGTGTCGTGTCCCTTGCCCCTATGGTATTCACAGTACGAGTTCTCGTCCCAGAATTTGGACTTCCTTTCGGGTTCGGGAGTAGGTCCAATGGGTTGGAGTTTACCTTGCTTCATTAGCCTTTTTAGGGCGTTGGAGTAAGTGTCCCCAAGGTTTGTGAATTTCCTTGGTGGGGTAGTTTTCTTGGATGGTTCGAGAAGGTTAACTTCATCGGTCTTGCTAGTGGAGCCGTATGAACGATTTGTGGACCCTTGATATCCTCGGCCTACCGTTTTGGACAAGAGTCCTTTACGGATGTCATCTTCAATCCTTGTCCCTAGCACGGTTAAGTCCTTGAAAGTCTTGATGTTTTGGTATCTCAAATGATTGGCATAGATGGGTTTGAGATTATCCACAAATTTCTCCACAAGAGTAGCCTCATCCGGGCGTTCAACTAGTTGAGTGCTAGTCTTCCTCCACCTACTTAGGAAGTCGGTGAATCCTTCTTTGTCATTTTGGGTAAGAACCTCTAGAGTGCGCATGTTAACTTGGATCTCGGCATTATCCGCATATTGTTTAGAGAACTCGATTGCGGCATCTTCCCAAGTAGCGACCTTCTTGTGATTTAAAGAGTAGAACCATTGCCTCGGGATGGTATCAAGAGATGAAGGAAAGATTCTTAAGAACATCTCAGGTTTGAAGCCCTTGATAGACATGTAATCCTTGAAGGCACAGATGTGGTTCAAAGGGTTCTCGTGTCCCTTGAACTTAGGGATATCCGTCATACTAAAGTTAGTTGGCAATTTGGAATTGACGGCCTCATACTTGCGATTGTTCTCCCTATAAATGTCATCACCCTTAAGGTACATCAATTGCTCTTCTAAGTATTGGAGTCTTTTCTCAGCTACAGTCATCCCCATGAGAGGATTTTCATCCTTGGATTCGTTGTCAGAGTCACGTAGTACTTCACTTTCATAAGGAGGCAACCTTCCCTCTACGGCATAGATACGGCCCTCGATGAGCTCAAGGCGGTCATAGGTTTGTTCTTGGATAGCTTGCATTTGGGCTAGCGCGGCTAGGATTCGATCATTACCATCTTGAAGTTGGTGGAGGTTTGTTTCATCACTTGATCCGGGCATCTTGAAAACTGGATAAGAGATCGGCGACGAATCAAAACACGATCGACCATTCTAACACACTTGCTAAAAGAAGAAATGTTTTGACTCGTGAAGTGGGTGTGTGCCACTTGTGTTGAGCGAGCTTTGAAGAAAGACAAGGTTTTTGAAAACGTGTGTCCTAGTCAACTGTAGTGTAGTTGTAGGAGTGGACTCGAAGTGAGGTTTTGAAATGGGCTTGTGGCCCGAATTTTGACACGACAAACGGACAGAGTTTTGACCGGATTTTGCGCTAATTGGAAGACCATTTCGAAATTTTTGTTTGAAAAAAAGGGTTTTGATTTTTTTTTGAAAAAAACGTCATGGTTTTGTTTAGAAGTGGTGATCACGTAAGGTATACACATTTATACAAGCATTATAACGGGATGCTGAGTGCATTTAAAAGGGTTTTGGTTCAAAAGGTGGGTTGCCATACCGAACCATCAAACCCTAAGTCTGTGGAGAGGCTCGTACCAAACAAGAGTAAGGCCGATTCCTAGTCCATTTCCTCAAGTAGTGAAGGCCCTTGATACAAACAAGAGTAAGCATCATGGTATGGATGACGTCAATCGCTATCCATCCTTAGGCCCAAATAAGAATTAGGACCGTTTAGACGGGACGATTGGTCGAATGGGTTGGGTTGGGCCTAGGAAGGCCGAATAAAACGATCTAGGAAGACCGAGTTATGAAAACCGACAATTGTCTTGTACAAACTATTCCATAACCTTGTTCAAGTTTCACCCTTGCTACGCGTAAGTGTATTATCCCCAGCGGAGTCGCCAAACTGTGGACAGCGGGCCGCCCACGGGGGCGCTTGGGTTGGAAAAGAGGAACAAGCGTTTGCATTTTTGTATGGAGTCGCCACCAATTTTTATGGGAAATTGGAACCGTTAGAATACCTCGTGTCATGTCAAGACACAAAGTAGAGACATGAACACTAAGCAATCGTTACCCTTAGCATTCTATGTCTAGAATGACTCTCGCGGATGCCAATGAACAGGGTGCTCACAGATATCTGGAGTAAGGGGTGAGGGTACGTATTAGGAAGCTCTTTTGATCGAACACCTAATCCCGCCCGCCTCGATAGCGGCCTCTACTAATGATTAGGGAAGTTATTCATACTTTATATATCGTCGGCTACATGCATGCAATGCAACATCCAAGTTTTAATCCTAACATGTGAGAATTAATACTAAGTCGGTTGACACGTAATTAGCATACAATTGGGTCGAAGTGGGATTTAATGCTCATTTACATGTGAAAACATACAAGCAATAAAAGAAACACAATAACTATAAATTACAATAATGAGAATTACATTAATTACAAAGGATTAGGCGATTTATGTCGAAAACACCTTTAAAACGGATAATTTGAGAAAAAGAGATAAAAGAATAAATTAAAGAAATAAACGAACAGGAATTAGCGTGATACTACGATTAATAGTTAGTTAATATGTAAACTAATTACACTACGTCAAGGCAGAAACGGAGTTCATGGACGAACTCGGCCCAGAGAACAAAGCGCAAAGAAGCTGCGTCCTTTGGAATAGCGCAGACAGACGTCGTTCCTTCCTTGGCTCGATCGCCTGGCCTGTGAAGCCGTAATTGCAAGCCGTTAATGTTAATTGGTGAATTTAATGATCGATTGATGATATTTACTCGGATGAAAGTGATTAGCATGTTATTTAACATATGAATGGGTTATGAAAACAATAAAACATGAATAAGACGGAATTGAACGAATTAACATAAGATGGGTTAATGATAGAAGTGAAAAATATTAATGAGTCAAACAAATTAAATCAATTAACTAAGTTAGATACGATGGACTAATGACGAATATGCGATGAACACAACAAAAGACAGGTGAAAACTATATCAAAGACGAATTCCAGAAACCCAATATTGATGAATTGAATCTCTACAACCCGGAATTGAATTCAATGGCGAAAACCCGCAAATATTGGATTATTTGGGATTTAAGTCGGATTTATGATGGATAAAACGCGTTAACGATGATGATTACAATATACATATGAATTATATGCTATGATGATGAAGAATTAACAAACAAACGAAACAAATGAAAGGATTTGACGAATAACAAAGAACGAACGAAGAAGAAAGGAAGCAGGAACTGCGGCAGCCTCACGAAGAGGCGCAGCAGGAACTGCGCTCCTTCGAAGAGGCGCAACAGTTGCTGCGTCCTTTCTCGACAGTTATCTACTGGAAATCCGTAAAAAGAGGTTTTAAAGCATGGTTTTAGAAATCGGTTTTAATGGTATTTTCGACATAAACCTTACAATTGATGATGATACAATAAAATACAATAAATAAAAGAGAGATTATACACCCTCAGACTTACATGTTGACGAAACGAGAAGGACTAAGATATCGATTAGTGATGCTCGACGCGAATGCAAAGAAAGTGCCCTCGTAAGAGGAAAATGATTAATTAATTAAGTTGATTGATGTGTAGTTGGTCAAATTGGTCGGTCATGCAAACGGGGAGGCTGGTACTCAGAAGTATCCGAGCTTACGTGGTCGAAAGTTCAAGCACGTAGACGCCAAAAAGTAAGAACAAAGTCTAGAATGCAAAGGGAGAAGAGAAGGGCGGACACTCGCGTGAGAAATATGAGGACCGAAGGCTCCTATTTATACTAATCACGTGGAGGAATTAGGGTTTCGGAGACTCTTTGGAAGTGAATCTCGGAAAGATATGAAAAAGATACGAGAAACATGCGAGAAAGGACTGGGAAGAGGCGAAGAGCCATGCGTCTCTTGGAAGAGGCGCAAAGACCTGCGCGTCTATTCCCAAGGGGTTTCCTCTGCCAGAAGAAAGATTTCCGTGTTTGAGTTATGGTAGGACGGAAATAATTCGGTTTTCCTTAATATCTTATGTGAATATTACGGGAAATTGTTTACTAAAAGATAAAATTTATGAAATATGGAATAGAAATATTCGGAACATTCTAGAACATTCTGACTCGGGATTTAACGGTTAACAGAAAATGGAGACGGTTTTAGGCCCGGACTCCGAATGTACTTTAATTACTGTCAAAACGACCGTATCGGGACGTAGATGACAAGTAAGAGATAGACATTAATATTTGAGCAATCACTTGACGATAATCTTATGAATTGTCACAAATCGTTCCACGTACCAAACATGCGGCCCAATCATCACCGGGTGGTTTGCGAGAGGTGCAGAAATGAGGTATCTACACATCCACAAGAGTCATTCTAGACATAGAATGCTAAGGGTAACGAGTGCTTAGTGTTCATGTCATTACTTTGTGTCTTGACATGACACGAGGTATTCGAACGGTTTCCAATTTTCCACAATAAATTGGTGGTGACTCCACAAATGCAAACGCTTGTTCCCAAGCGCCCCCGTGGGCCTGCGTCCACACATGCCGAGGGGTCGCCCGCCCAAAATACAGATCGTCGCTCGTCCCACACGCCAACCAGACTCTACTATGGAGGCTCCCCCCAGATTGATGACTCGTCGATTAGATCAACAGGTTCTGCGATTTTGGGTGATTACCTAACCCCTAATTTGCAGAAATCTGGTCAGGCTTCATCTTCTCATAGCAAGTCCGCTATGGGAAAAGGATCTGGGAATTTGACTCACTTCTCTAGCTCAAACGAGAAAGCGTCTTTGGCTAACTCTAATTTGGGATTGACGGAGAAGTTGACGGGTTCAACTGCGACTCCTCCTGTTAATCCAACTCCTGCTGTTGTTCCTGTTCGTCAACCCTATGTTCAGGTTCTTAAATCCTCTAGGAAAGATATGTCTCTAGGTTATGTTCAGGCCTCTCTTGATGAAGTTGTGATTGAGGAGTCTGACATAGCTGAGGAAGTGGATTATTGGAGTTGTACTATGGTGGGTATGGTTATGGGTCGTAAAACGTTCATAGTCAAGTTAAATACTCTGGTTGCTAAGAATTGGGATCACATTACAACACCAGAAATACTCTATTTATCTAGGGAGTGGTTTTACTTTTGCTTCCTATGTAAGGAAGACATGGTTATCATTCAAACTGAATCCTGGAATCTCAATGGCTTTCCCTTAGTCTTGTCTCTTTGACTGGAGTTGAAAGATTGGGCTGTATTATTCATGAGAGAGAAATGACAGGTTTTAGAGCATGTGTAGAGGCTTGTCACCTGGATAATCGCCCTTATAGTTGACAGGCCAGTCGTATACCTATAAAAAATAACTAACTAAACTAACTATATAGCTAGGGAAGTCAGGTCGATCTCCTCAGGGAGGCAAGATATCTGTAAAGAGTCCGTCTATTTGGTCACAAATGGGAGGTTGATAATTGATTTTCTAAACTAAAGGTGTAAAAGAAAGAGAAGCAAGGAAGGAGCAGTAAAGGCAGAAAGTAGAGATAAACTATCAATAAAGAAGGGACATGTCAGGATTTCGGTTCACTACGGTAGTCTAGTGACTCAACTGCAAATAGTCTAGATAAATTACATGTGAGACGGATATGGGAAGGTCCTTCCGATCCACTTTCTATCCTAGATTTCCACTAACTTAACTTCCGTCCTCGTCAGGGTAGTCTACTGTTCATAGCAGGTCTATTTAGTCCAATCTTCCGATCCAGGATTAAATTTAACCAGATTAAAAGGTGACTTAGAAGCGTGCACTCAACTAAGTCGGTAAATACAGTAATATGGCCATGGGAACAGAATCTCACAAATAATTCATCTAACCTATTCACTACATCGTCACATTTCTACCGTAGATCCCTCATCCCAACATGAAATGATTTAGCTACTCATGCTATTAATATTGTCAAAACTAATAACAATGAAATAACTAACATTAAACATAATGAAATAACAATGAAATTGCATAAATAAGGATTAGGGCAGAAATTAAGAAGGAACAAAACAAGTAATTAAAGTAAACAAAATGAAGAATTAAGATTAAAAGAGAGTAGAGATTACAATCGCAAGAATCCGGCGTAAAGAACAACTAAATCCGAGTGAGAAAATCCGAAAGCAAAAGTTACAGTAGAGAGGAAAAGCAACGCAGTCAAGTGTAGTGTAAAAATGATAGATGAAAAGATTATTAGCTAGAATAGATGCCTAATGACCTAGTTAACGAGCGTTTTAATAGAAAAATGCTAAGTCCAATAACTAAAAACAAGTTCACGGATTAATTAAAGCCCATGAAAGACAAAATCACTCGATCGAGCAGTCTGAAACAACTCGATCGAGTACTTCTCCAGGAAATCTACTCGATCGAGTAGATATAGTACTCGAACGAGTAACCTTTAATTCCAGCCTTGTCGATCGAGTAAACAAACAACTCGATCGACCACCCTCAGCCATAGAAACCACTCGATCGACCAATAAAAGGGCTCGATCGAGTGTTCTTCCTCTAAAACAGCTTCAACTCGTAACCAACTGCTTCGTAGACCGTTCCTTCACGCATCCCAATGCAAGATCTCACTCTGAAAATCCCGTCTCCTCCAAATGCATGCAAAGTAGGACGAAAATGGTACGATTCCACTACTTTCACGTTCATTTCTACAAAATGGACAAAACGAACCAAAGTAGCCAATCCGGGGCATAATGCGATATAAACAGTACAAAAGTACTTGGAAATACGTGCTAAAATAGGCTAAAAAGACTATACAAAATACACGTATCAAATCTCCCCAAACCGAACCTTTACTCGTCCTCGAGTAAACTAAAATGTAACTAATGGAACGGAAATGAAAACTCAGAGCTAGCTTAACTTGTTTACTTGAACCAATTTAATGCAACAAAAATTAACAGTTCCAGCTATGCAGTCAATACGCAAACGAGTTATAAGTTGTTTAGAAATTTAGCCGACCTATCGACCTTGCAAGACCAACAAAATCGGACTCTCACGTGGTCACTCTCTCTCTGGAAGCAAAGGGTGAATAATAAATGTGAAAGAGAGAAAGAGAAACAGTCACTTACCTAACTGCGACCTACATACCATGCATGCAACAAAAATGAAAGACAATTCAAGTACTAATGCACACACTCCAACCAATAATGTCCGTCACAGCCGAGGGCTTATAAATGATATGGGAATAGTGAGGTTCAGGTGAGAAAAGGCAAAACAAGTTATGGTAATGTGGAGGTAAAAGCGCCAAGCTAGCTCCTAAACAGGACCATATAAGACCGTCCGAATCTCAACTGACTGAAAAATAAAGTACAAGTGCCCTTCATTCGGCACACAGCTCACTAATCACATACACTATCTCCTCAAAAATATGGAATAAGAACGGAGGAGTTAGACGGTCACAAACTTCCTTTTTTTAATACCGTCTAAATGAATCAACTGATACAAATCAAATATTTTTTTCAATTCTTTTTCATTTTCTGACATACGTGAATCATTCATTTTTCTTTTTTTTTTCTTTTTTTTCATTCACGTTTTTCCTTTCTTTTTTTTTTTCCAATTTTTTTCTTTCTTTTCTCCTTCCTTTATTTACACCAACTCCAAACAAAATGATATGGGCTAAACTGCAGACGGGAAATCATACCACAAAAGACATACTAAACTAGCTTGACTAGGCAGGCTCAGTTTGTGATGTAGCTAATGGGTCAAAAAAGGCAAGTTTTGGCTTAAGTGGGGCTAAATGGGTGAAAAATATAAGAAAATGCAAAAATTTGCAAGCACCTCCCTACATGTGACACCGACTACAAACCCGAATGTGTGCATTTGACAAGAAATCGAATAAAAGTGCAAAAATGATGAACATGCTATGCAAGGAGTACTATTCTCAATTCCTATGTAAACCGGTCATGAATGTCACCAGTTATGGGCTCTAAATCTCAGAAATTGTAAGTAGGTTGCCAATTTATCAGGTCAAGTCTAAACAGTCAGCTATATTTGAGCAAAAACTCGTAGACTATGCGTATGACAAAGCTAATAGCTATCAATAGAAGTGCAAGGCTCAAGTAAAAAGACAAGTTATAGTGCAATATCATCACGGAAATCAACCGTTCCGACTTAGCCTATATGCAAAATAAACGTGAATAATTTTTGAATTTATGAAATTTTCTAATTTTTTTGGTTTTTTTTTGAATTTTAATGAAATAAATAAATACAAATGCAAGCTGAAAAATATAAACGTGAATGCAAAACAAATGCAAATGCAGACTCAAAAGGATGCAATACCCTCCCCAAACCAAAACGGACAACACCCTCATTGTCCTCCAGCATACACCAGCAGATATATACAGGGGAACGGGAATATACAACCAATAAAGAATAAAAAACAATAAAATAAAAAGGAGACAAAATAAATAAAAGAGCGAGAATAGACATACAAAACACGAACTTCCCCAAACCAGCCTGAAAACTGGGGAAGTGAGTAGACCAGCAGCTACTCGTCAGCCTCCTCCGTCACGTCCTCCACCGTCACGGTGTAGTCCGGATCCACCCCCTGCTCTCTGCTCCTCCTCTGCTCAGCTCGAGCTCTCTCCGCCGCCGTCGCCGGGTCCGCGTCCTCCTCCTCCTCGCTAGCAGGCTCCGGGTACCCCTCAGCTGGGTACCGGTAAAAGGAAGGGTGTGGCCAGCCCTCTGGGATCGGACGGTGTCGCCGCATATCATACTCGTATAGAGGGAACAAAGTCAAAGCTATGTCCCGCTCCATACGAGCCCGTCTCTCTGCAATCTCAATCAACAAACCGTCACGGCGCCCTTGGTCCATGACCGAGAACGCCTCAAAGGGTGGAGAAGGTAAAAAATTAGCCGGTAGGACCGGATGTGTCTGTGTCTGGTCAGCAGGCGCGGGAGTAGGCGTAGGAGTAGGGATCGGGGTAGGTGTGGCCGTGGAAGTCTGGCCACCCATGGAAGGTGCGAATCCCTCTCCGGTCTCAAGTCTATGTCGCTTCTTAGCGGCGGGTAAGGTAGTAGGTGGGCGGATTGGTAGGTGGTACTCTGGTAAAGGTGGTGGTCGGGCGCCCCGTGCAACAGTGGGCAAAGGCGCTAGACAGGGGAGAGTGGTGCAAGGCAGGTCCACGGACAAGGAACCGTCTATCTTCCAAGTTCGGTAGTCAGAAGTCAGCCATGTCTGAGAGTGCATAGACACTAGGCTCAGGTACCTATCTCCCTCGATGTACGGTAGGTCACGAGGCAAGGCCTGTAGGAGAGAGCAGGCAAGAATGGTGGCTATGCCACCGCTGACGATAGTGCCCGTGATATTCTCTCCCTGAGCCTGGAAGTACTGGGCGGTCAAGTAGGCGATGTTGAGGGTAAAGGGACCCTCGAAGTCGATGTTCAGGTAACCGCCTAAGATGGAGAGCTCGTTGTTGTTGATGTTGTTTGGCTCCTTTCGGCCAAAAATAGTGCTCCCCATCAGTCTCAGAAAGTAACGGGCAGGGGGAAGGTGGACCTGAGCGAGCTTTCGCTCGGGAAAGGTGGTTTGGGCCAAGGTCCGCCAAAGCTGACGAATGGCCTTCCTAGGGGCAACAGTGGCGCCCGTAAAGGAAAGTCCGATTCTAGTACCAAACTCCTCCAATGTCATCGAAAAAGTCCGGTTGAACAACCGGAAGGACACGGAAAGACTAGTGGGGGCAGCGTCGTGTGCCCCGGAGTAGAAGGTGAAGGAGCTGAAGAACTCGAGACTCAGCTCCCGAAAGGTATGGCCTCTCATAGTGATGAGTCCGGCCATCCCCGTGCCCCGTAAAAGCTCACAAACCGGCTCATAGAAGCCAAGCCTCTCAAGTGACGTACGGCAAAGAACACGCGTAGGGAGAAACTCGCAGTCAACTAAGTTATAAAATCTAGTACGGTGTACACCATTAACAAAAATTACCTGTGGGTACTCAGGGTGGGAGTCAGGAGTGTCGTCCACTCGAATCGTAACACGGCCAGCAGCAGGTGTAGCACGACCACAACCGCGACCCCGGCCTCTAGAACCTGAAGTAGAAGACCGTCCACTGACGGTACGAGGAACTAGAGCCGCCCGTAAGGCAGCTGCGGCTGCAGGTGAAAGTGAAGCTGCAACAGTGGACGCAGTAGAGACCGCCACTGAGGAAGAAAGGCTAGCAGCAGTGCTAGCAGCTGTGGCTGAAATGGAGCTAGCAGCAGTGCTAGAAGGTGTAAAAACAAGATACCAGCAGCGTAAAACTAAGATCACACGAAGTCGGTAGGTGCGGAGAGTAGTAGTAGCAGCAGGGACTACCATCTCAAACAAAGACAAGGACGGACTGGCAGCGGAGCTCGTAGAAGGCATGGAGCTAGAATTTATCCTAGTCAAATAGGGCAGGGGAAGCTGATAAGAGAACAGCGTGAAAACAGCAGAGAATTTCCCTAAACAGTCGAAATTTTCGACTGGCAGCCCTAATTCCCAAATTTTTCCTCAAATTTCAAACGAAGCAAGTAATCAGCGATAGGGGTAGGGTAGCAGATGACGAATGCAACATATTAAGCAACAATTGAAGCAATAACAGCAAAAGCAAACCCAAACTTAGTCGAAAATTTCGACTGAGATGAACCCTAATCACAAATTTCTCATAAAATTTGAATTAAACATATGAAAATCAATGAGGTGCGGGAATTAATCATCAAGTAAGGCAAATTGGGCAAAGAATCACAATTATAGTCGAGAAAATTCGAACCAATAAGGAATTTCGAAACCCTAATTCCTAATTCACTTTATAAAAAGCAAAATTAATGAAATTAAAATGCAAAGAAGTATTGGAATTACTTACTTGATGATGAGGAACCTATAAATTGAGCAATTAATCGACAAAACAAGCAAGAATGGCAATTTTTGATCGAAAAATTGCGAACCCTAATTCCTCTAATTGACCGTGTAAAACAGCAAGAATCAAGGGGAAAATAGAGGGCAATGGACGATTAATTAGCAAGGAATAAAATGTAGGTGACGGATTTGGTATAAGGGCGATAAAATGGAGATATTGGGGATTTTGGTCGCAAATAAGGTGAAGGCAAACTGAAAAATGAAAGAGTAATTAGAATAAAGAAGGAAAGAAGGGAGTTAAAGAGACTTCCTGCGTATGAATTACAAAATCACTCGATCGAGTAGTTTTGAATCACTCGATCGAGGAGTTCTGGATTCCATCTACTCGATCGAGTAAAAGTTCACTCGATCGAGAACTCCCATATTTAGCTTCTGTCGATCGAGTACTATGGAACCATTCGATCGATCAACTTTCACTCGATCGAGTACAAAAAGTACTCGATCGAGCTCTTTTCCTCGTGTAATCCTTTGAATTTGCGTATAATTCCCCGAACCTGCATAAAAACACTCTTAAAAATATCCCAAAATACCAAATATGAATAGTAATAGTCTATAGTCTTCTAAACTACTCTAAAAATGTCGAAATTCTAATTGTCCTAATTAAATGCAATAAACAAATCCAACGGAAATTAAAAATTGTTTTTACAATTTGTTACACGGGGCATTTCCCCGCTCACTTCTCAAAGCAATTCAGCAGCCCCTCGGAGGGTTCCTGACTGGAGGACGTCACCTCAGCAACATTAATCGTCCTTTTTATTCTCCACGAGCTTGAACTTGAATCATTAGGAGGAGAATAGTTGACGTCCACATACGCGCAAACTTTCCTCGTCCTTACTCCTTTCTTACCAGCTTTAGCGTCATCACTCCCACTGTGACAGACATTAATTGCACAATACTCACTGATAGCTCCTTCAATATTTTCATCTGTACCTGCAGCAAGGAAAACAGACGAACTTTCCTCCTTTTTGCTCTCAATCCGAGGCGGAGGGGTCACGATAGCAGCACAATATTCCAAATCTTGTTGGAGTGTCAATAAGAGGGTCAGTAGAAGAGAGGGCATTGCAAGGCTGAGCTTGCATGGGAGCCCTTCGGGACTTAGACTGATGGAATATCAATTCCTCGTCCCCAACCTGAAAAGTCAATGTCTTGCCCCCAACGTCTATCACTGCATGGGCAGTAAATAAAAATGGTCTCCCTAAAATGATAGGGGTATGTGTGTCCTCGGGGATGTCAAGTACAATGAAGTCAACGGGAATAAAGAATCTCCCGATCTTAACAGGTATGTCTTCTATGACACCTAACTAGTGATATACTACGGTCGGCCATCCGAAAACAGATCATATTTGTGCAATTAAACTTGGTCAAACCAACTCTCTTAGCAAGAGACAGCGGTAAGACACTCACGTTAGCGCCAAGATCGCATAACGCATTATCAATTAAGTGGGTACCAATGTGACACGGAATCGAGAAACTACCCAGTCGATTGTTTGGGAGGTAACTTATTCAACTAGGGCCGTCCCTACCCTCGGTCAAAGCTACCGTCTCATGATCGTTAATGTGCCTCTTACATGATAAAATTTCTTTCATAAATTTAAGGTAAGAGGGTACTGTGTCGACAATTCGGCGAACGGAACCGTAACTTGCAAGCTTTTCGGGAGTTCGCAAATTTACCGAAGCGTTGATTAGCCTTTGTGTTAGAGCCGCCTTGGGAAAGGTACCGGGATGGGTATCTCGAGCCCCTTGTTCCTCTCTTCCAACGTGTCAGCTGGATCAAGCTCTACATCCTTCGATCGAGACTTCTTTCCTCTCGAACGGGTCTTTCACGCGATATTTCACTCGATCGAGCACTAGCAGGCTCTCGATCGAGGTCTTCTGTAACAACATCACTCGATCGAGCAAAATATCACTCGATCGAGTAGTATCCTCAATAAAATCACTCGATCGATCTGTTTGTTTTGTTCGATCGAGCTGTTCTTTTTCCTGATCACTCGATCGAGTAGAAATTTCACTCGATCGAGTCCTTTCTTCAGCTTTTTCACTCGATCGACCACCTGAAACCAGTCGATCGAGTATCTTCTTTGTCGTCAGCTCTTTTTCTTCAACAGTGCACTGTTCATCAGCAGTAATTACCTTTCTCGGGTCTGTTTTCAATAATTCCGGTCCCTCATACGAACGACCGCTTCTCAGATTTATTAAATTTGCCGTCTCGTGTGGATTCTTATCAGCTTGTGACGGTAAATGACCCTGCTTCCTCGTAGATTGGTTCGCGGCTAACTGGGCAACTTGAGTTTCAAGTGACTTGATGGATGCATCTTTCTGTTGGTCACTTAGTTGCCATTGCTTTGTCAAAGACTGCAGAATTATCTTTAACTCAGATAACTCGCTCACCCCACCTGAAGATGATGCACCTTGATTAGGTGTAGGAAAGGAAGGAGGCTTCTGAAAGCCTTGTTGAGCCTTATGAGGGGGAACATATGGTTGCTGCTGCTGCTGTGGAGGGGTAGGATTGAGCACATTTTGACTTGTCCACCTCAAATTGGGATGGACTGCCCCTTGGTTATTATAATAGGAACCCCCTCCTTTCCCGTATTATTGAAAAGCAAGGACCTGTTACTTCTCTGTAAGACAGCCAACAACAGTGTGACCGTCGTTGCTCCCACACCTCTCAAATGTGATGGTCTCCCCTCTAGTAAGCAAATGGACCGTTTGAGGCTCTCCAGTAGAATGCTGCTCCAATTTATCAAAACGAGCATTCATGGCTTCCAGCCGAGCCACGACTGCCTTATCAACCGCGTGAACTGTTCGAATACCATCCCTCGGGTTCCCATACTCGGCACAATGGGTCGCCATCTCCTCCATAATCGCCCATCCCTTATCATCATCAGTATGCTTTTGAAATCTTCCGTTGGATGAAGCATCAAGTATGGCTCTGTGGTCATCGTACAACCCATTGTAGAACTGATTGGACAAAAACCACGGATCAAAACCATGGTGAGGAAGAGACCTTACCAACTTCTTGAACCGGCACCAAGCTTCATATAATGTTTCATCTGGTGCCTGCTTGAAACTAGTGATCTTGGCCCTCAGCTGATTGGTGCACTGCGGAGGGAAATATCTCTTATAAAAAGCAAGAGCAAGGGTCTCCCAGTCTGTGATCCCCGCGGCCGTATGGGCCAAGTCAGTCAGCCACTCCCTGGCCGAGTCAGTCAAAGAAAAAGGAAACAACACCTCCTTAATCTTATCTTGAATTACCCCCTTTGTGGCGGGGATAGTAGAACAGTAGTTCGTAAAGACCTCCATATGCTTCCTCGGGTCTTCACCTGCCACACCTCTAAAGAGATTTCTCTCCACCAGATTGATATAGGACGGACGGATGTCAAAAGTATTCCCATCCTCAGTCTGGAGATTGAAACCTTTAGAAATAGTTGATGCTTTAGGCTCCGAATGACTTGCAATATTCGGCATCTTTACTGGCTGGTTTACAGAACCGAGATTATCTTCTCCTAAAGATTGATCTTCTGTAAATAGGAAATCCTAAAGTTCGGGTTCGAAAGTACTCAAGGCTTCCTTTCGTGATTCTCTTTGCAGACGGAGTCTATGCCTGAACAGTCTCTCTGGCTCAGAATCAGCTGAAACTAACTCCAACCTGTTTGACCTGGGCATACACAACACTGAAATAAAATGAATAAGAACTGTCTCAAGGAATAAGAATTCCCTGAGACGGATAAAATAAACGAAACAAAAACAGATAGGGCAATTGCCTCCCCGGCAACGGCGCCAAAATTTGACAGGCCAGTCATATACCTATAAAAAATAACTAACTAAACTAACTATATAGCTAGGGAAGTCAGGTCGATCTCCTCAGGGAGGCAAGATATCTGTAAAGATTCCGTCTATTTGGTCACAAATGGGAGGTTGATAATTGATTTTCTAAACTAAAGGTGTAAAAGAAAGAGAAGCAAGGAAGGAGCAGTAAAGGCAGAAAGTAGAGATAAACTATCAATAAAGAAGGGACATGTCAGGATTTCAGTTCACTACGGTAGTCTAGTGACTCAATTGCAAATAGTCTAGATAAATTACATGTGAGACGGATATGGGAAGGTTTTTCTGGTCCACTTTCTATCCTAGATTTCCACTAACTTAACTTCCATCCTCGTCAGGGTAGCCTACTGTTCATAGAAGGTCTATTTAGTCCAATATTCCGATCCAGGATTAAATTTAACCAGATTAAAAGGTGACTTAGAAGCGTGCACTCAACTAAGTCGGTAAATACAGTAATATTGCCATGGGAACAGAATCTCACAAATAATTCATACAACCTATTCACTACATCGTCACATTTCTACCGTAGATCCCCTCATCCCAACATGAAATGATTTAGCTACTCATGCTATTAATATTGTCAAAACTAATAACAATGAAATAACTAACATTAAACATAATGAAATAACAATGAAATTGCATAAATAAGGATTAGGGCATAAATTAAGAAGGAACAAAACAAGTAATTAAAGTAAACAAAATGAAGAATTAAGATTAAAAGAGAGTAGAGATTACAATCGCAAGAATCCGGCGTAAAGAACAACTAAATCCGAGCGAGAAAATCCGAAAGCAAAAGTTACAGTAGAGAGGAAAAGTAACGCAGTCAAGTATAGTGTAAAAATGATAGATGAAAAGATTATTAGTTAGAATAGATGCCTAATGACCTAGTTAACGAGCGTTTTTATAGAAAAATGCTAAGTCCAATAACTAAAAACAAGTTCACGGATTAATTAAAGCCCATGAAAGACAAAATCACTCGATCGAGCAGTCTGAAATAGCTCGATCGAGTACTTCTCCAGGAAATCTACTCAATCGAGTATATATAGTACTCGAACGAGTAACCTTCAATTCCAGCCTTGTCGATCGAGTAAACAAACAACTCGATCGACCACCCTCAGCCATAGAAACCACTCGATCGACCAATAAAAGGGCTCGATCAAGTGTTCTTCCTCTAAAACAACTTCAACTCGTAACCGACTGCTTCGTAGACCGTTCCTTCACGCATCTCAATGTAAGATCTCACTCTAAAAATCCCGTCTCCTCAAAATGCATGCAAAGTAGGAAGAAAATGGTACGATTCCACTACGTTCACTTTCATTTCTACAAAATGGACAAAACGAACCAAAGTAGCCAATCCGGGACATAATGTGATATAAACAGTACAAAAGTACCTGGAAATACGTGCTAAAATAGGCTAAAAAGACTATACAAAATGCACGTATCAATAATGGTGACCTCTATACATGGCATAACAAACAAGGTGGATCCCCTAAATGGTCCAAGCTGGATAGAGCTTTAGTTAATGCTACTTGGTACAATTATGTTCCTTCCTCTACTGTGGCTTTCTTACCTGCAGGGGTTTCAGATCATTCATCTATTCTCCTCAATGTTTATCCTTCCACCGGCTCTCCTGCTAGGTCTTTTCATTATTTGAATTGTTGGGCTCTCTCTCAAGCATTTAATGACTGTGTCTCTCCGGCTTGGCAGTTACACTCACATGGGAAGCAAGATGAATTCTTTATTTTGAAAGCTTAGACACTTGAAGAGGGGACTCAAATCTCTTCACAGTGCTGAGTTTTATGGTCTCACTAAACGTGTGGAAGAAGCATCATTGAATCTTTCTGAATGTCAATTACAAATGCAGGTCGCTCCTTTGAATACCCTTCTTCTATCCTAGGAGAAGTAGTGGCTTCATAAATATACTGTTCTTAAGCAAGCTGAGATGAGAGTCCTTGTTTAGAGGGCAAAAATTCAGAATCTTAAATTTAGTGACTCAAGTACTAAATACTTTTATGCCCAGATTAAAGCTAGAAGGATTAGGAACACTATTGGGACAATAGAGGATGCTCATGGGGCTCTTTGTCAGGGGTATTCTCAGGTTTCTCATGCTTTTGTGGGATTTTATAAAGACCTGTTGGGTAATTCTGCACCTGTTTCTCCTCTCCTTGAAGCGCTTTTTGCTGCTTATATTCTTCCTTCTAATGTTGATCTAGTAGCCCCTGTGACTTCCCAAAAGATCATAGCTGCCCTTTTCTCAACAGATAGGAATAAAAGTCCTGGGATAGACGGTTATTCATCTGGTTTCTTCAAAGATTCATAAGCAATTATAGGCTCTGAGTTCCAAGAGGCAGTACTGGAATTTTTTGCTAAGGGTATCCTCTCTCGTGCAGAAACTTCCACAGTTATTGCCCTGATTCCAAAGGTGAAGTCGCCTAAGTCTATTACTGAATTTAGGCTCATTTCGTGTTGCACCGTCTTCTATAAAACTATAAGTAAGATTCTGGCTAATCGTATGAAGACTGTACTTGGTGACATTATTGGTTTGGAACAAGCTGCGTTTATTGAAGGGAGGGATTTATTCGACAACTCTATGTTAGCTCATGAAATGGCTCATAAGTACAAAAGAAGTTTGCTCTCGCCTAGATGTATTTTGAAGATTGACATACGGAAGGCCTTCGATTAAGTGAACTGGGACTTTTTGGCATATTGTTTGAGGCTTTTTAACTTTCCCCCTCTTTTTACCAAATGGGTACTTGCTTGTATTACAAAGTCTCACTTCTCTATAAATGTCAATGATATCAATGAAGGTTTTTCCCAGGTAGGAGGGGGTTGAGACAGGGAGACCCCTTTTCTCCCTACCTATTTACTTTGTGTATGGAGGTGTTATCTCGTCTTCTATGCAAACTCCCAGCCTCTCCAGGTTTCTCTTATCACCCTAAATGTGTGAAGATTAATCTCACACATTTAGTTTTTGCTGACGACTTATTGGTCTTTACTAGAGGCGACTTACCCTTCATTCAAGCAGTGGATTCGTGTCTCAGCCTATTTGCAGCTTACTCACGTCTCCGGGCCAACCCTATGAAGTCAAGTTTGTACTTTGGGGGGTCTCTCCTACGTTGAAGGCCATTATTCTTGCCTCAACTGGGTATGTTGAAGGTAGTTTCCCGGTTAAGTATCTTGGTATTCCCTTGTTTAGTGCTCGGCTCACCCAGCCAATGTTTGCCCCCTTGCTGGAAAAAATCAGAAAGCAGATTGGTCACTGGGCCAACAATTTACTTAGTTATGCTGGTAAGATACAACTTGTAAACTCAATCATTTTTGGCTTGCAGAACTTCTGGGGGTCTAGTGTGCTCCTTCCTAAATGGATTGTCAAGAAGATTAATAAACTATGTAAGGATTTTCTTTGGGGTATTGAGGATGGCCACTATAGGCTGACTTTCAAGAGTCGGGATAGTTTTTGCCTTCCTCGGGAAGAGGGGGAGTTGACATTAAGGAGGTACTCAGTTGGAATAAGGCTCAAATGTTATCGTGGCTTAAGAAACTTGTCCTTCATTCAGATACCATATGGGTAAAGTGGGTTGAAGCTTATATTCTTAAGGGTACTACGCTTTGGGAATTCCAGCTCAGTGCCGCCTATTCATGGTTCTGGGGAAGCATCATATCTTGTCGGGACTTGCTTGTTCAAAAACTTGGGGGTCCTGGCAGGCTAGTCTATTTTTACAAGGGAAGGATTATAAGGTTCAATTTTATGAGATGATTCGTCCAAAAGGAACTCCTTTTGCCCATTATAGAACGATTTGGGATACTCTTTGTTATCTTAAGCATCGTGTGATAGGGCTCTTGGCTCTGAATAGGTGACCAACGGTGGATAAGCTTTGTAGTCGAGGTTTGGTTCTGGTGAATTGGTGCGCTCTATGTGAAACTAGCCCTGAAACCATTTCCCACCTCTTCTTTGATTGCTCTTTTTCTGCTGCGGTTTGTCAAGCCACGACTCTTTGGTTGCAAGCTTTGCTTGATGTTAGGCTTTCTAAAATCCTTCCCTGGTATAAGACGTGCAATCGAGGACAAAGTTTGTTAAAGAAGCAACGTCAATGTGCTTTGATGTGCGTCATATACCTTTTTTGGCAGGAGAGGAATAATCGTATCTTCAAAGGTACAAAAACTACTCCAGCTACCCTTATACGGAAGATCAAATTTTTGGTCCTTCTTAGGCTTCATTGATTCATTATGGCGGTTATAACTTGTCTTTGGTTATTGTTATGATTTATAAGTAGCCTCGCTGGCTCCCTTGTAGGGATTTAGGATCTTGTACTCCAACAACTTCATTATTAATAGATTGATCCTGACTTTTCGCAAAAAAATAAAAATAAAATAAAATAATAACAACAACAACAACAACGACAACAACAACAATTATATTCTTTGTAAGAAGTACACTCATGTATTTTGCATATATGAGAAATATCCTTTCTTGCAATAATAATAATAATAATAACAACAACAACAACAACAACAACAACAACAACAACAACAACAACAACAACAACAACAACAACAACAACAACAACAACAACAACAACAACAACAACAATAATAATAATAATAATAATAATAATCATCAGGAGGTGAGTATTGCCAGTGCTATTCTTGCTTTGAGGGGGGGGGGGGGTGCCTCGGGGTAGTCTGCAGCTTTTGAGGGAGACTTTGGATGGGGTTCCTCCTTCGTTTCATGTGGAGGAGGACCTTGATTTGATCGAGCTTAACCTCCGGCAATGTCGGAGGAAGATTTGTGATAGCCACTATACTGTCGTTGTTTGAGTGCTTTCTTCATCAGGTATTGCTCATTATTCCACTCTTGCTGCTCTACGGGATAAGCACCCCATTGCCCCCTCTCCCACTTTGCCTCCTTTGCCCGTTGATCACTTTTCCCTCGTTGCCTCTTCGGCCGTGGTTTTGGATATGATTAGGAGTTTCCCGTGTGGCACGGTGTGTGGGAGGGATGGTTCCGTGCTCAGCATCTCATGGATTGTTTGGGTGGAGCTGCAGTTGCTATTTCCGATGATTTGATCTCCTTTATCACTCGGGTGATTAATCTTTTCCTTGGGGACCGATGCCCGCAGATTCTGGATGAGTACATTGCTAGTGCTCCGCTCACCCCGCTTGTTAAACCAGGTGGTGGTATTCATCCTATTGTTGTGGGCACTGTTTGGATGCGTCTTGTCTCTAAGGTCGGAGCTGTCATGATTAGACAATCTTTGTGTGGTTATTTTGAGGGACTTCAGTTTTGGGTTGGGGTTTCCGGTGGAGGAGAGGCTATTTTTCATGCCTTGAACCGGTTAGTTGAGACTCGTGGTGGCAAAGTTGGGCTTTCCATGTTGTTGGTTGATTTCCAGAATGCCTTCAACTTGGTTGACCGTGATGTCATGTTATATGAGGTTCGTCGTTGCTGCCATGTTCTCTCTCTGTGGGTGGAGCTTTTTTATTCGAGTCCATCTAGGTTGTTTTATGGGAAGCGCTCCTTATGGTCTTGTCAGGGGGTCCAGCAGGGTGATCCTTTGGGTCCTTTGCTTTTCGCTTTGGTGTGTAAGATCCGGGAATCTTTTGACTTGTGTCTACAAGCGCGGTACTTGGACGATGGCACTACTGTTGGCGATACCGAGGTGGCGGGGAAGGTTTTGGAGCTGATCATGGAGGATGGGCCTCGCGTGGGTCTTCATCTAAATGTGGGTAAAACCAAGGCTTTTTGCCTACGGAAGATCCTAGGAGTCGACTTGCTGGTACTTTCCCACCTGATATTTCCAGGCCGTTGAGTGGTGTCAAAGTTCTTGGTGGTCCTGTTAGTGTGTGCCCTCTTTACCGCAGCGAGCTTGTGGTGAAACGTGTGACCAGGACCATAGAGCTTATGGATTCTGTTGCCCAGATTGATGATCCACAGTCGGAGCTGCTTTTGCTCCGTCCTTGCACTAGTATTTCAAAACTCTATTTTTCTTTACATACTTGCTCTCCCCAGGTTTTCTAGTGGACTCAGCTTCCCTTTGATGTGGCACTTCGTTCTTGCCTGGAACGCATTGTCACTGCGTCCGGGCCTGGTTTTGGAGACTATGTGAACCCCCGCGATAAAGCGGAAAATATAACTTATATAATTAAGCGGAAATAAGGAAAGTTTCGAAACTTTTAAAATTTAAAGCGCGGGTTCATTAAAACCTGAAACACAAATAAAGAATGCGGAAATAAAGATTAAGTTATACAAACGTGATAGTCAAAGATGAGGGAAAATATATCCCTCAAATGACAATACAACACAAGGTGAGTCTAAGCAATCATAATAAAACGACTACTAGTCCAAGGTGCTCGCTATCTCACACGTCTAAACCCCACAAATGCCTCTTCAAAAACCTGTCATTCATGAAAACATGAAAGCCACAGTAAGTGGGGAGTAACTCAAGGTTCTCCCAGCCACAAAATGTCGAAACGAACATAACAAAGAACATAAACGAATAATCATATTTGATAAGATATGAGTGAAACGAATTATAACTAAACATGGGATCATACGTGTTTAAACCAACAAGGATAAGAGAGATGATGGAATAAACAAGTAAGGCATATGCAGCAGTAAATATATGGAGAAGAAAGACAAAGAAGCAGACACGACCACTTAGCCACGAGCACGTATTTCAAGGAGATATGACCAAGGTAACCATCCAAATAATGCAAGACATTTATCACTCTTAGACTATAATTTTCCCGGGTAGGACTACGATAATAATACGGTCCTAGTCTAAATCTGCAGATTCTCGGGTGTACATCCCGATTCGACGTGCGCCAGCACAGCACGCACCTAAGTCTCGACTACTAAGGAGACCGAGTACCCCAATCGCCAGAACAGAACGAAAGTGGCGGAAAGCTTAAGATAAAGCTCACTTGCCAGAACAACACAAGTGGCCAAAAACCGTACTTGCCAGAACAGCACAAGTAGGCCAAAACCGTACTTGCCAGAATAGCACAAATAGGTCAAACCCGTACTTGCCAGAACAGCACAAGCAGGGCGGAAATGTATGTCAGGCACAAAAGATGGTATTATGGCATTTCTACAAGAATACGACTCTACCAAATGAACACACAAAATGACATGAATCAACTTGGAATGAGAAAAATAGGAGAACTGAGCAATTAATGGACAAAGTAAATTATTCCATGCCAATTTATCCTCATAAGCGTGAATTAGCAACTTATTTCTTAAATACATGTCACTTGAATAAAAATGCAAATAAACGGAAATGAACCATTTATAATAAGCAAAACAAGAATTTAATTCTAAATGACTCAAATGTAAGATAAACCATTTATCACTTATAAAGTATAAATAATTAAATTGGACTCATTTTAAGATGAAAACATGGCATTCCACATAGAAATGAGATAATTAATGAATGAAGTACACACTTATAAAACATGTGAGGAATATATAATAATGGACGATATTCAACGAATTATGTTTTATAACACACGAGACGAGATTTAAATAAATCAAACACAAATATAAACCGACTCAACAAGTCACGCAACACGAGGCTAGGCCACGACTCAACCATGGCCATACCTCTACACGTGACTAGGGCCACAACCGCCAAGCCCTAGCCACTGCCTAGGCCGCACCTGCTCAGACCACAACCCGTCACCAAGACTTCACTTAAACAAGGACTCATCGCCGCCATTGTAACTGCCCAAATCAGTCACCAAAACCACGCTTGACTGTCTTAAAACAGCTTGTGTTTCTGCCCCAACCCGTGCCAAAACAACCCAAGTTCCTACCCATAAAATCATGTCACACCAGTCCATTTCACCCCGGTCCATTTCTGTCCTAGAACCGAGTCGTAACAGCCCAACTTCGGTCCTCACACTCCAGTCCCAAACAGACTCAGAAATGCGTATAACCCATCTCCAAACCTCGACATGTACTTGTCTCAAAACCTGCACAGGAAACCCGCCCCACCAATAGCATTTTACCGCTTTAAACTCAGCATTTTACTATCCCAAAGTCGACACTTTTAGCTACACATTAGTCACATGAACCGTCCCCAACAACAACCGACTAAACTACAGGAAACCATACTAAACACGGCTCTAAACAGAGTCCCCAAGCCGTATATTCGACTCAAAATTACGACCCAACTCAAGACTGACATTGAAGGTAGCATTAGGACGGAATTTGCACGACTCAAATGAAAATAGCACTAATCATTTCAGCCATGAACATGCCAGAAAACAAACAGTAAGAAGGGCGAAATATCGACTCATGTCGAGTAACCTATCACCGTTACCTTAACTTCTCGAATTTCCGGGGAAAACGTCCAAAAACATGAGCCTTTCTTCAGTCTTCAAGGTCTTCAACTAAAAGGAGGAAAAACGAGTTGTTTAAGACGAGAACCCGAGTTGTCTTTTAAGACGACATTTTCGAAAACTCAATAAAATCGAAGCTTTCTTACCTTGAGAGAATGAGGAAGGAAAGAGGAAGAGAATGGTGTGAAAATTAGAGGAAAAGGTTGAGAAATGGAGTCCGGATCCGAGGTAGAAGGTGACGGAAATGGGTGTACGGGCTCTGCTGCTCATTGTTGCTTGCTGCTTTTGTTTTTTGAAAGAAAGAAGAAGAAGAAAGTGCAGGGGGTGGGGGCGGGACAACAACAACAGTAATATTAATTATAATAACATATATATAAATGAATTATTTAAAGATAGAGTGTAAGAGGGTAGGTGAGCGTGTTGTCGGTTTCTGGTTGGTTCGGATTAAGCTAGGTACAAAGTGAAATGTGACGGTCCATGTTAGACGGAAATTACGACAGAAATTATTATTATTACTATCACTATTATTGTCCGATCAAAAAATATATATACATGTATTTGTTAGAAATATATAATCTCATTAATTTACATATTCATATATGAAATAATTTATTTAGTCATAAAATAAATGTTAGATCTTATGCATGCAAACATAATAAAAGGGAGATGGAAAAATCGATTTCTCACCATCTAATTTTCGGCCATTTGGGCACCAACAAGATCTCCTTCTTGTTAGTTCTTGAGCTTTCCAACAATGGATGAACAAGGTTCAAATTAGAACCTCTCCCAAAAGCATATAACCAAGGAATACTCTTAATAACCAATACTATTATGAACTAGTAATAATATTAGTCTTTACTTAAAATTTGACACAAAAATAATTTGTATTTGCTCTTGAATAAATCGGTCCAAAAGGGAGTAATTTTTGTGGTTTTATTTTCTCTAAGATTTTCACAAATAGTAGAGAGAACTTATTTTTCTAACACTAGAAAAAATGATGTTGAAGTAGTGAATAATGAGAGAAAAAACCTTGGCTTTTCTTTGCATAAACCGGTTGGGGAAGGAGAGAATGACCAATGCATGATCCTCTATTCTTCCCAAGAAAAAGACTAGGCATGCATGGCTATGGGACTAGGATATAATTGTGTTTTCCACTAAAAATATTTAACACAATAACACCCTAACCCATCCCCAAAATTTCGGTACACTCATCATAAAATGAAAGGTCCATTTTATTTTTTCATTTGTCAATTTTGTCATGTGTCACATGTTACATGACATGTAACACTATAATGTATTTTTAACATATTAAAATCAACATATTAATAAAATATGTCACATACAAAATTAACTAGTAATTCTTAATTACTTGTACCAAAATGGGTCATACAATTATAAACTACAACAACTTGTATTTATAATAAATTATTCATTCTATTTCAATTGTTTCGTAAACAATAATTTTATCTAAGTAATAAAACAATTCGATTACTTAGACTGTATCTCATTTAATCAAATTACAATAAGACACGTTAACTTTACTCACAAAATCATCCGTCAATTTTAAGCAATTTAATTAACTCGTATCGGCATACGATAAAGTAAATAATCAATTAAGAGTATTTCCCTATAGGTATGACCTAAGGGGATCAACTGATCACCACCGTCGCACGACAGTAATGTCAAACTCTAGTAAGCCAATCATTACCGATATGTATGGACCAGTTGACTGTAAAATATTACATCCCACATGTATTCTTAAAATGAGATTTAAACATGTGATCATCATGATCGACAGTTGTGATCGCATTATTATCGGAGGACACTTAATCCAACAATATCCTTATATAAATTATGCCTTAAGAATATAATTTAATAATACGTATTTTTATATAAATGAGTTTTTATATATTACATTTATAAAAATCGTGTTTGAAATAAAATTAATTAAATTGAATAATTCAAAAATATAAAATAAAGTAATCAAACGGTTTAATAAATTTTAAATGTCAAAATGGAAAATTCGTGGGTGTTACAATCACCCCATCTTTTAAAAAGTTCCGTCTTCGAAACTTGAAAGTAGAAATGAAAGGTTATATAAAAATAAAACTGGACTTTTGAAGTCGGTAACCAAAACATTAAAAGCTTACTTATCGTAAGAATTAAAGTTCTTTCAAAAGTTTCAAATAAAATTTCCCGACAGAACCAGATTCTCGTCATAGGAACGGAAGTGTTCTCGTTGCGCATTCAAGAACATCACATTGCAAATCAAAGATACGGCCAAAAACCAAATCGTTTGCATAAATCAAAAATCAAAATACTTCGAAAAACATTAATAAAGAGTTTTCAAAAGTATAAGTCTCCTTCATGGAACGAAATTGCTCTTGTTGTGCACACAAGGGCTCTAACTTTCCAAGTTAAAGACAAATTCAAAACAAAAATCATTCGTCAAAAAGCGTAGGGCAAGTTATTAGACGCCTTTAATAACGAGTCCTAACATCCCATCAACGTTAAAACCAAAAGAAAAAGGTAATCCACTCAAATTTTATTTTGCAAAAGCCAATATAAAGATAAAAGTTTCACTTTTAAACTCAAAAAGGAGTCAAGTGCGTGAAAATGTAACATAAAACTTTGACAAATAAATCATAAATAGATCAAAGTTAGTTAGAATTTGAGCAAAATTAAAAAGCAACTCGGGTATAGAAATCAAAACCATGATAAAGAAGTCTATACTCAAGGAACAAATAGGGAACTAAATCAAATTTTTATTTTCAAATCCTTAAAATAGGCAAAGTTTTGTAAAAGTAACATAAACTTTTAACCACGAACCAAAAACGGTAGCTTGAAACGTTTAGAAGTTGTACGATATGAAAAGTAACTTAGACATCATAAATACAAAGCACGCTAAAAGAGGATCCAAACTTAACTAACAAAAGAACTAGGATGAACTTCCTAGGGGTAAGAGTCGAGGTAAGGCCAACAAGGAAGTCAAAGATAGAGTTTTATAGGTTACCAACATCAAATTTAAAGGAGGAGCATGATGAAGCGAGGAAGAGAGGTATGAACGGTAATGCTTATGGTCGAAGAAGAAGGGAAATTAGACAACAAGGAAATGCCAGGTACTCGAATCTCAAAACTACATCACCCTAAACGATTCCGAAAACTTTCTAATAAACTAAATCTCACAACCACATTACCTCCAAGGATCTCCTCAAGAATAACTTACGCCACTTTACATCTAAGCTACTCCATGAAACAAAGTACTTCACCACACTTGTAATTCAACAATTCCCAATCATTAAACATCCACGTGATTTTAACAAAATAAGACCAAAACTACTAACAAGGCTATAATCATACTAAACAAACGTCAAAAAGTAACATCAATCTAAGTATGGCTATCAAAATCCTAAAGGTATCTCTTTCCAAACTCAAATCATAAACCTTACTCCATGTTTACTCCTAAGGTAACAACGCTCAACCTACTAAAATTTTAAACCCCAAACATAAATAACAAAGCCATGTTCTATAACTTTAGTAACACATGCAACTCATTCTTAACACACAGAATCCACCAATCAATTATACTCGCTTTATCAAGAAACTAGGTACAAGAATCACCAACTATGTCTCATTATACTACCTCAGTCTTCCTAACATCACAACCTCTCAAAACTAGGGTTATGGGTCAACCACAAACAAACTCCACAAAGCCAAATTATCCAACCAAGATTGACATCCCACAAAAGAAAGAGAACTATCTACAAGGTGTCAAGGGAGGATAACCAAGGAGCAGAGGACCAGTTAGGAGGGTACAAGAGTAGCTTGCGAAGTAAAACAAAAGAGAGTTTAGAAGAAGGATAGGCACCAAGAGGTAAAGAATAAGGCAAGATACACAAAGAATAAGGAAAATCTTTGAGGAAGTAGAAGCATCCTTCAAAAGTTGAACACATCTTCAATTTCCGGCAATAGGCACCAAGTCTTGATCTCCACATAGGTAAGCCCACGGTTATTGATCCAAGGGTATAAAAATAATTGACAATCAACAAACATGTTAGGACCTACCACGAAGCATACACAAAGAGACTACCAACTTAGGTCCTTATTTCTACCCATCTCTCATTCATTATTTAAGGTCAAGTTCAAATTTAAATTTGGGGTACACGTGTGTGCTGTTGGAGTATGTGTCCTCGACAATAATGCGATCACATGTTTCAATCTCATATTAAGAATACATAAGGGGAATGTAGCATTTTATTGTCAATTGATCCACATTAATCGGTAATGATTGGCTGACTAGAGTTTGGCATTACTGTCGTGCGACGGTGGTGATCAGTTGATCCCTTAACGTCATACCTCTAAGGAAACATTCTTAATTGACTAATTAATTAATTGTATGACGATACAAGTTAATTAATTCCTTGAAATTGAACAAATGATTTTGTGAGTAATTATACGTATCTTATTGTAATTTGATTAAATAAGATTCGTTCTAAGTAATTAAATTGTTTTATTACTTAAGATTTATTTATTGTTTATGAAACAATTGAAATAAGAATGAATTGATTATTATAAATACAAGTAGTTGTGATTTATAATTATATGACCCATTTTAAGTAATAGTAATTGTGATTTACTAATTAATTTTTGTATGTGATTTATTTTGTTTATATAATGATTTTTAATTTGTTAAAATTGCATTATTTAAACAACATGTCTAGTAACATGTCCAATATGTCACACAATACATATTAGCAAATTGACAAACTTAAAATGGACCCTTATAATGTTAAGGGTGCCGTGTAAATGAAGGAGAGGAGGTTGGTTGTGCTTAATTCTTTTGTTTAGTGGAAGACATCATGATTACCTACTAATCTTAGGCTTCCCTATCTACACTCTTGAGAAGAGAAAAATGCTAAAGGATTGGGCACTCTACCCATGGCCAAAAACCGGTGGCCTCCTCTATACAACTCAAGTAGTGTGTTTTCATAAAAACACTAATTCATTCTAATATTAGAGAAAATTGTTGATTACAGCCTTTTATAAACCTCATTTTGAAAATTACAGCCTTATATAATTTTTTTTGAAAATTACATCCAAAATATTACTTTTCTTCTAAAATTGCACCAACTTGAGGTTTTTGGTGATTTTTGATGATGTTTTTTATGATGTACCCTTTATTATTTGAGAGCCTACTTACCCAAATTTCTTACCTCTCCTTAACACAAACCAATTAATCACCCCAAACATCATAAAAACATCATAAAAATTCACCGGAAAACTCAAGTTGGTGCAATTTTAGAAGAAAAGTAATATTTTGGATGTAATTTTCAAAAAAAATTATATAAGGCTGTAATTTTCAAAATGAGGTTTATAAAAGGCTGTAATCAACAATTTTCTCCTAATATTATTCATTCACTTGAATACAACTTTATCTCTCTACTTCTTGTTGCTGAACAAAAAATAAACTCTCACAAAATCACTAATATTAAACTCTTAATACTAGAAGTATTATATTATAATATTAGTAGTATTTTAAGTGTAGAAATATTAATTCTAGTAATCAAATTAATATTTGTATTAAGGAGGTTTTCTTGGTACAATCCTTGAGGAGAGATTCTAAATTGAATCTTGTTCATCCATTTGGAAAGCTCAAGAACTAAGTAAGGTAGGAGACCTTACTAGTGCCCTAAAAGCCAAAAATACATATGTAAGGAACCAATTTTCTTCACTCTTGTATTTTGTTTTGCATGCATAAGATCTAGAATTAATTTTATGACTAAATTAATTTATCACATATTAAATATGTAAACTTTTGAGATTAACGAATCCCTACAAGTGGTATCAGAGCAACGCGATTGTTGCATGCAAAATCGGGTTAGTTTTTCTGAGTTAAGTTGTTAACAAATAAAACTTGTTATTTAGGATTTATGAAGATAAATCATGAAATAATTTTGCATGTTAAAAGTTTCTGGTCCTAAATGGATTTTAGGTCATATGAGACGATTTATGGATTTTTATTGTTCATTTTATATATTATTGGCATTAAAATGTGATTTTTATGAGAAAAATGTCATTTTTGGACGAAAAATAGCTAAACTTCGAATTTTTCAGTGGTTTTTGGATATGTTTTCACATATATTATCTACTGATGGCATGTTAAATCTCGTGAATAACTAAGTTATTTTGCATGAAATATGGATTTTATAAGCTTAAATTGAATTTAAAGGGTTTATTAGGTTAATATGAGTTAAATTTCGAATCTAGTCATAGAAATTTTATATGTTGTCACATGAATTTTTAGTCAATGTGTGGAAAAATCTTAGACGTATTGTACTTCTTATGCATGATTTATGAATTTTTGAGTAAAAATTCAATAAATAGTGACTTAAATTAGCCTATAATGCTAAAACATATTTCATGAC
Organism: Silene latifolia; assembly: GCF_048544455.1. NCBI lineage: Eukaryota > Viridiplantae > Streptophyta > Magnoliopsida > Caryophyllales > Caryophyllaceae > Silene > Silene latifolia. Next base: position 315,694,252 of record NC_133537.1, read on the forward strand.
TATAGAAAAACGTCAAATATTGTATTTTATCCCAAATTTCAGATCTAAAAGTGAAAAGTTGATTAAAATTATATTTCTCATATTTTAATGGTCTTGGTTGTTAAAACCGATAAACCGCAACGATGTCTTTCTCGAAAATGTTTCGAAATTTTTAACCTAAGTTTTGAACATTATGAGTGTCATGGTATTTTTCCAGAATGTTCATGAGTTTGAATTTCAAATTTTGAAATTATTTGGAATTTTTATAATTTAATTTGGAGTTTATAATATAATATTGTATTTTTGTCCATAATGAACAATACTAAGAAATCAAGTTGAGTTATTGTCAAAATATTAGTGAAGACTAAGTTTTGAGTCCTAAGAAGGTTAGGGTAATTAAATTGAACATAAATATGAATTTATGAGACACTTTGTGATTTTAACAAGTTTATAATCACGCAAATCCATAAAAACCGATGATATATGCGATATTGGCTCTTAAAAGGCGATTTGGCATAAAATTAAGCATGTTCATACATATTATAATGCTGAATTTTATTTATGATTGTCATATTTTTATTTTATATAATTTTGAATTATGTAATTTTACTTAGTATGGCCTTAGTTTTTAATTGATATTACCCGAAATGATGAGAATATCGATTCGGTTGTAATTATTGTGATCTCGTATCACCGTTTTGTAATTTACTAGATTTATTTTTATTTACAAATGTATAATAGGAAATTATGTATTTTTTTATTTATTATTTGTAATTTCCCGGAGTTTCCATGAAGACGGTGTTACCTTGAGATGCGTGCCAAGACCGAAGATCAAGGGACCAAAGGAGTTGGTTTCCGAATTTGTAATAGTTTATTAGATTTACTATTTTAGGAAGGCCATACTAGGACTTTATATTTATGCTTAGCATTTTCTTTATATGTTTGCATGCATAGCCAAATCGCCATAACTACTCATGCATATCATTTATCGAGTCTTCGGCCGTGTCAATTATAATTATCGTAGTTCACCGCTTTAGTTCACTTAAAACGTGATAGATAATATATTGACATGACCTCTCGCTAAAATAATAATTGAGAATTAGCCTTACCAAATAGTAGAACCATAAGCCCCAATTTCATAAGGGAGTTAAGTCGGCTTCACCGTAATACAAACCTTGTTACGTTGGGTAAGTGGGTAATAAAATGTTATTACATCGAAATTTGGATTGAGCTCAACGGAAGTATTCGTGACCGTAGTCGCATGTGTTCCGGGCTAAAGATAAATATTAGAGTAATTTTATCGACCGAGAGTTCTAGAAGTAGAATCGATTAAAGAGTTAATCCACCGAGTTATATTGATAAGGGATGAATCGGCTCATTGTGCCCGAATTAATATGAATTTGGATCTCGGGATCATTTATAACAGTTGGGTAGAGGTCACTATATAAATGCTTAAAACTTGTTTAAAATGTTAACAAGTATTATTATTATTATTAAAACAGTAGATGTTTATTAATTCCTTCATTTTCATTTTGTAGTCAAATTTGTTTTCTCATTTGCAATGGCAACTCCAAATTCAAACGCATCCACTAGCTCGAACACTCTCACCAATGTTTCATGGCTCCGATCCTTCATGGACCGTTGTAATCTAGAAAAAATGAGTCAAACTTCGCCGATTGGGACGCCCAACTTCGCTTAGCCGCGGAGGGTGACGATAAGATTCATTACCTCACCGAGGCCTCTCCCGCCGCACCGACCACTAGGCAAGCCTATGAGACTTACCAAAAGGAGTCGGCCGCGATCAAAAATGTGTTGATTTTTTCTATGGAGGCCGAACTCCAAAGGAGTGCTATAAAGATTAGCACCGCCTATGAGATCTATACGAAGCTTGTGACCTAGTTTTCACAAGCTCCGAGGATCATTCAATATGAAGCGGCATCCGCATTCTTCGATCTCAACATTAAGGAGGGTCAAAAGGTTAGTCCTCACGTGCTCAAGTTTATGGAACATGTTGAGACGTTGAAAATGTAAAAGGTAGACATTCCCGAAGAACTCATCATTGATCGAATTCTTCATTCCTTGAACAAGGTTAAAGCATATGTTCAATTCCGGGTGAATTTTAATATGCAAAACTTGAAAGTTTCCCTCGATGAATTGTACAAAATGCTTGTTCAAGCCGAGAGGGATATGGGGCTAAATGCTAGCACCACCAAGGATGTGCTCAACATCAATCAAAAGAGCAAGGGAAAATTCAAGAAAGGTGGCGCAAAGGGTAAGAAGCCAACCCCCTTTAAGAACAAGGGAAAAGCTTGTGAAGCTAGCTCCTCTAAGCCCAAGAACGGTGCCTTGTTCGGGGACAAATGACACTATTGTAATGGCATTGAGCATTGGAAGAGGAATTGTCCTAATTACCTAGGCGACATCAAAGCTGGAAAGGTTATTCCAGTAGGTAATTTAATTATCCCTATTTTTTTATGTTTCGATCTCAACTTTGATATTATGATACAAGTTGTGATAATTCCCTTTTTATTGTAATTAGGGCATCCGAGCAAGGACAAGGGCAAAGAAAAGCAAGCCTAGAAGATCTTGAGGGAAACTAGATGTAGCCGCCCATGGTGCTAGATCAATGGGAGCTTGGCTTTATTTTGTCTTCATTTTGTGTTGTATTTTGGAATTTTAGAACTATTTTCAATTTCCTCGTTCGACTTGGGAATTTGCTATTTCCTAAAACAATGGTTGTATTTTGGATTTTGGTGACTTGGTTTGCAACCCAAGTCACTTACTTTATCGTATTGGTTGTTCTAAAATTTATCATCAAACATTACTTGCATCTAGAAACATAAGATTATCGACTTAAATTGATTATATAGACGATTATATTGATCGCGTCATTATATGTCCATAAGCTATGAATTCGATTCTCCTTATGTCATAGTGAATAAAAGTCACAACTTACTTATGAAAGATCAATTATGAAGTTAAGATTGAGTTGTTGAACTCATATAAGGGAACATTACCAACCTCATTTGATTCACCTATCCAACTCAAAACATCTTGTCTAAATTATCCTTTTAAAATGTCTCGACAAAATCATTATCAAATAGATATATGATTTATTTTTCCCTCCTTAACCATCATTATTTGTGGCTCAAAAGCTATCTTTGGAGAAATAGGATATTTTTCTAAAGATAGAGTGGGAGTAATTTAGCCACAAGCCTTGAGAAGGAGGATACTACGCGAGGAGACCAAAAGAAGATGTTCTTAAGGATACTACGCGAGAAGACCAAAAGAAGATGTTCTTGAGGATAATGCGCGAGGAGACCGAAAGAAGATGTTCTCGAGGATAATACGCGAGGAGACCGAAATAAGATGTTCTTGAGGATAATACGCGAGGAGACCGAAAGAAGATGTTCTTGAGGATAATACGTGAGGAGACCGAAAGAAGATGTTCTTAAGGATACTACTCGAGGAGACCAAAAGAAGATGTTCTTAAGGAAACTATATAAGGACACCAAAAGAAGGCCTTCTTTTGAAATTTAGATTATGATCTATGAAGTTACAAGAGATCTTAAAATTCGACATTTTACTTAAGAGCCCTATGAAACAAAATGATATCTATGCAATTAAATGGATTTATTTGGGATTGTTGAGACCAATCCAAAGTGAATAGAAGTTTATAATTAAGAGTTGCATAGAGTGGCATGTGGATGTCTACAGAACTAAGTTAATTGTTAACTAAGCTAAGGATTCAAAACATTGCTATTCATTATGAATGTAAGTAAAGTATCAAAGCCACTTCCTAAATGGGTATTTTGAAAGTGATATGTGAATGACATATATGGTTTTGATTAATACTTAGAGAAGCAATGAACATTCCATTATGTAATATTTCCATGGAGAAACATGTGTATACATGGACTTGAGTGGGAGCAAGAGACTGTCATGTTTAGACATGAAGTTTAGTGGGAGCAATCATCCTTCATGAATTGTATAACTTATTACTCATTTGAAAATGACGTACAAATAGGTTTTCAATTATGGATGAAATTAGACATTATGCATATCTATTATAACATGAGATGTTGGACTGGCACGTAGATGGGTATCTTATGATGATAATGATCCTTCTAAAATCAACCAGTTAAGTAGGTTGTTCATGTTGATGAAGTTTGAATTATCATAGTGTTATGGTTATTCACATGAACCTAAGAACTGTTGTCTACATGAATATTATTACTAATGTTTCCGCCATTAGTATAATTATGTACACCATTATGCATATGTCCTAGATGAATTAAATGCTTGGAGCATGATAAGTCGATAACAAGTCTACCCATATGAAAGTTGTTGGTAAGCCTTAAGGAACCGTCATGAATTCTCTAGGAGAACTAATGATTTGTTCTATAGTTTGGAAGAGAAATAAGTTGTGTGTTAAGAAGTTACACAAACTCAAGTTTCCAAACTCATTTGGATTTGTGTAAATCCCAGGCAGATTATTGACATAAGGAGTACACGACTAGAAAAGAGTATTCTATTGTCATCCATTGCAAGTTTCTAAGAAATGAACCTAAGTGCGTTGTGATTAAGTGGTGGACGTTAAAACTATAAGTAGTGTTGTCTACCGAAACCCACATCACAAGTTATGTGATAACACTAATAACTTCTTTTAAGCTTAAGAACCTATGTCTAGTATGAAGTCTACACATGTACTTAGTAAAATTCATGCTATAAGGGATAACATGAAGTTGAAGGAAAACGCAATTCAAAAAGTTTGAATACATGGACACATGGTATGTTCACAAACTAAACTTTTATTGCGTCATACAAGTGCATAAGTGCACTAATGATTATAAGACATGGAGTAGCAACATGGTATTGACTACTCATGTGTGATAATCACATTTATTGTTTGAGTTATTATTAACTCATCTTATACCTTGTTACATCCAAATGGGATTGTTGGGACAATATTGAACCCCATTAAAGTGAACTGGATTAACATAGTATTCGTCCCTAGTTACTTACATGAGGTGACATCTCGAAGCAACTAGAGTGTGATGCGATTGATGGCAAGTTCAAGTGCCATAGAGTCATAAGAGATGACTAGTCGATCACATAGACAGACTGTGAGGGACACACTGTCGGACCTATGACCGCTTATAGAGTTCTGGCAATTTTTATAGCCTGGTCGTGGCGAGAGCTACTATGGTATTCTTATGAGTTAATTCTTTGACTAATGACTGTTCGCCTAAGATGGCACAGTTTCAGAATGACTTTGATTTATGTTCGGCGACCTTCGTAATTGGGGTCTAATGGGCATGTTTTGGGTCATGATGAGCTGTGGCTAATCGAAGGGAAGAGTGCAATAGGAATTGTCCATCCCCGTCAGGGTTATCTTATATCTCAAGGCCACTCGAGGAGTAATGAACTGAAAATGCGTGGCCATGCTCGGAAGGTATCTATGGTAGATAACTCCGGTCAGACAGTTGTTCTCCAGCTCGAGGAAACCACTCACGATATGATCAAATGCAAGTACGACCTGCAAGACACCTTGCATTGAGTGGGAGATAGTAATAGGACAAGAGAATTGGTGACGCACACTTGTCGCGGACAAGTGGGAGATTGTTGGAGTATGTGTCCTCGACAAAATGCGATCACATGTTTAAATCTCATATTAAGAATACATAAGGGGAATATAACATTTTATTGTCAACTGATCCACATTAATCGGTAATGATTGGCTGACTAGAGTTTGACATTACTGTCGTGCGACGGTGGTGATCAGTTGATCCCTTAAGGTCATACCTCTAAGGAAACATTCTTAATTGACTAATTAATTAATTGTATGACGATACAAGTTAATTAATTCCTTGAAATTGAACAAATGATTTTGTAAGTAATTATACGTATCTTATTGTAATTTGATTAAATAAGATTCGTTCTAAGTAATTAAATTGTTTTATTACTTAAGATTTATTTATTGTTTATGAAACAATTGAAATAAGAATGAATTGATTATTTTAAATATAAGTAGTTGTGATTTATAATTATATGACCCATTTTAAGTAATAGTAATTGTGAATTACTAATTAATTTTTGTATGTGATTTATTTTGTTTATATAATGATTTTTAATTTGTTAAAATTGCATTATTTAAACAACATGTCTAGTAACATGTCCAATATGTCACACAATACATATTAGCAAATTGATAAACTTAAAATGGACCCTTATAATGTTAAGGGTGCCGTGTAAATGAAGGAGAGGAGGTTGGTTGTGCTTAATTCTTTTGTTTAGTGGAAGACATCATGATTACCTACTAATCTTAGGCTTCCCTATCTACACTCTTGAGAAGAGAAAAATGCTAAAGGATTGGGCACTCTACCCATGGCCAAAAACCGGTGGCCTCCTCTATACACACTCAAGTAGTGTGTTTTCATAAAAACACTAATTCATTCTAATATTATTCATTCACTTGAATACAACTTTATCTCTCTACATCTTCTTGTTGTTGAACAAAACATAAACTCTCACAAAATCACTAATATTATTCTCTTAATACTAGAAGTAGTATACTTATAATATTAGTAGTATTTTAAGGGTACAAATATTAATTCTAGTAATCAAATTAATATTTGTATTAAGGAGGTTTTCTTGGTACAATCCTTGAGGAGAGATTCTAAATTGAATCTTGTTCATCCATTTGGAAAGCTTAAGAACTAAGTAAGGTAGGAGACCTTACTAGTGCCCTAAAAGCCGAAAATACATATGTAAGGAACCGATTTTCTTCACTCTTGTATTTTGTTTTGCATGCATAATATCTAGAGATAATTTTATGACTAAATAAATTGATCACATATTCAATATGTAAAATTTTGAGATTAACGAATCCCTACATGTGCGTCGGGAGCAACATGGGCTCTGATACCAACTGTGAACCCCCGCGATAAAGCGGAAAATATAACTTATATAATTAAGCGGAAATTAGGAAAGTTTTGAAACTTATAAAATTTAAAGCGTGGGTTCATTAAAACCTAAAACACAAATAAAGAATGCGGAAATAAAGATTAAGTTATACAAACGTGATAGTCAAAGATGAGAGAAAATATATCCCTCGAATAACAATACAACACAAGGTGAGTCTAACCAATCCTAATAAAATGACTACTAGTCCAAGGTGCTCGCTAGCTCACACGTCTAAACCCCACAAATGCCTCTGCACAAACCTGTCATTCATGTAAACATGAAAGCCACAGTCAGTGGGGAGTTACTCAAGGTTCTCCCAGCCACAAAATGTCGAAACGAACATAACAAAGAACATAAACGAATAATCATATTAGATAAGATATGAGTGAAACGAATTATAACTAAACATGGGATCATACGTGTTTAAACCAACAAGGATAAGAGAGATGATGGAATAAACAACTAAGGCATAAGCAGCAGTAAATATATGGAGAAGAAAGACAAGGAAGCAGACACGACCACTTAGCCACGATCACGTATTTCAAGGAGATATGACAAAGGTAACCATCCAAATAATGCAAGACATTTATCACTCTTAGACTATAATTTCCCCGGGTAGGACTACGATAATAATACGGTCCTAGTCTAAATCTGCAGATTCTCAGGTGTACATCCCGATTCGACGTGCGCCAGCACAGCATGCACCCAAGACTCGACTACTAAGGAGACCGAGTACCCCAATCGCCAGAACAGCATGAAAGTGGCGGAAAGACTAAGATAAAGCTCACTTGCCAGAACAGCACAAGTGGCCAAAAACCGTACTTGCCAGAACAGCACAAGTAGGCCAAAACTGTACTTGCCAGACAAGCACAAGTAGGTCAAACCTGTACTTGCCAGAACATCACTAGTAGGGTGGAAATGTATGTCAGGCACATACGATGGTATTTAGGCATTTTTACAAGAATACGATTCTGCCAAATGAATACACAAAATGACATGAATCAACTTGGAATGAGAAAAATAAGAGAACTGAGCAATTAATGGACCAAGTAAATTATTCCATGCCAATTTATCCTCATAAGCGTGAATTAGCAACTTATTTCTTAAATACTTGTCACTTGAATAAAAATGCAAATAAACGGAAATGAACCATTTATAATAAGCAAAATAAGAATTTAATTCTAAATGACTCAAACGTAAGATAAACCATTTATCACTTATAAAGTATAAATAATTAAATTGGACTCATTTTAAGATGAAAACATGGCATTCCACATAGAAATGAGATAATTAATGAATGAAGTACACACTTATAAAACATGTGAGGAATATATAATAATGGACGATATTCAACGAATTACGTTTTATAACGCACGAGATGAGATTTAAATAAATAAAATACTAATATAAACCGACTCAACAAGGCACGCAACACGAGGATAGGCCACGGCTCAACCATGGCCATACCTCTACACGTGACTAGGGCCACAACCGCCCAACCCTAGCCACTGCCTAGGCCGCACCTGCTCAGGCCACAACCCGTCACCAGGACTTCACTTAAACAACCACTCATCTCCGCCATTGTAACTACCCAAATCAGTCATCAAAACCACGCTTGACTGTCCCAAAACAGCCCGTGTTTCTGCCCGAACCCGTGCCAAAACAACCCAAGTTCCTACCCATAAAATCATGTCACACCAGTCCATTTCACCCCGGTCCATTTCCGTCCTAGAACAGAGTCGTAACATCGCAACTTCGGTCCTCACACTCCCGTCCCAAACAGACTCAGAAATGCGTATAACCCGTCAACAAACCTCGACATGTACTTGTCTTAAACCCTGCATAGGAAACCCGCCCCACCAATAGCATTTTACCGCTTTAAACTCAGCATTTTATAGTCCCAAAGTCGACACTTTTAGCCACACATCAGTCGCATGAACCGTCCCCAACAACAACCGACTAAACTACCGGAAACCATGCTAAACACGGCTCCAAACAGAGTCCCCAAGCCGTCTATTCAACTCAAAATTACGACCCAAATCAAGACTGACATGGAAGGTAATGAAAATAGCACTAATCATTTCAGCCATGAACATGCCATAAAAAAATCAGTAAGAAGGGCGAAATATCGACTCATATCGAGTAACCTATCACCGTTACCTTAGCTTCTCGAATTTCCGGGGAAAACGTCCAAAAACATGAGCCTTTCTTTAGTCTTCAAGGTCTTCAACTAAAAGGAGGAAAAACGAGTTGTTTAAGACGAGAATCCGAGTTGTCTTTTAAGACGACATTTTCAAAAACTCAACAAAATCGAAGCTTTCTTACCTTGAAAGAATGAGGAAGGAAAGAGGAAGAGAATGGTGTGAAAATTAGAGGAAAAGGTTGAGAAATGGAGTCGGGATCTAAGGTAGAAGGTGACGGAAATGGGTGTACGGGCTCTGCTGGTCATTGTTGCTGCTGCTTTTGTTTTTCGAAAGAAAGAAGAAGGAGAAAATGCGGGGGATGGGGGCGGGACAACAACAACAGTAATATTAATGATACTAACATATATAATAATAATAATAATAATAATAATAATAATAATAATACATATATACATATATATATATATATATATATATATATATATATATATATATATATATATATATATATATATATATAAATGAATTATTTAATGGTAGCGTGTAAGAGGGTAGGGGAGCGTGTTGTCGGTTTCTGGTTGGTTCGGATTAAGCTAGGTACAAAGTGAAATGTGACGGTCCATGTTAGACGGAAATTACGACAGAAATTATTATTATTACTGTCACTATTATTGTCCGATCAAAATATATATATATATATATATATATATATATATATATATACATATATTCTTATATAAATTATGCCTTAAGAATATAATTTAATAATACCTATTTTTATATAAATGAGCTTTTATATATTAGTTTATAAAAATCGTGTTTGAAATAAAATTAATTAAATTGAATAATTCAAAAATATAAAATAAAGTAATCAAACGGTTTAATAAATTTTAAATGTCAAAATGGGAAATTCGCGGGTGTTACCGACTGGCAGTGGTGACTTGCTACCTTCCCTTTTCATTTTGGGGGGCTTGGTGTGTATGCTGCTGGGGATGTTCTTCATTGTGCCTTCCTTGCTTCTCGTTTGCAGTCTACTGGGTTGCAGGCTAAGCTTCTCCGCCCTTCTGGTATTCTGGCGCCTGGACCAACCTTTGATAGGGCCGTGAGATTGTTAAATAAGACTATAGGTTCTGACCTTTTGAGTAACCCGAGTGAGATCGCTGTCCCAAAAATTATGAAGAAATTGCCAGACATATATTTCACGATGGTTGTTCCTACTGCAGAATCTGAGTTCTCTTTGACTTCTCGTCAGGTAGCTTTGTGGAAGTCTCAGCATGGTTCCCACACTTCTGATTGGCTTCGGGCGGTCCCTATTTATGGGTTAGGGCAGATTATGAACGGGAGGACTTATTGGTGTGTGTTTAGCTATCGATTGGGTATTCCTTTATTTTCTGTGTCTAGACCTTGTTCTGCTTGTTTGCGGGTCTTTGATGAGGACATCGATGGAGATCATGCCGTGTCGTGTGTTGGTACTCTTGGTATCAAGCATCAACATAACCTTATTCACGACACCCTTTCTGACATTTGCTTCCGCTCTGGGATCTCTGTTGGTATGGAGGTGGATATTGGTTTGATCGATGGGCATGATAGGCCCCTGCGTCCGGAGGATCTTTTGCTTTATTCTTGGGACAAGGGATGGGATGTGTGTGTGGATTTGACTAGATCATCTCCTTTGACTCAGTCCGGGATGTCTGACTTTATGCCCGGACGCGTGGTAGTTGATGCGGCTCAACTAAAATGCGCCAAGTATCAGAGCTTGTGTGAGGCAGTTGGCTATGGGTTCTTACCCTTTTCTTTCTCTTCTTTGGGGGAGTTGGGGACAGAAGCTGTGGCCCTACTCAAGCGGATTCAGAAATTTTCTGTGTCCCAGGATGTCGGTGCTCGCGTTGCTGCTTTTATTTTTACTAGACTTAGCTTTGCTACCAATTTCCTGTAAACTTTTGATTGATTAATAAAAGTTTGCGTTTTTTTAAAATAATAATAATAATAATAATAATAATAATAATAATAATAATAATAATAATAATTATTATTATTATTATTATTATTATTATTATTATTATTATTATTATTATTATTATTATTATTATTATTATTATTATTATTATTATTATTATTATTATTATTATTATTATTATTATTATTATTATTATTATTATTATTATTATTATTATTATTATTATTTGGATCATATGAGAATGGCACAAGCGTGAGAACGGTGAGAACGGCTGTCAGCCGTTGATCTACTCTGACGGATTCTAATCCAACGGCCTAGATCACGCGCTTCTTTTCCTGTCTTTCTCTTACGATTTAAATACTTTCTTTTCCTGTATTTTCTCTCACTCTAAGCTCTCATAGTTACTGTTTGCACTTTCTCTCTCTAATTTCAGCATGAAGGTATACACATTCTTTAGCTTTATTTTTTCCGATTTTGTCCGAAATTTGTCCAGTTCATTTCAGTTTATTCCGATTTCCCCTAAATTAATGTATCTGTTGGATTATATCGAAATGTTTCATTTACATTTTATCGGAATTTGTATCTGTTGTATTGTTCGTTGATTATGTAACTTATTAAGCATTTTGATTCGTGCTTTGTTTAGTTTGACCTAATTTGTGATTCTTTCGGTATTTTTAGTTGAATTTGTAGTAGTATTACATTTTTTTCATTTCTTCCTAACTGTAGCATATACTTTGACCTAATTTGTCGATTAAGTGGATTACGTCCTTCTTTGTCGATTTCATGTTGCTAATCACGTACATAGTAGCACTTGATGTCTATTACTTTTGGTCTACTTATAATATACATTTGATCTGTTGAGTATGTACATTGAAACTGTATAGGCTGTTCATTCATCTCAAGCTGTATATGTTTAGGTTGTATTGACTTCAATTTCAATATTAATGTCATTAGCTCCGTATTCTGTGTTAATGAACATTAACGTTGTATTGAATGCCCATTTATCCTGAATTAAATGTGATTACTGATTTCCTCAAGTATGTCCATACCCGTGCATCTGAACTTATTTCAATACAAGCTTATTTCATTCACTTTAAACAGTTCTTATATTAGTCATATAGTGTCCTTATCTTTATTTTGGAATTGATTCTTCTTAATATGCACTTGAAGCGCAAAGGCAATTCTCCAACTGTTACACGTCGTACTTCTCCAAAGTTGAACAACCTTAGTCCTGCTCCACAACATCCTACTCCAAAGATCCCTCATATTACCACCCAGATGTCACCTAAAACCTTTGTTGAAGTCCTTGAACACCTTGATTACAATCAATGGCGTGCTTTAGAAGATATTAACTTCTTGGGATTATTCTGGCTAAGGGTAACAAGGTTGCCTTTACGCCTTGGTTGTTGGTTAATTGAGAAATACAACCCATATTCTTATTTCATCATTCTACCTGATAAGCAGCTCCTTCTCGTGTCTACTTCATGTATACATGATGCTGTCGGACTCCCGAGTGGACCAAAACCTGTTTTACTTTCATGCTTCGGTGAAAAGAGGATCCAAAATTTGACAGTTTTTATGCGCAATGGAAAGCTCAATTTGATGTAGATGGTCAAGTGCTTATCAAGACCTTTGCAGATCACATTATTAGTAGTGATGATTGTGGTGATCAGTTTAAGATTAAATTTATGGTCCTTGCTGTATCTTTGTTGATGCGAAACAACCAGAAGTCATTTGTCAATCACCATGTCCTTAAATCGTTGAAGAATGTCTCTGACATTAGGAATCTAGATTGGTGACAATTTGTAATGGAGAGTTTAAGGTTCAATAAAAAGGAATGGGTGAACAAGGAAAAGAAGAATCACTTCGGCGGGCCTCTCTTGTTTCTAATGGTGCAAATCTATTGTCACTTATATATTCTTAGTTATGGTTTTTTTACCTGCCATTTTCCAGTAATAATTCTGTTTTTCTTGCAACTTGTTTATGTTGATCGTGTTGTTCATGAAAAATGATTTGTCCAACGAGATTACTACACTCTTATAAATTGGACAACTGCTGCACTGTTTTCGAGGGAAAAACAAGAGATGCAAGCTGGTCAGTTTGGTCTTGGTCTGTAAAAGCTCCATCGATCGAGACATTTGGTTCTCCACGCAGAAAAGTAGTTGAAAAGATACGAAGCCTGGCTCGTGGTGTTATTCCTGATCATAAATCTCCAATTTCGTAATCGTCTCCGGAGGTATATACATTTACCTTTGCTATTATCTAAAATTTACTTACTGGTTATATTAAATGTTCTTTTGAATATTTATTTTTGGATTAGAGTGAATACTTTAGTCTTTAGTGGTCATTTACACATGTGCTTGCTAAAGAAGCACTAACAAACTGTTCTACCTTACTACTTAAATTGGCCCTAAACATTAGTGGCATATTTTTTTCTTAGATGTCCTTATTTACATATGTACTTTTGGATTATTACAAATGTCCCTTGTTAACAATAAAGATGTACCTTTCTATTCGTACAAATGTTGCATTATTTATTACAACTGTGCTCCTTTCCAAACAGATATGTCCTTTGATATTAAATATACTATCTCTTATCTTGGAGTTTGCAGAAGACTATGCTGCTACATCAGAGAAAGTTATACAAGATATGGTTCTACTAGATGAGAAATACTCGGCTGGTTCGCAGTGTTTTCCAAATGAACAATATGTAAAACAGACCCATTCAACAACTGAATTTGTATACATGACATATGGGGGTGGTTTTGGGGATATGTTGTCCGAACCGCCATGGTTATCTGATTCACATGAGGAGGAACAGTTGATTGCAGTCACAACAGCGGCAAAGAATGCTTACAGATTGAAACTTGAACGTGCCAAAAAAAAGAGCATATTGTACTAATTGGAGGAATACATTTGTACGTGTCGTTGGTGATTTCTCTTTTGATTTAGGGTTAGAAAAAGGATTTTGCTGAAAACGACGCAAGGTTAGCTGCAGCTAAAGGGGTTGGTGCATCAAACAATCGTGGTGCTGAAAAATGTGCAGTGCCTACAAATGATGCTCGTAAAGGAAAGAACTTTGCACTTTCAGCGGCTCGCTCTTCTTTACCTCCTAGTCATGAAAAAAGGGTTCGTTCCATGAAAAAAACCTAATAACATACCTCCATCTACTGTCAAACAACCGCCATCTATGTCTCATCTACTGCTTTCTGCTATTGAAGATGACACCAGTCCATTAACACCTCTTATTGCGTTACACCTTCAACTGTATGAATATGTTTTTAGTGACCAGGGCATTACCAATCGTCAGTCCAGGTAATTAAAAATATAAATTTATAAAATTAACATTTTGTCAATGTTATTTTGTACCTGATAGTAATTTCATATTCTTTTCTTATCTAGTAAGTACTTATACACCTACAAGACTTATTTAGCAACGCGACTACATTTGTGGTCTTTAAAGCCTTCTCAACATGTTTCAAGTACTGTCATTGATTGTTGGTCATAATATTTGAATTCCAAAGTGTAGATACCTCATTTTTGCACCTCCCGCCAAACACCCAGTGATGATTGGGCCGCATGTTTAGCATATGCCGCGATTTTATGACGTTTCGTAAATCGGTTAAAAAAAGGTAACTCATACACTTGTGTCTACTCCTTGGTTGTCGTCTAGTTGTCATTACGGTCGTTTTGGCAGTAATTAGAGTTCATTTGGAGTCCGGGTCAAAAACCTTCTTCATTTCCTAAAACCGTCAAATCCCGAGTCAAAAAACAATGTGCTTGTCTATCTATGGTTAGGATGTCATAAAACGTTGTGGATATATCTCATTTTGAGTCTCATATCACTTCTTTGGGCTAAACATAAAGTTTACATTACAAAATGTGCATTTCATTTAGTTAAAATAACAACCCGACTATTAGGCCCATTTTACGAGGTGATAACAACTTTTTTAGGTCTGCCCTATTTCACAGAAAGTTCTAGATCTTTATCTTAGCATTCCAACGCCACCAAAATCACCTTAATCCGAGTCTTATAAAGAAAGTTATGCCTAAAATACGACAGGCTGTCAAACGCGTTTCCTCGTGCAGAAGAACCCTACCCGAGAAAGGACGCAGCAAATGCTGCGCCTCTTCTAAGAGACGCAGCTCCTGCTGCGTCTTTTCTCAGGGCTTTCTTTTTGTCCAAGTTTCCGTGTTTCAACTAAGTCGGTTATTTCCGGACCTTTCTTTCCTATTCCTTTCCAAATTCTACCCTTACCATAATTCCTCCGTGTGTTTAGTATAAATAAGGACCTTCGTTCCTCATATTTTTCACGCGAGTGTCCGCCCTTCTCTTCTCCCTTTGCATTCTAAGTCCATGCTCTAAGCTTTCGACGCCTACGTGCTTGATAAAACGACCACGTAAGCTCAGATCATTCTGAGTACCAGTCACGTTTGCATGACCGACCAATTTGACCACTACACCATAATCAATAATTCAATTTATTTTAAATCCTTTTTCAAGGGTACTTTCATATTTGCATTAAAGTTCGAGTCGAGTTACCACTAAAAAACTGATTTAGTTAAATCTCGCGACGCTAACATGTAAGTCTGAGGGTGTAAAATCTCATCTTAATTTTGTTTTTATTTTCTGTATTATAATTAATGTAAGAATTTATGTCATAAGCATGCTCAAAACCGTCTTTTAAAATCACCTTTTAAAACCTTTTAAAAAAAATAACACAGATCTGACGTGGGGAAGAATCGCATCAACTGATGCGCTTTCTGGAAAGGGCGCAGCATCTGCTGCGCCTCTTCCAAGGGCTGCTTTCGGTTGCTGCACTTCTTCTTCTTCCTCGGGTTTTTGTTCATTTCGTCTTTTATTTTTCTTTCTTCGTTCTTTCCCTTATTTCACCTAATAATTTTCAAATTAGTTTTTATGAATCCTTTTCAATAATTTTCGACTTAAATCCCTTATAATTAATATTTGCGGGTTTTCGTCACAAATTCATATCCGGATTTTGGAGACTCGATTTATCCGTATCAAGTCCTTTGAATTCGTCTTTGTACATATTTCTCTTTATGTTTCATATTTTGTTTTCTTTTATTTTCAACCGTCTTTAATTCAAGTTTTGTATATAAATCAATTCCGGCATCGTATCAATACTAACCATATTAAACCCTTGTATTCTCATTTTTAATTCGTTTTATAACAATATTAGTATGCATGTAATCTGTTAATCACTTCAACATGAGTTCTAATATCAATAATCGACCTTAAATTACCAACGAACATTAACAAACCGCGAGTCTGACTTTCACAGTCAGAACCCAACTCAAGAACAGACGCATAAAGTGTTGCGCCTCTTCCAGAGGACGCAGCAGATGCTGCGTCTGTTCTGAGGTGGTTTCTACCTCTGAACTCGTCCTGTTTTGACGTAGGGTTTCTAATTAGGATTTTAATTAACTATTATTCTTATTATCACCATAATTCAACATATTTTCCATATTCTCTATTTTATTTCCAATTTTCCTTATTTTCCTAATTTCTTTATTTCCAATTTTCCTTATTTTCCTTATTTTCCAATTTTCCTTATTTTCCTTATTTTCCCCTTATTTTCCTTATTTTCCATTTTTTTCCTTATTTTCCAACTTTTCTTATTTTCAAATATTCCTTATTTAAATCAATTTCCAATTTCCTTATTTTTCCTAATTTTCTAATTTTCCTTATTTCATTTATTCTGTTCATTTATTTCTAAAACTCTTTTGGGCATGTTTATGACGCAAATTTCAATTATCAATTGTAATTTATTTCTTTATTTCGTATTTATTTTGTATGATTTATTTACTTGTTCTTCACATGTAATTAATCTAACTTCCTAATTCGACCCAATTGATTGCCTAATTATTTGTCCACCGACTTAGTTAATTTTCACATGTTAGGATCAAAACGTTGTTTGTTGCATTGCATGCATATAATCGTCAACATATCGAGTATGAATAATTTCCCTAATCATTAGTAGAGGCCGCTATCGAGGCGGGCGGGATTAGGTGTTCATTAAAAGGACTTCCTAATACGTACCCTCACCCCTTACTCCAGATCTCTGTGAACATCCGTGTTCATTGGCATCCACGAGAGTCATTCTAGACATAGAATGCTAAGGGTAACGAGTTCTTAGTGTTCATGTCACTACTTTGTGTCTTGACATGACACGAGGTATTCGAACGGCTCCAATTTCCCATAAAAATTGGTGGCGACTCCACAAATGCAAACGCTTATTCCCAAGCGCCCCCGTGGCCCATGTCCACAGTTTGGCGACTCCGCTGGGGAGTAATACAGTTACGTGTTTCCGAGGGTGAAACTTGAACAAGGTTAGTGCTGGAGTTAGTATCCTCCACAATAGTGCGTTAGCATAATAAATCTCATTAATGGAATATCATCAGATATTTAATTATTTGATCCTCGTCAGTTGATTAACGTAAATCGATAATGGTTGGCTGACTAGAGTTTGACGTTATTGTCGTGAGACGGCGGTGATCAACTGACCCCTTTCGGTCACACCTATAGGAACGAACCCCAATAGACAACTAATTAATTGCATGAGATACAATTTATTTAGTCCCTTGATTTGTAGACTAAAAGGTTAGTCAATTATTTTAAGAGAGAATTCGAGTTGCGAACTCGAGGATTGACAGTTATTATTTAATTATGTGATAATTGAATAATAAATTTTGGGAGACGGGTTTTAGTTAATTAATTGTTAATTCACTAAAATTGTACTAATTGATTAATGTGATTAATATTAGTACGTAAATAATATGTGTAGTGGTACACGTATATTTACGGAGTGATTTGGACGAATTAATTATGGAAGTATTTAAACATGAAACGATGTTTAAAATAAAATTACACGTATTTGTGCGACAAATATAAGAACCAACATGGACCCGTAAATGGGAAAGTGGACCGTGTAAAATAGAGTAGTGGATGATTAGTAACATAATCATTTCACCTTACTTTATATACTACCATAAGTTATCTTATATTGTTTTTGCATGTGATGTAAGATAAAATAATGTAAAATAATTGAACACTCTTCCTCACCTAACACTCCACCCCCACCGGTTTTGTCCCCCATATAGACCAAATTTGTTGTTCATTTTTATCATTCACTTGTGCACTTTGCATGTGATTTATTTGGTCTTCTTCTTCTCTCTAAAAATAATACACATCTCTACTAAGATTGTTAGTATATATATTAATATTTACTAAGAGAGTTAGTAATATTAAAATATTATCAAGGGTATAATAATAACAAGTTTCTAGTTAATTACTTGTTATTATTTTTGAGATTAAGTTCTTGGGTGCATCTTGAAGGAGATTTTCTCTTTGAAGATTAGTAAGGAGGTTCGTCCATTTTGTATAAGCTCAAGAACAAGCTAGTAAGGTGAACTAGTTTGTTCCCATTTAACCATAAAATCAATGTAAGGAAATTATTTTTCCTTCAACTTTCATTTTCATGCTTTTATATTTGAATGCATATTACATAGATCACCTAAATGATAAATTATGAGATAATTTAATTTTTATTAGAGAGTCTAATATGGATCTATGATCTTTCAAGTGGTATCAGAGCTTGGCTTGTAATTTGCATGTTGATTTTAAGCATTTTAATGAATTATGAGATAATTTATAAAAACTCCAAAAATTTTGTTAGAAGAGGTTTTAGCATGAAATTTTTGAGGCATGCATACCTACTGATCTTAAAAGGTTTGTGGTTAAGTTTGGTGATTTTTGAAGTTATTTTGCTATTTTTAATGTATTTTGGTAGAAAACCGAGTCAAAATGCCGTATTTTAGTTAAAAATTGACTAAAAATAGTTAAATATTGATTCGGTGCATGGATTTTTTATGTTATTTCATGCATGTTTTCTACTGATTGTATGCAAAAAGTTGAAGGTTGGTTCGAATTTGTGCATGTTTATTGATTTTATGAGGTAAAAGTCGATAAAAGTGAAATTAATTAATCATAATTTCGAAACATTTGATTCTGCCCATGATAAATTTATGTACATTTAAAATATTATTTAAATGTTAAAAGTGAATTTTAATTTGTATTTTCACCTTGTTTTGATGTTTATTGGTTTTAGTGGTTAAAAATCGATAAATATCGATCTTTTTCTTCATAAAATTTATCCGGAAATTTTGGGCAATTTTTCTGACATTTTGGTGTTCTTGGGAGTGTTCCAGAATACTAAAAAGTTTTGTTTCAATTGTTTGGGTAATTTTTCAATTATTTTGGATTTTTACTTAAATATTATGATTTTACCGATTAAATTAGCAAAATATCACCAAATCAAACTAATTATTTATCATAAAATTAGTGAGGACTAATTTTGAGGTTCAAAACAGTTTGGACATTTAGTTTGAACTTAAATGAGATTTAAGAGTTGATTATTGATTTTTACATGTTAAAAATCGATTAAATCCACAAAAACCGAGATGGATACCAACGAATGATAGATAGGGCGATTTTGGCATCATTTTACAGCATTTTAAGCATATTTATTTAAGTTGAATGAATTATTGTCATTTATTTAAAGTATTTATCTTGTTGTACCTAGTATGGCCTAGTTAATTTTAATCGTTATTACCCGAAATGAATGGGAATATCGATTTGTTTGTAATTAAATACGATCTCGTATCGTCGGTTTGTAATTAATTAATAGTTTTATTTATTTTATTAATTAATGTATAATAGGAATAGCTATGTAATTCAATTGTAATAGTTATTTTGACCGGCGTTTCCAAAAGACGGATTACATCGAGACGGAGTCTATTTTTGGAAGGTGTTCCACATCCCACAAGAAGAAGCCACTTATGGAATGAAGAGGCAAGGGACCAAGGAGTTAGTTTCCGAAACGTAATAGACTAGTTTTTATTAATTAGGTGGCCATACTAGGATTTATTCATATGCTTACATGTTTGCTTGTTTTATTTTCGCGCATGCCAAAATCGCCATTCACATGCATTTTATTTTCGCGGTTGTCAATTCACGTCATTTACATTCACTGAATTAATTCACTTATAAGGAATTTATGACTAAATTGACAAGATCTCTCACATAACTAAAATTGAGATTAACCTTACCAATTAGTAACACCTATGAATCTCTTGTTCATTAGAGCCACGCTCGCCCAAGCGGGGTGTTCTCTTTTTACCTTGGGCAAGTAGGGTGGTAAACGGTTATCACACGCTAAAATTTGTTGGACTCAACGGGATATAAGACGGTCTTGTGTTCCGGGGCTAGTAGATGGATTTAAGGAAATTCGTCGACCAAGAGTTCTAGAGGTAGAATTAGTCAACGTGACTTACTGAATTTACACAATTATGGGATGTTTCGCCCAAGCGATGCTCATTTTTGTTTAATATTTGGGTCTTGGAATCATTTATATAATTTAGTGGTAAGTCATTATATAAATGCTAAAACTTGCTAAACATGTTTTTACAAGTAATTTTAAAACAATGGATGTTAATTTTTCCTTTTTGTTATAGCTGATGCCTGTCGTTGTGTGCACCAAAAATAATATTTATAATACCTATTAAAACTAACAGAAGTTAGTGGTAACAGGGTCGAACCACAGAGAGGCGGGGGAGTTTATAGTTGCTTTCAATTTTAGTCAAAGGGTAACAGTTGTGGGGGTTTTGGATTGATTAATAACTAACTAAGTGCAAATAAAAATAAATAAGACAATAAAATAAATAATAAAATAAAGGTGTGAACAAATAATGAAAAGGAGCTAGGATGATCGGGTCACTATAGCTACGATGGCAAATAAGTCTAGGTAGGTCTCGAAATACAGTCGTGAGTGATGGGTATGACAAGTCCTCTCGGTCCAAGTCAACTAATAGCCCCTTTCGGTCTATGCTATCAGTCCCTAGATTTCACTAATACTAACTTTCGTTCTTGACTAGTGATCCTAATGCCTAAATTACATTATCTTTCGATCTAGCAATTTAGCCGTCTTAATTCGTTAATTTAAGTCCTTCCCTATCTTTCGATCTACGGGTTGGTCAAAACTAAGCATCTAACAAATCTCCGCTAGGTCTCATTGATAGATATTGCACTTAATGATTCAAACGAAGCAAATCAGACACGAAGTCAGTCGATCGACCAGCTACCCCAGTCGACCGACCAACCGACTCAGTCGACCGACTGGTTAAGCCAGTCGATCGACCAAGCCCTAAATCAGGGTGACCTATTCTAACGCCATCTATGCCATAGCTCCCCTACATCCTAGCAATGGTGATTTAGCTAGACATAATGAAAGTAATTATAGCAACAAAATTAACAAATATAACAATAGAATTCATAATCGAAATAATTAAACCAATAACTAACATGAATCAATAATACGGCCTTGGGAATCCTAACTAGCAATTCTAACTACGGAGGAATTAAAGATATAAACTGAAATAAGGAACAGAAAAATACCGATAGAAAGAAGAGAAGAATCCGGAAGCACGAACGAAAATAAATTGTATAGAATGAAATGAACCCTAATTATTCGATACTTAGAATCTGATGATGAATGACTTAAAAACTGAATGATTAATACATGAGGGTTGTGTTACGTTATATAGAAGAAGTAACGTAACCTAATTTCCTAAACTTAAGTACAATGGGCTTCTCGTCTTTTAATTCACGCATCAGCTCGTGGGGTGGTCGATCGACCACTTGTACCAGTCGATCGACCAAAGGTGCTGTACAGAATTGCATTCTGACGATTCCTGCAATGCGCACCGATCTTAAAACAGCTGTCATTTCTTCGTTACTTGGTCAAATCAGGCGTTCTACGCGGCGTTGGAAAGCTAAGAGGATAAGCGTTCACCTCCTATTAGAATCACTTGATTATCGGCTCTAAAACTCGAGATATGGCCATCTGAAGCAGGCTGCAATATCGTGAAGTGCTTCTTTGCTTGTTAAACTCGTATGCACCCATGCTTTTGCTATCTTTAGGCCTTGAAACGCGCACCAAGCTCATTCCCCGAGTCAATACTTCATGTAAAATCCTATGCTAAACACTCCGGGGCAGATTTGGTCCATTTTCCGCCATATTCTTCACATTCCTACAAAATCACACGAAAAGGAAGAAATACACGAAACAAGGGAAATAGTAGCATAAACTACTTAATTGAGCTCTGAAATGCGTGTGAAATGAGGTGCAAAACATCATATATTAGACACGCATCAAACTTCCCCAAACCAAACCCTTGCTTGTCCCCAAGCAAGAACTAGACTCGATCTTAGAATCTAATGGAACGAGTTCAATCTCAGAGCGAAATACAATAAGTAAAGCCTAAACCAATTTAATGCACAACTAACAATCAATTAGCATATGAATCATGCAAACGAGTTATGAAGTCGTTAAAAACTGCTGAATCGTCAACTATAGAGACTTATCAAATTGGACTCTCACGGGTCGATCAAATCACTCAAATAAGCACAGGTGAATATATGTAAAGATAGAAAGAAGTAATTTTGTAACGACACTCACCTAACTACGACCTATAAGAACATGCCTGCAATCTAATATGAAAGTGATCTCTACAACCGCACATATGCATTCCAACCAAACAGATGACCATGACACATGCCGAGGTAAATATGGGATATGTGAGGTAATGGGTAAGAAGGGCAAAACAATTATGAGAATGTGGAGGTATAGGCGGCCAAGCTAGTACCCAAACAAAACCATATGACAACATCCACTTCCTTACTCAAAATCTTCAACAGTAAACGGTGCTATAGCAAGCACAAATCTCACAATCTCCATGATAAAGTCAACTCCCCAAATGATAATAATAAAGCATGGGAGCAAAAATCGCCATTTGATAAAGACTTTGAATTATGCGATTTTGATTTTGATTTTTTTTTCTTTTCTTTTCATTTTTTTCATTTTTTCTTTTTTCAATTCTATTTTCTCTTCCTTTCTTTCCTCCTTTCAACATTCCACCAACCTTCTCATACAGAGCAATATAACCAAGATGCAATAAACACATTCCCACAACTACCAATACTAGCTCGGACAGGGTAGGCTAAATAATGGTATGTAGCTTATGGGACGAAAAGGCAAATTTGGCTATGTGAGGCTTTTGGGTAAAATGAGAAAAGGGGACCTCTACCACATGTGTCAACAAACCACAAACCGAATGCATACGGGTATTATGCAGATTAAGTTCATATTTATGCATTTTGATGTAACATGTCTCATAAGGAGTAACTACTCACATTCCTAGATAAACTGGTCACAGATGACACCAGTTATAAGCTCTAAATCTCAGAATATAATGTAGTTTGCCAAAAATCTAATTTAAGTCTCAAGTTCAGCAAGAAATTTAACGAAAACTCGTAGACTATGCATATATGATTCTACTAATAACATGTTAATTAGCAAGGCTTAGGCGTAAACAGCTGCAAATGCAATGTCATCATTGAAATACTACCGTTCCGACTCAACCTATATGCTAAAATAAGCGTGCAATTTTGTTTGAATTTTTGAATTTTTTGAATTTTTTTTTTTTGAATTCTTCAATATAAATAGGAAATGAAATAAACAATGCAAACTGAAATAAACGTGAGACAGAAATGCAATAAAACATATGAATGCGACGCAAAACCCTTCCTCAAACCAAATCACACAATGTCCCCATTGTGCAAAATCATGTAATGAGATAAAAGGAGAAAAGGGAATTTTGCGATAAATTAACTAAATTTGACATAAAGAAAGACTTGGAAACTCACAAGACTTTAAGCGCAGCTAAAGGAAACCTCCCCAAACCAGCGTGAGCTAGGAGGTTTCAGTAGCGAGCAGTGCTACCAAAGGTACCTGAAAAGACAAACAATACCACGCGTAAAACGAGAAAACAATTATAAAACGCAAAATTATGTGCAAAAATGAGAAAACGGAAGAAATCAGAAATTAAGCGGAGAATAAAGTGAAGGGAATACTCCCTTAACTCCGCAAATCGATCAAACACAAGCAGGGAATGATCGATACATGTCAAAGCGTAAAGGCGGTCGATCGACCATAGCGGGCAATCGATCGACCAAGTTGACACGAAACGAAGCTCTTTAGAATAGCGATCGATCGATCGACCAAGTAGGCGATCGATCGATGAAAATCTCTTTGTAAGTTCTGATTTCTTCGAATTAGCTCAATAAATTGAGCTAATATGGTTTATAAACCTGCGAATGCACATAATAACGCGCCCAAAAATTGCGCAAACCCAAAAACACAGTCTAAAGTTTATAAAAATCCTAAGCAAACCAAACTAAGCGAAGTCTCGCGCACACGAAAAACGTAAAATAGTCTAAAAAGCAATAAATTGTCTTAAAAAGATCTAAGAAACGAATCAACGGAAACTGCGGAAAATCTCCGACCAAGGCTTCTGTCTACATGAAATAGCTTCCGCAGTGCTCATCTCAAAAGCTGGACTCCACTCTACTCCGACTGGAATACTCAATGGATCATCTCTAGCATCTTCCCAAGCATGGCCATCATCTTCTAGCTCCTCACACTAAAGATCCGACTCCGAAATTTTGACTGGCTCCTTCTTCTTGGGCTCCTCATCTGGCTCCTCGTCAGTGTCATAGCTAAGACATCCTAGACCGCCTCTCTGAACAATTGACTCCTTCACAGTTGAAGCAGCGAGCGGTTCTTCCTTCCCCAAACCGGTTCCTGCAACATCCAAAACAAGAGAATCGTCCTCCAATTTGCTCCCAATCTGGGGCGGAGGTGTCGTAACAGGAATAGGTACAGGTACTGAAGTAGGCATATCAGAAAGCACAAAATAAGATTTCTTTTCAGAAATCATATTACAGGTCATGGGCCACATGGGGTCTTTCTTCCTAGGGGACTGGGCAAACATAATAGAGTGCTTCCCTACCTTAAATCTCAAAGTTCTTTCCCCTACATCAATTTGCACCCGAGTGTGCGAAAACGGTCTTCCCAAAATAATTGGGGTGTTGACATCTTCAGGAATGTCCAAAACAACAAAGTCAATAGGAAAAAAGAACTTTTCAATTTGAACAGGCACATTCTCTAAGACCCCTACTGGCCGAACCAGCAATTGACCATTTGTACGATCATATCGATAATGAGTGAATCTAGTTAATTTCAACTTCTTAGCCAGACTCAAAGGCATAACACTGACACTAGCCCCTAGATCACATAATGCCTTCTCAATTGAGAAGGTACCAATACTACATGGGACAGAAAAACTACCTGGGTCAGACAGTTTATGAGTAGCAGTGTGAGTTAAGTACGAACTAGACTCTTCAGTTAAATGCACTGACTCCACAACATTCAAAGACCTTTTTTAGCTAGCATCTGTTTCATGAACTTCATATACGCAGGTACTTGATTAACTAGCTCTAAGAAAGGAATTTGCACGTTAAGACTACGCACGACATCTTTGAATTTACCGAATGTTACCTCATCTTTGGTTGGCACTAGTCTTTCTGGATAAGGGGCTGTCAGAAGTAGCTTTGCCCTCTCCTCTAGGTCTCTCATACCGGCGTCAGTGGACTTAGGCTAAAAATCCACTACTTTATCCTTGTTGTAGCTTGACCCCTCTTCAGACCGTCTAAAAAATGAACCATTAATCGTTGTTGGGTCATATTTCGGAACTGGGACTGACCCATCAGCATTCGGGTCTTGCCCCAATATTTTCGGGGCGGTCGTACCCCGAAACAAGTGGCCCCTCAAGTTATCGGGCATTGGAGGACGAAAAGAATCACTTTCAGCAATGATGTCAGTCAATCGACCATGAATGTCAGTCGATCGACTGACCTCTACAGGAACAGAAGTTGTGTCTCTGCGCAGGTATTCGATCGGCCCCAGGTATGTCGATCGATCGACATACTCCCCGCGATCGTCTTTTTCTTTCCTTTGCTCGTTCCTTTTTGGCCCGACTTTCTCGGGTCCATCGAGCAGACCCGCTCCTCAGCGTCATTGCATGTACGGTCTCAATACGCTGATTCAGAGAATGAAATTGACTCGGTATCTCAGCTGCATTCTTGTCTAATGTAGCAATTTGAGATTTTAGCTCCATGATTGAGACCTCATTTGCCGCATTACTTTTCTGTACCTCTACCATAAGCAGCTGCACTAGACTTATCAACTCTGCAACTTCATTATTTGACTCTTGCTGTGACGGAGTGGATGGTGGTGGGGCTTCATAAGGAGGCACATATGGTTGATGCGGTGAAGTAGGAGCGTAATTATACGAATTGTCGAGCTGAAGTTGATGAAAAGCAAACATCTTCTCCTTAGGGTGCCTGCATGCCTCAGATGTGTGTCCCCTTCCGCCACTTCTCCCACAAAACGACACCTGCTGCTCTTGAGAATGGAACATGGGTGGACCCTTCTGAAGTACTGTAGATAGGACCTTTAGGACCTAACAAAACAACACTAGAGGAAATGGTAAGAACTGCCTCAAGGTACTCAGTCTTCCCTTGAGGCGAAACACAGACTAAAATAAAAACAATTAAAACTACCGCTGCATCCCCGGCAACGGCGCCAAAATTTGATGCCTGTCGTTGTGTGCACCAAAAATAATATTTATAATACCTATTAAAACTAACAGAAGTTAGTGGTAACAGGGTCGAACCACAGAGAGGCGGGGGAGTTTATAGTTGCTTTCAATTTTAGTCAAAGGGTAATAGTTGTGGGGGTTTTGGATTGATTAATAACTAACTAAGTGCAAATAAAAATAAATAAGACAATAAAATAAGCAATAAAAATAAAGGCGTGAACAAATAATGAAAAGGAGCTAGGATGATCGGGTCACTATAGCTACGATGGCAAATAAGTCTAGGTAGGTCTCGAAATACAGTCGTGGGTGATGGGTATGACAAGTCTTCTCGGTCCAAGTCAACTAGCTAATAGCCCCTTTCGGTCTATGCTATCAGTCCCTAGATGTCACTAATACTAACTTTCGTTCTTGACTAGTGATCCTAATGCCTAAATTACATTATCTTTTGATCTAGCAATTTAGCCGTCTTAATTCGTTAATTTAAGTCCTTCCCTATCTTTCGATCTACGGGTTGGTCAAAACTAAGCATCTAACAAATCTCCGCTAGGTCTCATTGATAGATATTGCACTTAATGATTCAAACGAAGCAAATCAGACACGAAGTCAGTCGATCGACCAGCTACCCCAGTCGACCGACCAACCGACTCAGTCGACCGACTGGTTAAGCCAGTCGATCGACCAAGCCCTAATTCGGGGTGACCTATTCTAACGCCATCTATGCCATAGCTCCCCTACATCCTAGCAATGGTGATTTAGCTAGACATAATGAAAGTAATTATAGCAACAAAATTAACAAATATAACAATAGAATTCATAATCGAAAGAATTAAACCAATAACTAACATGAATCAATAATACGGCCTTGGGAATCCTAACTAGCAATTCTAACTACAGAGAAATTAAAGCAATAAACTGAAATAAGGAACAGAAAAATACCGATAGAAAGCAAGAGAAGAATCCAGAAGCACGAACGAAAATAAATTGTATAGAATGAAATGAACCCTAATTATTCGATACTTAGAATCTGATGATGAATGACTTAAAAACTGAATGATTAATACAAGAGGGTTGTGTTACGTTATATAGAAGAAGTAACGTAACCTAATTTCCTAAACTTAAGTACAATGGGCTTCTCGTCTTTTAATTCACGCATCAGCTCGTGGGGTGGTCGATCGACCACTTGTACCAGTCGATCGACCAAAGGTGCTGTACAGAATTGCATTCTGACGATTCCTGCAGCGCGCACCGACCTTAAAACAGCTTCCATTTCTTCGTTACTTGGTCAAATCAGGCGTTCTATGCGGCGTTGGAAAGCTAAGAGGATAAGCTTTCACCTCCAATTGGAATCACTCGATTATCAGCTTTAGAACTTGAGATATGGCCATCTGAAGCAGGCTGCATTATCGTGAAGTGCTTCTTTGCTTGTTAAACTCGTACGCACCCATGCTTTTGCTATCTTTAGGCCTTGAAACGCGCACCAAGCTCATTCCTCGAGTCAATACTTCATGTCAAATCCTATGCTAAACACTCCGGGGCAGATTTGGTCCATTTTCTGCCATATTCTTCACATTCCTACAAAATCACACGAAAAGGAAGAAATACACGAAACAAGGGAAATAGTAGCATAAACTACTTAATTGAGCTCTGAAATGCGTGTGAAATGAGGTGCAAAACATCATATATTAGACACGCATCACTTGCATTTTAATTCGCAATGCCAACTTCATCAACTCCATCGACTACTTCACTAGGCAAAGATTCATGGCTAAGGTCCGTAATGGACAAATGTATCTTAAAAGATGACGGTAGTAACTTTCTTGAATGGGAATCCAACATCAAAAGTGCCGCGTTGTCTGACAATAGGCTCACTTACTTGACCTATGCTCCTCCTATCGAGCCCGGTGCAAGGGCTTCATCACCGGTGAGGACTACCTATGATGACCATGTGAGGATGTCGAATGATATCAAGAATGTGTTGATATGGTCGATGTCGCCAAAGCTCAAGCTATCATGCATTTCTTTAAATGCGTACGAGATATTCACTCGTATGATCACTATGTTTTCACAAACACCTAAACTCCGTCAATACGATGCGGCGGCACGCTTCTTTGAAGCTAAGCTTTAGAGGGGCCAAAAGGTTGGTCCCCATATAATCAAAATGGTCAAATATGTTGACATCCTAGAGCGTCTAGGGTATAAGATTCCTAAGACTCTTGTGGTGGATCGTATCCTCCACTCACTCCCCACCAAGTTTGCCCACTTTAGGGTAAACTACAACATGAATGACATGGATAAGAGTTACCATGAAATTCATGCACTCCTCACCCAAGCGGAGAGGGATATGGAAGCTAGTGGGAGTGAAAAAGGAGATGTTTTAACCATTAAGTTAAAGAACGTGTCCCTTGGAGTCAAGAAAGGAAAAGGGAAAGCAAAGTCGCAATTCAAGAAATCGTCAAAGAAACATGACAAGGGAAAAGGGAAAGCCGTTGAGAATGGCAATCCCAAGGCAAAAAGTGTCAAGCTCTCCGAGGCCGAATGTTTCCATTGTAATGGGAAGGGGCATTATAGGAGGAGTTGTCCCAAATACTTGGAGGATCTCAAGGAAGGGCGTGTGACGCCTATTGGTATGATTTCCTCTCTCTATGTGATAGACGTTAATTATGCTTGTACTTCCACTTGGGTACTTGATACCGGATGTGGCTCTCACCTTTGTAATCATTTTCAGGGTTTAAGGGACGTGCAAGCACTAGCAAAAGGTGATGTGGATCTCCGCATGGGCAATGGAGCTAGAGTAGCCGCCGTTTCCGTGGGGACCTATGTGCTCACTTTAGCTAGTGGTTTAGAGTTTTATTTAAATAAGTGTTATTTTGTACCAACTTTAACTAAGAACATCATCTCCATTTCCGCGTTAGACGCGGAAGGCTTTTGTTTCATGATTAAGGACAAGTGTTGTACTTTTTCTTTTAATGATGTGGTTTATGACAAGGCCATTTAAATTGGAGGCATTTATGTTTTAAATGATGTTAATGACGTTTATCATGTGGAAACTAAAAAGCTCAAAACGGGTGATCCAAACAAATCCTACCTTTGGCATTGTCGTTTAGGCCACATAAACGAAAGACGCATTAAGAGACTTGCTTCATCAAAAGTACTCAAACCATTTGGTTTTGAATCTTATGGTACATGCGAGTCTTGCCGTTTAGGCAAGATCACTCGTGCACCTTTTGCGGGAAAAGGGACACGAGCTAGTGAGGTTTTGGCTCTCATACATACGAATGTGTGTGGACTATTAACCATCACTGCTAGATGAGGTTTTCAGTACTTCATTACTTTTACTGATGACTTAAGTAGATATGGGTATGTCTACTTAATGAAGAACAAGAGTGAAGCCTTTGACAAGTTCAAAGAGTTCCAAAATGAAGTAGAGAACCAATTGGATAAAAAGATTAAGACCCTACGGTCCGACCGTGGTGGTGAGTATCTAAATATTGAATTTGATTCACACCTAAAAGATTGTGGTATAGTATCACAATGGACTCCTCCTGGCACATCGCAATTAAATGGTGTGGCCGAAAGGAGAAACCGAACTTTACTTGATATGGTTCGGTCTATGATGAGTCTAACTGAGCTTCCTAGTTCATTTTGGGGTTTTGCCCTCTTGTCTGCAGTATTTTCACTAAATCGAAGCCCGACTAAAGCGGCCGATAAGACTCCATATGAGATATGGACAGGGAAAGTCCCTCATTTGTCATTCATGTGTATTTGGGGTTGCGAAGCGTACGTTAAGATCAAGTCTGACAATAAGCTTGCACCCAGGTCTGACAAATGTCTTTTTGTAGGATATCCAAGGGAAACACGTAGCTATTACTTCTACAATAAACACGAGAACAAAGTGTTTATGGCTCGTGATGCCGTCTTCCTAGAAAAGGAGTTTATTTCTAGGAGACAGAGTGGGAGAAAATTTTGAACTTGAAGAAGTTCGAGAGCCACAAACCGAGAATAAGGTAGAGGAGAACGTGGAGGATAGAATTCCCTCTTCCTCTGAAACAGTAATTGTTCCTAGAAATTCAAGTAGGATTTCTAATCCACCTGATCGCTACCTTGGTAACATCGATGAGGATGGTGTTTTGTTACTTTTGGAAAGTAATGAACCCACTACCTACAAATCGGCCATGTCTAGTCCCGACTCCTCGCTTTGGCTAGAAGCCATGCGATCTGAAATGGATTCCATGTACGAGAACCAAGTATGGGACTTGGTGGATTTACTCGAGGGAGTGCGACCCCTTCAGTGTAAATGGATATATAAAATTAAGCTCGACGTGGATAAACATGTGGATGTTTACAAAGCTAGATTAGTGGCAAAAGGTTTCACCCAAGTTCATGGTTTACACTATGACGAAACCATCGCTCCAGTCGCTATGCTTCGGTCCATTAGGATAATCTTAGCGGTAGCTGCATTTCATGATTATGAGATTTGGAAAATGGATGTCAAAATCGCCTTCTTGAATGGGATTCTAGAAGAAGAGGTGTACATGATACAACCTGAAGGTTTTGTGGATACATCTAACCCTAAGAAGGTGTCTAAGCTCAAGAAGTCCATTTATGGTCTTAAGAAAGCATCTAGGAGTTGGAATCATCGCTTTGATCATGTTATTAAACAATACGGTTTCACTAGAAGTGTGAAAGAACCGTGTTTATACATGAAGTTTAGTGGGAGTAAGGTTGCATTCCTTGTCCTATATGTGGATGACATATTGCTCATTGGGAATGATGTTCCATCACTCACTTCCGTTAAGGAGTGGCTAGGGAAACACTTCCAAATGAAGGACTTGGGAGAGGCACAACGAATCTTGGGTATCCGGATCTATAGGGATAGGTCCAAGAGGATACTACCATTGAGTCAAGAAGCTTATATTGACAAAGTTCTTGACCGGTTCAATATGAAAGACTCCAAGAGAGGATTTCTCCCTATGGGCCAAGGGATTACTTTGAGCAAGTC
The DNA here is from genome assembly GCF_048544455.1 of Silene latifolia. NCBI lineage: Eukaryota > Viridiplantae > Streptophyta > Magnoliopsida > Caryophyllales > Caryophyllaceae > Silene > Silene latifolia. The sequence goes on from NC_133537.1 coordinate 315,725,876, forward strand.
ATAGTTTCCCTCCACCCCTAAGGAAATTGAACACATGAAGACCGTCCCTTATGCTTTCGCTGTTGGGTCTATCATGTATGCTATGATTTGCACTCGTCCCGACGTTGCGTATGCCTTGAGCATGACAAGTCGTTATCAAGCCAAGCCTGGTGAGAGTCACTGGATAGCCGTAAAGAACATCCTCAAGTACTTGAGAAGGACTAAGGATTCGTTCTTAGTGTTTGGAGGAGAAACTGAGTTGCGTGTAAGAGGTTACACGGACGCAAGTTTCCAAACCGATCAGGATGACATGAAATCCCAATCCGGCTATGTGTTTATGCTAAATGGAGGAGCTGTTTGCTGGAAGAGCTTCAAGTAAAGCGTTACTGCGGATTCTACAACAGAGGCTGAGTACCTTGCAGCGTCTGAGGCTGCGAAGGAAGCTGTTTGGATTAGGCAATTCATGAAGGGGCTAGGAGTAGTCCATTCCGCCAAAGACCCTATCACTCTATATTGTGATAACAATGGAGCTATTTTTCAAGCCAAAGAGCCTAAATCTAGTAACAAATATAGACACATTGAAAGGAAATACCATGTAATTAGAGATTATGTGGAAAGGAAGGAAATTGACATTTGTAAGGTTGGGACAGATGATAATATGGCTGATCCTTTAACCAAGCCTTTATCAAAGGCTAAGCATGATGGTCATGTCGTCGCTATGGGATTGAGACGAGCACCAGATTTTCTTTAGATTATGGATATGTAATAATTGGATAGTGTATCTTTTATTATATATATGATAATCACATTCATTGTTTTCGCATTCATTCTTTTATGAATCTTTTATTTAGTGTGACTAAATTTTAAATACCTTGTTTATCTGAATAAGTTGTGGAGACAATGTTAAACACTATTCAAGTGAATAAGATGAACATTGTATTTTGTCCCTAGTCACTTAATGAGGTGACGTCTCGGAGTGACTAGATTGTAAGTCGATTGATGGTTGTTCAACACCATAAGGTCATATGTGATGACTGGTCGATTACATAGGCAGAGTGTGTGACACTTTGCCAGACAGTGACCATTTAGAGAGTCCCTAAGTTCTGTTATAGACGCCTGGTCGTGGCGGGGATCTCTAAGATGTTTTAATGAGTCAATTCTTTTGACCGGAGACTATTATCTGAGCAAGTGCAGTTTCCGAGTGACTTTGGTTTTTGTCCTAGGACGTGCCGTGAAAGGAGGCCAAAAGGTCATTTACTAGGTCATGGTGAGCTGTATTGTGCAATAGGATAGATAGGGCATACATGAATTGTCCACCCACGTTGGGTAACTATATCTCAAGGCCACTCGAGGAGTTAATGACTACAAATGCGTGGCCACGCTCAGAAGTAATCTGTGAGAGATTTTTCCGGTCAGGTAGTCACACTCCCGATCGAGAAAACCACTCGCGATATGTTCATGTGCAAGTGCGACCTGAAAGACACCTTGCATTGAGTGGGAGATTAAAACGGACAAGAGAATTGGTAGCGCACACCTTGTATCGGACAAGTGGGAGATTGTTGGAGTTAGTGTCCTCCACAATAGTGCGTTAACATAATAAATCTCATTAATGGAATATCATCAGATATTTAATTATTTGATCCTCGTCAGTTGATTAACGTAAATCGATAACGGTTGGCTGACTAGAGTTTGACGTTATTGTCGTGAGACGACGGTGATCAACTGACCCCTTTCGGTCACACCTATAGGAACGAACCCCAATAGACAACTAATTAATTGCATGAGATACAATTTATTTAGTCCCTTGATTTGTAGACTAAAAGGTTAGTCAATTATTTTAAGAGAGAATTCGAGTTGCGAACTCGAGGATTGGCAGTTATTATTTAATTATGTGATAATTGAATAATAAATTTTGGGAAACGGGTTTTAGTTAATTAATTGTTAATTCACTAAAATTGTACTAATTGATTAATGTGATTAATATTAGTACGTAAATAATATGTGTAGTGGTACACGTATATTTACGGAGTGATTTGGACGAATTAATTATGGAAGTATTTAAACATGAAACGATGTTTAAAATAAAATTACACGTATTTGTGCGACAAATATAAGAACCAACATGGACCCGTAAATGGGCAAGTGGACCGTGTAAAATAGAGTAGTGGATGATTAGTAACATAATCATTTCACCTTACTTTATATACTACCATAAGTTATCTTATATTGTTTTTGCATGTGATGTAAGATAAAATAATGTAAGATAATTGAACACTCTTCCTCACCTAACACTCCACCCCCACCGGTTTTGTCCCCCATATAGACCAAATTTGTTGTTCATTTTTATCATTCACTTGTGCACTTTGCATGTGATTTATTTGGTCTTCTTCTTCTTCTCTCTAAAAATAATACACATCTCTACTAAGATTGTTAGTATACATATTAATATTTACTAAGAGAGTTAGTAATATTAAAATATTATCAAGGGTATAATAATAACAAGTTTCTAGTTAATTACTTGTTATTATTTTTGGGATTAAGTTCTTGGGTGCATCTTGAAGGAGATCTTCTCTTTGAAGATTAGTAAGGAGGATCATCCATTTTGTATAAGCTCAAGAACAAGCTAGTAAGGTGAACTAGTTTGTGCCCATTTAACCATAAAATCAATGTAAGGAAATTGTTTTTCCTTAAACTTTCATTTTCATGCTTTTATATTTGCATGCATATTACATAGATTACCTAAATGATAAATTATGAGATAATTTAATTTTTATTAGATAGTCTAATATGGATCTATGATCTTTCAGTTAGGGAATAGTTTATATGAGACAGTTGTCGGTTTTCATTACTCGACCTTCTTAGGTCGTTTTATTCGGCTTTCCTAGGCCCAAACCAACCCATTCGACCAATCGTCCCGCCTGGACGGTCCAAATTCTTATCTGCGCCTAAAGATGGATAGCGATTGACGTCACCCATACCGTGATGCTTACTCATGTTTGTATCAAGAGCTTTCACTACTCGAGGAAATGGACTAGGAACCAACCTTACTCATGTTTGGCACGGACCTCTCCACAGACCAGGGTTTGATTGCTTGGTATGGCAACCCACCTTTTAAGCCAAAACCCTTTAAATGCACTCAGCATGCCGTTATAATGCCTGTATGAATACTTGTATCATATGTGATCACCATTTTGTAAACAAAACCATGACAAAATTTTGTAAAATCAAAAAACCGTTTTAAAATATAAACATTTTCAAAAATGGCTCAAATAGCGCAAAATAAGCCGAAACTCTGTCCAAATGTCAAGTCAAACTTCGGGCCTCAAACCCTATTCAAAAAACCAAAAAAAAATGTAAAAAAAAACAAAAAAAAAACGCAAAAAAAAAAGTCCAAAAAAAAAATATAAAAAAAAACCAAAAACATTTTAAACCAAAATATTTTCAAACCATGTAAATGTAAACATGTAAATTTAATTGGGCTAAGTTAGAGTCAAAATTTAAACCGACTATGTCCTAGTCGGAACTCTGTCGAGTCATAAACCCGTCTTCCCTTACATTTTGGGTCTTTTCAAATTTGAGTCAAGTCCTCAGGCGTCACGCCGTCATTTTGGACCCCCATACCCCAATTCAGTTAGGATTTAAATATTTCCACACCTCGACTCACACACTCGAGTCAAAACACCGAATTCTCCTAGTGTCACGTCCGGGTACACACATACCCAAACCTCGAGTCAAGTCTGTCCTAAACACATGTCTTAGAATCACGTTAACTGCAATCCCGTCAATAAGGTCAGACATATAAGGGTCACTCCGTCAAAGTCAACATTCAAGTCTAAATTAAAGTCAAGCACCGTGAATTCAAACACGAGAAGCCGTTCACGACATTTCATGAATTCACAAGTCGACGACTAGATTTGTCATCTTGTCCTCATAGTTACTTGTCCCTTCCTGTGTTTGTTGCTTATTGCCTTAGTATGCGTGATCCCATGTCGAATCGAGTTGTAATGCGCGTCATTTCTGTCGAGTAGGAATCCAGCAAGTTCCGTCAGCCAGCAAAGTCACGAAACAGCTCAAGCCACAATCACCGTGTCTCTCCAAGACATTTATGCCATGGTCCTGCGAGTTCAAGCTACAGTGGAAAATTTGACCATTCGCATCCTCACCCTTGAAAATGGGATGGTGGAAAAGAACATGCCACCTAGAGAAACCTCTGGTCTAGGGCATCCAAAGCTTACCGCTCGCAATAACTGTCACCTTAGAAAGCCGAAGATAACCGAAAAGAAACCTGGAAGGCATCAAAGGGTGCTTTCCGATTTAGACATGTCTTATGCCGATGCTTTGAAGAGACTCTCTACCCAAGTTAAGCTCCATCCAATAGGTCCGACTTCGGGTCCACCTTTAGAGAAGCAAGTGAACCTCTGGAAGGGCAAGAAATATTGCCAATATCACCAAGGTAGAGGCCATGATATTGAAGAGTGTTTTCTCTTGAAACACACCATCCAAGATATGATCGAAGAGGGCAAGCTTCCAGTGCCACCTTCTGTCGAGCGATCCAAGAAGATCAACCCTCCTGGGTCTAACAACACTAAACATGATGAAGAACCATACCTAGATTGTTCTTATCTCCTCGACCCTCGTGACGACGAAGAAATCAATGTCCTCGAAGACGATGATATCCAAAGTGAAATGCTCATGGTTTCCATTGCCTTCAACAATAAATTTTCCAAGTTAGAGGGAGCCATCGCTAACCTAAACTCTCGGCTTTCCAACATAAAGAATCAGTTTGCTGAAATGGCTAACAAGCTTGAGATGAAAAGTTTCAAGACAAACCCTTAACCTGACAGTCCTAAAGCAATAAATGAGCAACGTATCTCTAGTTCTTCTCATCCAAGATTCAAAATCAACAAAGGTAAGCTCATGAAGCCTTCGTCAAAGAAATCTAACAACGCTCGCAGGTCATTCACAAATCTAGGCATACCTTATGCCCTAGCCTTGAACAAATTATCCTCTTTAGGTCTTCTTCAACCTATAGGACCTACACCAGATCCAGAAAAGAAGTCTAGGTTCTGGGATGAGAATGCCTATTGCCAATACCACAGGGGCAGGGGTCATGATACTGAGGTGTGCCATAAGTTCACGCATGTGATCCAAGATATGATCGAAAGCAAGAAATTGTCCCGCTCAACCTTTAACTCACACGGCAAGCTAGACAATCCTCATGGATATGCCACTTATCAGGAAACTTTTCTTGACCGTTATTCTTCTAGTATTCCCAATGATGAGAACGTGGTACTCAAGTGGATGAATGCTCAAAGCCAGATGCCGTAGCCAGTTGCTGGAAGAGTAAATGTTCAAGCGTGGGCCGATGATTACGAGTCTAGATCTAAGATCGAGTCAAAGTCCGGTTCCGATTCTGAGTCTTAGGCTTTCTTTCCCCAATTGTTCTAGTATCTTTCTTTGCGTCCATTTCCATTCCCAGTGACAACCTGGGGGCTGTCCCACGAGTCACATGTCTTCTCGAGTCTGTGTTAAATACATTTATTATTCATTTCAATAAAATTACACTTTTCAATCCACATATTCTATCCTATCTCTTCCTTTACCCTTTTCCTGTGACAACAAGAATTGATTTGAGATATTTTAAGGTGAACAACAACACATGCCAGGTCGATGTGAGTACACTTAGATGATGTTCCATTCCTTGTTGTAGAGGACCCGAAACTCCGTGTCCATTTTCTTACCTATTCCATGTCTGGCAACAGAAACCTCACTATACCCCAGTTTAGGACGAGCCTATCTCAAGAGATTCTAGGACGAATCCAAACCATCTCCCTTGTTAATGACCCATGACGGAAGGCAAGCCCATTCCCCACAATAAACAATCCTGTTTACTAAATACCAACCCGTTTCACACCAGAGGTGCTAGTCTGACCCAAATCCATGGTAACAAGCAAATCCAAGACGATACAAGCCATGATCAAAGACAAAGGCTCAATCAAGAGAAATAACCAAGATCAATATCTAAGGCCGCAGTTATGCCCATAATCCAAGACAAAAGAGTCAAAAGAAGAAGGCTCAATCAAGAAAGTTAATGTCAATATCGAAAGTCAAAGTTATCTTCAAAAACCTGAATCAAGAATCTGAGCAAAAGCCAAGATATATTCTAGACCAAAAACCTGAGTCTAGATCAAGAACAAGCCTGAAGTCAAATACAGAATACTGCTGAAGTCTATATATTATCAAGACATCGATGAAGATGGTCAGCTAGCACCCTCATTTAGCCTTCCAAGCATCACACACCCTAAGTCCTTCTCGAGACCGTTACAGGGAGATAGTTAGGAATTTTGAGAATCCTCTCAAGCTTGTCAAGTATACCCATTCCTTTAGGGCCAAGACATGGAAACTTGATCCTGCATCAATTAACCTACCTTTATGTGCTCAGACTACATCAAGCCAAGAGACTCCATTTCCAAGCCATATTACAAGCCATAATCCCATCGAGCCTCAACTCCACAAAATCAAGCTCCAGAGATTTGTTCATCAAAGCCTCTTATTTCCGAGCTCCACATTCCAAACATCCAATCCAGTTTCACCTTGACCTAGACACGGAGTCTTCAAATACTTTGCTACTCAGAGCGGGACATACCCAATTCATCCTTAGGGTCCACTATTAGGTGTGCTCACATGACAAGGAAATTTTTTACAAACTTATTATACCTCTTTGGTCGATGATCGGAGAGAGTTATCTCAAATCAGTTCTTCGAGTCACCAAAGGAAATTACCCTCGTGACCCCTGCACTTTAAGGTCCTGACAGCATAGCTTCGGCACATACCTGAACTACGAGCATGGTTTGATTTCACCTCCTCAAGTCGATACGTAGGCAGTCCTTTCTTACACGAAGGATACAACCACAACACTCAAACAAAATTAACCAAACCTCGGAACTATGATCTGGTTTGATTTCACTTTACATGAATACGTAGGCAGTCCTCAAGGACACAACCATCCCAACCGCCAACTTTCAACCTCAATTATCGACACCCATTTTATGACCATCCTTTTCTATTTCATAAACTTCCAACCACAATTTCCATTTCTACCTTTTTACTGGGGGCTTCTTCTTGTCGCCCAGACTCATTTTTAACAAATTCTAGAGTCATCCTCTCACCCTGGGGGCTTCTCTTCCAAAGATGCCACCCTTCCTTTATTCCTCCCATATTTTAAGTCAAGCTAGTGCTTGGTCCAGACAATGACAAGGTCTTAGATCGATTCTCCAAGTTATCGTGCCTCAAGAGGGGTCTCTTTTACAGCAAGCGGTGACAAAGGGTGTCCAAGTAGACAGCTGATCCATGGCTCATGCTTTGCCTTTATATGTCCTCATCATTCTTGCAATTCTTCTACCTTGGGAGCTGATACGCGTTGTCACCCATACTTGGCTAGGGGTTGCGCATACCTAGGCAAAGTCTGTCAGAGTCATTCCCCAGCAAGAGTTCACTTGAGACCGACGCAAGCAGATTCATGCTCAAGTTTTTGCGAGAGTTCGCTTGAGACCGACGCAAGCAGATCCCCCGGCATTTTATACCGACGTCCTACTACCCTCAATATTATTGTTTCCTCACGGAGTTCAACAAAGGTGTCGTTCTCCAGAAGTTCCCAAACCAGAGCCTCCTTCCTTAGGTTCGTAAACCCAAAGTTAGGATTCATACCCCTAGATTCATAGATCCCAAAATAGCTTCCCTTAGGTTCGTAAACCTGCAAGCTCTCATACCAAATGTCCAAAGGTTCATAAACCCATAAATCCTTTTAAAGTTCTCATACCTTTTCCTTTTTTTCTTAGAAAGCCTGGACGCATGCGTTCAAAACAAGAATTAATATCCCAATAGCTCCTAAACTAACCCTTAGGATCCCAATTCCTCTTAGATTCATAAGCCTTTAAGTTCCCATACCCGCCTGTCCTTTTAGGTTCATATACCCAGGTTCATACACCTAGCTCTTTAGGTTCTCAAACTCCCTAAAGTTCAAACACTTCTAGTACTTCTACCCTTAAGATCATAATCCTTTAGGATCACACTCCCTTAGGGTTCCTAAACCCAAACCTTGGTTACCCCTTAGTTTGAACTTATATTTGGTCGCCTTCTCATCGATGTTTTCCTTTTAGGATCCCACACCCTAGCACCATCCTTATATCTTTTAGGTTTCAATTTTATCTTCTACGCTTAACTTTAGCTCCTACGCTTAACCTCAGCTCCTATGCAATTCCGGAAGCATCTCGAGAAAGATGTCTCAGGTATGTTTTCATCTTATGGCTGGCGAGCTTTTTACGCAGTCTAATGGACTTTAAATGACCCTCCCCGGAAGTCGACATACTCTAAAATGTTCCCGACGACAGGTCCTTGGTTCAGACCCCTTGAGCCGCCTCGCGTCGCCATAGTCTTCAGGTTGTAATCTTCGATTGACCTGAGGGCTATACTTTGACTTTCGCCTTGTCCAAGCCTCATTCAAAGTGGGGGCTCTGTAGATACCTCATTTCTGCACCTCCCGCCAAACACCCAGTGATGATTGGGCCGCATGTTTAGCATATGACGCGATTTTATGACGTTTCGTAAATCGGTTAATAAAAGGTAACTCATACACTTGTGTCTACCCCTTGGTTGTCGTCTAGTTTTCATTACGGTCATTTTGGCAGTAACTAGAGTTCATTTGGAGTCCGAGTCAAAAACCGTCTTCGTTTCCTAAAACCGTCAAATCCCGAGTCAAAAAGCAATGTGCTTGTCTACTAAGGTTAGGATGTCATAAAATGTTGTGGATATATCTCATTTTGAGTCTCATATCACTTCTTTGGGCTAAACATAAAGTTTACATTACAAAATGTGCATTTCATTTAATTAAAATAACAACCCGACATTTAGGCCCATTTTACGAGGTGATAACGACTTTTCTGGGTCTGCCCTATTTCACAAAATGTTTTAGATCTTTCTCTTAGCTTTCCAACGCCACCAAAATCACCTTAATCCGAGTCTTTTAAAGAAAGTTATGCCTAAAATACAACAGACTGTCAAACGCGTTTCCTCGCGCAGAAGAACCCTACCCGAGAAAGGACGCAGCAAATGCTGCGCCTCTTCTAAGAGACGCAGCTCCTGCTGTGCCTTTTCTCAGGGCTTTTTTTTTGTCCAAGTTTCCGTGTTTCAACTAAGTCCGTTATTTCCGGACCTTTCTTTCCTATTCCTTTCCAAATTCTACCATTACCATAATTCCTCAGTGTGTTTAGTATAAATAGGGACCTTCGTTCCTCATATTTTTCACGCGAGTGTCCGCTCTTCTCTTATCCCTTTGCATTCTAAGTCCTTCCTTTAAGCTTTCGACGCCTACGTGCTTGATCAATCGACCACGTAAGCTCAGATCATTCTGAGTACCAGTCACGTTTGCATGACCGACCAATTTGATCACTACACCATAATCAATAATTCAATTTATTTTAAATCCTTTTTCAAGGGCACTTTCATATTTGCATTAAAGTTCGAGTCGAGTTACCACTAAAAAACCGATTTAGTTAAATCTCGCGACGCTAACATGTAAGTCTGAGGGTGTAAAATCTCATCTTAATTTAGTTTTTATTTTCTGTATTATAATTAATGTAAGAATTTATGTCATAAGCATGCTCAAAACCGTCTTTTAAAATCACCTTTTAAACTTTTTAACGGAAATAACACAGATCTGACGTAGTGAAGAATCGCATCAACTGATGCGCCTTCTGGAAAGGGAGCAGCATCTGCTGCGCCTCTTCCAGGGGCTGCTTTCGGTTGCTGCACTTCTTCTTCTTCCTTGGGTTTTTGTTCCTTTCGTCTTTTATTTTTCTTTCTCCGTTCTTTCCCTTATTTCACCTAATAATTTTCAAATTAGTTTTTATGAATCCTTTTCAATAATTTTTGACTTAAATCCCTTATAATTTTAATATTTGCGGTTTTTCGTCACAAATTCAAACCCGGATTTTGGAGACTCGATTTATCTGTATCAAGTCCCTTGAATTCGTCTTTGTACATATTTCTCTTTATTTTTTATATTTTGTTTTGTTGGAGCTTATGTCCTCCACAAATTAGTGTGATAACATTTATAAATCTCTTATAGGTTCACAAGGGTATACTTCGTATTTTAACAGTTGATTAACGATTACCTAATAACGGTTGACTTGCTAGAAAGTTTGACGTTATTACCATACAGATGGCGGTGATCAACTGGTCCCTAAAAGTCGCACCTAAAGATTGTGTTTGAGAGATGTGATTATGGATATGTAATCACATTGATGCCATATATGACTAAACAGTTAGTCAACGTGTTGATGAGACGATTATTTAATGCCGATTAAATAATATTAGCTGAGACGAATTAACTGTCAATTCGTAAATTGAATATAATATGTTATATTTAATTAATGTATATAATGTTAGCTTGGACGAATTAATATGTTAATTTGCAATTAAATGTAATCGGTTATATTTAATTAGCTAATTATAAATATGCGATATTTATAGTTAAAGTATATTTTACATGAGATTGTTATAATATATGTTGTCAGGCCGGACTTAATAAATCGACTACAATCAGTTATGTATGGACTTATTAAAACGGGATAACATGTATGACAATTAATAAAATGTACACATTATATATAATTTTAGAATAACCAAAAATATGGGGATTTTATCCTAATTTGTGGTTGTTGCTAAAACCGAAAATAAGAAGAAATATCCTCTCATTTTCGGATATGTGGGCCGAAAATTTAAAAAGAAAAACCCACCCTAATCACTCCCCTTACACGGTTAAAGGGAGAGGAAAGAGGAATTTTTCTAACCTAATTTTCTAACCTAGCCTCTCATCAAAACACAAAAAACGAAAAACCCTATATAATTTACTGAAATTCGGGGATCGATTCTAGCAAGAAGCAAAGGGCATATCTCATATCGTCTTGGGTGCAACTGATAGGTGAATATAATTGCGATATTGTTCTTAGGCCGATTTTGCTAGGACCGAAGGTTGATTTCTTAATTCTCTACCTTTTCGTTTATGTAATTTATTTTATGACTAGCATTCATCATTATAAATCGTATAATCCTTAATAATAAGGGAAGTATACAGATAATTTCCCACAAGTGGTATCAGAGCCAAGGCCACGATTTTATTTTTGATGATTTTCATAAAATGAATTTTAACAAAGGGTTTATGAATCGAAAAAAATATACACGGCTGAAAAAAAATTTTATGCCGATTGAAATTTTTTTTTGGGCAGCCGGTTTTTGTTCTTTTTCTTGATGCTATTTCCATTTTAATTTTTCATCTTGTTGTTATAATCAGTTAAAATAATTATATGAAGAATTGGTAGATGTTTGATTTAATGAAGATTAAGTTGTAATGTAAATGGAATCGTCATGTTGATGATATAAAATTCGTTTTTGCTATATAGTTTTTGGCATATACGGTTAATCATGTTTCATTAATTAATATGCTAATCATGTTCTAATAGCAACTATAAAAGATTTTCTTCATCTTAATTTTTTGTTTTAGGGCATTTTTGCCGCAAAAGAAAAAAAATTGACGGCTAGTTTTTTAGGGTTTGCCGAGATAAATTTTTTTTTCTTTCTGTTTTGTTTCAGTTTTGCAGAAAACCGTGAATGATAAAAAAAAAATTGTTGGTTTTTGTGCACATGCCGTGAGCTAAGAAAAAAAAACAAGGACTGTTTTATTTTTTGGTATATGCCGAGAGAAAAAGAATTTTTTTTCTCGTTTTTTTTTGTGCAAATGCCGTGGGCAATTTGAAATAATAAAAAAAACTTTTCTGTTTTTTTTGTTTAGTTTTTGGCCTAGAATGATTATACATTAAATTTATAATGTATGATAGTTATTGTGAAGCGGTTCATAATTCATAGATACCTATTTATTTTAAAGCAGTTTAAAATATTGATGGATTAAATTCATATTACAAGTTTAATATGAATTAAGATTAAATTTATAGTGAGTAATTGAGGAATTGTCAGTTAATTTGATCAATTAAATAGGTGGTTTGGATAAAATTAATCTACATAATTAAAGAATTATGTCTTGTATGTTTAATTTTTTTTAGTTGATGCATTTTATTTTAGTTGAATGAATCGTTGAATGGTTTTATTTACGTATTTTTGCAATCGGTTGTAATTTGTAATACCTAGTGTGGCCTTAGTCAAATTATGTTTTCGTAATGATGGGAACATAATTTTTAATGTAATTTGAGATCTAATATCTCCGTTTTGGTTTTCTTTATTTATTACGGTTTTGAAATTAGAATGTAAATAGGTTTATTATGTAATTTTTAAATTGTAATTTTTGAGAAGACTAAAGATGGAGATTGGAGCTCACTCCCGCTACATGGATCAAGATGGAACATCAAGACAAGCTTCTTGGGTCCATGGATGGATTCCAAAGTTGTAATTATGTTCATTTTGATAGGATAGGCCACACTAGGACTTTATTTTGTTTTACGTTTTACCGTTCTTATTGCTTTTCATTCACATGCTAGTTAATGCATCATTTTCCGCCTAAAACCAAACCACCTACTAAAATGCATGAAAATTGACACATATAGGTTGTATGTTAGTTTTCATAGACATACAGATGTCACATGTTTTTAAGCCATCACCTTAGTTTGTTCATTCACGCATGCTAGATATTAGTTCAGTTAAAATTAATTAAAACAAAGTTGATGGGATCTTCCTCTAAAACCGGAAATTGAGACTAGTCTTTATAAGGGCAAACAACTATGAATCCCTTCTTCGTCGGTAGGCATAATATGACCCCTTCTACGTTGGGTAAGTAGTTTGTGTTGACTTAGTTTATATCAACATTATAGTCCGAAGAGTTTCTCGTGATTATGATGGACTAAAGATAGAATTTGCAGAAATTTATCGACCAAGAATTCTAACAGTAGAATTATCCAAAAGGTTGGCTTATCAATTTACAGATAATTGAGTCTTGGAATCATTTATATAATTCTTGAGGAAGGTCAATTGCATAAATGCATGAGTCTTCGCGTTATAACAGTATTGCATTAGACTTAAATTAAAATCGATGCACATGCTTATTATTTATTCTTCTTTTCGCAGTGTAGAACACGTTTATATTACTGTTACAACAAATGGCTGGAAATAACGAAATCCCAATGCCAAGTGCCACACTTGGACGCGAGTCCTGGCTGAAAGTTTTTATGGACAAAATGAATCAGTACACGCGACTGAAGAATGATGGGTCCAACTTTGCGGACTGGGAGGCAGCACTACAAAATGCTGCCATTGCTGACGGTAAGCTCAAGTACTTAACTGAGCCAATACCGGTAAACCCGGGCCCCAATGCGGGAGTTAACGAGTCACTTGCTTATAGTGATTTCGTCATGGAAGCGGGTGCGATAAAGAACGTACTCATCTTTGCAATGGAAACCAATTTGCAGAGACGCTTCATTGCCCAAGGTGCGAACAAGATTTTCACCACGCTCACTAACGAGTTCTCAAAAGCACCGAGAATCGTTACTTATGAGCATACCTGTCACTTCTTTGATGCGAAACTCCAAAAGGGCCAACCGGTTAGCCCACACTTCTTAACATGATTGAGAATGTCGAGAAATTGGAGGCACTTGATTGTAAAATCAGTGAGAGCATAGTCATTGACCGTATGCTTCATTCTCTTCACGATGGTTTTGCCCTTTTCAGGGCGAACTACTACATGAATGACTTAACGAAAAGTCCTCATGAGCTACACTCACTTCTCGTACAGACCGAGAAGGATATGAAATTGAGTGGGAGCATGAAGTAGGATGTTCTCACGATTTCCAACAAGGGTAAAGGTAAGGGCAAAGCTCCAGGCGACCTAACTGTAGGTAAGCCAAAATTCAAGAAGCCAGGAAACGGTAAGAGTGGGCCTGGTGAGACTAGTGGCTCACAGGGCAAGGCAAAGAGCAAGGGCGGTGACATTGAGTGCCACCATTGTCACAAGACTGGACATTGGAGGAGGAACTGTCCCGTGTACCGTGAGGATATTAAAGCAGGCCGCGTCGTTCCTGTTGGCATGTCATCTTATATTCATATGATTGAGATTAACCATGCAAGTTTCGGAACTTGGGTACTTGATACTGGTTGTGGTTCTCATCTGTGTAATCATTTGCAGGGCCTAAGAAACATCACACCTCTCGGAAAGGGTGATGTGGACCTGCGAGTCGGGAATGGAGCTAGAGTTCTTTCTTTGTCTCGAAGGGAACATATGTAATCCAACTCCCTAGTGGTTTTGAGTTATTTTTAAATAACTGTTACTATGTACCCAGTTTGTCTAAGAACATTATTTCAGTTTCCGTACTTGATAAGGACGGTTTTTCATTTTTAATAAAGGATAATAGCTGTATTTTCTCTTTAAATGAAATGATTTATGGCAAAGCAGTTTCCATGAATGGAATTTACATCTTACATCAAACCACAGAAGTATTACACGTGAATAATAAGAAATTAAAGGTTGGTGACAAAGATCAAACTTATCTATGGCATTGCCGAATGGGACACATAAATGAGAAACGTGTAAAGAAACTCGTCGATAATGGGACTATTCCCGCATTCGAATTTTCTACATATGGCACGTGTGAATCATGTCTCATTGGCAAAATGACTCGAATTTCCTTCAAAGGTGTTGGAATGCGCGCTAGTGACCTATTAGGACTCATATATACTGATGTTTTTGGACCTATGTCAATTACCGCTAGAGATGGCTATAAGTATTTTATCACTTTCACGGACGATTTGAGTAGATACGGATGTGTCTACTTAATGAAGCATAAAAGTGAGTCCTTTGAGAAATTCAAGGAATACCAGAACAGGGTTGAGAACCAACTGGGTAGAAAGGTTAAAGCACTCCGTTCAGATCGGGGTGGCGAATATCTTTCAAATGAGTTTGATCAACACCTTAAAGACTGTGGAATCGTTTTGCAGTTAACTCCACCTGGAACACCTCAATTAAATGGTGTGTCCGAACAGAGAAATCGAACCTTACTTGATATGGTTCGATCCATGATGAGTCACACGGTAGTGCCTGATTCATTATGGGGTTTTGCTCTTTGTCGTTGCTCTTATACTTAACCGAAGTCCGACTAAAGCTGTCGACAAGACTCCATATGAAATGTGGAAGGGAACGGTCCCTAACTTTTCCTTTATTCGGGTTTGGGGCTACGAGGCTTATGTCAAGTGGAGACACGAGGATAAGCTCGGCCCGCGATCGGTCAAGAGATATTTTATAGGTTATCCAAAAGGAACATTTGGTCATTACTTCTATTCGCCTACCGAACATCGATTTTTTGTTGCGGCTAGTGCGACGTTCTTAGAGAAAGAATTTCTCGAGAACAAGATAAGTAATAGAACCTTCGAGCTGTCGGAGATTCCAGAACCAACAACCGAGGAACAGATGGAGGAAGTTGTTCCTCCAACTGATGATACGGTTAATATTCCTGAGGAACCTAGGAGGTCGGGTAGAGTCTCTAATCCTCCGGACAGATACATTGGTATGGTCGAGGAGAATGACGTTTTGCTCCTAGAGAGTAATGAACCCGCTACCTATAAAGGTGCTATGGCCTGTTCCGACTCAAAGCTATGGCTCGAAGCGATGCAATCTGAGATGGACTCCATGTATGAGAATGACGTATGGGATCTTGTTGATTTACCTAATAAGGTAAAACCTCTACAGTGCAAATGGCTTTACAAAATAAAGCGTTCTGTAGACGCACAACCAGATACCTATAAGGCACGACTAGTGGCAAAAGGTTTCACTCAAGTGCACGGATTGCATTATGATGAGATTTTTGCACCTGTAGTCATGCTACGTTCCATTCGGATAATCTTAGCGATTGCCGCATTTCATGACTATGAAATTTGGCAAATGGATGTGAAAACCGCCTTCTTAAACGGTTATTTGGAGGAAGAGTTGTACATGGTGCAACCCGAAGGTTTCATAGATCCTGAACATCCTAAGAAAGTATGCAAGCTTAAGCGCTCCATTTATGGACTTAAGCAAGCTTCTCGGAGTTGGAATCATCATTTCGACCAGGTGATAAAAGAGTATGGTTTCACTCGATCGATCGAGGAACCATGCTTATATATCAAGTCGAGTGGGAGCAAGATTGTATTCTTGATATTGTATGTCGATGACATACTCTTGATTGGGAATGACATTCCTCTCTTATCTTCGGTTAAAGGATGGTTGAAGAACCATTTCCAGATGAAAGATCTGGGTGAGGCACAACGCATTTTGGGAATCCGTATCTACCGAGATAGATCACGACGGACGTTATCACTTAGTCGAGAGTCTTATTTGGATAAGATTCTTGATAAGTTCAGCATGACCAACTCCAAGAAGGGGAACCTTCCAATGACGCCGGGATGCGGTTGAGCAAGTCTCGTCACCCACGACGCTGAAGGGATTGAGCGCATGAGTCGTGTTCCTTATGCATCCGCAATAGGATCAATCATGTATGCCATGATATGCACACGTCCAGACGTGGCATATGCATTGAGTATGACGAGTCGGTACCAAAAGAATCCAGGTGAAACACACTGGATAGCTGTTAAAAACATCCTCAAGTACCTACGGAGGACTAAGGATAGGGTATTGACTTATGGAGGCGATACTAAGCTATGCGCAATCTACACGCAGATACTAGCTTCCAAACGGATCGAGATGATTCAAAATCTCAGTCCGGGTTCGTCTTCACTCTTAATGATGTTGCGGTCAGCTGGAAGAGTTCCAAGCAGTGTTGTAGCAGATTCTACCACCGAATCCGAGTACTATGCCGCTTCGAAGCAAAAAGAAAGGAAGCGATATGGATGCGTCAATTCTTGCAAGGACTCACGATAGTTCCTAGTTCGAATGACCCGATCACCATCTATTGTGACAATAGAGGTGCCATCTTCCAGGCTAAGGAGCCTAAGTCTAGCAAAAAATCTAGACATGTACATCGGAAAGCTCACCTGATCCGTGATTACGTGGAGCAAGAAGAGATAGTTATTGACAAGATAGCTTCGGATGATAACATCGCGGACCCTCTCACTAAACCGTTGAATTTTGATAAGCATGAAGGGCACGTTATTTCCATGGGAATTAAACGTGTTCCTGAGTTGTAGTAGTTGATTATGGATTTGATACATTATCTTTTTCATATACTATTTATAACTTCATCGTTTTTATTATATTTTGTTTTTCATGTGGATTGTACTGACAACTTTGAACGCCACAAAGTGAACTGAATTACATTATATTTTGTTTGGTCCGTAATCGCCTTAATGAGCTGATAACTCTGGCTATTATATTGTGCAGTCGGTTGATGGTGAGTTCAACGAGCCATAAGTCAAACGGTTGACTGATCGATCACAGATGCGAGATTATAACGATACCTCGTAGGACAAATTTTTGTGACAACGTAATGGAGTCCTAAATGTTTAAAAACATTCGGTGCCAGGTCATGGATAGGACATCCATTGTGTTCCTAGAGTCGATTCTTTTGACTATCGACTGTCTCTTGAGATTAAGGCAGTTTTTGGGTGACTTTGGTTTCTTTCTCACGGTCTGCCGTGAATCTGGAGACTAAGTAGATTTTTTCTGGGTCATTTCATACTGTGCTTACATCTGCACGATTCGAGTTGAGAAAAATATCCAACCCTTATCAGGTATAGTTATTTCTCAGGGCCACTCGAGGAGTTGTAACTGAAATGCATGGCCATGCTCGAATGATGATTCGTTTATCAGTTAAGTTACTCTCTAGTCGGGAAAACCACTCTTGATACAGATCACTTGTAAAATAAGACCTTTGTGAATACAGATTTTACAAATTGTTTTACATTGAGTGGGAGAAATTTTAGGATATGAGAATCAGTTATCGCACATACACTTGTGAGGACAAGTGGGAGTTTGTTGGAGCTTGTGTCCTCCACAAATTAGTGTGATACCATTTATAAATCTCTTATAGGTTCACAAGGGTATACTTCGTATTTTATCAGTTGATTAACGATTACCTAATAACGGTTGGCTTGCTAGAAAGTTTGACGTTATTATCATACAGATGGCGGTGATCAACTGGTCCCTAAAAGTCACACCTAAAGGATGCGTTTGAGAGATGTGATTATGGATATGTAATCACATTGATGCCATATATAACTAAACAGTTAGTCAACGTGTTGATGAGACGATTATTTAATGCCGATTAAATAATATTAGCTGAGATGAATTAACTGTCAATTCGTAAATTGAATATAATATGTTATATTTAATTAATGTATATAATGTTAGCTTGGACGAATTAATATGTTAATTTGCAATTAAATGTAATCGGTTATATTTAATTAGCTAATTATAAATATGCGATATTTATAGTTAAAGTATATTTTACATGAGATTGTTGTAATATATGTTGTCAGGCCGGACTTAATAAATCGACTGCAATCAGTTATGTATGGACTTATTAAAACGGGACAACATGTATGACAATTAATAAAATGTACACATTATATATAATTTTAGAATAACCAAAAATAAGGGGATTTTATCCTAATTTGTGGTTGTTGCTAAAATCGAAAATAAGAAGAAATATCCTCTCATATTCGGATATGTGGGCCGAAAATTTAAAAAGAAAAACCTACCCTAATCACTCCCCTTACACGGTTAAAGGGAGAGGAAAGGAGGAATTTTTCTAACCCAATTTTCTAACCTAGCCTCTCATCAAAACACAAAAAACGAAAAACCCTATATAATTTACTGAAATTCGGGGATCGATTCTAGCAAGAAGCAAAGGGCATATCTCATATCGTCTTGGGTACAACTGATAGGTGAATATCATTGCGATATTGTTCTTAGGCCAATTTTGCTAGGACCGAAGGTTGATTTCTTAATTCTCTACCTTTTCGTTTATGTAATTTATTTTATAACTAGCATTCATCATTATAAATCGTTATAATCCTTAATAATAAAGGAAGTATACAGATAATTTCCCACACGTTTTCTTTTATTTTCAACCGTCTTTAATTCAAGTTTTGTATATAAATCAATTCCGGCATCGTATCAATACTAACCATATTAAACCGTTGTATTCTCACTTTTAATTCGTTTTATAACAATATTAGTATGCATGTAATCTGTTAATCACTTCAACTTGAGTTCTAGTATCAATAATCGGCCTTAAATTTACCAACGAACATTAACAAACCACGAGTCTTACTTTCACAGTCAGAACCCAACTCAAGAACAGACGCATAAAGTGCTGCGCCTCTTCCAGAGGACGCAGCAGATGCTGCGCCTGTTTTTGAGGTGGTTTCTGCCTCTGAACTCATCCTGTTTTAACGTAGGGTTTTTAATTAGGATTATAATTAACTATTATTTTTATTATCATCATAATTCAACATATTTTCCATATTCTCTATTTTATTTCCAATTTTCCTTATTTTCCTAATTTCTTTATTTCCAATTTTCCAATTTTCCTTATTTTCCAATTTTCGTTATTAATTTTACTTATTTTCCATTTTTTTCCTTATTTTCCAAATTTCCTTATTTTCCAAATTTCCTTATTTTCCAAATTTCCTTATTTAAATCAATTTCCAATTTCCTTATTTTTCCTAATTTTCTAGTTTTCCTTATTTCATTTATTCTTTTCTTTTATTTTTAAAACTCTTTTGGGCATGTTTATGACGCAAATTTGAATTATCAATTGTAATTTATTTCTTTATTTCGTATTTATTTTGTATGATTTATTTACTTGTTCTTCACATGTAATTAATCTAACTTCCTAATTCGACCCAATTTATTGCTTAATTATTTGTCCACCAACTTAGTTAATTTTTACATGTTAGGATCAAAACGTTGTTTGCATTGCATGCATATAATCGACAACATATCGAGTATGAATAATTTCCCTAATCATTAGTAGAGGCCGCTATCGAGGCGGGCGGGATTAGGTGTTCATTAAAAGGACTTCCTAATATGTACCCTCACCCCTTACTTCAGATCTCTGTGAACATCCGTGTTTATTGGCATCCACGAGAGTCATTTTAGACATAGAATGCTAAGGGTAACGAGTTCTTAGTGTTAATGTCACTACTTTGTGTCTTGACATGACACGAAGTATTCGAACGATTCCAATTTCCCATAAAAATTGGTGGCGACTCCACAAATGAAAACGCTTGTTCCCAAGCGCCCCCGTGGCCCATGTCCACACAAAGAGGAAGAAAAAAATGCTGACACTCCAAAGCGATTCTTTTTTAGCACGCTTGTCCATTTATGTATATGTATATAAGAGGGGGGGTTTTTAATACGATCCTACACCCCGTTTATAGCATGTATTTTGAAATATTGCACTTTCCTCTTTTGCTGCTTTCCCATGCAAACTGGATTGATGAAGACCAGACCAGGTTTAACCGATGAAAATTGTAACAGTTCATACATGCGTCGCGTAGAAATAGAGTTGAAATTTTTCCCGGGGATAAGACATAACTTCAATCCAGCTAGTAAGTTTTTTGTGTACGCTTGTAATAGTTACATTCACCTCAACTTTATCAAGCAACATGTTAGAATAAATATACAGTTTGAAGAGTTTGATTGTAATTATGCTAAAAAATCCTTTGTTTTGTTATACCAGTTTTTTTCCCCAATTTTACGCGAAAAACACTTCTGCTTATACGTGTTTGACTTGGGGAGGAACCGTTTTGTTATTCTCGACAACTCACTCTCATATGAAAAGATAGGTGACCTATACGACTCATCTCCACTGTCTATGGTATGTTTGAATTTCTCACATAGTTATTGTCCTGTTTTATTGGCAGTATTAGTTGGACTTAACACTGCTGTAAATTGTTCTGTCATAGGTTGATGCTTTTGCATTGTTTTTGGGTGAGAATCAAATAACTTCCAACCTAAGCAATCTTGTGCTCGAAATGGATCCCATCGTTGCAAAGCTTTGTTGGAGAAATAACTACAATGTTGATGATTGTGGTATCTACACAATGAGGCATAATAAGGTTATTTTCAGTCGTTGGCCTATCAAAATAAATCCTAAATTACAACTAACTGGTAGCTAGTGGCAAGAAAGGGTCGAATTCACAGGGAGGCGAGTTAAGTGTTCTATTTTCTAATATTTAAGTTCGTCTTAAAGTAACCGTTTTCTTGAAGGATTTGATTGGTTTGATGAAAACTAATTGTGATCTAAATAAAAGACAAATTCAATAATATTAAAGAGTTTAGGGATCAAGTTCACTAGGTAGTCATCCGGGGGTCAGATTTAATTCATTAACATAGCTAATTACGTTGTTTAAGGTTATATGTTCGGTTGATTCAATATTCCCTTTAGAACTAATTTAACATGCAATCGCTATCACTAAATTATCTATTCAGTGTGGACGCGGGCCCACGGGGGCGCTTGGGGAGAACAAGCGTTTGCATTTGTGGAGTCGTCACCAATTTATTTTGGAAAATTGGAAACCGTTCGAATACCTCGTGCCATGTCAAGACAAAAAGTAGTGACATGAACACCAAGAACTCGTTACCCTTAGCATTTTATGTCTAGAATGACTCTCGTGGATGCCAATGAACACGGATGTTCACAGAGATCTGGAGTAAGGGGTGAGGCTACGTATTAGGAAGCTCTTTTGATCGAACACCTAATCCCGCCCGCCTCGATAGCGGCCTCTACTAAAGATTAGGGAAAATTGTCCATACTCGATATATTGTCGATTTATATGCATGCAATGCAACATCCAATAAATTAATCCTAGCATATGAGAATTAATACTAAGTCGGTGAACACGTAGTTTAACATGCAATTGGGTCAAAGTTGGAGATTTAAGTTCAATTACATGTGAAAGCATACAAGTGATACAATAAAAGAAATATAATAACAAAAATAATGAAAATTACAATAATTACATCGGTTTTAATGATTTATGTCGAACATACTTTTAAAACAGATAATTTTAGAAAAGAAAGAATAAATAAATAAACGGACAAGAATTAGGGTGATAATACGATTAGTAGTTAATTACGTAAACTAATAACTAGGTCAAGGCAACACGGGAGTTTAGAGACAGAAATCAACCAGGAACAGGCGCAGTAGAGCTGCGTCCTTTGGAAGAAGCGCATCCGTTGCTGCGTCCGTTCCTTGGCTCAGTTCTGGCTATGAAGCCGGAATTGCAAATCGTTAATATTCGTTGGTTAATTTAGTGATTGATTATGAATATTCGACTCGGATGAAAGTAATTAGCAGGTTATTTACATATGATTGAGGGTCATAAAAACAATAAACATGGATGAAACTAATTAGAACTAATTATTACAAGGTTTAAAAAGGGTTAATTAATTAAACAAACCAAACAAATTAATTAGGTTAAACATATTATTAATGACGAATTAATGATGGTGACGATGAACAAAAGGTGAAAAATATATCAATGACGAATTCCAGAGACTCAATATTGTTGAATCGAACCTCTAAAAACCGAATTTGATTTTAATGACGAAAACCCGCAAATATGAATTACTTGGGATTTATGTCGGGAATTTAAACATTAATGATGATACATGTCAGATTATGATGCTTGAGTTATTATGTTCAAATTATCGTATCAAAAGAACAAACGAAAGAAAATAAAAGAGACGAATTGACAGAAGACGAAGGAAGAAGAATGGAAGCAGGAACTGCGGTAGCCTCACGAAGAGGCGCAGCAGGTGCTGCATCCCTTCGAAGAGGCGCAGCGGTTGCTGTGTCCTTTCTCGACGGTCATCTTCTGATAATTCGTAAAAAGGGGTTTTAAACAAGGTTTCATAAATCGGTTTTAAGAAATACTTTCGACATAAATCTTACAATATTGATTACAAAAGTAAATAACAATAATAAAATAGGGATTATACACCCTCAGACTTACATGTTTGACGAAACGAGATGAACTAAGTTAACGTTTTAGTGATGCTCGACTCGAATGTAGACGAAAGTGCCCTCGTAAGAGGAATTAAAACAGATTGATTAATGTTGATTATGGTGGAGTTGGTCAAATTGGTAGGTCATGCAAAACGAGGCTGGTACTCAGAAAGTTCCGAGCTAACGTGGTCGAATGTTCAAGCACGTAGACGCCAAAAAGTAAGAACGTGGTCTAGAATGCAAAGGGAGAAGAGAAGGGCGGACACTCGCGTGAGAAATATGTGAGACCGCAGGTCTCTATTTATACTAATCACACGGAGGAAATAGGGTTTTCGGAGAAACTTTAGAAGTGAATCTCGAAAAGATATGAAAAGATACGAAAAATACGCAGAAAAGGACTTGGGAAGAGGCGCAGCTGGCACTGCGTCTCTTGGAAGAGGCGCAGCACTTGCTGCGTCCTTTCCCAAGTGGTTTCCTCCTACGGAAGAAAGATTTCCGTGTTTTGGTTATGGAATAACGGATTAATCTTGTTTTCCTTAATATTTTGTGTGAATGTTACGGGAAATTATTTGCCAAAGATTAAAAGATTGTAAAATATGGAATAAAAACATCCGGAACATTCCAGAACATTCTGACTCGGTTTTATAAAATGAAGACGGTTTTATGACCCGGACTCCAAATGTACAGAAATTACTGCCAAAAAGACCGTATCGACACGTAGATGACAATTAAGAGGTAGACACAAGTGTTTGAGCGATCACTTGACGATAAACTTACGAACTGTCACAAATCGTTCCGCGTACCAAACGTGCGGCCCAATCATCACCGGATGGTTTGCGGGAGGTGCAGAAATGAGGTATCTACAGAGCCCCCACTTTGACTGAGGCTTAGACAAGGCGAAAGTCAAAGTATAGCCATCAGGTCAATCGAGGATTACAACCTGACGACTATGGCGACGCGAGGCGGCTTAAGGGGTCTGAGCCAAGGACCTGTCGTCGGGAACATTTTAGAGTCTGTCGACTATCGGGGAGGGTCGTTTAAAGTCCATTAGACTACGTAAGGAGGCTCGCCAGCCATAAGAAGAGACCATACCAGAAATTCCTTGAAACTCCAGGGAAAACAAAATGCGATATTGGGAGAAGACAGCGGGACACAGTCTGGAACTGCTGGGAGAAATCTGCTTGTGGTCGGCTTCAAAAAAACTTCGGAAGGGTTCGGGGTCGATGTTGATCTCCATGTCTCGAGAGGGAATGACTGTCGGTCGTGAACTCTCGCTGGGGGAACATAATCGGGAACTGATCTCCATGTCTCGAGAGGAAATGTCTATCCGTGTACTCTCGCTGAGGGAACATAATCGGGAACTGATCTCCATGTCTCGAGAGGGAATGTCTATCCGTGTACTCTCGCTGGGGGAACAGAATAAAGGTGTGTCGAAACACCTGTCAAAGAAGGAACGCTCGTTGTGACAAGCTAGGTCTTGGATAAAAATAAGGCGATAGTTTGCTGTTGGCTTGGAAGATGTAGATCCAGGTGAAGAATATACGTCAAACAGACCAAACATATGATATGGCATCAAGGAAGAGGCGCACCAAAGATGGGCCCACAAAATAACGAACTCATAACGAATTTTTGAAAATTCGTATGAAGGGAGGCTGAAGAAGAGGCGTAGCACCTGCTGCGTGCTGCGCCTCTTCCTGGACGTGTCTTTCCTGCGTAAAAACTCGATGAAACAGAGGGTTTATCTCATTTGTTCGAAACATAAATTCTCAATTTCTCTCTCAAATTCCAACCATATCTGTCAAAATTTGATCCAAAAGCTCGCATTTGCCATGACTAATCGAGGTATGTGTATCAATCTTGCATTTATCTTCCGTATTTGATCAAATGGGATCGACAAAATTAGGGTTTTCGACCTTAACGTCCCGAAAATTTGGGGCTTTTTCCCCAAACGACTTTGTCTTACAAAATTGACTTTGGGAATGGCCAATTGGTTATATAAGGATCATAACCATGTATTTGTTTCGAATTTTCGTTGAGTTTTGAGCATTTGAGTGAAATTGTGACGATTTCACAGCTAAACCGTAAATCGCTTCGAAAATAGCCTTAGGATTGCCCATTTGTGACGAAACTTGATATTTGGAATCCTTATGTGATGGGTAAACTTCATACCATCTCGGAATTTTGGTTTGTGACGGCTCTTTCAGGACGCTTTCTAGGGCATAATCGCTGTTATAACGAAATGCTGTCGAAATTCCGACTCGAACCCATGACTAGGCTTCAACTTAGGCTTGACTTGGCCCAAATTACCACATGAGCAGACGGGTTTGTGGGAAAATTGCCAAAGATGGCGAGAAAAGAGCGATTTCATGGCTCCGAAAACTCGAAAATCCCCTAATCAAGGCTTGTCGTCACTTGACGCGGCCTAAATTTACTTTAATTTTGCAGGTGACGAGGCTTCTACATCTGGGAGAGATCCCATGAACGTGGACACTGCTGTTGACCCTTCTCAGGTGCTTGAGGAGGCGTTGGAGGAGGCTTTCACCGCTGCGGTGATGGCTGCTGAGGACGAGGTCCCCGAGGAGGAGGCTGTTGAGGAGGAGGAGGCCCCGAGATGGGCCAACGTTGGACGGGATGGTCGCCAGTTGAGGGGAGCCCCTGCGTGGGATGAGACCTGGGACAGTAGGCACCTGCTTTGGGCTGCGGAGGGTCAGCTGTCCTACAGGACGGTGAAGAGCTTGGTAAATCGAATTCCTCACTCTTCATTCATCTTCTTTTATTTCTGTTTGTCATTCCTTTTCTTTTTCATCTGAGCTAAAGATAGCTTTTGTTTCAAATCAACATAGGAGGCCGGGAACATCAGGTCGTTCTCGGGCAACACGATGGCGATGGGGTGCTACGAGAGGCTGTCGGCTTAGGAGCGAGCCATGATCGAGCGGGGAGCGTTCGGCGCCTTAGTGCAGGCTTGGAAGGATATTGCGAGGAGGAAGGTTCGGGCTAACCTCAGTCTCGTCCGAGCTTTCTTGGACCGGTTTTGGGATACGACCTCCACGTTTCACATGCCTTTTGGTGAGGTGGGGGTCACATTGGAGGACTACGACATGATTTCTGGTCTGCCGTGTGGGACTGAGGTGGTGGAGTGGCCGGAGACAGCCATGAGGGTTGATTCGGCGGAGGCTAGGAGGCTGATCGGCTGGAACTTGGCGCCGAAGGCGGCTGCGGTACCTGGCTTGGTGCCTAGTTCTTACGTGCGGGACTACTTCGCGGGGAAGACCCCTGCGTCGGTGGTGATCGAGGAGAGGGAGACGGCTCCTCCTCCCTGCACTACAGAGCAGAGAGTCCGTTTGTGGCTCTGGTGGTTCTTGTCTTCGATATATCTCGGAGACAAGGGAGAGAGGCTTTCGACGAAGCTTCTTCCCTTTCTTTCTGACCCGAGCGATATAGGCCGTTGGGACTGGGTTACTGCTGGTTTTGCGGTCCTCATCCGCTTCATGAGGGCCATGGTTCGTCCGGAGTTGATGGAGAAGAGGACTTCTCCTACTGCTGTCGGCCCTGGACTGCTGTTGGAGGTATGAACCTTCACTTCTTTTCATGAAAGATCATTTTCTTTTCTTATCAAATCATGAAAGATTGTTGTTGATTATCTCGATTTACAGGCGTGGGTGTACTCCTACTTTCCGGGCCTCGCGCCCAAGAGGACGGAGCCGGTGGAGAAGGCTTATCCCGTTATGAGGGATTGGGTGATGTGCCGCACGAGGAGTCGGCGTTCCTTTCACGACGTCTATCGGCGAGAGGTGAACGCTCTTCAGCTGGACGACGTGAGTATTTCACCTTACATTTGTTCATATTACTTTCTCTTACTTTCAGAACTGATCATAGGAATGACCCTTCGTTTGCTTTTCTAGTGGGTGCCCAGGCCTTGGGAGAGTACGCTGGCGCTCCTCCTTTCGTGGCTGAGGTCCTTCGACCTAGGAGCTCGAGCCGGCTGCTGCTGAGGACGTCGATGGGTCCTGTGCGGTACTTGGGCGAGCGCCTGGTTCGTCAGTGCTCTCGGGACGTCTTGATGGTTCCCATCGATCCTCCTCGGACAATGTTTAGGGAGCCTTCTGAGGCTGAGAGGGAGGCTGACCTGTCTGGCGTCGGTGGCGACGCCCTCCTTTTTCCTGGCGAGGACTACTTGGCGTTCCTCTACGGGAGGTTGGCGTACTGGCCGGTTTTGGTAAGTGCTTTATCCTTTTTCATTTTTGATTGTTTGAGAATACGATGAAAGATCATCGGTTAACGGAAATCATTTGACTTTGCAAGAGGTCGAGGCGGCGGGCATCGAGCCCCCAGAGTACCCCGAGACCCTTGAGTACACCGCCACGACAGGGATGACGACGATCTTCGAGCTACGTGACTTCGACGTGGCGGTGAGAGATGCTGGCTTGGACGAGTGGCAGCATCTGATTCAGAGGGTGAGTCTTCTAACTCGTATAGTTTTGTGTAAGAACACATTTGCTCGAGTTTGTCCAATCGCTAAAAATTTTCCTTTTGAAATGCAGGTTGCGCCATCCCGGTTCGTGGCTTTGTGGAGGGTAGCCAACCGGCTACGGGCTACTGCCGTCGAGGCACTTGCTGGCGGCCGAGGACGTCAGGTATGAACCTTCCGTTTACTTCATTTTTGAATTTTCTAATCTTCTTTTATGTTTGGAATGATTGACATGAGCCAGTTTTGTTGTCGTTTGCAGAGGGAGCGCGAGCTGGAGCGAGAGCTTGCCCGGTCCCGGGAGGAGACAGCTCGCCTGCTAAGGGAGCTCGAGGTCCGCAACGCCGAGGTTACTGCTCTCGAGGCGAGAGTTGCTGAGCTAGACGGCGACCTGCAGTAGCTTCCGTGTTGCTTCTTGCTTTTTGGTTGTATTTTGTACATTTATATATTTTAGGACCCGCCTGTGGACATTTGGATTTTGTTTTGGGGCTCGAGCCCCCAGTTTGGTGTACATATCCCTTTTTGATCGTATATATGACGGCCTGAGTGCCTTTGCTGTTGGGTTGCTTTCTTTGTACCTGCAGGTTAGCTTTGAACAGGTTTGGTAGATGACGGTTTGCGCCGTCATGCTGCCGAAATTTACACAGAAATCACATAGAATATGTATTTGTACATATAGCCTAAATTAGCGCAAAACAATGACTCGAAAATGCAAAAAATTGGACCGGAAATGAAAATGCAAAAATTTGGTCAGAAATGACCGGACGGTAGGGAGGGTTACCCCCTAAAAAAAGAAAAAAATAAAAACATGTAAGTTTGAAATGTGATGTGGAAGGAGAGTGAAATGATTCCCCAAAAGAGAAAATTAAAAAGAAATGTATAAGTGTGCTAAAATCACGAAAATGTCGATATCGTCTCGAAATGCGTGTCCGCGAAATTAGGAACACGAAATATGGCAACCTGTCGTATTTACCAAAATAATAACCCATATGAATAGGAAATTATTCGTTGAGGAATTTAGGAAAGATCCAACGTGGAAAATCACATAAAGAGTGCTGAGGAAGAGGCGCAGCAAGAGCTGCGTCCCTTTGAAGAGGCGCAACACCTACTGCGTCTGTTCCCCAGTGCGTCCGTCCTGACGGATTCTAGGAAACAACTTTTATTATAAATAGAGACGTTAAGGGAGGTTTTATTCACATAATTCTTCCGTCTTTCTTCGTCTTATTACACAAATCTCCCAAAATAAGCATAAATCATGAATACTCTTGAGATTCGTCTAAAAGAATGGACAAATGAGTTCTCCAATGTGGAGAAACACGGCATGGGTGCTTATAATTTTGGACCGCTTTTGAGCTTGAAGTTGATCAAGGTAGTCAAACCGTTCCTAGATGCTTGTCTTGACTATTGGTACCCGAATTATCATGTATTTGTGTTTCCTGCAGGCGACATTTGCCCATTTCCCGAGGAGATTGCTGCGATTGGTGGTTGGGACCCGGAACATTTGCCTGTTATTCCCTGCACTTCTCAAGGGTATAAGAACAAGTTTAGAGACTTGCTTGGATTGGCCAGAGTTGACGTTGACCGTCTTGTGACTTCTAAAGGAGTGCGAATGTTGGATTTCATCGATCGATTTATCAATAGGGCTGATCCCACTGTCTCTTATGTTGTGAGGCGAAGGGCATTCATATTTTGCCTATTACATGTGTATGTCCTTCAAGGGCATGTTGATGAGGATATGAGAAGCGACCCTCGTCTCTTGAGCGTGATTGAGCAAATGGAGCTGCACAGGAGCCCAGCTTGTCTGTGTTTAGAAGAGATCCTATTGGGCTTAGACAACAGGAAAGCCAATCGCGACCTATCTTATGTGGGAAGTCCCATTATATTGCAGGTTAAAGAACTCTTTTCTTTTTTTTTTTCTTTTTCGTTTTTTTCTCGTTTTTTTTTTCGTTTTTTTAATACCTGCTTTTGGTAGGTCTGGCTTATAGAGCGTCTTCGATTGATCGAGCCCCCAGTTAATGTTCCTGCTTATCATGCTCGCTTTGCAATGAGGACCAGGCTTTATATGGTGGACTTCACTCGAGTTTGCAATTACTGGGAAAACAAATTGAAGAGTGAAGATGGCCCCTTAATTAGATGGATCGTACCATGGTGGCATCTCAAGTCTTTCACTGGAGTATCTTCCTTGGATCCTACCCGTTCTGTTCGCATTCCCGGCTTGGAGTTTATGATATGCATTTTTCCGGAGAGGTTGATGAGGTAGGTTGGATTGAAGCAGAGGATCCCGAAGCTTGACACTGTCCCGCAGACTGCCGTGGCGCTTACTACCGAGAGTCGAAGGGAATGGGCCATCAAATGGGCTCAGAGGAATATTTGGTTCTTGAATTCTTCCGTCAGTGCTCTATGGGTATCAGATTCCTATCTGCGGTGGAGGAAAGCTGCTACTCCGGAGGAGCGCGAGAGACTGAGGAAACGTGAACCTGTTGACTACAAGGTTCGTGAGGTGGAATAGGAGAAGGAGAAGCATCTGACTGAGGGAGAGGAAGAAGTCAGGTTTCGAGTTATTCATTCTTCGAAGAAACCGAAGACTTCTCCTGCCGTCGAGATGGTGGTTGACAGGAATGGCAAAGCAAGACCACGATAGAGACCATTGGTGATTAGGTCGGAAGTGGCGCAAGAGCGTCCGGCTCGGGGTCGGGACAAGAAGTATGATAGGAATGACAAAGGCAAGGGGAAAATGGAAGAGTAGCCTAAGTCTTTATTATTATTTATTATTATTATTATTATTGTAATAAGAAGGTGGGGTTTTTAGAATCCTAGCCTATTTATTTTTATTATGTTACGTACTATTATTATTAATGAAATAAAAAAGGTTAATTGGTTATGAAACCGTTGTGATTGACTTTTCATTATTCTTGTCGAATTTCAAATGCATTTGCAAATGTCCTTTTATTTACATTTAAAATAATTAAATGGGTTGTATCCCGTGAAGGATTGCCTACGTATTCATTAAGAAATGAAATCAAACCCTTGCGGGTAGTTCGAGTAAATGTAAAAGAATAATTGTTCTAAGCAAGAGCTAGTAGTGAACTTAGAAAATAAGGATGAGCTTTACTTACTCCTAAAATGCAATTTAGTTTATTTGATGATATGAGAATGACAAATTGTCAAAGTGCAAGAGCAAGAAGACAGTAGCTTGATTCAGCTTGGCCAGGGCCGTTTATTTCGTGCCACAAGAGCGACACGTGAGGTTACGTGAGGCGCGTTTTTGCTCCTATTCTAGGCATAGTACCGTTTCAGTTGGTCAAGGTTTGTTGGGTTGGCAAATTCGTTTCCGTCTAGGTCTGTGATCCTAACCGCACCCCCTGGAAGTATGGACTTAACTAGGAAAGGCCCGGCCCAATTGGGTTTGAATTTTCCTCGTGGATCGCCAGGTAAAAGAGCCCTAATTGATTTGAGGACCAAGTCTCCTTCCTTGATGTTCCTTGGCTTGACCCTTTTGTTGAAGGCTCGTTTAATACCCCTTATCACTGATGATCTCATGTGGGCAACCATATCGACAGATAAAGTTGGTTTGTATGAACTTTGCTACGTTCTTGGCCGTAAGACTGGTGTAGGAAGCCGCTTTTACCCACTTGGTGAAATAATCGATTACTACTAGGATGAAACAGTGACCTCCTGTTCCGGCTGGGGTGTTTTTACCGATGATGTCAATTTCCCAAGCAGAAAATGGCCAGGGAGATGTCATGGTGTAAAGCAATGAAGGAGGAACATGTTGCACATTCCCAAAGATTTGGCAATTATGGCAATGTCTTACATATTTGATGCAATCATATTCCATCGTGGTCCAATAATACCCCAAGCGTGTTATTTTCTTTGCCATCATGGGTCCACTCATATGAGGGCCGCATTCTCCATCATGGACTTCTTCTATCACTTTCCGTGCCTGTGAATGATCAAGACAACGTAGGATTACACCAAGAGGTGTTCTTTTGTATAGCTCTCCTTGCATGAGGATGTATTGAGAAGCTTGCAAGCGGATGGCACGTTGTCCCCTTTTGTCCATTTCTGGTGGATAGGTGCCATTGAGTTTGAAGTTTAGGATTGCTTGGAACCAGGGCTCCTCCGTAATTTCCTCTTCATCGGTGATTTGGTGCACATAAGATGGCTCTGATCGTCGTTCGATGCATAAAGGCATTTCTACCATGCTATCCGGCATATTAATCAAAGATGCAAGTTTTGCAAGAGCATCTGCAAATTGATTTTCTTCTCGAGGTAGATGTAAGTAGGTTACTTGATCGAAGAATTGGGCTACTTGGTCTATTCTGGCTTGATAAGGTGCCAAGTTTTCGCTTCGGATTTTCCAAGATCCCGTAATTTGATTGATGATCAAAGAAGAATCTCCATGTACTCGAAGATTCTTGATGCCTAAACTTACTTCCGCTTACAATCCAATGAGACAGGCTTCGTATTCTGCAGCGTTATTTGTCACCTCGATGTCGAGTTTGACAGAGATTGGTGTATGCTCGCCTTCAGGAGAAATGAGCAACACTCATATTCCAAATCCTCTTAAATTCGATGCCCCATCAAAATAGAGGTCCCAGGAGTCTACATCCGTCTGGAGTATATCCTCATCCGGAAATGACCAGGTGTCTATCGTTTGTGTATCATTGATGGGATTTTCTGCGAAGAATTCGGCAACGGCGCGCCCTTTTATGACTTTCAAAGGCACATACTTGAGATCGAACTCTGAGAGCATCAAAGTCCATCTCGCTAAACGTCCATTGAGAACGGGTTTCTCGAAGAGGTATTTAACAGGATCCATTTTGGAGAATATTTTGACGGAGTAGCTAAGCATGTAATGGCATAGCTTCTTCGTTGCCCAAACAAGAGCGAGGCATGTCTTCTCGAGTGGTGTGTATTTTGCACTCGTACTCCAAGAACTTCTTACTAAGGTAGTAGATGGCTATTTCTTCTTTTCCTACAGTTTGAGCTAGCATTGCGCCCATGACCGTTTTAGTTACCGTGAGATATAAACCAAGAGGTTGATCTCTGATGCGTGTCTTTTATATGATGTTTTACACCCTATTTTACACGCATTTCAGAGCTCATTTATGTAGTTTATGCTACTATTTGCCCCATTTCGTCTACTTTCGTATTTTTATGTAATATTGCAGATTTATGCGGAAATGAGTAGAAATCAAGCTAAATCCGTCCCCGAATACATTGCATTGCATTTGACATGAAGTATTTACTCAAGAAACGAACTTGGTGCGCATTTCGAGGCCCGAAAGACAAATCCACGAGAATTTAGAAGTCAAGTATCAGCTACTTCAGTCGATCGACTGATGCCTATGGTCGATCGACGAGCACGAGTTCCAGGAGCTATCGACATGCTGCTAGTCCGGTCAATCGACCGATCACAGTGGTCGATCGACCAGACCGCTAATCTGCGTGAATTAAGAGATCGAGAATTAAGAAGCCCGTTGTGTATTAGGTTTAGGAAAGAGTGTTACGTTATATTCCTATATAACGTAACCTGACACTTTTCAATTTTTATCAAGTCTTTTATCAGAAAACTTTAGGGAAATATTAGGGCTTGCATTTAGGTTTAATTATTCAATATAATCGGTATTATTGCTTTACTTCCGTTCGTACGTTCGGTTTCCTCCTATTTCATACGGTATTTTCTCTGCTTATTAATTCAGTTTCGTTTCCGTTCATAGCTTAGAAATTGCTAGTTAGAATTCCCATAGCCACAACTATCGTTTTATGTTATTTGTTTGTTTAATTATTTCAAGCATGAATTCAGTAGTTTTATTCGTTGATCTTGTTGTTGTTTTCGTCATAGTTATGAGTAGCTAAATACCTTGCGTTAGGATGTAGGGAATCTGTAGAAGTACGCGGCATTAGAATAGTAGACCCGAAATCGCGCCACGGCCGATCGACCGCACACCCTGGTCGATCGACCGGCCACGTGAGATCACCTTCGTTTTAATTAATTAAATTGCTATGTTTGACGAATCGAGTGCACGCGACTAGTTAAATGTTTAGGATTTGACCGACCCAATAAAGATCGAAAGATAGGGAAGGGAGATAGCCTACCTAATTAAGACGACTAGATTAATGAGATCGAAAGTTAAGTTAATTTAGCCTTTTTAATCACTTTTCAGGACGAAAGTTAGTATTAGTGATATTAGGGACCTGTAGCGAGATCGAAAGATGCTACCTGTAAGAATGGACCGAGAGGACTTCTTATTTTCCCGTCTCACGTGTTTGTTTTAGACCTACCTAGTTTACTACCGCCGAAACTATAGTGAACCGACCATCTTAGCACCCTTTTAGTATTTGATTTTATCCATTTATTTAGGTTACTGTCTTTTATTGCCTTTAGCTATAGACCAAATCAAATCAAACCCCCACTCACTTGTTACTTTAAAGACTAAAATCAGACAGCTATTAATTGCATCGCCTCCCTGTGGTTCGACCCTGACTGCCACTAGCTATAGTAGTAGTTTGGACTATAAATATTATCTTTGGTGCACACAACGACGGGCATCAAATTTTGGCGCCGTTGCCGGGGAGGCAATTGTTTAAAATTTTTAGTTGTTTCTAATTTTAGTCTTTCTATTAGTTTAAGGGACATCTATTCCTTAAACTATTCTCATATTCTACTTGTAGTTTCTTCTTATGCGCAGGTCACAGGGTGGTGAATTACTGCCGTTCAATCCTGAGATTGAGAAGACTTTGCGTGAGTTGAGACGATCATCTAGAGTATTGCCGATAGAGGAAGAGCTGAGTACTCTGTCTAGTTACTACGAGAACACTTTATTTGAGGAGGATCCACCTTCATCTCCTGTTTCTACTTCATCAACTGAGACCGTCACATCTCCAGACATGGCTGAAGAAGCGAATATAGCCAGTCACTCTGAGCCGACAGTTGAGAATCTCTATAAGGGATTCGCATTACCAGGGACGGACATAAAATTCGAGCCGAAACCATCCTATATCAACTTGGTTGAGAGAAACCAATTTGGGGGAGCTGCAAATGAAGATGCAGCCAAACATATGGAGACATTCATTGATTATTGTTGTTCCATACCTCCACCAACCGGTGTGACCCAGGACCAGGTGAAGGAGACCATGTTCATATTCTCTCTTCGTGATGCTGCAAGGGAGTGGTACCGAGACCTGGATCGAGCTGCTAATGGGATCACTGATTGGAAGTCGCTGGCCCTGGCATTTTACAAGAAATATTTCTCTGCCTCGAAGACCAATGCCATTAGAGCTTAGATCACGAGCTTTAAACAGGGTCCGGATGAGAATTTTCATGAGGCATGGGTCCGTTTCAAGAAGCTAGTGCGAACTATTCCGCACCATGGGTTTGAGAAATGGAGCCTATGCAATCAGTTTTATAATGGGCTTTATGACGATCAGAGGGCTATCCTGGATGCAGCAGCTAATGGTAGATTCCAGGAGAATGTGGGAGAGACTAAGGGGTGGAAAATTATTGATGATTTGGCCACCAATAAAGCTAAGTATGGGAATTCCAGGGGAAATCAAAGGAGAAGTGCTGAATCTCCTTCCGTAGCTGCATTAGAGGCTCTCACGGCGAGATTTGATAAGTACGAGTTGGGAGGAGCTTCAAAAGGAGGGATCTATCAAGTGAATGCTGTGTCAAACGGTCCTTTCGTCTGCAAAAGATGTGGAGCTGAGGGACATGTTTTAGACCATTGTCCTAATCCCTATGAGTCTTGTGCTGCCTTTCAACATTATAGGCAGACAAACACTTATTTTGAGCCGAATGTCCATCCGAACTTGAGGTGGAGTAGCCAAAATGTCCTAAATCCAACTCCACCTCCACAGCAGCAGAATTATGTGCCCCCTCATAAGCAGCAGCAGCCATATCAAAAGCCTTCGTATGTTCCACAGCAGCAGCAGCAGTCCCAACGTTCCGAATTTGCCGAGTTGAAACATTTATTGCTGAAAGAGTCTCAAGCTAGAGAAGTCGGGATGAAGATGCTAGAGAGCCAAATTGCTCAATTGGCTAGCAAAAGTGCAACTCGAGCTCCGGGACATTTACCGTCGTAGACGGATCAAAAGGAGACCCTTAATGCCATCACTTTGAGGAGTGGGTCCACCCTTGAGGGGCCCGCTATGGTCAAGGAAGTTATTGGAAAAGATGAGGCGGAACCAAGCAGGAAGAAGGCAGTGGCGAATAATAGCAAGAAAAAGACGATCAGCAGGTATGTCGATCGATCGGACCGACATACCCGATCGATCGACGATCCGAAAAGATACGACTCATCGTTTCTGTAGAAGTCAGTCGATCGACTGACATTCATGGTCGATCGACTGACAACGCTGCTGATGGTGAGTCTTTCGTCCTCCAATGCCAAATAACTTAAGGGACCACTTGTTTCGGGGTACGACTACTCCGAAAATATTGAGACAA
Organism: Silene latifolia; assembly: GCF_048544455.1. Taxonomy (NCBI): domain Eukaryota; kingdom Viridiplantae; phylum Streptophyta; class Magnoliopsida; order Caryophyllales; family Caryophyllaceae; genus Silene; species Silene latifolia. Next base: position 315,761,718 of record NC_133537.1, read on the forward strand.
GACCCAAATGCTGATGGGTCAGTTCCGGTTCCGAAATATGACCCAATGACGATTAATGGTTCATTTTTGAGACGGTCTGAAGAGGGTTCGAGCTTCAACAAGGAGAAGGTAGCGGATTTTCAGCCTAAATCCACTGACGCCGGCATGAGAGACCTAGAGGAGAGGGCTAAGTTACTTCTTCAGCCCCTTATCCAAAGAGATTGGTGCCGACGAAGGAACATGTATCGTTTAACAAATTTGAAAATGTTATTCGTAGCTTAAACGTACAAGTTCCTTTTCTTGAGTTAGTTAATCAAGTGCCTGCCTATATGAAATTTATGAAGCAACTTTTGTCTAAAAAGAAGTCACTTGAAACTGTACATTCTGTCGCACTAACTGAGGAGTCATGTTCTTATCTGACCCACACTGCACCTCATAAGCTAGAAGACCCAGGTAGCTTTTCAGTCCCATGTAGTATTGGCACCTTTTCTATTGAGAAGGCCTTGTGTGACCTAGGAGCCAGTATTAGTGTCATGCCTTTGAGTCTTGCTAGGAAGTTGAAATTGACTAGGTTTGCAGTCACAAACATGACAGTACAGATGGCTGATCGATCTGCAGTCCAGCCTATAGGAGTCTTAGAAGACATTCCTGTGCAAATAGGAAAGTTCTTTTTCCCTGTTGACTTCGTTGTACTAGATATGCCCGAGGATGCCCACATTCCCATCATATTGGGTAGACCATTTACGCACACTTCTTTGGTGCGATTATTGATGTTGGTTCAGGGACTTTGACCTTCAAAGTAGGAAAGCATTCCATTGTCTTTGCCCAGACAGCTAAGAAGAAAGATCCCATGTGGCTAGTCACTTGTAATACGGTTTCTGAAAAGAAATCCTATTTTGTGCTTCCTGATATATCTACCTCTGTGCCTATTCCTGTTATAACACCTCCGCCCCAGATTGGGAGCAAATTGGAGGAAGATTCTTCTGTTTTGGATATTGCAGGAGCTGGTTTAGGGAAGGAAGAGCCGCATGTTGCTCCAGCTGTGAAGGAGCCAATCGTTCAAAGAGGCGGTCTAGGATGTCTTAGCTATGGCACTGATGAGGAGCCTGATGAGGAGCCAGTCAAAGTAACGGAGTCCGATTGGATTCTGATGAGCCGGACGAGGTCATTGATTGGGGAGATGCTGAAGCCGTTGATCCGTTGAGTGCTACGGATGTTGGAGTTGAGAAGAGTGCAACTGAGGAGATGAGCATTGTAGAGGCTACTTCTTGCAGCCATAAGCCGAGCAAGTGGGCCATTCCGTGGCCGTTCTTGATCAACTATTAGTTGATCGAATGCTTTCCAAATATTTTATTTGCTTTCGTTAAACTTTTTTCTTTTAGTGCTTTTATGTGCGCGAGACTTCGCATTTTAATAAGTTTGATTAGGATTTTATATACTTTAGACTGTTACTTTGGGTTTTGCACAATTTTGGGCGCGTTATTGTGTGTATTTGCAGGTTTATAGACCTTGATAGCTCAATTTATTGAGCTAATTCGAAGAAATCAGAACTTACAGCAGGTATTGCAGTCAATCGACTGGCCAGTATGGTCGATCGACTGAGTGCTACAGTTCCAGGAGCTTCTGTTCCTGTTCACCTTGGTCGATCGACAGGGTGATGTGGTCGATTGACCATAATTCGGTGTTGTACCTGTTTTCGATCATTCCCGTGCTGTGTTTGATCGATTTGCGGAAGTTGAGGGAGTCTTTTCTCCACTTTATTCTCCGTTTCGTTTCTGTTTTCTTCCATTTCTTTATTTAACACATAATATTGTGTTTCATAAATTATTTTCTCGTTTTATGCGCGGTATTTTTTGTCTTTTCAGGTACTTATTGGTAGCACTGCTGGCTACTGAAATCTCCTAGCTCACGCTGGTTTGGGGAGGTTTCCTTTTGCTGCGCTTAAAGTCTTGTGAGTTTCTGAGTCCTTACTTCATGTCTTGTGTAGTTAATTTAACGTAAATTCCCGTTTTCCTTTTATTTCATTACATGATTTTGCACAATGGGGACATTATGCGATTTGGTTTGGGGAAGGGTTTTGCGTTGCATTTCATTTGCTTGCATTCACGTTTACATTTTGTCTTGCATTGTTGTTTATTTTCTCTTATATATACAGAAAATTCAAAAAAAATTGAAAAATTTCAAAAATTCAAAAAATTGCACGTTTATTTTAGCATTTAGGTCGAGTCGGAACGGTAGTATTTCAAAGATGACATTGCATTTTCAGCCGTTTATGCCTAAGCCTTGCTAATTGACATATTTTTAGTAGAATCATATATGCATAGTCTACGAGTTTTCGTTAATTATTTGCTTGACTTGAGACTTGACTTAGATTTTTGGCAAACTACATCATATTCTGAGGTTTAGAGCCTATAACTGGTGTCATCCATGACCAGTTTATCTAGGATTGTGAGTAGTTACTCCTTATAAGACATGTTACATAAATTTGCATAAATATGAACTTAATCTGCTTAATACCTGTATGCATTCGGTTTGTGGTTAGTTGACACATGTGGAAGAGGTTTCCTTTATTAGTTTAGCCCATAAGCTTCACACTGCAAAAAATAGCCTTTTTTGTCCCGTTACTACATCCTACACTTAGCCTGCCCTTGTCAAGCTAGTAGTTTATGTTCTTGGGATTGTTAATTCATTTTTGGTAGTTAATGCTCATTTTGAGGTGTTGTTGGGAAAATGAAAAAGGAAAGAAAGAAGAAGAAAAAAATAGAATTGAAAAAAGAAAAAAGAAAAAAAGAAAAAGACGCATGTTGTACTGTATAATCCGGTCGATCGACTGCCCATCTTGGTCGATCGACCGAAGCCCGAGAAGAAAAGAAAATCAAATCGCATAATTCAAAGTCTTTATTAAATGGCGATTTTTGCTCCCATGTTGCATTCATGTCTTGTGAGGAGTTGATTATATCGGAGATTGTGAGATTTGTGCTTTCTATTAGCACCGTTTTGATTGGAAGTTTGAGCAAGAAGTTGGATGTTGTCATAATTTGGTTCCCTTAGTTACTAGCTTGGCTTTTAACTCTGTTTTTATCCAAATTTATCTTAGCATCTTCTTACCCATACCTCACATATCCATATTTACCTCGGCATGTGTCATGGTCATTTGTTTGGTTGGAATGCATATGTACGGTTGTAGAGATTATTTTCATATTAGATTGCAGGCATGTTCTTATAGGTCGTAGTTAGGTGAGTGTCATTACAAAATGAATTCTTTCTATCTTTACATTTCTCACCTGTATTTATTGAGTGTTATGAGCGACCCATGAGAGTCCGAATTGATAAGTCTCTATAGTTGACGGTTCAGCAGTTTTTAACGACTACATAACTCGTTTGCATGATTCACATTGCTAATTAATTGTTGGTTATTGCATTAAATTGGTTTAGGCTTTACAGTTTGCATTTCGCTCTGAGTTTGAACTCGTTCCATTAGGTTTTAGGATCGAGTCTAGTTCTTGCTTGGGGAAAAGCAAGGGTTTGGTTTGGGGAAGTTTGATGCGTGTCTTTTATAAGATGTTTTACACCCTATTTTACACGCATTTCAGAGCTCATTTATGTAGTTTATGCTACTATTTGCCCCATTTCGCCTACTTTCGTATTTTTATGTAATATTGCAGATTTATGCGGAAATGAGTAGAAATCAAGCTAAATTCGTCCCCGAATACATTGCATTGCATTTGACATGAAGTATTTACTCAAGAAACGAACTTGGTGCGCATTTCGAGGCCCGAAAGACAAATCCACGAGAATTTAGAAGTCAAGTATCAGCTACTTCAGTCGATCGACTGATGCCTCTGGTCGATCGACCAGAGCACGAGTTCCAGGAGCTACTGTACACTGCAGTCTAGTCGATCGACCGGTCACAATGGTCGATCGACCACACCGCTAATCTGCGTGAATTAAGAGATCGAGAATTAAGAAGCCCGTTGTGTATTAGGTTTAGGAAAGAGTGTTACGTTATATTCCTATATAACGTAACCTGACACTTTTCAGTTTTTATCAAGTCTTTTATCAGAAAACTTTAGGGAAATATTAGGGCTTGCATTTAGGTTTAATTATTCAATACAATCGGTATTATTGCTTTACTTCCGTTCGTACGTTCGGTTTCCTCCTATTTCATACGGTATTTTCTCTGCTTATTAATTCAGTTTCGTTTCCGTTCATAGCTTAGAAATTGCTAGTTAGAATTCCCATAGCCACAACTATCGTTTTATGTTATTTGTTTGTTTAATTATTTCAAGCATGAATTCAATAGTTTTATTCGTTGATCTTGTTGTTGTTTTCGTCATAGTCATGAGTAGCTAAATACCTTGTGCTAGGATGTAGGGAATCTGTAGAAGTAGGCGGCATTAGAATAGTAGACTCGAAATCGCGCCACGGTCGATCGACCGCACACCCTGGTCGATCGACCGGCCACGTGAGATCACCTTCGTTTTAATTAATTAAATTGCTATGTTTGACGAATCGAGTGCACGCGACTAGTTAAATATTTAGGATTTGACCGACCCAATAAAGATCGAAAGATAGGGAAGGGAGATAGCTTACCTAATTAAGACGACTAGATTAATGAGATCGAAAGATGAGTTAATTTAGCCTTTTTAGTCACTTTTCAGGAAGAAAGTTAGTATTAGTGATATTAGGGACCTGTAGCGAGATCGAAAGATGCTACCTGTAAGAATGGACCGAGAGGACTTCTTATTTTCCCGTCTCACGTGTTTTTTTTAGACCTACCTAGTTTACTGCCGCCGAAACTATAGTGAACCGACCATCCTAGCACCCTTTTAGTATTTAATTTTATCCATTTATTTAGTTTACTGTCTTTTATTGCCTTTAGCTATAGACCAAATCAAATCAAACTCCCACTCACTTGTTATTTTAAAGACTAAAATCAGACAACTATTAATTGCATCGCCTCCCTGTGGTTCGACCCTGACTCCCACTAGCTATAGTAATAGTTTGGACTATAAATATTATCTTTGGTGCACACAACGACGGGCATCAATCTCGTTGAGGTGGCATGAGCACTGGCGGTTTGGCTAGTATTTCCTTGATTCAATCGAAAGCCTTCTGACAGTCATCATCCCATATAGTGTGATCTGTTTTCTTTAACTTCTTGAATATAGGTTCGCAGATCATGGTGAGTTTCGATATGAATCGACTTATGTATTGTACCTTGCCTAGGAATCCCCTAACTTCTTTCTCTGTTTGAGGTTGCGGCATTTCGATTAGAGCTTTGATCTTGGAAGGGTCTATTTCTATACCTCGTTGGCTAACAACGTATCCTAGGATTTTTCCAGATGTTACTCCGAATGCGCTTTTCTGAGGATTGAGCCTCATGTTGTACTTCCACAGCCTTGAGAAGAATTTGTGAAGGTTCGCAATGTGTCCCTCTCTTTCCTTGGACTTGACAATCATGTCATCTACGTATACCTCAACTTCTTTATGCATCATGTCATGTAAGAGTGTAGTTGCGGTGCGGTTGTATGTAGCTCCGGCGTTGATTAACCCAAACGGCATAACCGTGTAGTAATAGGTTCCCCACTAAGTGACGAAGGCGGTCTTATGCATGTCTTCTAAGGCCATCTTGATCTGGTTATATCATGCGTATCCAACCATGAAGGATAGCAACGCGTGATCCGCCGTATTATCCACTAATATGTCGATATGTGGTAGAGGAAAGTCGTCCTTAGGACTTACTTTGTTTAAGTCTCTAAAGTCAACACAAACACGGATTCTCCCATCCTTTTTGGGTACGGGTACTATGTTAGCTACCCAGTCTGAATACTCAGAAACTTTGATGAACCCGGCTTTGAATTGTTTGTCGACTTCTTCTTTGATCTTGAGAGCCCATTCTGTCCTCATTCGTCGAAGCTTCTTTTTCACGGGTTTGAAACCTGGTTTGATTAGGATTCTATGCTCTGCGATGTCCCTGTCGATCCCTGGCATATCTTTGTAGGACCAAGCAAAAACATCTTTGAACTCATGCAGGAGGTCTATGAAATTGGCCCTTTCGGTAGAGCTCAAGGTAGTCCCTATCCTAAGTTCTTTGGGTTCTAGTTCGGTTCCTACATTTATGGGTTCGGTGTCCTCTGTTACTGGTCCCCCTTCCCCTTCCTGTAGTATTTCTTTGGCTACGTAGGGGGGTATTTCGATTGAGTCTGGGTCTTGGTCTTGGTCATCCTCAGTATCATCGTAAACAGAATTGCACTCAAGATAACACAAAGAGTAAGCAGAACCTGATTTATTCATATTAAGATTTGAGAAAAGTGAAAACAAAGAAGCCATCTGATCGGTGGTCAGTGGCGGTAAAGGGACAGCGGTTGGGACATTTCCCGAACTACTGTTGCTATTAGACACTAAGCTAGGAGAAACGAGGGGTGTGGGAATGACGACAGGAGGAGACTCTTTAGGAAATTCTCTAGACTCCGACTCTGACTCTGACTCGAATTCATCGTCTTCTGGTTCTCCTTTGAACATCTCTCCTTCCCCAGTAGTGAGCTTGAAGAGTATTCCTTGATTGTTTGTCCACTTAATCGATTTTCTCCATCCTTTCTGCTGATTGGTGTTAGTTTCTGTGATTAACGCGGTAGGGTTGAAGTGATCGTCTTGAAGTATCATGGTAATGATCTCATCCTGCGCGGCTCTAACAAATCGATCTTCTCCAAATAGTAGACTCACGGCTTGTTCGTCTAGGCAAGGTGCTTGACGAGTCTTAACGATAGGAACCGTTTCTGGAGGAATGAAGTAGCAATCATGAAAGATCTCGATTCCGGCTAACTTCCTTTCGAGATAGTGCCAAGGCACGGGAAATCCATAAAAGAGTTCTTGACTTCCTTCCCTAACGAAGTATCCATTTAGGGTAGGGAGATAGGGTCGCATTTGGATTCCCACATTCTTACGGTTTTGAAATTGAGCGAGCATCTCGAGAACTTCCTCTTTGGTGGGTTTGTATCCTAGTACAAGGGGTATTCTTTGTGAATTACCCTCTTTGTAGGGTGCAAAGGTGTTTCTTCGGATAAGATTCAAAGGCATTCCCGGGAAGTATCCCTGGGTTTTGAGTATGTGGTTGACCACTAAGTTAGAGTAGGGATTGAAGTATAATGGTGCCAACTCACTCTCTATGACATTTATGATATGGAAACCCCCAAGTTCATGTACTGGATCTGTAAGGACTTGATTGCTTGACTTCTTTTCGATTATTGCCTTGATGGGCGACGAAGTGATCGTCACCACCTAAACATTTAGTGGGATTTTGATTTTCTGGTGGAGTGTGGATGTTACCGCTTTGGAAGCGTGAATCCAGGGTCTTCCCAGAAGTATGTTAAAGGATGCCTCAATGTCCACTATTTGGAAGTTGACCTTTCGCTCAATCGGCCCTGTGGCTATGGTTAGGTCAACAAGTCCTACCACCTTTCGTCGTGTACCATCATATGCGCGAACACCTTGGTTGGTAAGAGTCCAATCTGATTCTTTCATGCCCAATTTGTATGCCGTTTTCAAGGGTATGACATTGACTGCGGAGCCATCATCTACCAAAGTCATTGGCACATTCTTCTTTAAGTAAATGACAGTTATATAAAGTGTCAATTTATGACTAGCACCGAAGGGTGGCAAATCCTCATCCGAGAAAGTAATTGGATTACTTAGCTTTGGTGATTCTTGGAAGACCAAGTGGACCACGTCGTCAGGTGTGGAGTTATGTGCCACATTTAGTTTGGCCAAAGCTTGTACTAAAGCTTGGCGATGTGGGAATGAGATTGCCACTAGTTGCCAGACTGAAAGATCAGCCTTTGTCTTCTGTAGTTGCTTTAGCAAATGGTCGGTAGAGCCTTCTTCGTTATCATTTGGCACGACTACATTGGTTGGACCGTTTGCTATGGGACCATTTTGAGAGGTGTTTTGGTATGGGCGCCCTGAACGAGTGAGGTGATCTACATCTTGATCTTCACAATTTTGGACTACTTTGACTATGTAGTGTTCAGTGAGATACTCGTCTTTATCATCATCGGCCCATATTCCATTGACAGTAGCAAGCTCTCTCATTCTCATGATTTCAGCCTCTAAATGGATAATTTGGTCGACTAGTTCATCCACCATGGCTACTACTTCTTGCATTGTAGTGTTTTGAGAGAAGACTTGTGGTGCACGTTTTTTAGGTGTGGCGTCAGGATCACGTAAGGTTACCACTGCACTCTCTAGTTCCATAACTTGCCTATCCACACTTTTTGCCCATGCGATGAAATCAGTGATGGTTGGAGAAATGGTGGAGTAGTTCCCTTCATTTTCTATTGCATGAACTTCATTTTCGACTGGAGAAATGAGATGTGAACAATCTATGGTAGATTCTTCACTTGTAATCACTAGAATTCCAAGAGGATTCTGAGTGTTGTTAGGTTTTACCTCCAGGTGGTATTGGTAGGCGACCGTCTTCAATCATATCTTGAAGTACATTTTTCAGTTTGTAGCATTTTTTTGTATCATGTCCCTTACCTCTATGGTATTCGCAGTACGAATTCTCATCCCAGAACTTGGATTTCTTTTCTGGTTCGGGTGTAGGGCCTATGGGTTGACGTTTGCCCAGCTTCATCAACCTTTTTAGAGCGTTGGAATATGTGTCCCCTAGATTTGTGAATTTCCTTGGAGGGGTACTCTTCTTAGATGGCTCGAGGAGATTAACTTCATCATCCTTGCTAGTAGAGCCGTAAGAACAACTTGTTGAGCCTTGATATCCACGACCTATCGTTTTGGACAAGTGCCCTTTACGGATGTCATCTTCGATCCTTGTCCCTAGTACGGTCAAATATTTGAAGGTCTTGATGTTTTGATACCTCAAATGATTCGCATAAATGGGCTTTAGGTTGTCCACGAATTTCTCTACGAGGGTGGCTTCATCCGGACGTTCAACAAGTTGAATACTAGTCTTCCTCCACCGACTTAGGAAGTCAGTGAAACCTTCTTTGTCATTTTGGGTAAGAACCTCTAAAGTACGCATGTTGACTTGGATTTCAGCATTATCCGCTTACTGTTTAGCAAACTCGATTGCGGCATCATCCCAGGTAGCGATTTTCTTGTGTTCTAGTGAATAGAACCATTGTTTTGGGATGGTGTCAAGAGATGAAGGAAAGATCCTTAAAAACATCTCGGGTTTAATGCCCTTGATAGACATGTAATCCTTGAAGGCACGGATATGGTTCAAGGGTTTTCATGCCCCTTGAATTTAGGGATATCCGTCATGTTGAAGTTGGTTGGCAACTTGGAACTCACAGCCTCATATTTGCGATTGTTCTCCCTATAAATGTCATCCACTTTGAGATACATCAATTGTTCCTCCAAGTATTGGAGTCGTTTATCAGCTGCAGTCATACCTATGGGAGAGTTTTCGTCACTGAAGTTGTTCACGAAGTCATCGGCTATCTCACTTTCTCGAGGAGGCATCCACGTTTCCACGGCATATATTCGGCCCTCAATGGTGTCAAGGCATCATACACTTGGTCTTGAGTAACTTGGAGATGAGCTAGCACGGCTAGGATTTGATCATTACCATTCTGGAGTTGGTTGAAGTTCACATCGCTTGTTTCAGGCATCTTGGAAACTGGATAAGAGATCGACGACGAATCAAAATACGATCGACCATTCTAGCACACTTACTTGAAAAGAAATGTTTTAACTCGTGAAGTGGGAGTGTGCCACTTGTGTCAGTGAGTTTTGAGGAAATGACAAAGTTTGAAAAATGTTGGTCCTAGTCAACTTTAGTGTGGTTGTAGGAGTGGACTCGAAGTGAGGTTTTGAAATGGGTTTTAAGGCCCAAATTTTGACTCGGATATTGGACAGAGTTTCGACTTGTTTTGCGCTAATATTAGGCCCAAGTTTCGAAAATTTACATTTTGAAGAAGGATTTTGAATTTACAAAAATCGTCATGGTTTTGTTTAGAAAATAGTGATCACGTATGGTACAAACAATATACAAGCATTATAACGAGATGCTGAGTGCATTTAGAAGGGTTTTGGTTTAAAGGGTGGGTTGCCATACCGAACAATCAAACCCGAAGTCTGTGGAGAGGCTCGTACCAAACAGGAGTAAGGCTGATTCCTAGTCCATTTCCTCAAGTAGTGAAAGTCCTTGATACAAACAAGAGTAAGTACCATGGTATGGATGACGTCAATCGCTATCCATCCTTAGGTCCAAATAAGAATTATGACCGTTTAGACGGGACGATTGGTCGAATGGGTTGGGTTGGGCCTACGAAGACCGAATAAAACGATCTAGGAAGACCGAGTTATGAAAACCGACAATTGTCTTATACAAACTATTCCTTAACCTTGTTCAAGTTTCACCCTTGGCTACACGTAAGTGTATTATTCCCCAGCGGAGTCGCCAAACCGTGGACGCGGGCCCACGGGGGCGCTTGGGGAGAAAAAGCGTTTGTATTTGTGGAGTCGCCACCAATTTATTGTGGAAAATTGGAAACTGTTCGAATACCTCGTGCCATGTCAAGACACAAAGTAGTGACATGAACACCAAGAGCTTGTTACCCTTAGCATTCTATGTCTAGAATGACTCTCGTGGATGCCAATGAACATGGATGTTCACAGAGATCTGGAGTAAGGGGTGAGGGTACGTATTAGGAAGCTCTTTTGATCGAACACCTAATCCCGCCCGCCTCGATAGCGGCCTCTACTAATGATTAGGGAAAATTGTCCATACTCGATATATTGTCGATTTATATGCATGCAATGCAACATCCAATAAATTAATCCTGGCATATGAGAATTAATACTAAGTCGGTGAACACGTAGTTTAACATGCAATTGGGTCTAAGTTGGAGATTTAAGTTCAATTACATGTGAAAGCATACAAGTGATACAATAAAAGAAATATAATAACAAAAATAATGAAAATTATAATAATTACATCGGTTTTAATGATTTATGTCGAAAATACTTTTAAAACGGATAATTTTAGAAAAGAAAGAATAAATAAATAAACGGACAGGAATTAGGGTGATAATACGATTAGTAGTTAATTACGTAAACTAATAACTCGGTCAAGGCAACACGGGAGTTCAGAGACAGAAATCAACCAGGAACAGGCGCAGCAGGGCTGCGTCCTTTGGAAGAGACGCAGCAGTTGCTGCGTCCGTTCCTTGGCTCAGTTCTGGCTGTGAAGCCGGAATTGCAAATCGTTAATATTCGTTGGTTAATTTAGTGATTGATTATGAATATTCGACTCGGATGAAAGTGATTAGCAGGTTATTTACATATGATTGAGGATCATAAAAACAATAAACATGGATGAAACTAATTAGAACTAATTATTACAAGGTTTAAAAAGGGTTAATTAATTAAACAAACCAAACAAATTAATTAGGTTAAATATATTATTAATGACGAATTAATGATGGTGACGATGAACAAAAGGTGAAACATATATCAATGACGAATTCCAGAGACTCAATATTGATGAATCGAACCTCTAAAAACCGAATTTGATTTTAATGATGAAAACCCGCAAATATGAATTACTTGGGATTTAATTCGGGAATTTAAACATTAATGATGATACATGTCAGATTATGATGCTTGAGTTATTATGTTCAAATTATCGTATCAAAAGAACAAACGAAAGAAAATAAAAGAGACGAATTGACAAAAGACGAAGGAAGAATAAAGGAAGCAGGAACTGCGGCAGCCTCACGAAGAGGCGCAGCAGGTACTGCGTCCCTTCGAAGAGGCGCAGCGGTTGCTGCGTCCTTTCTCGACGGTCATCTTCTGATAATTCGTAAAAAGAAGTTTTGAACAAGGTTTCATAAATCGGTTTTAAGAAATACTTTCGACATAAATCTTACAATATTGATTACAAAAGTAAATAACAATAATGAAATAGGGATTATACACCCTCAGACTTACATGTTTGACGAAACGAGATGAACTAAGTTAACGTTTTAGTGATGCTCGACTCGAATGTAGACGAAAGTGCCCTCGTAAGAGGAATTAAAACAGATTGATTAATGTTGATTATGGTGGAGTTGGTTAAATTGGTAGGTCATGCAAAACGAGGCCGGTACTCAGAAAAATTCGAGCTTACGTGGTCGAATGTTCAAGCACGTAGATGCCAAAAAGTAAGAACGTGGTCTAGATTGCAAAGGGAGAAGAGAAGGGCGGACACTCGCGTGAGAAATATGTGAGACCGAAGGTCTCTATTTATACTAATCACACGGAGGAAATAGGGTTTTCGAAGAAACTTTGGAAGTGAATCTCGAAAAGATATGAAAATATATGAAAAGATATGAAAAATACGCAGAAAAGGACTTGGGAAGAGGCGCAGCAGGCACTGCATCTGTTGGAAGAGGCGCACCACTTGCTGCGTCCTTTCCCAAGTGGTTTCCTCCTGCGGAAGAAAGATTTCCGTGTTTTGGTTATGGAATAACGGATTAATCTTATTTTCCTTAATATTTTGTGTGAATATTACGGGAAATTATTTGCCAAAGATTAAAAGATTGTAAAATATGGAATAGAAACATCCGGAACATTCCAGAACATTCTGACTCGGTTTTAGAAAATGAAGACGGTTTTATGACCCGGACTCCAAATGTACTCTAATTACTGCCAAAACGACCGTATCGGCACGTAGATGACAATTAAGAGGTAGACACAAGTGTTTGAGCGATCACTTGACGATAAACTTACGAACTGTCACAAATCCTTCTGCGTACCAAACGTGCGGCCCAATCATCACCGGGTGGTTTGCGGGAGGTGCAGAAATGAGGTATCTACATTCAGTTATCGCAGCCTATAGTGATTCTAACCAGTCGGTGAAAGTCTCAATTCGCTATACTAGTCAATTAACCCTGGCCAGAAATTAACTAACTAGGCGAAGAACAATAAACTGAACAACAACGAATAAGCAATTTAACTATCAACTTATTAATTAATCCCCCTTCTAACAACCTAGATCTCCATTCACCCTAGATTAGAGGTTTAGCTACGCATACTATAGGGAATAACAATAACAAAATAATAGAAGACATAATTAAAGGCATAAAAGATGACCAACGAATATTAAAAGATAATTGTATGAATACCGTAGTAAATCAAAGATGAAGAAAGTCTAGATCCGAAAGTAATAGCAATAAAACTAAACTAAGGCTTTCAAGAGAGATTTTATTGTAAAGTAGCGTAACTAGGTAAAATAAAGCGTAGAAATAACACAGGGTAGGAATTGGGTATTTATAGTAAAATATAACCGACTTAAGTAAATTGCGGAGAATCCTCAATCTAGTGCATACTCGATCGAGCCCGCTTGTACTCGATCGAGTACACTCATAGTTGATCGAGCTTGCTTGGGTTCGATTGAGTATACATCCTGTTTTAGCTCTTTTCTTCGTGTTGTCTTCTTCACTTCTCTTCCTTTATTCTTCTAGATTCCCGTGCCATGCTCCGTGTATTCTTTCATGCCCACTCCTCGGTGCTCATTTCATTCCTTTGCTCCACAAATGCACCATTCCTGCATTAAACACCGAATAGCGGAAGTATCGACATTCTAGCATAAATGACATATAATTAATATAAAGTAGCACGAAAACCATATCAAAAGTAACTAAGGGGAGGCATAAATATGTATATAATTATGACTCATCAAGGCACATGAAAACATTTAAGGGATTAATCTCTTGGAAATGTGGCTTCATGAAAAATGATGTGAGTGTTGGGTCTTATTTTTAAAAACACATGTTTATTATATTTTTTGTATTTTGTTAATTGTTGACTTCTGTTTTGCAGCGGCGTGTGCTTAAAGTGTGGAGATACAAATATCTATTCACATTACTGATGTTCAAGCACAACCAATGTTGTTAGGATCAGGATCCTACTTTGGATCGATGAGTTTACTAGGATCGAATTGGTAGGATAGAATCGTAGAATCGTAAAATCCTACCAATTAAGAAAAATACATAATTATAGTATAGAAATATGATAAATATGTCGTGTTTAAATCTCAAAACACTATTTTCTTATCATGTGCCCACATATTGTTCCATTTTATAGGAATTTGCTATCTTAAAGTCGTATATAAACGTTTAACCGAAAACATTGACATGTTAATAATGTAGGATCGGATCGTATAATCGTAGAATCGGGTTAAGATTCTACTTTTAAAAAATTTGAGCGAAGTTGAATCCCAAGATCCTACAAAATTAAGATCCTACCTAGGATTGGGATCGGTCGGCACTTTTTGGATCTTAGAATTGTAAGATCCTACGATCCGAATCGGGAGTTTAACAACAATGAGCACAACATTTACCATCAAACTGTTGTTGACCATGCAAAGAAGGGTCATTTTTCTAAAGCTAGTGATTACGTTTAATGTTCATCAATATTATTTATGTAGTACATTCGAATTTGTGTATCAAGATTTGTAAAATTTGGCATTTTAATGTACGTTCTTTGTTTCCACTGTAACGCCCGCGAATTTCTCATTTTGACATTTATAATCTATTTATCCGTTCAATTACTTTATTTTATATTTTTAAATTATTTAATTTAATTAATTCATTTTAAACATGATTTTTATAAAGGTAATATTTTTAAAACTTAATTTATATAAAACAAATACGTATTTTAGTCGGACATTAATAATAATGATAATAATAGTAATAATATTAATAATAGTGAAGTTCCGTCTTAAATTATAGTAGGTTTAAGACGTATTCATGTCTAGCATAATACCTTCACATTTTCATATATGAGGCTAATTTATTCGGACAAATCCGATTCCGACAACACATACACACCCTCACCTACTTCCTACACCTAACTAAAGTGATAGGGCGCCACCGGGTGACGCCCAAATTGGGTGCCACCCTCTCACAACAATTGTTTATTGAAGGGGTCCCCACTCACCCCATGTGAGAGGGTGAGGCCCAAATTGGGTGTCACCCGGTGACGCCCTTTCATTTTTCGTCACCGACCAATCCCCACCTTTCTTTCCATTTAATTCTTTCTTCTTTTGCATTTTAGCTGCAACAAATCAAAACAACAAACAGCAGAGCATAAACTCCATTTTTGTCGAGCTTTAATCCCGGATTTCTCCTCCGTTTCTAAACCTTTTTTCCTTTATTCTTGCACCATTATCCTCCTTACTTTCTCCTTCATCTTTCAAGGTAAGAAAGTCTCGTTTTTGTGATGGTTTCGTTTTTCTCCGTCTTATAAAAGTTTCGGTTTTTGCCTCAATCCTTTCATTTCCTTGCCCCTTGATGAAGGTTTCGAAGACCCGGAGGAAGACTCAAGCTTTGGGGACGATTTATTCGAAGAATAAAGAGCGTTTAAGGTAACGGTGATAGGTTACTCGACAAAACGTCGGGAAACTTGCCCTTCCTACTCAGTTTTTACTTTGTTTATTTAAAGTTTAAGCCTTTATGTGTTTCCTCATGTTTGGAGTTGATTTTGTAATGCTTGTGGTTAGTTTATTTGGTTGTTTTCATGGCTTAGTCCTCATAATGCAGTTGGCTATGGTGATTTTCGAGTTTAAGCTGTTGCTTTTCTTTTCGAGTAAATGGCTGTGTTTTCTGGTCTTCACGTAAATTGCTCAACTTGTGCTTCATGTGAGTCTCTTGTTGCAATTGACATAGCTAATACATTTTTCTTAAACAAATTGCTCCCCAACTTGCAACCTGCACACATCACAAAAATAGAACAACAATTCTTGCCTAAGACAAAGTGTGCCTCATACCCGGTTGTGTGAAGCGCTTCAGGTTGGTCCCAGAATAAGATTTGCTTATGCAAAATCGGGAGTATACTACGTTTTTTTTATACAAACTAAATTAAATTGCATGATAATTTTTTTATGAAACCGTAAAAGATTAAATTTACCGAGTTGCGACCCGTACTCGACTACACTCCATGCTAGCATTGTTATTGTGTACGCCATTGGAAATCCGAATTTCACGTTGTCCCCTGAGTATATTTTACATCAGTACATTTAAGTTTGTGTACATGTTAGGGGACTTAGCAGCACAACTTGAGAGAATGCAGTCATTGCTCAATACTTGCGAAGTTCTATACAAATCAACAGATTATTACTGAAATACTAGAGATTTACTGGAGTAAGCAAGGGCACGTTTGAAAAGAAGGCCTCTAAATTAGCGAGAACCACATCTATAAAACTAGTGTGGTATTAGCGGCTGAGTTTACGCCGAACTGTTGTTGAAACTTGAAACTATTGCTGCGGGTACATTGAGTGTGGGATGAAAGGGTGTGTATGAGGAATTCTTTTCTTAAATGAAGTTGTAAACCAAAATATTTACAAAAATGGGGCTCATTCCAAACTATTTACATGGAATGGGTCCATGTCATCATTTTTTTTTACAGATTCTGTAACTTCATGCCATCTCAAACAGCGAGTAGTTTTTTTTTTTAATTTTCAGGAACCTCTCGCTCTTTCAAATCGCGTGAAGTTACTGTAGTAATTGCATTAACATTCTGCGTCGGTTCAGTTTTGTGCCCATTAACATCTCGCCATTTGATATAGCGAGTAGTTTGTTGTCCTCTGACATCAAGTTTTATGCCCAATTACAACCCTTGTTTGATTCACAGGTGTCCCTTGTACATTTGAAAGAGCGAAAGTATGGTGTTGCTTCTCAAATAAATCATTAACACAAATAGCAGAATCTTTCTTTTCCTCTAATTGCATTTGATCATCATTTTCATCACTCTCTTTAATACGGCACCTCGATAATATGACCTTCCTCGTCTAGTTCGGAATCCACATCTGTCAGTTCTTCGTCTACTTCAGACTTTGTATCCATCAGTTCTTCGTCTACTCAGTTTGTGGTCACGATATGTTAATAAACCCAAATGGATTTCTGAAAAAACAAGGAAGTTTCTGATGTGTTTCATCTCGTGTTGCTTGTTTAACTGGTTCATGAACCCGACTTTCTTTAAGATTGTAATACGTAGAGAGAGCATAGTCAATAGCAGTGTCATAACTTATTACCAGGCCCATATCTTCACCAACGGCTCTCTCCTCCATATATGGTAGCCATATCATATTTGCCTTCCTAAGATGATATTCTAGCTGTTGTGCATATCTCCTCAATATTCCATTTATTCTTATTGTAAATACATACCATCCTATAGCCTATATATAGTCATAATGTACAGCTCTTTAGGAATACGATTAACATAATCAATAATATTATTCATATTCATACTGTGTGCTTCTCAAATATGGTATCAAGCTAGGTCTCGTTTTCATTTTTTTTCTTTTCTGTGCCGCCTTCAATAATTCTCGTCTCTCCTTCTTCTCTCTTCTTCTTTTCTTTCCTTCACCATGCCTAATTCAAAGGTCATTCAAACCACTGACACCAACAAATCTTCATCTTACACAATAGTTCACACCGAACAAACGGGTACCAGCATCACCCCAAATGCCTTCAATGGCGCCAATTATGATGAGTGGTCTCGCTCGTTTCAACTCGCCCTTATGGCCAAAATCAAACTTGGCTATATCAATGGTACAATTACCAAACCATCAGAAACTTCTGCAACTTATGAAAATTGGCACGCAACCAACACTCTGGTTACGATGTGGATCCTTAACACAATGGAACCCGGGCTCCGCAGACAAATCACTCTTTGACCCGAGGCTAAACAGGTATGGGATGACATTAAGAATCGTTTTTGTCAAATAAATGAAGCCTGTATTTATCAGTTACAGGCGGAACTACTCACCTGTCGTCAAGGACCTACGGAATCTCTCATGGCATATTACGGCCGCATGACCGCTATTTGGGACGCTATTCTCGAATATGATGCTCTTCCATCCTGTTCATGTCACCCTTGTGCGTGTGACTGGCAAAACATCATCCATTCACGCCGTGAGAAGAAAAAGGTTCATGACTTTCTTATGGGACTCGACGAACGGATTGCTAGTACCCGCTCCAAAATTATCGGTATTAATCCTCTTCCCGCTTTAGATCTCGTTTATAATCGCCTTTTACAAGATGAAGAGGTCCAAAATATATCGTCTCATATAACTGAACCCGCACCCGAACCAATGGCGTTTGCTGCCCGAGTCCACAATGGACCACGAAATTCAGGGGGGGGGGGCATGACATTCATACTGATACCCCTACTCCTGGCCCTTCTAAATATTATTGCCCTGCTTGTAAAACGTCGGGACATAGCTTGAAATTCTGTTTTAAGGTCACTGGTATTTTTCCCGAATGGTGGGGAGACCGTCCTCGTGATCGTTATTATCTCCCTCCCAATGAGACTGATTGGAGCAAAGCTATACTTATTCCTGATATCCGGGCTCGAGCTAATTATGAGCGCAAAAAGAAGCAAGGCTCTGTCTCGACACCAAAAGCTCATATGATCTCGGCCAACACCAATGCCGCGTCTGCATCATCCTCTTCATCCAAGCTATCTTCTTTTGACAGGTTAGACCTTAATGACTTAACTCCTCAACAATTGGAGGAACTTTCAAGCTTGTTACAGGCTCGAAAAAATAATCCTATAGTTGATCGTCTTAACGGTAATCCTTCTTTTATTTTGTGGATAATTGATATAGGTTCTTCGCACCACATGTCGGGATGTTTTATCCCATTTTACGAACATTCATTCTATTACTCCCCTCTCCGTCGGTCTTCCCAATGGAGACCTTACTCTTGCCACTCAATGTGGCGACATACATTTATCGTCTCGCTTAATCTTACGCAATGTTTTATACGCTGCAAATCTCCATTGCAACCTAATTTTTGTTTCTAGTTTACTGATTGATCCCTCTTTAACTATACAATTCTCCCACAAATTTTGTCTCATTCAGGACCGTATCTCGAAGACGGTGATTGGAGCGGGAGAACAAAGCGAGGGGTTATATTATCTTAAAAGTGTACGACGAGAGGAGCCTCACGTTTTCACTATCGGGGCACCTGAATTGGCTGAGTTGTGGCATAGGAGGTTGGGGCACCCATCCTCTTCTGTTTTTCGTTTTCTTCCATCTTTAATTTCTGGTTTTAATTCGTCTTTTCATAGTAAACATTGCGCTATTTGTCTTCGCACCAAACAAACTCGAGCCCCTTTTTCTTTAAGTTCCAATAAAGCAGACGGTATTTTTGATTTAAATCATTGTGACTTATGGGGACCGTATTCGGAAAATGCATCTTGCGGGTCTCAACTTTTTTTAACACTAGTCGATGATTTTTCACGTTCTACATGGGTTTATTTACTCCGTCGTAAAAGTGATTCCCGTCAAACTCTCTTAAATTTCTTTGCCATGGTCGAACGCCAATTTAATAAGAAAATAAAAATTATACGAAGCAATAACGGCAAAGAATTCACCTCCTTTATCGATTTTTTTAACAAAAATGGGGTCTTATTTCAGACAATCAATATTGATACTCCCCAAAAAACGGTCGAGTCAAACGAAAACACCGTCACATTTAAATGTTGCGCGCGCTCTTCTATTTCAAGCCTCTTTACCAATCTTTTTTTGGGGGGAATGTGTTTTGGTTGCTGTCTATCTCATTAATCGAACCCCAAGCTCTATCAACAATGGAACAACACCCTATGAGGTACTTTTTAAAAAGCCACCCCCTATGGATCATATTCGAACATTCGGGTGTCTATGTTACGCGAAAAATATCAATCGCTCTCGCGACAAATTTGCTTCCCGTACTAGGAAGTGTGTTTTTTTGGGATACCCTTTTGGCAAAAAGAGGTGGCGGGTCTATGACTTAGACACAGGGACACACCTCTTATCTCGTGACGTTGTTTTTATTGAACATGAGTTCCCATACCATTCCCTCCAAATTCACGACACTGACCCCAACCAACCCACTTTTCTTGATGACACGCTACAGTCTATTGACACCATCTTCATACCCACCCTGACCACATCTCCTCCCACCAATGATCCTCCACCTAAAGACTCTCCTGCCACTACGACACAACCCAACACCACTACGCCTACAACTCCCTCCCAACCCCTCACTGAAAGCACCACCCCTGCTCTTGTCACTACGCCTTCTCCTACCACGACTACACCAGCCACCACGACCATTCCTGGCCCTTCTACGACCACCATCACTGCTGGCACCTCTCGCCCCAACACCGCCACACATACTGAGCCCACAACAATGGGTAAGGGTCATCGAACGAAAATACCAAACTCGCTCTTCAAGAATTTTGTACAACCTGCCAACCGCTCCTCGAATCATTTTATCACCGCTCCGTCATCATCATCAGGTACAAAATACCCAATTTCACATTATATTAATTACGCAAATATTTCATCTAACCACAAAGCTTTCTTGTCGGCCGTGACCAAACATCACGAGCCTAGTTCTTTCAAAGATGCGATGCAGGTACCTCAATGTCAGGATGCAATGAAGAGTGAAATTGACGCATTGGAACGAAATAACACATGGACGTTAGAAGATCTTCCGCCTAACAAAAAGGCAATTGGTTCAAAATGGGTCTATAAAATCAAGTATAACGCATATGGGACAATTGAACGCTACAAAGCTCGTCTTGTTGTCATGGGGAATCGTCAGGTTGAGGGGATCGACTACAACGAAACTTTTGCCCCTACAATTAAAATGGTAACGGTTCGCACCCTTGTTGCCATTGCCGCTGCCAAACATTGGGCCATTCATCAAATGGACGTACACAACGCCTTTCACCGTGGCGATCTCAACGAAGAAGTTTACATGAAACCACCACCCGGGTTCTCCTCCAACACAAACGGTAAAGTTTGCCGCCTTCGGAAATCCTTATACGGGCTCAGACAGGCTCCTCACTGCTGGTACGCAAAACTCGCTTCCGCCCTTAAATCATATGGTTTCAAACAATGCCCGTATGACTACTCTCTCTTCTCCATGATTGAGTCATCCACCGAGGTTCACGTTTATTTGTGGGAACAATTCTGCCATGATCGATCGCTTCAAGCTATATTTAAGTACCTGCTTCCACATGAAGGATCTCGGATATCTAAAGTATTTTTTGGGTCTTGAAATTGCTTACAATAGCATTGGGCTATTCATCTCACAAAGAAAATACGCCCTCGACATCATCAACAAAACCAGGTTACTCGGATCGAAGCCATCAAGCATACCAATGGAAGCAAATCACCGTCTTGGCAGCTCTTTTTCCCCTCCTCTTCGTGATCCACAACCATATAGACGCCTCGTCGAGCGCCTCGTCTATCTCACGATTACTCGTCCCGAGCTAATATACTCGGTGCACATCCCTGCCCAGTTCATGCACGAGCCACAAACTGACCACTGGGAGGCCGCATTGCAAGTTGTTCGCTATCTCAAAAATCGCCCAAGCCAAAGGTTACTGTTTCGGTCCGACAATGATCTATGCCTCAATGCATATTGCGATGCGGACTACGCTAGTTGCCCCACCAGCCGCAGGTCCTTATCGGCATATCTTGTTTTTCTCGGTAGCTCCCCTATATCCTGGAAAACAAAGAATGAAGAGTTTATGGATTCAAGTACCTAAGAGGGGGAGGGGGTGAATTAGGTACTATTTTAAAATTTCAACTTAAACTTTATGGGATTAAAGTAAGTTTTTTGATAATGTGGAGAAGTTGTGAATACATCGATTAATATTGACGAATTAAACGAGTATTGAAAAGTAACTACTTGCTGAACTGTGAGGGTAACAATGGTTCTGACTGTTGCTATTCGTCTCTTAGCATATGAAGTACAAGCTACGTAAGCGAATGTGACAAAGATGTAGAACTGTTACTTCAAAGTAAGGCAAACAAAGAAGCTTGATAAGAATAAATGCAGCGAAATAAAAGTAAGCAAAGATAGAACACAAGATTTTTGAATTGGTTCGGCCAATACTCAAAAGACTACGTCCAATCTACTTTTTATTGAATATTTTAGTGATCTACTCCGACTACTAAAAACCTGTACAATAAAAAGACCGACAACCTACTCCGGTTGCGACACAAGTTCAAGGACTACTCCGTCCTAGAACTATACACTCTTACTTAGAACGTTTTACAAGGATCAAGTTTCCACGGACTGATTCTTAACAAGAATTGATATGGACAACTTACAAGATTAAACGGCTCATAAGTGAAAGAGTTCAATACTTAAAGTAACAGTTGTTGTGACTGTAACACTTGAAGACTTTGAAAGCTTTTTCAAAATGGAGAAAGAAAGGCATTGTGGGCACAATACTCATCAAGATGAGCAATATTGTTGAGAGATGATCTTGTTCGAATTCCAGAGTTAATATCACTTGTGAGGTTTGAGAGAGGATGAGATCTTTGATATTTCCACTTCTTTGGAATGATGGTTTCTTGTTCCCCCTCAGCAGTGTCAGTCTCAGTGACTGATTCCTTCTGTGTGGAATGGTCATCATCAACACTGCCATGAGTTGCTTCATTTCTGGAAGTGGAGGCAATAGTCGTTGGGTCTGTTGCGTTCTGAGAGGAAGCAGTGGCAGAGATACCACGTGTTCCCCTTGAAATGTTGCTTTCCTTTGGAGGTGACAGTGCCTGAGACTGTTGTTGATCAGCGTCATTGGTCATTGCTTCATCCTCCTCAAACACAAAGTCCTTTCGAACAAGACCGATTTCGAACTCATCATCGTCATCGTCTTCTTCCACATTTTGTACCTGTCCAAGTATACTAGATTCATCAAAAATGACATGGACACTTTCTTCAATTAACATGGTTCATTTATTGTAGACTTTATAAGCCTTTCTATGGTTCGAGTAGCCAATAAACACCCCTTCATCACTACGTGGATCAAACTTATCCAAGTTGTTTTTACCATTGTTGTGAACAAAGCATTTGCTCCCAAAGCATCTAAAATATGAAATGTTGGGCTTTCTTCCACGTAGTAATTCGTAGGGAGTTTTATTGATTATACTCCTTATCATGACACGATTATGAATATAGTAAGCGGTGTTTACCGCTTCGGCCCAAAAGTTCTTAGGCAACTTACTACATAATAACATGGTTCTAGCCATACTTTCAAGGGTCCTATTCATCCTTTCAACCACTCCATTTTGTTGTGGGGTTCTAGGAGCCGAAAAATTATGGTCTACACCATTGTCATCACAATAAGCACCAAATGATGAGTTTTCAAATTCGGTTCCATGATCGGTTCTTATGGAAACAAGTTTTAAATTGAGTTTGTTTTGAATCTTTCTTAACCAAATTAGAAACTCATCAAATGCCTCATTCTTAGAGCCTAAGAAGAGTGCCCAAACGAACCTAGAATAATCATAAACAATGACACACACATAACGACTACCACCTCTACTCCTAGTCCTTATTGTTCCACATAAGTCGATATGTAAAAGTTGCAATGGTCGAAGTGTGCTCACAATTATTTTAGGTTTAAAGGAACTTCTAACATGTTTACCTCTAGCACATTCATCACATACTTTGTCAAAGTCAAATTTTATGTTAGGAAAACCTTCAACCAAGTCAAGTTTTCTAAGGGTGTTAAGATTTTTAGCACTAACATGTCCAAACCTTTTATGCCACGACCAAGGATCACTATTCATTACACTCATGCAAGACATGGTATGACCGGATAAAGTGTTCAAGTTGGTTGAGTACACATCTTTGACACGTCTACCTTCGAGAATTAATTCATGAGTAGTGACATCAAATGTTCGACACAAATTAGCACTAAATTCGACAATATTACCCTTATCACATAGTTGAGAAATGCTAAGGAGATTATGCTTCAAACCTTTGACAAGCCGCACGTTGTCGACACAAAGATATGGTGACTTACCGACCTTTCCAATGCCAATTACTTCACCCTTTTTGTTGTCACCAAACTTTACCGTGCCACCATTATACGCCTTTAGTTAGAGGAATTGGCTTCTATCACCTGTCATATGACGAGAGCATCCACTATCCAAGTACCAATTGTGGCCGCCTCTCACCAAGCCCTACACAAGATTAGACTTTGAGTTTAGGAACCCAAACAAACTTGGGTCCCCTTTTGTGATCAACATATCTTACGCTGTCCTTCCTAATCCACATTTGTTTTACAACTTTAATGTTCTTGTTAATGTCATTGAATTTTTTCTTGCAAGCATTAAGGACATGACCATTCTTACCACAATAGTTACAAATAATATATCCGAGAAGACCAACGTATTTTCTTCTCCTAAAGTCGGTCTTAGGCTTCTGGATGTGACAGTCTGTCTGACTGTTCCATTTAAAGCCCAAACCGGCAACCTTGTCACATCTCTTGGATTGACTAGTGAGGAAGTTTAACACGGTTTGACTTCCTTCCCATTTTTCAGTGACATTTTTGGCACTCACAAGTTCTTTAGTCAATTCATTGACTTTGGTGAGAAGATGCATGTTCTTTTCCTTTTCTCTTTTAAGTTCATCATTCTTCTCAACTTCTATTGATGGCCTTTTTTCAATTATGAAGTCATGAGTGTGAGCATTGAGTTTAGACACAAGATATCCAATTCTTTCCTTAGACTCCTCATACTTAGATGTCATTTCATCAAGACGTTTGTTTAGATCAACGAATTCTTCGGATCTTTGGTGAAGTATGGATCTAGAAGTACTACATTCGGGCATACCCTTTTGAAGGAAGGTAAGCCTTTCGTGAAGGACTCCGATTTCTTTTTTGAGATTAGCTACTTCACCCTTTAGACGCTCGTTTTCACTGACCAAACATTTGACGTTTTCATTTGACTTGTCTAGGTCTTTGTTGGATGCTGATTTGATTCTTTGTTTCTCTCAAGTCTACTATTTCAACCACAAGGTCATATACTTCATTTTCGAGAGCATCTTTGTCCTTTAAAAGATCATCACGCTTCTTGGTTAACGAGGAGACTTGCATCACCAAGGTGGTGTTGACATTTTCAAGGTCAGAGACGTCCGTGGGGGTCATCTTAAGACGCTCTAGTTACTTAGTCAATTGTTTGTTTAGTTTGTTGACTCTTTTTACTTCCTCGTAAGCCTCGAGGAGGTGTGTGATGTGCCTGTCTGTTGCTTTTAGTTCGTTCTTAAGGTTAAAGTTCTCTTGAGCAATTTCCTCAATCTCACTTTGCATGTCA
Organism: Silene latifolia; assembly: GCF_048544455.1. NCBI lineage: Eukaryota > Viridiplantae > Streptophyta > Magnoliopsida > Caryophyllales > Caryophyllaceae > Silene > Silene latifolia. The sequence goes on from NC_133537.1 coordinate 315,786,808, forward strand.
TCAAGTTTATCATTTTGAAACCGACACTTATCAAAAAGTTGGTCAAGAAGCTTACATACTTTCTCTTTGGAGTAAGTTCTAACCTTGGCCTTTAGATGATTTACCTCATTGTCGGAATCGGATTCGGAGTCATCGGGATTAGTCATGAGGCATCTAACGTGTTCGATTTTAGAAGTTTTTGAGACTTTGTCCTTGAGATGACTTGTAAGACACATTTTAGCCTCTAGTTCCTCCTCGATGAGTTCCTCATCTTCCTCGGAGTCGGACATTCCCCAAATAGCACTCATGACTCTATGTTTGTAGTCCTTTTTAACTTTGTCTCGTTTTTCCTTAGATTTGATTTCATCCCACTTGGGACATTCTTTAATTTGGTGAGTTTTATCACCACACTTAAAGCATCCCACGGTGGAACTAGGTCGTTTCTTAGGAAAGCATTTTTTCGATTGATTATTATTGAACCTTTTACTACCTTGACCATTGACTAACCCGACTAAATTCCTTGAGAACATAGCAAACTCGTCTTCCTCCTCGTCTTCTCCATCACTTGGAGAGGACGTGAGGGCGAGACTCTTTCCCTTTGAAGACTCACTAGAATGCTTGTCGAGATTGAACTCGTGAGCCATTAGTGATCCCATTAGTTCATGAAGAGATAGGGTTGACAAATATTTGGCTTCCTCTATGGCGGTAACTTTGGGTTGCCATTTAGAGGTTAGACTATGAAGGATTTTTCAAATGATGTCCTCGGACTCGTAATTCCTTCCTTTACTCTTTAGCTCATTAATAATATAAGAAAAGCGAGAAGAAAAGCTATTTATGGACTCGTCCTTTGACATTATAAACATCTCATATTGTTGCACGAGAAGGTCAATACGGTGTTTTCTAACTTGGGAGGTCCCCTCATAAGCAAGTACGAGAGAATCCCAAATAGATTTTGCCGTAGGACATCCAGCGATTCGACTAACTTCCCCCTCACCAATACAACGTTGAAGAATCGACATTGCTTTGGAGTTCTTTTCGGCAAGTTTGAAGTCATTTTCATTGTAATCTTTTTCTTCTTTGGTTTTGGTGAAACCGTTTAGTATGTCGGTTTCCTCAAAAAAAGAGGTCCATTTTGGATGATGTTCCAACATTGATAATCGATACTTTTGATGTAATGTTCCATTTTGAGTTTCCACCATCCAAAATTCGCATCGGTAAAGACCGGGATCTTGAAGTGTTTCTCGGAATCCATTACCCACGAATCAAACTCTAAGGCGATTAGCCTCAATCAAGAGCACGAGGCTCTGATACCAATTGAAGAGTTTATGGATTTAAGTACCTAAGAGGGGGGGTGAATTAGGTACTATTTTAAAATTTCAACTTAAACTTTATGGGATTAAAGTAAGTTGTTTGATAATGTGGAGAAGTTGTGAATACATCGATTAATATTGACGAATTAAACGAGTATTAAAAAGTAACTACTTGCTGAACGTGAGGGTAACAATGGTTCTGACTGTTGCTATTCGTCTCTTAGCATATGAAGTACAAGCTACAGAACGAATGTGACAGTATGTAGAACTGTTATTTCAAAGTAAGGCAAACAAAATAGCTTGATAAGAATAAATGCAACGGAATAAAAGTAAGCAAAGATAGAACATAAGATTTTTGAATTGGTTCGGCTAATACTCAAAAGCCTACGTCCAATCTACTTTTTATTGAATATTTCAGTGATCTACTCCGGCTACTAAAAACCCGTACAATAAAAAGACCAACAACCTACTCTGGTTGCGACACAAGTTCAAGGACTACTCCGTCCTAGAACTATACACTCTTACTTAGAACGTTTTACAAGGATCAAGTTTCCACGGACTGATTCTTAACAAGAATTGATATGGACAACTTACAAGATCAAACGGTTCATAAGTGAAAGAGTTCAATACTTAAAGTAATAGTTGTTGTGACTGTAACACTAGAAGACTTTGAAAGCTTTTGCAAAATGTTAAAAATGATTTTAAACTTGAAACCAATTTTGCAAACTCAAGAAAATTCTCAGGAAAGTCTTGCTTTCAAAGTGAGGAGTGGTGCTCCTTTTATAGAGAAGGGACGAGAGGATGTAAGCTAGGGTTTGTGGTTAAGTTCTTTGGTCACGAGACAAGAGAAGTTGACCTTCCCAAACTAGCACCAAAAGGGCTTACTTCTAAGGAGCAAAAGAGAGAAAATAGAGTTTGTATTTAGCCTCAAAATATCTGTGGCTTTTCAGAAACAAAGAGGAGATGCCATTAGCAAGAAGACAATTCATTGATAAACAAGGAAAGAGCCAAACAAGGTTCATGGAGAGTTAAGAAAAAGTTGTTTCATGAAAAGGGAAATCTTTTGAACTAGTCTTTACAAACTCTTTTTAACATACCACCTTTTCAAATATTTTAGAATGCCAAAACTGATTTGAGAGAGCCTATTCGTAAAATATTTGAAATAAAAAGTTTGCTTCAAGTGTGACAGGTCAAACTAGATAGTCAAGAACACCATTACCCGTTACAGGTAACGGTATGTCAGACTGTCACTGTTATAAATATTCTACTCTTCCAACTTGTACATAAATGACCGGTACAAGACCAAATGACTATATGTCTTGGGTAGCAATTACTTGACGATCCTTGAATGATTAGAATAAGCAAATTGATCGATTAAGCCTGAAATAATAAACTAAGAAAACACAAGTTAAAATGGGTATGTCATCATCAATTAAGAGATCCCAACAAAGAAGCAAAACATCATCTCCAAATCTTCAGCTGAGTCCGAATATCGCGCCATTGCTTATACAGTTTGCGAACTAAAATGGCTCAAAGGCCTCCTGCAATTCCTCGAGATTCCCCATCACAAACCCATTGACCTCCTCTATGACAGTCAATCTGCATTACATATCGCTCGCAATCCCGTTTTTCATGAGCGAACTAAACACATCGAGGTTGATTGCCACTTCATCCGCGATGAGATCCTGAATGGCACCATTCGTCCTAGTTATATTCATACTAAGGCTCAATTAGCCGACATCTTCACCAAAGCTCTTGGACGTACATCTTTTGACGAACTACTTCCCAAGTTGGGCGTTTCGAATCCCCACGCTCCAACTTGAGGGGGGGTATTACCAGGCCCATATCTTCACCAACGGCTCTCTCCTCCATATATGGTAGCCATATCATATTTGCCTTCCTAAGATGATATTCTAGCTATTGTACATATCTCCTCAATATTCCATTTATTCTTACTGTAAATACATACCATCCTATAGCCTATATATAGTCATAATGTACAGCTCTTTAGGAATACGATTAACACAATCAATAATATTATTCATATTCATACTGTGTGCTTCTCAAATATAACTGTTGTTGATAATATCATGGAGTCTAAATAAAACTTTCGGGGGATTGCCGTCATACTGATACAACTGTCAACTGATAAGGGTAATTACCTAGTGTAGAATCCATCAGTCGTACTATGTCAGAGTTCAAACTTGAGAAAAAATTGACATGGTTGATCGTCGTCACATAGTCGAATCTCGAAGTCTACTGTAGGCATAATCTTAATTTCAGAAAATGAATTCATGGATGTGACTTATCAAGAACCCTAGTTTGCTATTTAAATTATGATGAGATATATCATATATGGTAGGAAATTCATATGAAGATGATAAGATGTTGCGTGTTAAGAAGATGAACTATGGTCTATGTATATATATTGATTACATAAAGGTAGAAGGTGCGACTCCGAATCACTGAAGAAGTTGGAATACTGAAACATGTTAGGTTTCGTATGTTTGAACTGCATTGACCAAGCAACACCATGTTTATGCATTTACTCAAGTATCTTCTCGCCATTTGAAAGAGCGAGAGGTTCCTAAAAATAAAAAATAAAAAACTTCTCGCTATTTGAGTTGGCGGGATGTTTTAGAATCCGTAAAAAAAAATAAAGTGGTGACGTGGACCCATTCCGTGTAAATAGTTTGGAATGAGCTCCACTTTTGTAAATATTTTGGTTTACAACTCCATTTAAGAAAACAATTCTTGTATGAGGATGGGGTGTGTATATGAGATTGTTGAAAAACGCTACTAATTCCAAGCAATCTACTACGGTCGATATTATTGATTTCTTTTTAAACCTTGGCAAAATGTGTGCATAAGTATATACATCCGTCTCAAGCATGTCATATGTCCGTCTTTGGTTACATGGTATTTTATTCGGTTGAGTATTGGTGAGAAATGGAGGGTTTGTTGGCTGTCCGTGGGCCTGGCGTAGGTGGCTGGGTGGCTGTGGTGGCTGGTCGTGGGCTGGCGGCACGGCCACCGCCTAGCCACGGCCCGTGGTGATCCCGTGCAGTAGTTGGCTAACTAGATGGTGGTGTGTTTATTTTGATGCACTTTGTTGTGTTTAAAGTTTGGGCTCACTACAAGTTAGTATTTGGGCTCACTACCTTATAATTTTAGGCTCACCATCATTAAATTGTTGGGCTCACTATATTTACTTTATTAGACTTTATATGATTAAATTGTTCGGGTCAATCTTATGCTTTGTAGTAGGCTCATGAAGAAGCCACTTATGTGGGTCTCCATTTTATTCCGTAAATTTTCACATGGCGTAAATTATTCATTACCGCGTGTTATATTTTATTTAACCGGCATGTTAAATTATGAAGTAAAATATTTATTAATATGTTACAAGTATGTAGTATTTATTATAAATAGTTACTTGTGAGGGGTCGTATTCTAGGTAATGTCTTGTAATGTTCGGTTGTGAGAGTCTTGGTCCTATCGGATACTAGAGGCGAGCAATAAGCCCTCTAGTTGCGGTATGATCGTCGGGATTGATGTTCCCATCCGTACTTATGGTGAGATGCAAGCCATAAATATGAATGTGACATTAGTAATCCCGTCCCAGATACTTTATATGTTTTGCCTCGTACATGTTTTAAAGGTAACCTCTGAGTCGGGCACTTGTTTGTAGTATTTGGACATGTTTTAAAGGTAACCGCTGAGCCAGATACTTTATATGTTGTGCCTCGGACATGTTTTAAAGGTAACCTCTGAGTCGGGCACTTGTTTGTAGTATTTGGACATGTTTTAAAGGTAACCGCTGAGCCAGATAATTTATATGTTGTGCCTCGGACATGTTTTAATGGTAACCTCTGAGTCGGGCACTTGTTTGTAGTATTTGGACATGTTTTAAAGGTAACCGCTGAGCCAGATACTTTAGAGGTCATGCCTTGGACATGTTTTAAAGGTAACCGCTTAGCCAAGATACTTAAGGATTTGTGTCTCGGACATGCTTTAAAGGTAGCCTCTGAGCCGGATGCTTTGCTTTATGTGTGATGTTAGTAGTCCCATTTCGTGTATTGGCTTTCAAAGTTCATGGCTAAGGTCTCCATTCACATGTATTATGATGTTAATCTTGTTTATCCGTGACATATGATATTTTATCGTGTTTATAGTTGTATTATCATGTATGACGTTTTGGTTGGATTGTCTCACATGTATGTATCATATGCCTTATCTATGATTTACTACGCATGTTTTGAATTTTAGTCTCATGTCTCAATGCTTGCATCAAATGGTTATATTTATGATGTTCTAATATGTTCCTGTTTATCTGTGTTTTGACATTTTGTGGTTGGGAGAACCTTGAGTTATTCCCCACTGACTGTGGCGTTCATGTTTACATGAATGACAGGTTGTGAAGATGCTTACGTGGGGAAGACATGTGGGCTAGCGAGAATCAAACCTTGGACTAGTAGTCGGTTTATTAGGATTGCTTAGACTCACCATTTATCATTTTGTTATTCGAGGGATACATTTTCCCTCACCTTTGACTATCACGTTTGTATAAATTTAACTTTATTTCCGCATTTTATAAGTTGTATTTTCCGCGTTTTTTGCGGGGGTTCACATCCGCGATGTCCATTTACATAAGCAACTTGTTTAATTATTGTATTGGACATAAGAAGTATTACAAGATGACAACCCATCTTTTCAAAAACATATTTCAACTGCTATTAAGATTATTTCTCCTAACTACCCAATTTAATTAATCTAATGTATATCACTTTCCTTGATAAAGTACATTCTACTATCTTCTTAAGGCAGTAAAAAAATTACAAATAATAAAAAAAAAGTACAGATGTCGTTTTATAACAAATTCTCATTTAAGACGGATATATCTTACTTATGCTTAAGACAGGTTATGTAGTTTGAATAAAACAAATATATAATGCACCTGTATGTGGGATGATAGTTTTCCCAATTTTAAACTTAAGACAGCTACATCTGTCTTATTTTCGTCTTATCGGAAACTAATTACAAAATCAAATGAATTTTAATGTGAAATATGATTTTAACGGCCACCCCCTCCTCCCTTTCTGTTTTATTTTATCTTGTCTTTTAAGCACTTTATGGCTTCTTCTTCATTCGTGTTTTGTACTTTCTCTCTCTAAGATCTTACTACTGTGGATTCTACTTACTATTTAATTTATCGCTGTATCTTTTCTCGCTCTATCATCCTTCAGTTGCACTTTATCTCTCACTATCGTCATGAAGGTAATATTCTTCAGCTTCAATTATTCCATCAATAATTCTTTTTATTTTTATCTGGTTCGAATTTAACATAGTTTCCTTCACTATTAATGTTTGAAGATGTATATTGTACTTCGTGCGTCATAAATAGTAAGGGTTATTTCATGGGAATAATCCAATTTATACCTCGTCTTCTCATATTAATCCGACCTATGATTTAACCTAGAATAATCTGAACTATACCTTCATTTTTCTCACAATGCTACAAGTAACCGGATACCTATTGTTCAGGTTACACTTCAAAAAAAAAAATCTAAAATCGTTAAACCTATGATAACCTTCAACTTTTAAAGTCATCCACTCCACCTACTGACTACCCCATCACCAACCACAAACACTAAAACCACCATCAAATTATCTCCGTCTTTCCTCTCTGCAACCGAATTGCGCGCGACCACCAACGCCCTTTCCTCACTCCGTCACCACCAAACTAACCCGAGTTTTATCCTTGGTTGCACTCTGCCGCCACCAGCAACCTAACCTTCCTCGCCTAGCCACAAATACATCAAACTTAAATTAACTTCAAATCACCATCAAATTCAATTCAAACATTCGTCAAAAATCAGATTAAAACAATAAATCTCATCAAATTCCCATTCAAATCTCACTTTCTACATCTTCAAATTAATCTCGATATCAATAATCAAATTTCTTCATTTGGTCCATTATGTAGCCTCTCGAAAACTCCACATTTATTTCCCTGTTTTAATGGGGATTTCGGTCTTCTTCGAATTTACCCTCTTTAGGGTCAGAAATTGAAGACCCATTTTAATTGGTCTTCCCTTATTGAAAAAAATACCTGATTAAGTACAAATTCATATCTGCCCTTGATTCCATTACGAAGTTGAAGGATGATTCAAGTGCTCAGCTTTTGGATATTAGAGATGACAAGAGTTTGGGTTTTCTTGTTTCACCTAATTTAGGAATTTTAGCAAGGTTTTTGTTTAGATCTCTTTACTGGTTTCATGAACCCAATACTACTTCATCTTGTTTTTTGTTTTTCCAGTTTTTTTTTTGTATTATTGTTAATTTCTTGTATGTCGTGAGAAATTAACAGGGTTGTGAATTTGTAATGACGAATTCGGGTTTGCGATTTTGAAATTGAATGGTGAATATGCGAGTTAAAATATGGTGATGTAAATGATTGATGAAGGGGAAAGGTGGTTGGCTAGGTGGGTTCAGGGTACCAGATAAGTGGTGGATTGGTAATTGTCTAATTGATGATGGCGATTGTTGATGACGGAGGTTGAACTGTTGAAGGAGGAGGATGAAGGGAAAAAAATAGAGTGACCTGATAGGTTACCTGATTTCATAGGTCAAAACCGACCTAAGTGCAATATGAGCAAAGGAAGGCAATAGTATGGTTTATTTTGAGTTAAATTGAAGTTTGGATTAATATGAGAAGGAGAGGTATAGTTTGGATTATTCCTATGAAATAACCCAAATATTAATAACAGCTAATTATGATCCATTCTATTAGTTCTCAGGTGCATTAATTTGTCGGAATTTATTCATATGGCTTCCTCATAATTTTAATGTACTTTCTTCATATTTAGGATATACATTTACCTAGGGTCAATAATTTTGATATCTCCATTCCTTCTATACACCAAGCCTACTCCCCCATTTAACCTCCCGTGTATATGTTCGGTTATCTGTATTTTTATGGCTTTATCTTTTTGTCATATATGGTTCTTTTTACCCTGAAAATGAAGATACCAGATGTCACTACGGTTATCCAAATCAGCCCTGATGCTCCTATTATTTGTCGGCCTCCATCGAGATTCAACAAAGACTTTTCTTCTACTGTGATAATTGATGTTTCTGATAGCCCTACAGTAGAGGCAATTGTTGATAGTCCTATAGTTTGTCCAACTTCGGATCGACTCAACAAAGACTCCTCTGATGTTTCTGATAGCCCTACAGAAGAGGGGATTGTTGATCATCCTAGTGTTTGTCAGACTCCGCATGGGGTCAACGAGGACTCTTCTTACGGTGTAATAATTGATGTCTCTAACAGCCCTACAGTAGAGGGGATTGTTGATCAACCTTGTATATGGCTAAACACTACCCAGATTGTCAGGAAAAAAGATGACATTCTCAGTGGTGTCTTAGGAACACGCTGTGCTGAAGATCCAAAGATAGAAATCGTTGATCTTTCAACTAAAGGGCCTATTCAAACTTCATATCAAACAGTCCAGGCGTTAAACAAAGGACACCCGCCTTCTTCCAAACATATAGAAGCTCTTCGTAAAGTAAGAAAATTGATGGCTGAGAGAATAAGGATGTACCTACAAACGCTCATGTGTCTTTCAACTTAGGTATATCCCAGGAAGTAGAGGAGTCTCCTTTTAATGCAGCAGCAAAACAGTGTAACAAAAGAAAGAAATTGCCAGCTTTCGCAAATCGTCCTCCTGTATATCCGAAAACAGGGAATCAATCTAATTTTAATGGGAGTCCTTTCTGTCCACCTTTCCTTGTCGCCATTGACGGCACCAATCTCTTGACGCCTTTGCCATCAATGCATTATCAAATTTCAAATTATGTTTTAACTGGCCAGGGCTCTGTCAATAAAGCGTGGTAATTACATACCGAAATTTGAATATTTTACATTTATTTACATAGTTTATCTTAACATATCTGGTACTAATCAAATTTCATTAATGTTTGTGTCCAGCAATACGCTATTTGATTACAAGAATAACATTTTAGGCTGGAATCATCTGTTGTTATTAAAGCCGTATAATTATATCTCAAACTTTATCATAGATTCTTGGTCAACATATCAAAACTACAAAGAAAAGGATGGGAATCCAAACAACCCCACACGATTCTTCTTCAGTACACTTACATATGTAAGTTTGGCCATTGTTTAGTGTATTTGACATTTATGCTGAGAAGATTTTACCTTACTAATATTTTATATTCACCGTGTAGATGGTATTAACGAAAACAACAGGAGCTTGTACTGATGAACATCGTTAAAAATCTTTCAAGCTTCGCATGGAAGTAGAATTGAATGACTTTGAGTGGATTGATCAATCATTCGTTCAACTAGTCAGTCCCTCACTTCTTTTTGTAATTTCAATTAAATTCAGCATTACTATATGATTGGAAGTCATTGAATGCATAGAATAAAATTCTATACAATGTACCTTCAGATTATGAAAAATGTGCTATTAACATGGAATGAACTTTTGCATAACATTGTTCTTATAACTCTTTCTTTCCCTGACGCTAGTTCTTCTTTCCAATTGCACTTAAGAATCACTTCGTCTTGTACTTTCGACCTACCAAGGAAATGTTTCACGATCCTTGACAAACATGTTAAAATGGGAAGCGTCTCAAAAGAGTATGGTGATACTCTGCTTGAAGTGGTAAACTTTAATGCCCCTCACATACGACTTGTTTGTTTGATTTTAATTGGTACATTTACGGTTCATGTCAGCTAATTTATGCGCTTGTGTTATAGGGTGATACATTTGCAAGGTTCTTGGGTGAAAACCAATCAACCATGGATAAAAGTAATATAGTCATGGACATGGATTCTTTAATTGCAAATCTTCCATAGAGAAATAACAAAAATATTTATGACTGTGGTGTTTACACCATGAGGCACATGGAAACATTTATGGGAATACTGAATTGGGAATGTGACTCTCCAATATTGATGTGAGTTCTAAATTTCACTTGTAAATTATCAAGACTAACAAATTAATCTAATCTTTCTAGTTGTTAATTTTTTTTTTTTTTTTTTTTTTTTTTTTTTGCAGATGAGACCGTTGTCTTTGCTGAGATTTAAGTATCTATGTGCACTAATAACATTCAAGCACAACAAACATCGTAATAGCATTTTTAAATATCCATCAGTGTGTTATTGATACTTACAAATAGTTCCTGTTTTTTTAATATCTTGGTTTCGCTATGTAAAAAAATTGCCTAGTTTTGAAGTATCATTTCAAGGTACATTGAAAACACGACCTTGTTAACTAAAAGCAAATCCGTAGTTGGTATAATGTTCACTCTACATTTCTAAATTGTCCATGCCATTTAAATTGATTCAATAGATGTGTTTAATTGCAAAACATATCTACAATGTTATACAAATCATTCAACGGTTTATTCTTCAATACTTCAGTAGTTACATCTAAAGTAATCGATGATGCGTTTTCTTAAATAGTACAATGTTCATTTCAAGCAATTCAAATGTCATCCTGATTTACTTTCTCCCTTTAGCCTCTGACAATTGATTCAATTAATATAAATCGTGTTTGGTCGGATGACAAGTGAACGATGCAAAATATATACAGTAATATTTAAACCGATTATGTGAGAAGAGGGCATAAAGCAGATATCAATATTCGAATCGAGTAAATATATCATCTTTTTAATTTCACTAGCATTTCATATCTTCCCCACAATTATCCCACTTGCCCCATCCTATGTGGTTCTTAATATTTTATGTTTAATTATTATACACAATTAGACCTAAAATAGATAAAAGACATACTTCTTTCATTACAACTTTACTAAGTAAACAGTCGGTTAAATTACATCTTTCAACCATCATGTAACTTCGCCATACATTTTCTCTTTCACGCTCTATAATTTGCTGGGAAATCTCGATTATTCTCCACTTCCATCTCACAATATTTTCTGCTAACCACGTTCATTTAGTAAGTTGTACTGAATTTTGTCCATTATTTTGGAGTTCTTGTTTGGTTTTTATACTTTATTCATCTAATTGAATGCCAAAATTAGGTTAAATTTCTTCGCCTTTATTTTGTCTGTTTTTCTTCGTTTTCAATTGAATGGGATGTTCATTTTAAGTTGACTAAACATTTGCAATGAATTTGTTTCTGTGCTCAAGGGATTAAAATAATATACATGCTACTTACAATTGTAAATTACTGAGTATAATTGTGTGTTTTGGTATGCTGTTTGAAGTCTATGGTATATTGGTATGCATGTTGAAGAAATGATTGTAATTGTATGTTTTATTGTAACTCATTCTTCATCTATATGCACACAGAAACATGAGGACGACAGGAAACAGTTTATTGAACATTATTATTGAGCAAAAGAAGACAATTCTAGGATGGTTATTTAACCAGAAGAATGAGATAAACGCAGAAGCGCAGGACAATAACGCCAAAAACACAGTACTACAACATGAACATTACATGCTACAAATCTTTGAAAAAGTTAATGAGACTGACAGAGCTAACATGGAAGTAGTATGCAAGTGCTGGGAAAGGATGTTTATCTTACACAACGATGGAGTCCGTTTATCAGAGCAATATGAAAGGAGATTATAGACTAGCATTTCATTCGGGGTTAGGACAACTATCAGGGACAATGAAGTGGTTCTGAGAAGGTGCCTTTGCTATTTGACAGACAATTTATTAACAAGGAGGGCATTGCACCTGTTTCAATATTTATTTGCACCTGAGTTAGGAAACCTTATATATGTAGACGGTGAAGAAGAAGATTTTGACTCTATCCCTTCATCAATTTCCCGACCAGTAGTCGAACTTGCTTTTATTCTATTAAATCAATCTGTTTAATGTGCGTTGTACGTGCTACTAATTTTAAATGTCCATTTCTAATATTACAATATCCTGTCATGGTTTTGAATTATTTTCATTTCATATGATATATATTTAATCTCTTCAGAATGTACCTTTGGTACAAATTATGTTATTCATCTAATTAAATTCTAAATGCACATAGTATTATGGTTAATGTTCTTTCAATATATTTACATAGAGTGTTGTTGAATAAGCCAACTAAATAATGACTTGTAATATTTTGTGCTGAAAAATCATACAAAGAAATGTCCCAGCACGTGATTACAATGTACATTACGTTTATTTATAATATCCCTTTCAAATCAAGTAATAATGCATGTAATAATGACATTCTCAAATGACAGTAATAAATTAATCCATGTGAAACGACACCACAGTTCATGTAATTGTGACTGACTATCAAACTGAATTTCATGAAATGACGCAACTGTTGAGGTGTTGAAAAGACACTTAATTAATGTGATTATAAACATTCATTCCCTATACAATACAACACACTTAAATTGCAACTGCTCTTTTTCTTATCTAAAAAACTACTGTATTTACATACTCTGGGGAAAAAAACTATAAAGCAGTTTGAAAGCAAATCTCAATATAAATTCTTGCGTTCACTAGTCTATTGCAAAGGTAATATGGTTAATGTTCCTTTTTTTTTTGCAAAAGAAATTCATGCATTGCATATTATTGGTATGGTTAATGCTAGAACTTTTAGAAAAAAAATAAATTAAAAAATATTTTAAATCACGTTTATGTTTAACAGGTGCATAATGAGTACCATTACCAACGTGAAAATAATGCCAGAAATTGAGCAAAAATTCGCTGACACAGAGTTTGATCTCAACAAAATGACACGCGAAAGAGATTCACTTGAACAAGATCTTATTGAGGTGCTTGGTAAGAACTAAGCATTAGAAGAACATGAAGAAGAATTGTATGACAGGCTGGTCAATTATGAACCAAATGCGAAGTCATTACAAGAAAGGCTGGACGTTGCAGAAGCACAAATGAAATTCATCACGGCCGACCGAGACAGCATTGCCGGCAAGTTGAAGCAAATAAACAAAAGTAATACACAGAGGCTAAAATGGACTGTCAATTCCTCTCTGGCGTTAGAGCTTTAAGAGAGTTTTATGCTCTTGTCCACGGTCCGAATCTTGAAAATTTGGCAGCAGTGGTCAAGGCTATGAAACTAAAGGACGGTTACAAGAAACGTCTTAGGGACGAATTGCTCGGGGGTGAGAGAAGTGTTCAGGGCTCTGTTTGCCGTCGACCAAGAAGGGAATAATAACTTTGATGTTAATTTATTTAGAATTATATTACTGTCGATAAATTAAGAAACATTTGCTGTTTATTTCGTATTTGTAGAAATGTATTTGCAGTTTATTTGGAATGTCCATTTGAATCAAGTTTCAGATTCAAATCACATGAGCAATGTCAAATAAATTTAAACATTTTTCATCTTCCCAAGACGATTTCTGTTTGAGAGTTTGAGAATGGGTAAATCCTTAATCATGATGTGTAAATAGAGAGCAATACTGTGATGTACTTTAGCTGGTATGATAATGGGCAAATGTGTATGTTGAGTGGGGGTGAATGAGGGTCCATCATCATGAGCAGATAGAGAACGAAACCAAAGTATCCCTTTAACGTTTTAACAATGTCCATAGTATTATATTATAATGTACCTAAGTTTGGTAAAGCACATTTATCCCTATTATGCATTTATAATAGTTTAGGATTCACAAATCCCCTAATTAGGTTTTAGGGTTGGATTAGCATACTCCACATTTTATACATCTGTAATATGCTTTGGCAAGAAATATTAATGAAGATTATTAATGAAGTGTATTATGTCCTTTCAGAAGAACCCTAATGTTAATTGCGCGAAAATCTTATGTACCACTTTATAAAAGTGATGACTTTAGAAAGGGTTCACAATACCCTTTTTTAAGGGTTGTGTTTTTCTTACCCTCGTTCATCCTTAGAATAAGTGAAAGGATTTAGGGTTAGATTAGGCGGCTCCGTGGTAGCAGGCTGCCTAATCTAACCCTAAACCCTTTTCCGTCCTAATTTTAGGATACCTGGCCCACTAGTTTTAATCTCGTCCCCAAAAAGGGTTCACTCTGCCCCTCTAGAGTGTCTTTTGGTCTTGCGGCCTTTCGAATGGGAAATAGAGGAAAGGGTTTAGCGTTTGATTAGGCAGCTCAGCAGCGGTAGCGGGCTACGTAATCCAACCCTAAACCCTTTCCCGTCCTAGCTTTAGGATACTCGACCCCTAGTTTTAATCCCGTCCTCGAAAAGGGTTCACTCTGCCGCTATAGGGTATCTTTTGGTCTTGCGGTCGTTCGAATGAGAAGTAAGGGAAAGGGTTTAGGGTTGGATTAGGCGGCATCGTGGTATCGGGCTGCCTTATCAAACCCTAAACCCTTTCCCGTCCTAATTTTAGGATACCCGGCCCCTAGTTTTAGTCTCATCTCCAAAAAGGGTTCACTCTCCCCCTCTAGGGTGTCTTTTGGTCTTGCGGCCGTTCGAATGAAAAATAAGGGAAATAGTATAGGGTTGGATTAGGCGGCTCCGCGGTAGCGGGCTGTCTAATCCAACCCTAAACCCTTTCCTGCCCTAATTTTAGGATACCCGACTCCCTAATTTTAATCTTGTCCCAAAAAAAATTCACTCTGCCCCTCTAGGGTGTCTTGTGGTCTTGCAGTCGTTCGAATGGGAAAGGGTTGACAATATCCTTTTTTGAAGTTTACTGCTATGGACTATATTTGTTAAACTTATGGACATTTAATGAAGACGTAATGTACTTTGACAAGAAATGTTAATCTAGTTTATTATGTATTTTCAGAACAACGTATGTGTACCTTTACTGTAAACGTAATGTATTTTGACAAAAAAAATCCAATAGCAAGTACATGGCTTTAAAAATGTTCTCCTAGTATAACATGGATGTTTATCCTTGAATCAAAAATTGGCATCTTCCGTTTCTTCATTCTCCTCATCCTCATCATCTTCTTCGTTATCAGATTCATCTTCTTCCTCGTCCTCATCTTCATGGTGATATTTGGTAAATATGCCACATATTATTAAGAAACTATTAGATTTTACATGAAGAAAATTGCTACATAAACAACTATATTAATATTCATTTTATGTTATCGTAATGTACATTGCTCGAAGACCTTATGTGTTTACTTAACAAACTAATCTTAGAAGAGTTATTATGTCCTTTCCGAACAACTGTAATGTTCATTGCTCGAAGACCTTATGTCCCAATATAAAAGTGATGATTTTGGAAGGTTATTACTCAAAACGTAATATACTTTAAAAAGAAATCAAAAATATACATACATGTTAGATGATTTGTTTCTTTGCAGGTCCTGGAATTGTGTCCTTGTCGTCCACATGTTTTGCAGTACCTCTTCTCTCTTCCTCTTTTCTTGAGGGCTTTTAATAGTTGTGATTCAATTCTCTTTCCCCTAACCCTACCCTTGTTTTTAGATTTCTTAGGAAGTTAAATTACTAATTTCTCAGGTCTTTTAAAACCAACATACTTTTCCATTTCTTTCATCTTGTCTTTCTTCGTTGCTGGGAAGCTTCTCTTATCAATCATCTCCAATCTAACATCTCTCAGTTTTTCAATCAAAAATTTCATGTCCTCCTCATCATACTCCGCTACGCTGACACAGGAATAAACCTCTTTCCACAACTCGATCGTCAAACTTTTCCGGTCAGAATATAGTTGAGAGACATCTATGGCCTTCCCATCTTTATCAATGACAAGCTTACTCATTGCAGCTTTAATCCATCTTTGCACTATGTACTCTTTTGGTATTTTCTGAAATTTTTTGTTGTATAGAAGCCAAAGGCAGTGCCTGCATAACAAGCTCAGTTTCTGAAACATAGAGCAGGAACAAGTAACATCGTTGTTATCCGGCGAATACGTTATGTTCCATGTCTTGTTCGGCAACTCTGAGTATGTTAAGATAAAAACTTTTGTGTCATCAATATTTTCCCCGTCTTTCAAGCCGCACTGAAACAAAGCTGCAACTAATTCTGTTTGAAAGTCTTTGAAAATGGTGTGTGTGTGTGTGTGTGTGTGTGTGTGTGTGTGTGTGTGTGTGTGTGTGTGTGTGTGTGTGTGTGTGTGTGTGTGTATTTCAGAAGCATGAACTTCGAGGTTCAACTTTGTTTTCAGTGGAATTTGAGAGTGTTTGTTGTCACTGTTCAACTTGGACTGCTTGTGTCTTTGTGCTTCCATTGCACTCTCAAAGCACATCCAAAACTCAATGAGTGTCACCGGACTTAAGAGGAAGCTGTCAAAGAAACTGTTTTCACTTTCAAACCTCGAAATAACCCTCATCAACCCAGACATGAAAACATCTTTGAAATAGGCAGGGATCCACTGTTCCCTAATATCGTACAAATCTGAAAACCACTCGTGTCCTATAAGGTCATAATCAGTCATTATTTGCCCCCATTGTTGTTCCTCAAGCTCAAGTTAGTTGTTCCAAACACACCTGTTAAGTCTCCTCTTAAAATCCCCATCTTGAAACAATTGATAACTGACTTTTTCCCTTAGTTTCTTCATTATGTGTCACATGCATAGTCTGTGCGTTCATTCCTTAAACACTTGTGGGATTACTGACTTCATCGATTTGTCCCGATCAGTTATTATGACTCTTGGTTGGCGCCCTCCTATTGTAATACTCCGTATTTAATAATTATATAATAATAATATTTTATTATATTTAGCGAGTTGGGCTTGAGACGGAATAATAATAATAATAATAGTAATAATAATAATAATGATGATAATAATAATAATAATAATAATAATAATAATAATAATAATAATAATAATAATAATAATAATAATAATAATAATAATAATAATAATAATAATACATAATACATGTATTATACACTCCCACCTACCATTCTACCCTTATATACATATCCCCACTCATACTACCCTATCCTTATCATTTCCACCACACAAATAAGAGAGAAAACGAGGGAAAAGAGAGAGTTTAGAAGAGGAGAAGATTTTGTCTCTCCGCCTCAAGTTCGTAAGGTAAGACCGTCTTATATTAGCCTTTATGTTATTTAGTTTATACCATCGACCCGCCTTGACCCCGACTCACCTTTGGTCGTGGTTGACCACCCAATTGACTGTCGTTGACCATCACATTTATGGCTTTGACCAAGTATTTTGTTGTTTATAGTTGTGGTTATGCGACAGTCTTAAGACGCATTTTTTAACCACCTACAGTGGCTGTCTAGGGTCAACCTTGGGATGGTAGTGTTGAGGGGAGTGAGGAGGTCACAATGGTGGTCTTGGTTGGTGGGTAGGGTGGCTGTGGTGGTCGAAAAATGAGTCTAAAAAGGGGATGTACGGCCTATTTATTGTCGTCTTTGTGTTGCTCGTTGTTGGTGGTTATTGTGGTGGTTGTCATGGTTTTTGGGGGTCAGATCTGGGGGAGATGGCAGGTTGGGGTTGGGTCGTGACCATCGTGGTGGTGGTGGCCCACGGTGAGGGTTGTGGTGGTCGGTTTGAGTAAGGGAATGTCGAGGTTGTTGGTTGTTGATGTAGCCGTGTTTGTTGTGTTGTTGCTGGCCGTGGTGGCTGTCGGCTGTGGCCCACCGTGGTGGTGGTGGCTACGGTGGCGGCAGTAGGTGGTGGGTAGCGGGATTGGTTGAGTTGAGTCGGGTTTTGGGTAGTTGTATAAGACGGGTTTATTTATTGTATACGTATTCAATTAGTATTAGATTAGTATATTTATACGTATTTCTATAAATAGATTAGTATATTTATACGTATTTGTATTATTATTGTATTTTAGGAGATGGGTTTTGTGAGACGGTTTACGAGACGAACCTAGCTTGTGTGACGGATTGCTTATGCGGATATAGTGTGAGGTAGGTTTATCCTACTCAGTTTCATGGTTGCATTTATTTATAAAATGAGTCTTTATCATTTATTTGCATTGAGTGAGTCGTATTGTACGAATTGCTTTTGACGGCTCGACGAGTCAGGATATTTGAGGAACTGGTATCCATGACATGTATATGGTTTGTCATGCATTTCATATTGTGACGGTTGTGATTGTATATGTTGGAGGATTTGTGTTGTTGTTTAGGAGACGTAAGACGGTTCGGAGACCGACTTACGCTTAAGTCGCCTCTTGGAGCTTCCCACTCCAAGAGGGATGTTCACATTAATGGCTTGAGTTACGGAGAGACTCGTGTGGTTGAGACACGACCTTTGACAGGGGATCCGGTTGGCTTCCGGATCCGGTACGTTTGGGCGTGTCCCGGTACCTGTTTATGGTTATCGGTATGTCTGGGTGTTTTCCGGTACCAGTGTGGTTGTCGGTATATCTGGGCGTGTCCCGGTACCTTGGTGGTGGTTATTTGATATGGGTTCATTCATGTTATAGTTATGTTGCATGCTCACACATTCGAGTCGGGTCACACTTTATTTATTTAATGAAACTGATGTTTGTTGTGTCTGTGTAATTGTCACCTATTTTCGGGGTGACCTGTGTCGATCCATATGATATTTCCGATCATATGGGGTTCAGGTAAAGAATAGGTTGTTTGGATAGCACGCGGGAGACGGGACGTCCTTGATGAGTCACGAGACGAGCCTAGTTGGGTAGAAGAGTATAAATGTCATGAGTTGTACTTTTATTCGTTTGTTTACATTTATGTAAATCATTAAACATTACATTAATAAAACGTTCTTTGATTTAAGTTTTGAAATACTACCTCGGGAAACCGAGACTGTAATGCTTCAATTATCTTGGCCGGATAATTGGGGTGTTGCACCCAATGCTTCCAAAAATGTATTGAATAGCCATGTGTAACACTCGAGACCCTCATCAGCTAACAACGCAGCTCCAAATGTTATGCACCTTTTGTGATGATCTACTCCCGTGAAAGACACAAACACCATGTTGTACTTGTTCGTTCCATAAGTAGCATCTGCCGATAACACCTCGCCAAACAGCAAGTAGTTCTTTATGCTTATCACATCTGCCAAAAACACTGCGGCCGGACTGTTGATTTCATCTAGTTGAAAATCAAAGTAGAATGAACTGCGTGTTTCTTTCTTCATAATAAGATTTTCAACGAACATTTGCGCATCATAATCACCAGTGTAGGACTTTATGTCCATGACAAAGTTTTTGAAATCAACCTCAGTAGCACTGACATTATTGTAAGCTCTATACAGCTCCTTCCACCCTCTAAAGGCTTTCACACCGCCTAGTTTTAGCACCTTTACTTTCGTCACAAATTGTTTTTGTATGTCTGTCATTTCTCAGTTTCCTTTCAAGAACATCGTAGATTCTGGCGAAGCGAGAGAATGGTTGTGGGTTTCATCGAATCTGGTAAAAATGCATGTTCCGTTTTCTTGATATGTGAACTGCACCAAGGCATGACATTTGATTCTTGTACTCGGCCTTATACAGGTTTTTTCTGATACATCAGATTGGGCATCAGTAACAGCAATATCAACCCTCTTCTTTTTTCTATCTCTCTTTTCGCCTTGCCTATTGCACAGAACATTCCTTAATACAAAATTGTTTACTGACTGACTGCCTCTAAATATTTTTGTTGTTCCGAGTCTTGTGGTAAACCCATATATTGTACCGTAGTCTTTGTAAAATAACTCTGCTTGTGCTAGTGTTTGGAATACTTGTCCTAGTTTTGGTTTTTTTTTCCTCTGGGCAAAACGGAATATAGCAGGGCACATTTGATGGTATTAGAGTTGTTCTTGGAGTGGTAAAAATGTTATTTGTAGAAGAAGCATTGGTTACATCACTTGTACTCATTGTCTCCTACAATAAAAGTTAGTAAATAAATATCACGAATATTATTCCATCTATAATGCAGAAATCAAATTCTAATATGGTCAATGCAGATTGCTATTCTTTCAAAAGAACATATATTCTGCATAGAATGGTAATAACACAAGCAATTTTATTTCTTACTAATTAAGGCTTATACATGATGTATTCCTGTAGATGTCCATTGTCATGCTTTTAAAGGAACATTTATTATACTGATAATGTTCATTTGTAAATTCATATCTAATCAGCTTTGCATGAAGTATTCATGTGGATTTCTTACTAATTAAGGCTTATACATGATGTATTCCTGCAGATGTCCATTTGCATGCTTTTAAAGGAACATTTATTACAGTGACAACGTTCATTTGTAAAATTATTCATATCTAATCAGCTTTGCATGAAGTATTCATGTGGATTTATTACTAATTAAGGCTTATACATGATGTATTCCTACAGATGTGCAGTTTCATGCTTTTAAAGGAACATTTATTACACTGATAATGTTCATTTGTAAAATTATTCATATCTAATCAGCTTTGCGTGAAGTATTCACGTGGATTTTGATTTAGCTTATATAAAATGGATTGAATGTTTGATACAAAGTAGTAAACAAAGAAATAAACCATATAATAATACTTCATTAATATTAAGAATATTTACAAAAGCCATTTTAGGCTTTTAAAACCACAAAGCCATTTAAGGCTTTCAAAGGACAAAAGCCAATTTAAAGCTTCCAAAACAAGATAACGGAGAAAAAAAAACATAACATAATAGAAAATAAACATTACAACAGAAAATAATATTAATATATGGGAAATTAATCTATCAGTCAGAGTCATAATAGCCCTCACTGCCAGACTTATCATCATACAATCTATAATTTGTTTTTTGTTGTTGTTGTTGTTGTCGTTTATGATGAGCAATTTTTTTCTTTTTTAGTGGAATAATTTCTGCAAAGACAATATCTTTCCACCAATCTCCCTTCCCTTGTGAGACTAAGTACTCCCCTATAATTTTCAGCAACCAACTGTTGCTGATAATCAATGTCCCCTTTTGTTGTGTTGGTTCCTAAAAGAAACCAAGAAGACCAAGACTTGCAGGCCTCGACCATATTCTTTTTCTCTGGTTTCTCTAATCTATCAAAGATAAGAGAAACAGAGTGTGGGTTTCCTAGAAAAGGATGAGGAGTGACTGTGTCTTATGGTTCAGACATCTCAATAGCATTATCAGCAGAACTTTCAATCCATTTACCAGAAAACTGGCCTTTTTTCCACTCATTGTATTTGTTGATGAATTCATTTTTGTCATTATGATTTTTATAGTATGGTGTACAGCAAAGAGACAGAGACATTTTTCTTATTGAAGATTAGAGTGTTTTATTGGAGAGAATGATGAAGAAGTAAGGATTGCATGTAAGGTTATTGTTCTACTCGTTTATTTATATAGTGGATTAGAGGTGTAGAAGTAATTAATTGTTTCAACAGTTGTGTCATTTCACCACAAACACAAGTTTGAAGATTAATGTGCATTATCTGTAGTCATAATGTGCATGTAATAATAATAATAATAATAATAATAATAATAATAATAATAATAATAATAATAATAATAATAATAATAATAATAATAATAATAATAATAATAATAATAATAATAATAATAATAATAATAATAATAATAATAATAATAATAATAATAATAATAATAATAATAATAATAATAATAATAATAATAATAATAATAATAATATATTATATTATAATAATAAAAAATATAATATAATATAATTTTTTATTATATTATATAATATAATATATTTCCTCAAAAAAATATAATATAATAATAAAAAATTGAGTGATTAATATAATTTTAACTTTCCCCAAAACAATAATAAAAATATAAATATAGATATAAATATAAGTATAACAGCTCAAACATACGTCGTATTAATCGTTGCAATGTGCGATCAGGCTGTGCTCTATGGGACCTTATACCTGGCAACAATTGTGACCAAGGTGTCTGCACCTATTGTGCTTCTTATGGCGATGGTACCACCTCAATGGGATTTCTTTGTCGTGAGAGTATCTCCTTAATCAATAAAACAATCATATTGAGTATTGACTTTTACAATGAAAGTTATTCGACTCCTTTGTCATGCTTCTAGGGCATTGCAGGGTTCAGAAATGGCATAGTGGCAGTGTCGTACCAACTTGGAAAAACAAGATAGTATTTTTTTTGCCTATTAATGCTTCTATGGATGGATCCTTTCTGATGGATGATGTGTCTCAATTTCCAGGAGAGTATAAAAGTGCTCATTTATATATACACAATGAGTATTACATGAACTTCAGCAACATTTTTGTGCAAGGCTTCGGCAACATAATTTGGGGTCATGACATCTAAATGATAGTGGTTGACACAGGTACAACCTTACACACCTGCGACACTCACTCTTGATCAACGTTCTCTACTCCGTTGAGAGAGTAGTTGAACAAAAGTACAATGCGTAGCCTACACCATCACCATTTACCGACCTCGGTTTCAATTCAAGTTGGGAAGCATATATCAACATTACAAACCCCGGGTCCTTATGGATTAGGCATAATGGTGTGTATTGGTTGGCATTCCTAAGAAGTTATATGTTAGTAAACATATTAGGAAGCCGTCATATCAGGGGTTATATGGTTGTTTATGATACGAGTGATGCAAATAACATGTTTCTTAGTATCTCATCTTTCCCACTTAATGATGCTCACGAAGCTAAAGCCTGCCTTCCTCCTGTTATTTAAAAGTTCATTAATAATTAGTGAAATCTAGTATTAGGTAAGAAACAAAATGAATGAAACTTACAATTTATTACTTCTAAATCTTTTATAGTAGCAATGTTTGATCAACTTGAATGTATATGCATCATAGTCAATTGTCTACTAATTAAACATAACTAATTTATTAGGAATGTTAATAGTCAGTATTAGATGAGTTATGATATAATAAATTATCATAACTGATGGATAATAATATGTAATTATGTATTGGTGATGACTCTTAATTGCTCACTAACTTCGCATATATACCTCTCTTTGAGTAACAGAATGACAAGCATTTGCATGATAATATCAACGCCTCCCAAATCTAACAACTACCGAGTATTTCGTACTTGCTAAGGTAAACTAAAGCGATCAACTCCATAAAGGTAAATATGGACTGAAATCAATGAGTAGATCATATTAACCAATCATTAACAATAACAAAATTGAATTTACCAAAAGTATAACTGTAGAATAAAGAATACAATATTCTTTGCTGGGAGGTGATACAATGATATTACCCCGATGTTTCAATGACATTATCCGAACAAATTACGAGCTAGTAACTCCAGCATAGTCCCTTAATGTAACACCCCTTCGTACCCGATCAAGGTAATCGGGAATGTCACAATCTCGGTTTCCCGAGGCAGTGAATCGGAATTACAATTAAGTAACATTTATTAAAATACATTTTTGGTGAATTACATAAATGAATTATACAATACAAAATGTCTCAACTAATACAATCATCTAGTGAAATCTACATCTACTATCCATGGATACTCGACACAACTCCAAAGTCCGCAGCTCAGCCCGTGAGCCGCTCAATACCAATTCCAAACCTGTGCTCAAATTGCTCCTCATATGATCAAAAATATCACATGGTTCATCACATGCCACCCCAATTAAAGTAGGCGACAGTTACACACAACCAACACATGTTAGTTTCAATAATACGAACACTCACGAGATAACATGTAAATAAATGCAACGCAATGCAAGAGTATATCATACGGTCTCCATAACCAGCTCATCGGTACCGGGGACACGCCCAGGGTACCAAACAACCCGGTGATCGACAACATCACAACACTGCCACCAAACTGCCGGACCGCAGCCCGTAAAACAGGTACTTGGAACACGTCCGTGGTATCGAACCCAGGCGCTAACTGGACCCCTGTTAGACGTTGTGACACCACACGAGCCCCTTCATAATCAAGCCATTAACGTGCACATCCCTCTTGAAATAGGAAACCCCAAGAGGCGACCCAAGCATAAGACTGCTTCCCGAATCGCCTTACGTCTCCTTAACAACCGTATACACAACATCAACTCCGCCAATAACAACCAACATCCTCCACATACACCAATCATCACATATATCACAATATACAATACAATATGCCAAAAATGCAACCATCACATGGAATATGAATCTCAAACATGTCAGGGACACATGTACCAACAATTACCCATCCTCATGTTATAATGCATTCCCACCAACAATATGAGACTAACAACAATTTCCCTCTTTCATGTTATAGTGCAAATTAAATCTAATGATAATATGAGACCACACTAATTACCCATTATCATGCTAAGATAAAATCCTAACAACAAGATGAAGCCAACAACAATTATATAGGACTAACATAACCAAGAATGACATATGCAAACATATGAGTAAGCATCCATGCTACCAAAAACGAGTATGAAAATCCTACCTTTTATCAATCCAGCAAATATCACAACCAAGCACAACAATCCTTCTCTAAGAAGTTTCATCCTACAATTAATCAAGTAATATTTATCTCAAACATGTCCTACAACAATAATAATATTAGTAAACCCATAATTAAACCATATAATTATCCAAAACCCTAAATAAATCCCCATAAGACACAACCCCCAATTTCTAAGGCTCCTACTAAGACTTAACATGAGTAAAAAGAATAAATAACAACTTACAAATGTAAAGAAATGAGAAAGGGTGGATCTTGAGCACAAATCTTCAAGATAAGGTGAGATCTCAAATGGATAAGGTTTGAAGGATGTTTTAGAGAGGTTTTGTGGTGGAGAAGGAGATGGTAGGCGTTTAGAGTTGTAAGATGAAGAAAAAAGTTGAAAAGGGGGGGGGGGGGGTATTTATATCGAGGTCGGGGGGTATTTATATCGAGGCCCAATAACACGAAGCCCATCACGTGAAACTGGGTCTGAACCCGTACACTCGATCGAGTGTACGAAGGCACTCGGTTGAGTGCACTAGCCACTCGGCCGAGTGACACCTAAACAAAAAGTTGGGTTGAGCCCAGAAGACACTCAGTCCACTCACTCAGTCGAGTAAGGGCCACTCAGTAGAGTGAGGGCCACTCGGTCGAGTACTTTGCTCTATTCGGCCGAGTGCACAACTAGAAATTAAGGGTATTATGGTGATCTGCCCCCTTAATATGAACTTCGTCCCCAAAGTTCACACTCGACTCTCATAAGACACCTCCGACCTTACTCTCCTCTTACAATGTCAAGCAACATTATCACAAAAAAAAGGTTTTGACAACTCATAGCACCACTCAACGGACAAGGTCAACCTCACACGTGACTCACACTACCGCCATACCCTTAGTACTACCTATCAAGCTCCATAACACCAATACTAATAATCCACTAATCCAACACCGACTCCCAAGCATTCCACATCATGCATTCTCCAATACCGACCAATAGTCGCACTAACACCCCAATACAAATGTCATTCACCAAGCAAGTACACCTACCAAATGAAATGTTACATTTTTCCCTCCTTAAAATGAACTTCGTCCCCGAAGTTCGCTCACACTCAACACCATCAAAACCCGCACCCACTCAACACCCTCAATACTATCACGATTATACACAACTAGAACTTTACCTTATGATTCCATTCCTTCCATATAAGTAGTACCACAAGTGCCCCAAATAATACTCCAAAAGATATGTATTTGTCATATTTTTTATTTATTTATGTTTTAGAAATACTGTAAATAATAACATGCGGTATATTATTAGGCTATTGACATGTGTCATAGTATTAGGCTGGTGGCTTCACCTTTAGTATATAATACTAGTATTGTTGCTCAGCCCCGCCCGGGTACCTCTATTTAGCATTAAAATTTATTTTTAATTAAATAAAACTACTTTAAATTTGCATAACTCATAAATTTCATTAATATATTTTTCTACGACGTATCTTAAATTTACGATGAAATAAATTATGAGACAAATTCACTACTCCCGCTATTAATATTTTACTTAAATCGATTGGCTAACTAATTATTCATATATACTTTCTTTTGTTATTAGTAGGACCAATTGATGAAAACACCCTTTAATGTTGCACTTTTTAAAACTTAATACCTTATGAAAAGGTTTTTAAAACTTAATACCTTAATGTCCACTTCATTCACATTTTGGTACCTTAAGTGGATTTAGGCCCAAAAAAATGTGAAATACTGCCGAAATTGAATCAATCGTGACTTGTTGTTATAAGAGGGAAGGGAAGAAGTTGAAAATGTGAACGGGGTGCATCATAAATACGTCGTTATGTCTTTAAAAAATGGCCGGAATATTCCATTTTTTTTGGCTTAAATCCACTTAAGGTACCAAAATGTGAATGAAATGCACATTAAGGTATTAAGTTTTAAAAAACTTTTCATAAGGTGTTAAGTTTTAAAAAGTGCAACATTAAAAGGTGTTTTCATCAATTGATCCTTAGTTGTATTGTGTAACACCCCCATTTATTTAAGAGCCTTAACTAGGCATTCCTAGATAAATGTGAGTGTTATCATCCCAATTTCCTGAGTCACTGATTACAAAGACAAACGAAACCAAAGTACTTTAAATAATTTAAATGAATAATGGTCTTATTACAACTTATCCAAACTGAATAACTGAAAAGTAATTAAATACATCTCGCAGCGGAATTAAATAAAATGAATAACAGAAATAGTAAGTGTCTGAAACTAAGTGATCTAGACTACTAGGTAATGTCGTCTAAGTCCTCATGCAACCCCATGCTCCCGAGTCAGCTAACTCAAGTACCTGTTATTTAATCTACTCCCCAATTAAATAGAAATATTAATTGGTTCACCACATTACGCCATCAATTAAAGCAGACATCATTTTATTTTGACACAACAAACACACGTCAACCAAAAGGTCGAGTAAGACAAATAAACAACAGCTATAAGATGAAACAATAATATGCATGATATGCAAATGCAATGCGGCTACGCTTATCACCCGAAACACCCGTTCATCCCGCCGGCCCATGGTCTGGGGAAACCCTCAACTCGAAGTTGAGTCAACCAGGATAAACCTGAGGACACCAGAGATAAGTCTGCAGAACCAGCCTGGGCCTTAAACCTGAATAAAACTGAGGACACCAGAGATAAGCTTGTAGCAGCAACCTGGGGCCTTACTTACACAATATCACCCAGAGACAAGTCAACAGCACCAGCCTGGGACTTAATCACAATAACCGATAACCAAATACAAATGTTATGTCAATGTATGCAATAACGATAATAATCCACATGATATAATCCACGATAATAATCCAGCCAAAGGCTACAATACAACAAATCACACGTGCTAAATTAACATAAGTACAATAAAGCAATCAGTTGAGTAGTTATCCTACCTTTAAGGCCCTGTTCTTTCTGGCTTATTTTCATTTCGATTCATTGATTGATTGATTGATTAAATTTCGGCCCACTAGTTCAAAGACATTTCATTTCTACTTATCTTAAACTTATAGATTTTATTAATATTTTAATATTTATTTTTTATTATTATTATTATATTAAAAAATTTATATCAATATTATTAATATTTTTATTAATTAATTAATCATCACAATTATTATTATTATAATGAATATTGTGATTACTCCCATCAATAATATCGATATTAATATAAATAATACAATTACTAATACTTTTATTAATATGAATATGAATATTAATTAATTATAAAATTATTAATAACATTGCTATTATTAATTTTAATAAACTAATATTATTATTAAAAATATTACTATTATTACCTTTATTATAAATACGTTTTTTTTTTCAAATATGAACTTTATTTTTTCACATACATTATTCTTAAACATTCCATTTAGTACCCTTTTTTACCTAAAACCCAACCAAATGAACTCTTAAATCATCATTTTTCCTAGAAGTTATTCTAATTGCTCAAATGACTCAAAATATTGATTCCAATTTAATAATTAATAAAGTATTTTACCTTTTTATCAATTATTAATATTATTTGTTGATTTTTAATTAATCATTCAAAATTTGTTTGTTTGTTAAAGATAAAATGAGGATTTGTTAACTTTTATTTATTTAATTAATTAAATTAGGATTGATGGTGGTTCTTGGTGGCTACCTAATCACTCAAATTAGTATGATACTTACACGAGCTAGGCTTTGAACAACAATTTGGCAAATTGGTGCTCCATTATTCCATCTAATTAGGATAGAATGTGGTTTGTAGTAGCTACCTAAATACTCAAATTAGTATAATTATTAGTATATATATTATTAGTAGTAATCTTCTTCTTCTTCTTCTTCTTCTTATAATAATAGTAGTAGTAGTAGTAGTAGTAGTAGTAGTAGTAGTAGTAGTAGTAGTAGTAGTAGTAGTAGTAGTAGTAGTAGTAGTAGTATTAATGTAATATTAATAAATATAATAATAATAATAAGAATAAGAATAATGATAATACTATTATTATTATTATTATTATTATTTTTTTAAACCGCAAACTTTTATTATCCAAACAAAAGTTTACAAGAAATTAGTGGGCAGCCGAGATACAATCTGGGCTCCCACCCCCTTAGCAATAGCAAAGCTAAGTCTAGTAAAAATGTAAGCGGTCGCGCAAGCCCCTGCATCCTGAGAAACAGAGAATTTCTGGATCCGCTTGAGTAAAGCCACAACATCTGTATCCAGCTCTCCCAACGAAGAGAAAGAGAAGGGTGGAAAACCATAACCATCCGTCATGCACAAATCTCGGTACTTGGCACACTTTCGCTGAGTAGCATCAACAACAACCCGACCCGGCACAAAATCGGACAACCCAGTCTGAGACAAGGGGGAAGACCCCGTCAGATCGACACACACATCACGCCCCCTGTCCCATGAATAAAGAATCAGATCCGTCGGACGAAGGGAGCTACCATGTCCATCGACCAAACCGATATCAACCTCCCTACCAGCGGAGATCCCCGACCTGTAGCAGATGTCCAATAAGGTGTCGCGAACAAGGTTGTTGTTATTATTATTATTATTATTATTATTATTATTATTATTATTATTATTATTATTATTATTATTATTATTATTATTATTATTATTATTATTATTATTATTATTATTATTATTATTATTATTATTATTATTATTATCATTATTATTATTATTATTATTGTTATTGTTATTGTTATTATTATTGTTATTGTTATTATTATTGTTGTTATTGTTGTTATTGTTATTGTTGTTGTTCTTATTGTTGTTGTTGTTGTTGTTGTTGTTGTTGTTGTTGTTGTTGTTGTTGTTGTTGTTGTTGTTGTTGTTGTTGTTGTTATTGTTGTTATTATTATTATTGTTGTTAATATTATTATTATTATTATTATTATTATTGTTGTTGTTGTTGTTGTTGTTGTTATTATTATTATTATTATTATTATTATTATTATTATTGTTATTATTATTATTGTTATTACTGCTGTTGTTGTTGTTGTTGTTGTTGTTGTTGTTGTTGTTGTTGTTGTTGTTGTTGTTGTTGTTGTTGTTGTTGTTGTTGTTGTTGTTGTTGTTGTTGTTGTTGTTGTTGTTGTTGTTGTTGTTGGTGTTATTATTATTATTATTATTATTATTATTATTATTATTATTATTATTATTATTATTATTATTATTATTATTATTATTATTATTATTATTATTATTATAAAAGGATGCGCGCAGCTTTCATTAAAAGAAAAATAAAAGTTTACATGAAATTGGTGGGGAGCCAAGAGACAATCTTGGCTCCCATACCCTTAGCAACAGCAAAGCTAAGTCTAGTAAAAATGTAAGCGGCCACCCGAGCCCCCGCATCCAGAGATACCGAGAATTTCTGGATCCGCTTGAGCAAGGCAACAGCATCCGAACCCAGCTCCCCAAGTGATGAGAAAGAGAAGGGAAGGAAACCATAACTCGCTGTCGCACACAAATCCCCGTACTTAACACAATTACGCTGAGCAGCATCAGCAACAACCCGGTCAGGCACAAAATCCGTCACCTCAGTCTGAGTCAAAGGAGAAAACCCTGTCAAGTCAACGCAGACATCACGCCCTCTATCCCAAGAATAAAGCAGCAAATCCGGAGGACGAAGAGAACCGCCATGCCCGTCAACCAAACCGATATCAACCTCCTTTCCCGCTGAAATACCAGATCTATAGCAGATGTCGAAAAGGGTGTCACGGACGAGGTTATGTCGATGTTTAACGCCCACAGTACCAGTACAAGAAACAACGTGGTCCCCAAAAACATCATCAGCAAAAACCCGAGAGCAAGCAGGACAGGGCCGAGATACCGTGAATAACGGAACACCCAGACGATATCCAAGCACACTACGGTAAGTCCTCCCGTTCATAGTCTGACCCAACCCCGAGATAGGAACCGCACGCAACCAATCAGAGGAGTGGGAACCCTGCTGAGACTGCCACAAAGCAAGCTGGCGTGGTGTCAAAGAGAAAACAGACTCCGAGGCAGCAGCAACCGTCGCGAAATAAATGTCTGCCAATTTCTTCATAAGTTTGGGGGCAGCAATTTCACTAGGGGAACCAGCCACATCATTATTATTATTATTATTATTATTATTATTATTATTATTATTATTATTATTATTATTATTATTATTATTATTATTATTATTATTATTATTATTATTATTATTATTATTATTATTATTATTATTATTATTATTATTATTATTATTATTATTATTATTATTATTATTATTATTATTATTATTATTATTATTATTATTATTATTATTATTATTATTATTATTATTATTATTATTATTATTATTATTATTACTACTACTACTACTACTACTACTATTACTATTACTACTACTATTACTATTACTATTATTACTATTACTATTATTACTATTATTACTATTGTTGTTGTTGTTGTTGTTGTTGTTATTGTTGTTATTGTTATTATTATTGTTATTATTATTATTATTAATATTGTTGTTGTTGTTGTTGTTGTTGTTGTTGTTGTTGTTGTTGTTGTTGTTGTTGTTGTTGTTGTTGTTGTTGTTGTTGTTGTTGTTGTTGTTGTTGTTACTATTATTATTATTACTATTATTATTATTATTATTTTTATGGAAGGATCATAGACTTTCATAAATAAGAAAATAAAAGTTTACATGAAATTGGTGGGGAGCCGAGAGACAATCAGGGCTCCCACACCCTTAGCAAAAGAAAGCTAAATCTAGTAAAAATGTAAGTGACTACCCGAGCCCCCGCATCCTGAGATACCGAGAATTTCTGGATCCGCTTGAGCAAGGCAACAGCATTCGACCCCAGCTCCCCAAGTGAAGAGAAAGAGAAGGGAAGGAAACCATAACCAGCTGCCGCATACAAATCCCCATACCTAGCACACTTACGCTGAGCAGCATCAGCGACAACCCGGACGGGCACAAAATCCATCATCCCAGTCTGAGTCAAAGGAGAAGACCCTGTCAAGTCAACGCACACAGTTCAGCTCCAATCAGTTCAGAGTACAAAATCCATTATTATTATTATTATTATTATTATTATTATTATTATTATTATTATTATTATTATTATTATTATTATTATTATTATTATTATCATCATCATCATCATCATCATCATCATCATCATCATCATCATCATCATCATCATCATCATCATCATCATCATTATTATTATTATTATTATTATTATTATTATTATTATTATTATTATTATTATTATTATTATTTTGGTTCAGTTCAGCTCCAATCAGCTTTAGTTCAGTTCAACTACATTCAGTTTAGTTCAACTCTAAAAAGCCAGAAAAACAGGGTCTAACACCCCCACTTACCAAGGAGCCTTCACTAGACCTTCCCTAGTAAGTAAGGGTGTTACCGCCTCGGCTACCCCAGGTGAGTATATCAAATAAACAATAACAGAACTTTTATTAAATGTTTCTTATAGTTTATACAAACATAACAAAAGGAAAACAACTCTGATACAACTGAAGGAACTACTAAGTATAAGTGAAAGCGGCAACTAGCTAGACAACGTGATAACTCGATCTTCTCCATATCCCGCAGCAACATATCAAGCAACACTTGCTAAACCAACTCCTCACCATCCCCGAATAGATCACCACAGTTTTGAAAATAATAAACGGGGTCAGTCAACCGCATAATGGAAGTAAAACTTTCACGTTAGCACAATCCAAACAATGGTAATCAAACAATCCTCGAACACCAACAACAACGATGACCGATCACTCCCCGAAGGGTTTAGCACTGTCAGGTTCCCATCGCATCGAGATACCCAAACAGCCAGTAGGTTTCATTGTGCGACCCATCAAAGATACAAAAGCAAAGTGATGGTTAAAATCAGCAAATTTTACCATCGGGTATTGCGCCACCGAAGGAACGATTGGTACTGAACTAGCCACCCCTTGCTCGGCTGCGGCAGCAGCCCGAATCTTCTTCTTGGGCGGTGATCGTGTTTTCGGCATACTGCAAGGATATAAACTTTCGACAAGAATTTTCAAAGTCACAAGGGTACCAAAGGATGAAATTTTCAGATTTGACTCGGTTTTAAGACGAAGTTTAAGACGGATTTTTCTTGTTCAAAATACCAAAATATTTGATACTACATTTTTCCAAGTCATGTTACTCGGCCGAATATGGCTTACCCGGCCGAGTAATTTGTCATGTGTTTCTGGTCAGGCTACTGTACAGGAATACTCGGCCGAGTATGGTAATGCTTGACCGAGTAAGGGATACTCGGCCAAGTATTCTCAATACTCGACTGAGTATGCGGTTTTACGGGAATTATTTCCACGGATTGATTAAAGACGATTAGAGTTATAAATTAAGATTTACTGTTTCACTTTTCAATTTTATCAAAACCTAAAACATTCTACGTAACTCTAATCATCTCTAATCTCTTCCAAGATCGCTGATTGTTCGTGAGTCCTTGTTCCTTTCTTTCTTGCGTTGATTTCGTCGGTAAGTCACTAGTCTTATCACTTTGTCAGTTGTCTTTTTAAGGTTTTACCCTAGTATTAGTAATTGAGGAAAAGGGATGTTTTGCATGTTGTGATTGGATTGTATGATTGTTGTTAGGTGGAGAATTCGTAGAAGAGCAGTTCTAGCTTCCTTGTTGACTCGTATCAGATTTGTGCTAAGCTAGGGTTTCCCTACTCAGTTGATTGCGTAATTGATTTAAGTTTGATGATTGTGATTTAGTTGATGTGATAAATATTGTTGTTGATTGTATTCTGGAGTATTAGAGTGGTGATGGGTTGACTATGATTGTGAGGTGTATTCTCGGCTGAGTGGAGTCACTTGCGGGAGTGGCTTCACGCCCTTGATTTGCCCATTGTGGAACCCGTCACAAGAGGGGATGTGCACATTAAGGAACATGGGTTATTGCTCGTTGCGATGAGCGGAGCTTAGGTGGGCAAGGCTGCGATCCCCCACTGGTGGTGAGGATTATCTGTCGCGGCAGTAATCTGGCAGAACTACACACTTAAGTGTGTAGTCAGTTATGTGATGTGATTGAGAGTTGGAGATTGATAGTGGAACAGTTGTTTTATCTTTGTTGTATTTTGTCTTACTTTAATTATGCAGTGAAATGACCCCGTTGTTGTTTTGTAAACCTGTGGTGATCCATTCAGGGATGGTGAGCATATTGTGACAGGTGATGGTTGTCTTTAGCTACGGGGACGAGATGGGATGTCATCACTTCGACTCTAGCTTCCGCTATTACGAGTTTAGCTGTTTTGATTTCAGTTGTTTTGAGATTAGTAGACATTTCTTTTGGTTTGGTTTTGAAACAATGTAATCGTTAACTTTATATACTTTAATAAATGTTTTGGAATGGTTACTTTTGATATACTAGCCTCGGGCAACCGAGATGGTAACAGTCTCTCATGCTAGGGTGGTCTTTGGTAAGGCACCTTGGTATGTGGGGGTGTTACAAAATCAGCCACCAACAACACAGGATTACTACTGATTGAACATTTATGAACAC
Organism: Silene latifolia; assembly: GCF_048544455.1. Taxonomy (NCBI): domain Eukaryota; kingdom Viridiplantae; phylum Streptophyta; class Magnoliopsida; order Caryophyllales; family Caryophyllaceae; genus Silene; species Silene latifolia. The sequence goes on from NC_133537.1 coordinate 315,820,988, forward strand.
CCTATGAGGAATAAAATTGATAAAAGTTCAAAAGATTTTGGGGGCAAAACTTCGGTCCAAATATGAAGATTTTGGGGTTGAAATCGACTATTTCAACTCTATAAACAAGTTATGCAATCGATTTGAACACTTTTGAAGCATTTAAAACAAAATTATAGAGCTTAGGGATCGAATTTCAGTTTTAGAACTACCAAACACTTTCAATTAGAAAAAGGAAGCATTGGGACACATTACCTGGAGTTGGAAGGAAGGATCGATTGAAGAATTTGACAAGTAAAGAGGAGAAATTACTAGCACCAAAAGCACTTAGGTTTGCTTAGAGAGAGATTATGAGAGAGTTTGAGGGGGAAATTATGAGGTAGGATTAGAAGTAAGAGAAGGAATTAATGTTTTAAAATCGGTCATAGTACTCACGGAACCCGGTTGAAGAAAGCGAACTCGGTGGAGTTCTAAACCTACTCGGTCGAGTTAGTCTAACTCGGTCGAGTTACTTGGGCACTCGGTCGAGTAGCTATTTGGGAGATTCTGACTTGTCTCTGCCTGATAGGTACTCGGTCGAGTTGTCATTTTACTCGATTGAACGCGTCCAACTCGTTCGAGTACAGAACTGTACTCGGTCGAGTATAGCAAACTCGGTCGAGTACTACTTGTACTCGGTCGAGCGCCAAAGAAGAATGTACAGAGCGTCTTTGCTTAGAACGTTGTCGGTACTGCAACACAAAAAGGTAGTGTTCGGAGTCTAATATGCACTTAGAACTTGTTACGGTTAGTTTATCGATTATTTAGGCATTAATACATATCAATCCCATTCAACTTATACTAACAGTAACCACATCCTTTTAACACAACTTACGCATTCAGCAGACAAAACATATATACGTCATACAATTCAGATTGCATAAACTAACAATTACGTCGTTTAAACCATACCACATACCATTGACTTATAACCCAATACCTTCCTCATCCTCACCGTAACGCTCATCAGACACAATAGTGCTACACCCATGACACATAAACACACAAGATCATTCACATATGCATACCCACATCGCATTTTCGTACTCCAACCATAGCACCACAAGTTCATACCCAACAAGAACCAAGGTAACCACATACCACACAACAATCATACACGCAATCCCAAAACTTTGCCCACGCGTAGTTACTGGCTTAAGTATGTTAGGGCCAAGGTTCTGAGATGAGGACACCTTCTCACCCAAAACCGACATAAGAGGGCTCCCAACACACATACATCAGGTTCATTTTAATTTGACACCTTATGTTCATTTAGTTCATTGGTTCAAGTTCAAAAATCATAGCTCTGATACCACTTTGTAAATCCCCCACTTACCAAGGAGCCTTCACTAGACCTTCCCTAGTATGTAAGGGCGTTACCGCCTCGGTTGCCCGAGGTGAGTATATCAAATAAACAATAACAGAACGTTTATTAAATGTTTCTTATAGTTTAAACAAACATAACAAAAGGAAAACAACTCTGATACAACTGAAGGAACTACTAAGCATAAGTGACAGCGACAACTAGCTAGACAACATGATGACTCGATCTCCTCCATATCCCGCAACAACATATCAAGCAACACCTGTTAAACCAACTTCTCACCATCTCCGAATGGATCACCATAGTTTTGAAAACAATAAATGAGGTCAGTCAACCACATAATAGAAGTAAAGCTTTCTCGTTAGCACAATCCAAACAATGGTAATCAAACAATCCTCCAACACCAACAACAACGATGACCGATCACACCCCAAAGGGTGTAGCCCTGCCAGGTTCCCATCGCAACGAGAAACCCAAACCGCCAGTGGGGACCGCAGCCGTACCACCTAAGCCCCGCTCATCGCAACGAGGGAACCCAGATCCTTAATGTGCACATTCTCCTTGTGACGGGAGTCACAAGGGGCGAACATGGGTATTGAACCTTTTCCCGACATAGTTCCACAATAATCCACCAACCAACAATATAATCCAATCAACTTCCATCAATTCCAATCAAAGATAACAAACCAACAATTAATCACAAACCCTACCTTTCCGTAAAACCATAGAACGCATCCATCACCACGTCATGCAAGACTCTATATCGTATCCTACAACAACAATCATATCCTATCACTAAGCTATTCAAAAACTACTACAGAAAGGATAATCAATCACAAACTCACCTTGAAGAATAACTGATGACGGTGATGGCGACAAAACCGACTCGATGACCTCATGCATAGACTGTCTACCTCCCCGAGTTAGATCATGGTAAGACGGTAGATGGCGGATTAGATGGGTAGTGAGAGATAAGAGGTTAGAGAGACGGTGTATTAGGTTTTGGAAGTGACGAGATAACAAATTGAAATGTTATAAGACACGACCTCCGCGTGATATAAACTATCACGCTGCCAAACAAGTACTCAGTCGAGTAAGCCCCTACTCGACTGAATACATCGCACTCGGTCGAGTTACTCTTACTCGGCCGAGTAACTGCTACTAGATCGAGTTTCTGGTCTAGTCTTCTACTATACGTATTTCCCTTATTTCATATCCCTCTAAGGTCCCCCAAAGTCAAGGGTCGGTCAACGATGCCCTAAAATGGCGGGTATTACAGTCTCCCCCCTTAAAAGTAAATTCGTCTCTGAAGTTCATCCCATACGCCCCAAACACGACGTCACGAACTACTTCTACAATCACGAAGTTATCGCCACATAAAACCACCACCATATGCAGACATACTTTCAAAATTCCAATTCACTCCAAACTCGAGATCACCGCGTTTTTAACGTACTAACTCCAAAAGAACAATAAAAGACCGTAATTCAAACTTGAAAATGTACTAACTCGGAAAGCAACATTCTCCCAAATTCAGACTTGAATGCATGCAATTAGAAACTTAAAGCAAAAATTTAAAGCATTAAAAACAATTATGTCCTGTGATATTATCCACCCCTCATAAAGGAACTTTGTCCCCGAAGTTCACTCCCAAAACAAATTGAAAACATGAACGACATGGTAGTATAGAACAATATGGTAAGCAATTAAATAGACACACGACAGGAATTTAGTTACGAGGAATACACCAAATGCAACCAACGAAATTAGAAGGCTTCAAGTAATTTGGCATGAACACCAACGACCTTATCATGACCTGCATCACATGCCAAGACTATCGTTCGTGCCATTTCTATGCAAAACATATTGACAATACCACGACATAGACCACGCATTAAGACCGTCGCAACTCCATAAAACAAAACCCAGCCTGGGTGCTCGGTCGAGTGCAGTAATTACTCGGCCGAGTAGAAGCTACTCGGTCGAGTTGCCTGTACTCGATCGACTTCTCAGGCGGCAGGCAGTAATCAACAGATTTCCAAGCATAGAATTCCAATGTACCTGTAAACCGACATTACTAAGCGTCGATATATAAGGAAACGTTCACCTCAACATAGCGTAACCTACAATAATTCTCTATAATTTGGCACATTAGGCTAAAACTATCTTATCCCAATTCGGCCCATTTTGGCATTGTTTAAATTCGGCCCTTTGGCATTTCTCGTTTGGTTTGTTAATTAAGACATATTATCGTAAACTTCGTTGGATGTTGATTACTTTCTAGTTCTATAATATGTGTTTGCATTTATTTTCTTTCCTCTGTTTATATTATTCAGCTTATTTTATATCTTCTTCTCGTGTTTTAGATGATGTCAAGAGGGGGAAGAAACGACCTTGATTTATAGTATTTGCCTAAGTTTGCTCCTTGTCAAGACCTTTAATCTCTTAAGGTTATTAGATGCTATACTTTTGAATATATTTGTCTTGCTTTGCATTTGACCCTTCTACAACATTATAGTATTACATTAAGGGGAACTTTCTTTAGACACAAATCATAGGTGGCTTGTCATCATCAAAAAGGGAGAATTTGTTGGACGATATAGTTATATGTTCTATTGAGTTTTGATAATGGCAAGTATGTTGCACATATATATTTGGTACTTGTAATGGTTTGTTGAAATATTACAATAGCTCAAAACATTGAATTTATCTAAAGAAAGAAGAGGCAAAGTTATAGTAACTTGAGCTATAACTTTGGAAGAACAAAGCTTGTTGATTATATCAAAGACAAAAACAAATACAAGTCTTGAAGCTCAAGATGAAAAGTTTATACTCAAGATACAAAGATGACCAACTACTGAAGATCTCTAGGAAGATTAGATAATATAGGTCGTCATTTGGTAATGGTGTCTTTAGATGTGATTTTTGAGAAGTAAAGTTATAGCTATTTCAACTATAACTTTACTAACCAATTCCAAGGTTATAGTCATTTTAACTATAACTTTGGATGACTTATGAAGAACATGACTTTAAAGCTTAAAATATTTTGAAATGTTTTTATTAACTAAAGTATTTATTATGATTATATCTTATAATTATTGTGACAACCCGAGTTTACTCAAGTTAATATGAGTTAGCATAGATTTTACTAGTTATGCATATGAGTTCTATTGTGCTAATTATATGTGATGTTAGGTGTCATTGGTTGTAGTTGGCGCGAACTTCGGGGACGAAGTTCTTTTTAAGGAGGGAAGACTGTAATACTCTGTATTTTAGTTGGAGTACTCGGTCGAGTGCTTGGTTGGTACTCGGTCGAGTGTGTGTTACTCGGCCGAGTGCACTTGATCGAGTAAACCAGTTCAGCGAGTTTAACGGTTTCTATTATGTTTTGACCAAGGGTTTTGTTGGTATATGGGATGGATAAGAAACTTCGGGACAAAGTTTGTTTTTAGGGAGATGTAATGTGATACTATGTTTTGTTATGTGGTTATATTGATTTATATTATTAAATTACTACTTCAAACAATGCGGTAACATGTTTATTATATTGAATGATAGCTTCCGTGTGTGGTCGAATTATAGTTGCAAATGTTGTTTATATGTTTTATTATGAATTGTATTTGTTTGAGTGTGGAGGAAGGACCGTGATGTCGCGTGGGTTGTGTGGTTTTATACGAGTTAGGTTATGGGGACGTAACCTTCTTTTTAGGGGGGATAAAATGTGACCAACCTGAGTTTACTCAAGTTTATGTGAGTTAGCATAGATTTTACTAGTTATGCATATGAGTTATATTATGAGTATGAGTTATATTGTGCTAATTATATGCGATGTTAGGTGTCGTTGGTTGTAGTTGGCGCGAACTTCGGGACGAAGTTCTTTTTAAGGAGGAAAGACGGTAATACTCCGTATTTTAGTTTGAGTACTTGGTCGAGTGCTTGGTTGGTACTCGGTCGAGTGTATGTTAGTCGGCCGAGTGCACTTGATCGAGTAAACCGGTTCAGCGAGTTTAACGGTTTCTATTATGTTTTGACCAAGGGTTTTGTTTATAACGCTTAAGTCATTTCTAATTTCATTTTAGCATCTCTAAAAACTTTTCTAAACCTATAGAGAGGAAGAGGAAGAAGAGTTTGTCGAGTATTTCTTTTGATTGGAGATTTCTCACCTATTTCAACCTAGTTCAATTCCCCTGTTTGTAAGTCAATTTCATTCAATTGTTTATGCTGTTTTAAAGTCTTGTTCTTCGACAAGTTTGAAAAGAGAGTCCTATTTATTTGAAGTCTAGTTTATGCATATCAAATTTCGTAGCCTAATTCCTTATGGTTTGTTCTAGGGGATTTATTCATGAACCTATCACTGAAAAGTTTGCAAATCTGATTTGGTTGTGGAAAATGATTTGAAACTCTAATTTATATGTCGATTCAGTTTTGGGTCTTTTTCATACATCATATTTATAGAGTCTAGATGATAATAGGATTTGGAATTACCGAAAAATAATGTTTTAAGCTCGTTTTATGAATCGATATTATTTATGCGACGGATTCTGTCAACTTTTGGAAATCAGTCTGAAAACCCTTGATAAGTTTGGAATTTGAGAAAACTTCGTTACATAAGAGTTGTATCTAAGATTTATGGGGTTCCAATCCAATTGGCCTTGTATCGATTCGATTTTTCTAGAATTAATTATGCATTTTATACCGAGTCTGTCATGTACTGGAAAATCAGGAAAAGTCGTGTTTGTTCTTTAAGTTGATATTCCTCATAAGTTATGATGAGTCTAGGTTATGTGCATGATTAATTAATTGAGCATGTGGTAATTATACATAATTATGTTATATAGGTGATGGATATGTGAAGGATCATAATTGATTGCTTGTGATCGGACTATTGCTAAAAGGTAGGGTTTCTCTACTCAGTTGATTGCATAATTAATTTAAGATGTGATGATTGTGATTGAATTGGCATGATTACACTACTACAGATACAGGCTATAACAACGGTTAAAAACCGTTGTTATATAAAAAAGCGGACGTTGTTAAAGCGTCCGTTGTAAAAGGTTTTAACAACGGTTGGTTTTCTTAAGCAACCCGTTGTTAAAACTATTAACAACGGTTTTAAGTATCAAAACCCGTTGTTGAAAGTGTGACTCAATTTTGGTGGGAAAGTTATAACAACGGTTAATTTACAAGGAACCGTCGTTATAACTAAAGACAACGGGTTGTATCTACATAACCGTTGTTGTTTGTTTTTACAAAATAAAAAAAAAATTTAAATTAAATATTACTAGATGCATGCATAATTACGGGGCCCGTTATAATTCCGATGCATTCATTATTACTGCCATCCCTGTACTGTGCATATGAATGGACAATATATGGAATGAGAAGGGTTTACATTAGAATTGAAGCAGGGAGATATGATGATTATGGCACAACTTCCTAAACATGCATATATTATATTAATTAAAAAACAACTCAAAGGACACATTACTTAGTATAAATACATACATTATCTCAACCACCATTCCATTATCTCACTATCTTCAAACCCTAACTGCTAAAACAATCTCCAACTCCTAATTAATCTTTCAAACTAACAACTCCAAAGGTCATCAACAAAATGAACGATTACATCCTTAAAACTCTTACTATGACCGAGCACAACAACAGCTTCATCCGCCGGTTGCTCCACATCGAGGACAGTTTTAGGAACTATCTTGTGGATGCTCAAGCCGCACTCAAGGACGCCAAAAGAAATGGCTTGACAGAGTGATTGTTGCAGCTATATGACGATATAGCAACTGTTGAACGAAACCTCCAAATAGCTAAGGAGGAGAGAAGGGATATCATAGAAGAGAATAAGACTCTCTATGAAAATATAAGAATTGCATTTTTAGAAATGTAATTCTTTTTTTAATTTATGTATTTATATATATATATATATATATTAATGAATTATTAATTAAGTTTATCATGCATTCCTCTCTATCATCTTGCTTCTTCTTTGTTTTATTTTATTTAATTTGTTTTACGAGCTAATTAAGCGAATAATAACATAATAATGATCGATAAAAACCCATCATATATACATGCAAATGAAATAATTAAAAAAAGAAAACAATGACGATGAAAGACGATGAAACCAACAGTGACGGCGAGATGATAAAGCGACGATGAGAAAGAGAGAAAGAGACGATGAGAAAGAGAGAAAGAGACGATGAGAAAGTGTGTTTGCTGTGTTTGTGTTTGTGTTTGTGTTTGTCTGTGTTTGTGTTTGTGTTAGGTTATGTATGTGTTTTGTGGCTGTAGCTGATCTGTGTTTGTGTGGTTTATAGTATGGAAAGTATTGACAACGGTTGTTAAACAACAACCGTTGTTAAATAAGTTTTAACAACGGTTGTAAATCAACAACCGTTGTCAAATAAGTTTTAAAAACGGGTTTAAAAATACCCGTTGTGATTACTTTTCACTAACTTTGCGCCAATTTTGCGCCAAATTATTAACAACGGTTGTGCAAATTTAACCCGTTGTTAAAACGTATAACAACGGTTATATAACCATACCCGTTGTAATTAAGTTTAGTAAAAATCGCGCCATACATTCTACAACGTCTATTGTGATTTTCGTGCATAAACGTTGTTAAAGAGGCGTTGTAGTTGCCTGGATTTGTAGTAGTGTTAGTATTGTTGTTGAATTGTATTCTTGATTGTTGGAATTGTGGTGGATTGACTATGTTGGTGAGGTGCATCCTCGGCTGAGTGGAGTCACTTGTGGGAGTGACTTCACGCCCTTGATTCGTCTCTTGTGGAACCCAACACAAGAGGGGATGTGAATGGATATGGGTTGTTGCTCATTGCGATGAGCGGGGCTTAGGTGGGCAAGGCTGCGGTCCTCCACTGGCGGTGTGGATTATCTGTTGTGGCAGTAATCTGGCAGGACTACATACTTGAGTGTGTAGTCAGATATGAGACATGAGGCACGAGTAGAAGTGGAGGGTGGTTGTACAATCGTTGTCGTGGCTGTTTCTTGTGTATTGCTTATCTTAATTATTCAGTTGCCTGACCCCGTTGTGTTTTGTAAAACTGTGGTGATCTATTCGGGGATGGTGAGCAGATTGTGACAGGTGATGATTATATTAGCTGCGGGGACGAGGATGAGATATCATCACTTTGAGTCTAGCTTCCGCTGTCATGAGTTTAGATACTTTGTTTTGGTTGTATTGAGATTTATATACGTTTACTTTGGTTTTCAGTTGAGACGATGTAATCACTAAACTTTATACTTTAATAATTGTTCTTGAATGGTTACTTTTGATATACTTACCTCGGGGAACCGAGATGGTTGCAGCTTCACATGCTAAGGTGGTCCTTGGTAAGGCACCTTGGTATGTGGGGGTGTTACACTTATTTTGGTGGATAATTTGTCATTTCTCTATTGATTAGTAATACAACTTATGGGTTGTCATGTTATCTAGGATTTATGCAATTGTTCATGATAAACCCTAAAAAGAAATCATCTAAGGTTTCGTGTCATCAAGGGTTTCGTGTAAGAGGGACGACTACTTTGGTCGTGATCCTCTTCTCATTTTTCCCTTTGCACAAGTTAGGGTTTAGAATATCTTATTTGATAATAATTTGTTAGAGATATCATATCTCCTTTTATTATCTAGTGAGATATCTTTTCCATAAAAAAAGGAATATATCTTGTTATAAATATTTAAGAAAGATTTCATATCTTCTTTATTATTTATCAAGATATTATATCTTTAAGATAAGATAATATCTTAGAGAAGAATTAAACTTAATTCTTTTCTTAGAAGACATGATAACATACCGTCCTAGGGTTCCGCTATTTCGAACCCTAGTTTTCGTCTTCTATAAATACTACCTTTACTCTTTTATTTAATTAGGGTTAAGACTTTTCACGCAAAAACACTTTTAAGCAAATCGCGCGAAAAGAGTAAAAATTGTTTTTTAATTGCAAACGCTTTTAAATGTTTTCTTACTTTATTTTATTTGAAAAAGTCGAGTTCTTCATTTGTCAATTACGTATATCGATATCGTTATTGGATAATAGTTCTTTATATTGTTTCTTACCTGTTCAATTGTGTGAACACTAGAGAACAATCAAGTACTTTCTTATTAACGTAAGTTAGACAAAAACCGGGTATTTAACGGTACTCAATTGAGTTACAAGTAGAGTTAGTTGTACGAGTGGGTTAGTAATTTTGTAATCCGTAGAAAGGTACTAAAATTATTAATCGAAAATAGTGGACGTAGGCTTCGACGTGTGAAGCTGAACCACTTCAAATATCGTGTGTCCTTTGCATCTTTCTTTATTTCGTTATTTATGTTTTACATTGTTAATTAGTTAGTCAAGGTTAATTCATAAACTTCGAGTAATTAATTAACACATCTCGCTCATATGGACAAATCGAAAAAGTGGGCTAAGTTTTTATACTCAATTCACCCCCCCCCCCCCCTCCCCCATTGAGTATTTAGGATCGATAGACTCTTCAGATATCTGTCACAACATTTAAAAAATCATTCTCCACAATTACTCCTCTTTCCCCACGGTGCACAACCTCTTGTAACCCGACTAAGAGTGCCATTGCTTCAGCTTCCTTTGCCTTCATCAGTCGTCTTGCTTGCACTACAATACACCACTCAATCATACCTTCAGCATTGCGACAAACCGCCCCCCATCCGACACCAATCCCTTCCAAGATACCAACATCAACATTGATGCCTTATTACCCCCCTATCATCATTCTTGGCCTCCCTCATTTCATTCAAGAGCTCCCTCACTCGTTTAACCACCCGATCCACCCTTCACTCTCCATCCTCAAATATAGCCTTATTACAATGCTCCCAAATTGCCCAACAACCTGTCATGAATTCCGCACACTCCCAGAAATCCAACTCCCTCATAATCGTCTCTACCCATTCCCGTGCCCGTCCTCCTCAACCATTCGGTACCACCTCCACTTCTAACTCCTCCCATCTAGGACAAGCGTCATCAACATCTTGCACTCGTCTCGCTATCTTTCGCTTAGTCGTAAGAGCATCATTATAAAATTGCCAGAAGAAAACTTTTATTCATGGGATAACCGGAACCTTCCAAATCTTATTCCACAACCATTTATCCGCTCCCAAGCTCGATTGGCCAGCCACCTCTACACCGTCCTCCATCAATAAATGATATGCTGTTCGAACAAAGTATTCTCCTGCTTTATCTGGATCCCGGCACCAAGAATCCACATGTTGATTATTATTTAAACGGTTATTAAGTACCCCTTATTGCTCAAAGGGAATTAGCGTGGATCTAATAAGATCTCCATTCCACGTGCGTTGAAACTCGTTAATAAGAGCATCATGCGCTCCCCTTGGAGAAATAATTTTCCGAGTTTGTGTGCCGGAATCCATGGATCATACCAAACCCGAGTATCCCTTCCATCCCCAATTCTTCTTCTAATACCCAAGTGCATCACCTCACGGGACTCCCAAATACTCCTCCACGTAAAACTCGGTTTCCCACCTAAATTAGCCGCCATGAAATCCGAATTAGGAAAGTACTTAGTCTTCAAAAGACGAAGCATAAGACTGTATGTATTAGTCAAGAGCCGCCACCCCTGCTTCCCTAAAACAGCGAGATTAAATTTTCTCCAGTTACTAAATCCAAGCCCTCCTCTATCCTTGGACCTGCACAATTTATGTCAGGCTACCCAAGGGATCTTCCTCTTACCATTCTCCACTCCCTACCACAAACTCGACACCAATGACCGCATTTTGTCGCAAAAGGTAACCTGAAGCATCAACACACTCATGGCATAAGTGGGAATTGATTGGGCAATTGCCTTTATTAATATTCCTTTCCCCGCCTTACTGAGTAAAAGCCCTCGCTAGCCTTGCAATTTTTTACTCAATTTATCCCGTACTATTGACGTTATCACCTTCTTCGAATAACTCACAATAATTGGTAAACCCAAATACCTCTCTTGAACCTCCACGGCCCGCACACCTAGACATCCAATAACCGCTTGTCTTCAAGTTAGCTTAGTACCCCTACTAAATGAAACATTAGTTTTCTCGAAATTTATCATCTGACCTGATGCATGCTCATACCGTCGTAAAATCTCCTTAACTATACCAGCTTCTGTAACATTAGCTTTAACAAAGAAAATACTATCATATTCAAATAATAAATGTGAAATGCTAGGGGCCGCCGGGCCACTTTAATACCATGTATCGATCCAATTTCCGCTTCTCTTCTCATAAAACTCGACAAAACCTCTGCACATAAAGTAAATAGGTAAGGCGATAAAGGGTCACCTTATCCCAGACCTTGTTCAGGAACAAATGCCTCGGTCGGTTTCCCATTAATGAGAACCGAGTACTGGACAGATCGAACGCAACACATAACCTTCCCTATCCAGCCACTATGAAAGCCCATTTTAATTAGAACTTGCTCCATAAATACCTATTCCACTCGATCATAAGCTTTTGACATATCCAACTTTAGTGCCATATGACCACCACCATCTCTCGAATTTTTCATATGGTGAAATAGCTCAAATTCTATAAGAATATTATCAGTAATAAGTCGGCCTGGCGTGAAAGCACTCTGATTTTCAGACATAATATCCCCTAGAAAAATTTTCAAACGATTTGCTAGTACCTTAGATACCAACTTGTATAGCACATTGCATAAACTAATTGGTCTAAGATCAGTCATTTTGTCCGGAGCTTTATTTTAGATATTAGAACAATTTGAGTTTGGTTTAACGCACCTGCCATAGGGCCACCGGCAAGAATATTAACCACCGTGTGTATCACTGTCGGCCTAACAATATGTCAATAAGTTTGAAAGAATAAAGCATCCATACCATCAGGCCCAGGCAATTTGAGCGGATGCATTTGACTTAACGCCTCTACAACCTCCACCCCACTATAAGCAGCCCCAAGAATTGCATTCATCTCCCCCGTGACACGTCCAGCCACCCCTCCCAACTCGGCATCAAACTGAACCGGCTTATTTGAGGTAAATAACTTCTCAAAATACGTCACTGCACAATGGGCTATAGCTTCCTGATCCTCGTTCACACCACCCGCCTCATCAACCAGTCTAGGAATATAATTCTTCTGTTTTCGTTGCCCCCCCTTGCGATGCAAAAACTTTGTATTTCGATCACCTTCTTTCAACCAAAGAGCTTTTGACCGTTGTCGCCAAAATACTTCTTCTTGTTATAGCAAATGTACTAAATCTTTAACTATCCTTCATCGTTCTGCCACAAGATGTCGCGCCCTACCTGTAATACTACAGATTTCTATGTCTTTGGGTACTCTATCGAGTGGGGCTTACTCTGTCGAGTAAGTGAGTTTTGGTTACGAATCAGTAGTCTGTCTGATGGGTACTCGATCGAGTATGTGTGGCACTCAATAAAGTAGGGGGCACTCGATCGAGTAAGTAACTTACTCGATCGAGTAAGTTACTTTTTACGGGTTAATTGTCGGGGTTTGATACCAACGCGAGAAGATTATACAAACATATTTCGTCATTTCTTTTTCACTCTTACTTCATTCTATACTTTTCACAAGAGAACACAAGTTACGTAGCCTTCCCTTCTCACATTGCTATCAAATCCTAAGGGCTAGAGTCGTCGGATCGTTGAGTTCTTTACGCCGTTGAGACCGTCGCATTGTGGGTAAGATCCTTGTACAATTTTTATGCCATTTTATTGAGTTTGGTTGAAACCCTAATTAGGTAATTTGGGGGTTTTTGGGTGTATGATGTGTATTAGATAGTGATTGTATGATTGTGTGATTATAGGAGGTGATTGCGTTGAAGAACGGTTTTGATTAGCTGATTGTGACGATCTTGGTGATTTGCTTATTCCAGGTAGGGTTTCCCTACTCGGTTATTGTTTACATTGTATTGTTGATTTATATCATCTCGGAATGGGTAATTGGTAATTGTTATGGTATAATGTGGTTGGTTGTATAATTGTCTGTCGTTTGCGAGGTGCGTCCTCGGCTGAGTGAAGTCACTTGCAGGAGTGGTTTCACGCCCTTGATTCGCCCTCTGTGGAACCCGTCACAGAGGGGATGTGCACATTAAGGAACATGGGTTATCGCTCAGATGAGATGAGCGAGGCTTAGGTGAGAACGGCTGCGGTCCCCCACTGGCGGTGTGGAATACTTGTTGAGATGGGTATTCTGGCAAGACTATACACTTTAGTGTGTAGTCAGGTGTGTAGAGTTATGATGGAGATTGGGTGATTGTTGTATTGTTTCTGTTGTATTGTTTTTGTGTAATCAGTAACTGACCCCGTTTAAATGTTTTGAAAACTGTGGTGCTCCATTCGGGGGTGGTGAGCAGTTATTGAACAGGTATGAGATGGACGCGCATGGGATAGCTGGGGTGAGTTGCCACGAGATGTCTAGAAGTCTTCCACTGTGTCTTAAACATTTGTTTACTTTATTTGAGTTAGCTTTTTAAAACAGTTGTATTTCTTTGTGACAGTTTTGGTTCGAACATGTATCGCTTTAAATATATTTAATAAAGTACGTTTTGTTATTGTCTATTTGATATACATTGCATCGGGTAACCGGGATGGTAGCATTCTCATGCCTTAAATGGTCCTGGTAAGGCACTTGGAGTATGGGGGTGTTACAAAGTGGTATCAGAGCGGCAATTTTGGAACCTGTAACTAATGAACCCAATGAATCTAGGGAGTCAAATTAATATGAACTCGGGTAGGAGTTGTTAGGAGCTAATGCAAAGGATTGGGAGACGTCCTAAAGTCGCGAACTCGCTCTACAACTTTAAACCGGTCACTATGGGGTGTCATGGGATCGCTATGTATTTACTAATGTTTATATGAATATGATGGATGGATGATATGTGATTAAATAGAGGATGTGGTGGAAAAATATGAAGTAATTACTGCATAAGAATGTGATTTATGATTAAGAGCATGTTATGTGATGAAAGAGAGAATTTATAATGTGGCTATACTAATAACATGTGATTCGGGGATGTGATATGATTATACATGATTTTGTTTGCGTAAAGTTATATATATAATAAAGTTATATATTTGCTTACTGTTGTTTCATATGCACATGTTGGATGAAGAATGTGGTTGAAATGGATGAATTGATTGGAAAAGATGGAGTGGCAATTGCATGAGAATATGAATTTCGTGATTAAGAATATGTTTAGGTGACGAAGTGGAGTTGTAATATTGTTGTATTAGTAACATGGGAATAGGATTTATAATGTATAAGTATGTTTTGTTTTACGAAAAGCTATAAAGTTAAGGTATGCGGGTAGTACATGATTGATAAGTTGAATGTTATATGAGCATGATAGATGTTATTGTTTGACTTCTGGTAGATAGTAACATGTGGTTAGGGATAATGGTTTTACAAGTATCGAGTCTCTTTTGTTCACTTTGTTGATATTTAAGTTGTTTGAAAGGGAAAATCAAATAGTTACGTTGTTCAATTATAGAGGAGTTGTCTTTAAACTATTATAACTTGAACTGTATATATGATTTTTATGTAATTCCAATTGGAGGTGATAGCTTGTTCTGTTACTATTCTAACGATAGGTCACACGCCCAAAGTGACCAAGAAACGAGTGAGATATGACCGTTTTACGAAAATTGGACAATTCTGAGAAATGCGTAGGGTACTCGATCGAGTGGCCTTTACTCGATCCAGTGCACCTCTTGTTACTCGATCGAGTACCCCTTACTCGATCGAGTAGCCCTTACTCGGTCGAGTAGCCCTAGTAATTTATTATACGTGCTTCTGACCTTTACCTACTTGATCGAGTAGGCTGTACTCGATCTAGTGACCCTTGTTTTGGGTCATATGCTTATCTTTTGACTTCATCGCATATCATGTTTAATTGAAAGTTGTCCTTTTGCTTCTTTATGCATTGTTTTACATATGTGTTAGTCCTAATGCATAAGTTACCCAATCTTATGATGAGGGGAGTGGCACCTTATAATGGGTATGAGTTTAGTGGGGAGGATATGAGTTATATGTGGTTGTGATGAATAGTGAAAAAAAAAAGAAAAAAAAAAGAAAAAAAGAAAAAAAAAGGATGATGGATGATGGATGAGCTTATCGAGACAGGGAAAATGTTTTGTGAGATGTGGTGAGTGATATAATCACGAGTTAGAGTAATGTAAAGGTAAGTGTATATGGACAAGGGGTGATGTAAGTTAATGGAACGTGAGAATGAAAAGATTGAAATGAGGGATGCAAATGGTGGTAACTTGGGATGTTTAAGGATTATGAAGGTAGTTATAACTGGGTTGGTTAAGAATATATGTAATGGAAAGGTCGTTGTATATAGATGGAAAAGAATGGTGTATAAAGAGCTTAGATTGAGTTATGTCGTGACGTGGATTTGTAGATAGTGAGTGAGTTTGGAAATTTTGTTTATTAAGAGGTGAACCTAGTGTGTGATTTCCTTGGGCAATTAACGGTATGAAATGAGTTTTGGTTTCTAGAGGCGAAAAAAAAAGTGCTTGTGTGGATGGGTTGGTGACAAGGGTGAGTGATATCATGATAAGAGAAGATCCATGGTAAGAAAGAGTGAGATGGTACTGATATGAAATAAAAGGATTTGAGATTTGGAGCAATGAGAAGGTAACTGGAGCACTAAAGAGTTAAGTAGAAGGAATAAGGAGTTGAATTGTTAATTGATTTTGTCGAGTATAAAAACAAAAGAATGAGGGGAGTAAACTAGGAGAATGTTGACCGGAGTTATGTGATATAGAAGTAAGGAATCGTCGAGATGTATTATACTATCATAAGGATAAGAGTTAACGGTTATATAGGAGTTTCAGGACAACATGTTAGTCATGAGTTTCGAAGAATTAAGAGGAGTAAAAGTTGGTAAAGTATTGACACGATATGAGATTTTGGTGGCGAGTTGGGTGACGATGCAATTAATGACAGAATCGGGATGAATGTTCAGGTAATTTTTGTGGATGGACTTAATGTTCAATATTTGGGATGTCAACCGAAGATGGGAAAGAAATCGTGATATTTAGAGATGAGTGTAAGAGATTTGCTATACGAACAATGGTGGTATTGTGGTGTTGTCACTAGTGGTTAAGGGTGATGATAGATAAGAAAGATAGCAATTCTAAAGAGGTTGATTTTGTAGAGGCTCGATTGATATGTACGGTTGTGAGGAATTATGAGATGTGGTCATAGGAGGCGGTTGCTAGTAGTGGAGTATTAGCGGTATGGTTATATTTGGCAGGAAGTGATGGTTATGCGAATGGGAGAATGTGTTATGAGGGGCATGCGAGTTAAGCTCGGACGAGAGATAACCTTTATCAAGTGGTAACTTACGTGATCAGGATTGACTATTTGGATGTGATTACGGGTCTATGATGTGTATAAATGTTTGTGTGAGGTTCTAACCTCACGAGAAGTGGTATGGTGTGATAGTTATAAAGCTGTCATTTGAATGTTCTATAATATATGTTGAGTATGGTAACCTAATGGAATGACATTCAAAAGTGATAGTTTGGGTGATTTGGCATGGCTAGTTATACTTGTATGTGTATTCATCATATATGTTTATTCCGTGAAATGGTAGGGATGATATTCATGAGGTTCTTATCTGTTTATTCCGTTTAATATGTTGCGTTATGATCTAGTAATGCGGTTTTGAGTAAGTTTTCTTATCCAGGAAGTAATATGAGTCAGTGGTTATGTGCTTGTTGTGCCTCGGATGGTGATCCGGGCACGGTACTTCATGTTGTGATGCAGGTATTTTCGGCTGCGGTGTGGCTGTTGGTGACGGTTTTGCGATGCCGTTATCGGTTGTGGTGGAGTAGGTGGGATGATTACATTTTCGAAAGAGTATACTAGTTATATAGATTGGTGTTTTGTTTACTGTTGTTTCTTGTGAGTTTCGTTTGGACATATAGACTGTTGTTTTGTTTATTGATGTTTCTTGCTAGTTTTGGCTTGGGAGTGAGGGTGGTGTATGATATGGAAGAGAGTTGTGCATGTGGTTGTCATGGTATAGTAATATTCTGTTGATGGGACATAGTTGTGAGAGGTGGTTAGAATACTTTTGATCTTGTATTATATGAGGCATTGGTGGACATAGTTGTGGCAAGAGTTTTGTGGAACGTGTGTGCTGAGCTGGAAGCGGCAAGTGGTTCATAATATTTATTAGGATAGTGAGTATACAGTGTTGGGAATTAATATCTTGTTAATTTATGAATGAGTTTTGCGGTAATGAAAGAAAGGAACTTGAGGATCTAGTGTGAGTGTGGGCAATAAGTGTGGAGCATGAGTTATGCTTTTGGAGATAGTTGTTTTGCATAGAAGAGTATGTCGTTTAGAGGAGTATGTCGTTTTACAATAATGTGGAAGAATTGGAGTATTGGTTATGCTAAGGATTTTGTGGTATAGGTTAGGTGGTGTGCCGAATGAATTGAGGTATGAGAACTGTTTAAGTAAGAGAGCCTTGGAAATAGGAATGGTTATAGGTGTTGAAGTTATAGACGGTTATCGTTGACATGCAGTGGTGATAAGGATAATGAGAAGATATAGCTAAGGATCTAGTATTAGTGAGTTACGAGGACGTAACATTTATCTTAAGTGGAGTAGGATGCGGCAAAGAGAGTTCGATGGTTATACATGTTGTAGTAGATTTGGAAGTTTGAGTCTTGGTGGAGAATAAAGAATGGATTATTTTGTGGTTGATATTGTTAAAAGGTCATGGCCGTGCTTGTAGTAGTGATAATGTTTATGAGTTCGATAGTGTTGACAGTTGGATGATGATGTTATGAGTGGGAGTAAACTTCGAGGACGAAGTTCCTTTTTAAAGGTGGTAGAATGTAACATTCCGTTTGATGTTTATGAGTGTTTTGATATTGGATTTTCTAGTGGATAATATGTAGTGAGACCAAGCTAGCGACATTGGTGGATGATATTTGGAAGTGTATGGAGTTAGTGTCGAGAGAATATAATGTGGTGGATACGATATCGTGAGCCATGTTGTGGATCTAGGCTTAGTTGGTAGAGTTGGTGTTAAGAGTTCATGCGATATCGTGAGCCATGTTGTGGAGCTAGACATAGTTGGTGGAGTTGGTGTTAAGAGTTCATGTTTTATAGGTTGGGGTTTCGTTTTTAGTTCTTAGTTGCGTTGTTGTGTCTTGATCGAGTTAGTATGTTTGTTTTGAGTATGGGTTGAATTTCGGGGACGAAGTTCCTTTTAAGGAGGGAAGACTGTAATACTACGGTTTTCTATGTCTTTGGGTACTCTATCGAGTGAGGCTTACTCTATCGAGTAAGTGAGTTTTGGTTACGAATCAGTAGTCTGTCTGATGGGTACTCGATCGAGCATGTGTGGCACTCGATCGAGTAGGGGGCACTCGATCGAGTAAGTAACTTACTCGATCGAGTAAGTTACTTTTTACGGGTTAATTGCAGAGGTTTGATAGCAACGCGAGAAGATTATAAAAACATTTTTTGTCATTTCTTTTTCACTCTTACTTCATTCTAAACTTTTCACAAGAGAACAAAAGTTACGTAGCCTTCCCTTCTCACATTGCTATCAAATCCTAAGGGCTAGAGTCGTCGGATCGTTGAGTTCTTTACGCCGTTGAGACCGTCGCATTGTGGGTAAGATCCTTGTACAGTTTTTATGTCGTTTCATTGAGTTTGGTTGAAACCCTAATTGGGTATTTTGGGGGGTTTTGGGTGTATGATGTGTATTAGATAGTGATTGTATGATTGTGTGATTATAGGAGGTGATTGCGTTGAAGAACGGTTTTGATTAGTTGATTGCGACGATCTTGGTGATTTGCTTATTCCAGGTAGGGTTTCCCTACTCAGTTATTGTTTACATTGTATTGTTGATGGTTGATCATTGTTGTTGATTTATATCATCTCGGAATTGGTAATTGGTAATTGTTATGGTATAATGTGGTTGGTTGTATAATTGTCTGTGGTTTGCGAGGTGCTCCTCGGCTGAGTGGAGTCACTTGCAAGAGTGACTTCACGCCCTTGATTCGCCCTCTGTGGAACCCGTTACAGAGGGGATGTGCACATTAAGGAACATGGGTTATCGCTCGGATGAGATGAGCGGGGCTTAGGTGGGAACGGATGTGGTCCCCCACTGGTGGTGTGGAATACTTGTTGAGATGGGTATTCTGGCAGGACTACATACTTTAGTGTGTAGTCAGGTGTGTGGAGTTATGATGGAGATTGGGTGATTGTTGTATTGTTTCTGTTGTATTGTTTTTGTGTAATCAGTAACTGATCCCTATTAAATGTTTTGAAAACTGTGGTGATTCTTTCGGGGGTGGTGAGCAGTTATTGAATAGGCATGAGATGGACGCGCATGGGATAGATGGGGTGAGTTGCCACGAGATGTCTAGAAGTCTTCCGCTGTGTCATAAACATTTGTTTACTTTTTTTGAGTTAGCTTTTTGGAACAGTTGTATTTCATTTTGATAGTTTTGGTTCGAACATGTATCGCTTTAAATATATTTAATAAAGTACATTTCGTTATTGTCTATTTGATATACATTGCCTCGGGTAACCGAAATGGTAGCATTCTCATGCCTTAAGTGGTCGTGGTAAGGCACTTGGAGTATGGGGGTGTTACACTACCCCCTTCATTTAGCTGCTTCAAACGATTTTTTTCTTATTTAAATCACGAAGATTCTTTCCAATGCTAACACCCTTCTATTCCCGCAGCTCCTTTGCACTCCTACTGATAGTGTCAACAACATCATAATCTCTCGTACCCCACGCATGTCTAATAGCCTCTTTACAATCGTCTTCACCAACCAAAATTTGCTCAAAGCGAAACCTCTTCCCGTTATTTCCAGCGTAATCAGACCGCCCATCAAGAACCACCCTTATGGGTGCATGGTCCGACCATTCACGATTAAGATGAAAAAGACGCGAGTATGGGAACAACATGAGCCACCCCTCATTAACCATAGCTCTATCTAACCGACAATGTCTATTATTCGCTCCATCATGCCCATTATCGTAGGTAAACTCATAACTTTTAAAAATTAAGTCTCAAAAGCCAATCTCATCGACCACGTCCCTAAAATTATTCATCTGCCATTATGCTCTATTACCTCATTTCATCTCATTAGAAAACAAAATTTCATTAAAATCTCCAAAACATAACCAAGGTTCCTGCGACTTAGACGTAAGAATCTGTAACAGTTGCCAAGAAATATATCTATCCTAAACAACAGGCCACCCGTGGAACCCTGTAACTCTTATAATCGAGCCCCCAAGATCAACATACATATCCATGTAATGCACTGATGCTGACCGAAGAGTACAAACCACCTCCCTACACCAAAGAAATGCTATTCCACCTAATCTGCCCTCACTATCCACCGCCAGACACTCATATCCCTCAAACTGTTTCGAAATTTTAATCATATCATGACTATTCAATTTAGTTTTAGATAAGAACAAAATAGTCGGGGCCTCCAGTCGATGAGGTTCTGAAGACCGCCTACTGCATCGGGGTTGCCCAGCCCCCTACAGTTAAGGCTCAAACAATTCATTGGGTCGGGCGGGGTTGAGCCAAGTCAACCTCCGCCTCAGATATATGCACATCCCTGTGAATTAGACCCTTCTTCGGATAAGAATCATATCATCATCTTCATCCTCCCTACCCCACTTAGAATTCTCATCGGAATTTCCAGCCCTCTCAATTTGACCTGTCTCCACCTTTTTTACCAATCGTCTCCATGTTCGACCCTCCTTTAGGATTAAATCCTTGGATGCAGTCCCAGCCTCACTTTCCTCCACACACCTCACTTTAGCCACGGTCTCCTCCACATCCATCCTATTTAACTCCCTTGAACCCGGAGGTATACATCTAGCCACCACACTCCTCCTATCCTCTCCCTCCCTTCTCTCATCTGGCATCACCACCATCACCTGCGAGTCACCCCCCCCCCCCCCCACCGTATTCCTCTCGAGCCCCCGTATGTAATACTACGTATTTATGAGTCTCTGGGTACTCTATCGAGTAGGCCTTACTTTGTCGAGTAAGGGCGAGTTGCAGTTTAAAATAGTTTCTGACCTGTTGGGTACTCGATCGAGTAACATGGATACTCGATCGAGTAAGGGGGCACTCGATCGAGTACCTTAGTTACTCGATCGAGTAGCGATTTACGGGGATGATTTTCGGGTTTTGTTAATAATGCGATTAGAGTATATAATACTTCCGTCATTGTTCTTAAAACACTTTTTAAAACCTAATCACTGTGAGAAGAGAAATCAAACTACGTCATTCGCTTTAATCGCATTGTTGGCAAATCCCGGAGCTTGGAAGGTCGGATTCTACCTTTCTTTATACCGTTGTGATCCTTGCGTCGAGGGTAAGACCTATATACCATTTTTATAGCATTCCATTAAAGTTGGTTAAACCCTAATTTGGGGATTTGGGGGTTTTGTTGTTTTGTATGATTGGTAGTGATTATATGTTTGTATATTAGGAGGAGGATTCGTAGAGGAAGCGTTTTGATATCAGCTGTGAGATCGTCTGATTGTTGTGCTTTCCAGGTAGGGTTTCCTACTCGTATTAGTTACATAATGTGTGGTGATTGTGCTGTAGTTAGTGATTGTTGATTGATTCAGACGGTTGTTGATGTTGTATTGTGATTGTGATTGTTTGTCTCTGGTTCTCGAGATGCGTTCTCGGCTGAGTGGAGTCACTTGCGGGAGTGGCTTCACGCCCTAGTTTCGCCCTTCGTGGAACCTGCCACAGAAGGGAATGTGCACATTAATGGGACAGGGTTATCGCTCGGTATGATGAGCGGGGATTTGGTGGGTACGGCTGCGGTCCCCCACTGGCAGGGCTGGTCCAGTGGACAGTCGGTGATGAAGATTGATTGTAGTGGGTGATTGTGTGTGATTGTTTGAGCTGTCTTGATTATTGTATTGTTGGTTATATAAATTGTGTGAATAGTACTGACCCCGGTTTATTGTTTTAAAACCTGCGGTGATCCATTCGGAGATGGTGAGCAGGTATGAGTTGAATACTGGGATAGCTGGGATGTGCCTCGGTCTGATGATAGAAGTCTTCCGCTGTAGCTTAGTAGTTTTCATAAACACTTTAGTTAGTTGATTAAACAGTTGGTTTGAGACATGTATTCGTATTTTGGTTTGCTTTTTGGATTGTAACCTTTCACTAAAGTATTTCTATTTAAACGTTGTTTCATTATTGTTTATTTGATTATCATTGCCTCGGGTAACCGAGATGGTAACATCCTTATACCTGGGTGGTCCTAGTAAGGCACTTGGAGTATGGGGGGTGTTACAAAATGGTATCAGAGCGACGATCCTGAAACCTGTAACCAATGAACCTAATGAATATAGGGAGTCGATTAAAATGAACCCGGGGTAAAGGTTGTAGGAGCTAATGCAAAGGCTTGGGAGACGTACTAAAGTCGCGAACTCGCCCTACAATTTTGAACCGGTCACATGGGGGGTGTATGTCAAGTCGTATGTGTTGGTTGTTTGCTTGTGTGTGGATGTGATGAAGTATGTTGTAATTGTTGGATGTTTGGAGTAAAAGGTTGAGAATATGAATGAAAGATTGATGAGACATATAGAACTGTTGTTGGAATAAGGAGCATGTTGGATGTTTACTATGTGGTGTTTGATAACATGATATAGTTGTTTCGTTAATCATATGAATAGTTGAGTAGCATAGTATGCTTAACTATGATATAATGTTGTGTTTATAAAGTTGTTTTATATGTTGGGATATGATATAGCATGCGGGTAGCATTTTCGAGTTAGCATGACTCGATCGAGTGGGTCTGACTCGATCGAGTGGGTATTTGACGATTTTGTAACCAGAATCGTGTTTTTGGGAACTCGATCGAGTACCTAGGGCACTCGATCGAGTAAGGGGTCACTCGATCGAGTAGCCTGGCTACTCGGTCGAGTATGTTAGAGATCAGAAGGTTTGTTTGGGGTCTGATGTCGAGGCACTCGATCGAGTATGGTGGGCACTCGATCGAGTAGCCTCTTACTCGATCGAGTAGGTTTAGGCACTCGATCGAGTGTGTTCTGGGCAGTCCGCTTTCGTGTTTTGAGGTTTTAGTGCGTATGTTTATGTCTACCCTTTCTTATATAGTTTCAAGATGCCGCCCAAGAGAAACGCTTACTATGCGAGAGCTAAGACCATGAACATAGATGATGTTGTTAAGATGTTGGAGCACCAAGATGCTCTCACTAAGGCTTTAAAGAAAGTGAATAAGGATAAGGATAAGGAGGTTGATCACTCTAAGATCAGTCTCTATATAGCGAGGTTTAACCCAAAAGAGTACACGGGAACCGGGGAACCAAACCTTCTTGACAACTGGCATCGTGAGATGGAGAACATACTAGACTGGTTCACCGTCATCCGATGAGATGAGAGTAGAACAAGCTGCGTTCTACCTGAGGGAAGCAGTTGGCAAGTGGTGGGATACGGTGAAAGTGAGTGCTAGGGAGATGTATGCGAACCAGGGCTTACCTGCTATACCTTGGGAAGAGTTTCGGAGGGCTATGAGGAAAGAGTTTATACCGGAGCATGTGAGGAGTAAGCTGAGGGAGGAGTTTGATGGGTTTAAGATGACATATGATATGTCAGTTGCTGAGTACTACAAGCAGTTTAATGAGAAGTCTAGATATGCTGAGGATATGGGTTTGAGTGAGGATAACCTGGCGCTGAGGTTTGAGAGAGGGTTGACACCCAAGATTATGGATAAGTTACCCGTGGGAGTCCTTATCGATGTTAAGGAAGCTTATGAGAGGGCTGGGAGAGCTGAGAGGTTGGTGGAGATGGCTCAGGAGAGAGTGAGTGAGAAAAGAAAGGCTGAGAGTGAGGGTGGTGGCCAATCTAGTCATAAGAAAGGCAACCACACCCAAGCTAGAGGGTTTTCTTCGGGTCGATTGTTGGTGATGGGGCTTCCTTTGGGCGTGGCCGTGTGAGTGGTAGTGGTAGTTGGGGGATGACCTGCTATGGCTGTGGCGGTGTAGGCCACAAGAGACATGAGTGCACGAGTGCACCGGGAGCTTTTCAGGGATCGGCTCGGGGGAGCTATTCTCAGGGACCTGCACAGAGTTATGCGAGCAACAGACCAGGTGGGTCATGGTCTAACCGGGGAAGTCAGAGCTATCAGGGTGGAGGTAACCGCAATGGCGGTAATTCTTATCAGAAACCAGCTACGAACAACAACAACAATCAGGGGTCGGGTGCTAAGCCGACCACATCACCAAGATCGTCTTGTGTGGAGGTGGACGAGAAGACCAAATGGAAAGCTATTCATGATGGACAAGAAGGCAGCTGAGGAGGATGCACATGTTATCACTGGTACTTTTCTTGTTAACGGTATTCATACCTTTGTTTTGTTTGATTCGGGGGCGTCTCAGTCGTTTGTATCTTCGAGTCATGTTAAACGGTTGGGTTTGAGGGTATATGAGTCTGTAAGCGAGAAAGTTTTTATACCTTTGGGTGAGTCTGTATCATGTGGAAGGTTGTTTAGAGATGTATCTATGATAGTTGGGCAAGTTGATCTACCTGTAGACTTGCTAGAGTTTCCATTTGACGGTTTTGAGATGATAGTCGGGATGGACTGGTTAGGAAAGTATAAAGCTAAGATAGACTGTCATCAAAAGAAAGTGTCTTTGAGGGGGCCTAAGGGTGTTAGTGTGTCTTATCGTGGGTTTCTAGTCAAACCCAAAGTTAAGTTGATTGCAGCTGTCACCTTGAAGTCTTATCTGAGGAAGGGATGTCCTTTGATCTTGTGCCATGTGAGAGATGACCGGATAGATAGTCCGACGATTGATCGATACGATGGTGGGAGTTTGCAGATGTTTTTCCAGAGGAGATTCCGGGGTTGCCACCGAAGAGGGAGATAGATTTCACCGTTGAGTTGAAACCGGGGACGGGGCCAATCTCTAAAGCACCGTACCGGATGGGTCCTAAAGAGATGGAGGAGCTCAGGAAACAGTTAGATGATCTGATAGAGAAGGGATACATTAGACCTAGTGTATCGTCGTGGAGAGCACCAGTTCTTTTCATGAAGAAGAAAGATGGGAGTTTGAGGTTGTGCATAGATTACAGGGAGCTGAACCGAGTGACGGTGAAGAACAATTATCCTTTGCCAAGGATAGATGACCTATTTGATCAGTTGAGTGGTGCATCAGTCTTTTATAAGATTGATTTGAGGTCGGGATACCATCGGCTGAAGATTAGAGAGGTGGACATACCAAAGACAGCTTTCACGTCGAGGTATGGCCATTATGAGTATGTGGTGATGCCGTTTGGGTTATCTAATGCACCGGCTGTGTTTATGGACTTGATGAACAGAATATTATACGTTTTGGACAAGTTTGTGGTGGTGTTTATCGATGACATCTTAGTCTACTCTAAGACTAAGGAGGAGCATGAGGAGCATCTGAGGATTGTGTGCAGACTTTGAGGGAGCATGAGTTGTATGCTAAGCTGTCCAAGTGCGAGTTCTGGTTAGAGAAAGTTGCTTTTCTGGGGCATGTTATCTCTAAGGAGGGAGTAGCTGTAGATCCGGCGAAGATTGAGGCAGTGACAAAGTGGGAAGCACCAAAGAATGTTGCTGCGATTAGGAGTTTCTTGGGTTTAGCTGGATACTACAGACGGTTCGTGAAAGATTTCTCCAAGATAGCTAGACCTATGACAGCTTTGATGAGGAAAGAGAACAGGTTTCGTTGGGATGAGAGTTGTGAGAAGGCGTTCCAAACATTAAAGGAACGTTTGACCACAGCTCGTATCTTAGCATTGCCTGAAGGGATCGAGAACTTTGAGGTTTATACAGATGCCTCAAAGAATGGGTTGGGATGTGTGTTGATGCAGAACGGTAAGGTGATTGCCTATGCTTCTAGGCAATTGAAGCCGTATGAAGAGAACTACCCTACACATGATCTAGAGTTGGGTGCAGTGGTGTTTGCTCTCAAGATATGGAGACATTACCTTTATGGGGCGACCTTTAAGGTATTTTCGGATCACAAGAGTCTCAAGTACATCTTCACTCAAAAGGAGTTGAACATGAGACAGAGGAGGTGGATGGAGCTGATTGGCGATTATGACATGGATATTATCTACCATGAAGGAAAAGCCAATGTTGTTGCAGATGCTTTGAGTAGGAAGAGTGTATACTCCCTGTGTACAGCTCTATCTTTGATGAGGTTGAGAGATGAGGTGGGGAAGTTTGGGATACATATGATGCAGAGAGGGGATCTTTGTGGGAGATTTGACAGTGCGGCTGATCTTTATGATGATATTCGAGGTAAACAGGCTATGGATCCTAAGATGGTTGAGTGGAAAGCTGGAGTAGAGAAAAGGACAGTGTCTCGATTCTCTATTCATACAGATGGTAGTTTGAGGTTCGATGGTAGGTGGTGTGTCCCTAATGATGAGGAGCTGAAAAAGAAAATCATGACAGAGGCACATTGTACACCGTACTCAGTACATCCAGTGGTGACAAGCTATACAAGGATTTGAAGAACACGTTTTGGTGGCCTGGGATGAAGAAAGAAACAGTAGAGTTTGTGGCTCTTTGTTTGACATGCCGTAGAGTTAAAGGGGAACGACGACCACAAGGTAAGATTCAGTCTTTAGAGGTACTGAGTGGAAGTGGGAATCCATTTCTATGGATTTTATCGTGGGTTTGCCAAAGAGTCAACAGGGTAACAATATGATATGGGTAATAGTGGATCGACTGACCAAGTCAGCTCACTTTGTACCAATGAAAGATACATGGACTAAAGCACAATTAGCTTTGGCTTATCGGAAGAATGTGCTTAAGTTACATGGAGTCCCTAAGGACATAGTGTCTGACAGATATGCGAGATTTATCTCAAGGTTTTGGAAAGATTGCAGGAATCTTTGGGAACAACTTTGAAGATGAGTACAGCTTTTCATCCTGCGACAGGACGGTCGATCGAGAGAACGATCAAGACTCTTGAGGATATGTTGCGAGCTTGTGTGATGGACTTTGGTGGTAGCTGGGAACAGAGGTTGGATTTGATAGAGTTTTCTTACAACAACAGCTATCACACTAGTATTGGCATGGCACCGTTTGAGGCTTTATATGGGAGGAGATGCAGGAGTCCGATTTGTTGGGACGACAAAGTCTTTGAGGCAAAGTGGTTCTAGGACCAGAGATGGTACATGAGATGGTTGAACAGATTAAGATGATCGGGGAACGGATGAGAGCACTCGGGATAGGCAAAAGAGTTATGCGGATCTACATCACGGATATAGAGTTTCAGGTTGGGGATAAGGTTCTTCTGAAAGTGTCTCCTATGCGTGGGGTTATGAGATTTGGGAAGAAAGGCAAGCTGAGTCAGAAGTTCATCGGGCCTTATGAGATCTTAGAGCGAGTTGGGGAGGTTGCATATCGTCTGGCTTTACCGGCTGCGTTAGAGAGAGTGCATAATGTGTTTCATGTATCGCAGCTGCGGAAGTATGTGAGTGACCCGTCACATGTGTTAGAGGCAGATAGCTTAGATCAAGATGAGTCATTATCATATCTTGAGGTACCTAAGCAGATTCTTGACCGGAAGGTTAGGAAGACTAGGAGTGGTGAGACAGTTTTGCTTAAGATCCTTTGGTCTAACCACGAGACTGAGGAAGCTACATGGGAGGCAGAGGATGCCATGAGAGAGCGTTAGCCTTTCCTTTTTGATCAGGTATGTATGGTTACGGGGACGTAACCTTGTTTATTTTAGGGGGGTAGGAGATGATCGCAAAGAGTTTTTAAGAGTTTTTACACCCTTTTTATGTTGTGTCGGTATGGTTGTTGTCGTTGAGTCGGGTTGAGTTTGGGTTAGTAACATGTTTTATGTTGAGTTGGGAGTGCGTAGTGTGTGTCTTTGTTTTGTTGTGGTTTGAACTTCGGGGACGAAGTTCTTTTTAAGGAGGGAAGATTGTAATACTACGTATTTATGAGTCTCTGGGTACTCTATCGAGTAGGCCTTACTCTGTCGAGTAAGGGCGAGTTGCAGTTTAAAATAGTTTCTGACCTGTTGGGTACTCGATCGAGTAACGTTGATACTCGATCGAGTAAGGGGGCACTCGATCGAGTACCTTAGTTACTCGATCGAGTAGCCCGTTTACGGGGGATGATTTCTCGGGTTTTGTTAATAATGCGATTAGAGTATATAATACTTCCGTCATTGTTCTTAAAACACTTTTTAAAACCTAATCACTGTGAGAAGAGAAATCAAACTACGTCATTCGCTTTAATCGCATTGTTGGCAAATCCCGGAGCTTGGAAGGTCGAATTCTATCTTTCTTTATACCGTTGTGATCCTTGCGTCGAGGGTAAGACCTATATACCGTTTTTATAGCATTCCACTAAAGTTGGTTAAACCCTAATTTGGGGATTTGGGGGTTTTGTTGTTTTGTATGATTGGTAGTGATTATATGTTTGTATATTAGGAGGAGGATTCGTAGAGGAAGCGTTTTGATATCAGCTGTGAGATCGTCTGATTGTTGTGCTTTCTAGGTAGGGTTTCCCTACTCAGTATTAGTTACATAATGTGTGGTGATTGTCTGTAGTTAGTGAATTGTTGATTGATTCAGACGGTTGTTGATGTTGTATTGTGATTGTGATTGTTTGTCTCTGGTTCTCGAGATGCGTTTTGGTGAGTGGAGTCACTCATGGGAGTGGCTTCACGCCCTAGTTTCGCCCTTCGTGGAACCCGCCACGGAAGGGGATGTGCACATTAATGGGACAGGGTTATCGCTCGGTATGATGAGCGGGGATTTGGTGGGTACGGCTGCGGTCCCCCACTGGTAGGGCTGGTCCAGTGGACAGCCGGTGATGGAGATTGATTGGAGTGAGTGATTGTGTGTGACTGTTTGAGCTGTCTTGATTACTGTATTGTTGGTTATATAAATTGTGTGAATAGTACTGACTCCGGTTTATTGTTTTAAAACCTGCGATGATCCATTCGGGGATGGTGAGCAGATATTGAGCAGGTATGAGTTGAGTACTGGGATAGCTGGGATGTGCCACGGTCTGATGATAGAAGTCTTCCACTGTAGCTTAGTAAGTTTCATAAAAATTTCAGTTAGCTGATTGGACAGTTGGTTTGAGACATGTATTCGTATTTTGGTTTGGTTTTTGGATTGTAACATTTCACTAAAGTATTTCTATTTAAACGTTGTTTCATTATTGTTTATTTGATTATCATTGCCTCGGGTAACCGAGATGGTAACATCCTTATACCTGGGTGGTCCTGGTAAGGCACTTGGAGTATGGGGGTGTTACACCGTACATTAGCCTTCTTCGTCAATTTATTAGTTAGGGCAATAACTTGCAATCTCGTTATCATCTTCTCTACCTCATCATCCTCCCTCCTCTGATATTCATCTTCAGCCCCTCTTCTCCTATCTTCTACTTTCGGACAATCCTTCTCCATATACACTCGCGCCATTCATCTCGGTGGAGACCTTAAATCATCTTTATAAAGTAGCTCTCCTGAATCATTAGAACCGCCATCACAATCCTTCTCTCCATGGCCTAATACCCTGCAACCATAACAATCCGTTAGCAACCTCTCATGTTTCACTTTGAACGTCAAAACACGATCATTCGGCATACGTATTTCAACATATTTTTTCAAGGACTTTCGAACATCATGAAGGGCTCGAAAGCGCACTGCACTTTTAAGCTCCGGCAGTGGCACCTCATCAACCTGAACAAAACCTCCCAGCTGAGCAACAATTCTCCTTAGGTTAGCAACATTCGATCGTCCTTTGAGGGGGAGATCGTAAACATGCGCCCAGATTGGCAAATTATGCAAAATAGTATCCATCATCCTCCCTTCTAGAATTGGTTCATTGAGACACCATACAAATTTATCGAAGTGTCATGATTGTCCATAAAAAACCTTCAATTTATCCCTGTCCTCATCAAATCGAAACGCAAAGATTTGGTCTTTAGGGTCCAGTATATTACCAACAATCTTTCCTTTAGGGTTCCAAACTTTAATCATCGTCTCAATAGCAACTTTATTGTTAATCAATCTTGATGACCAGATTTTCCCCACCAACAAGAAAGACGTGTCTACCTCTTGCCCTACTTCGTCATCTACCTCCCATTCAAAGACGTCAGGCCCCCTTCCAAAGCCATCCTCCACAACCTTCTTCCCTTTATCCCTACTCGAACCAGCCATACTAGTTACAAACCCTAACCCCAGCAGTACGAAACTAAACAAGTTAAAGCGAAAATCTTCCAACCGTGTGCTTAGAGCGAACAAGAAGTCAAATTGATTAAAATTAAGAGAAAGAAACCCTAGAGAACAAGATATCACGTACCAAGGACGCGAACGACAACCTTGAGCAAGAAGGAGCAATCAAAGACAAAGCTAAGACGAGACTCCCATAGGAAACCCTAGAGAGAGAATATCCATTATCTACTATTTTATAATTTAAAACTCTTTTCTTTTATAAGAGTTATTATTAATTTACTTTAAGTAGATTGACAATGTTGGTAGAATTTATTAATATATTTTTTTTTTGAAAACGGTAGAGTTTATTTGTTGTGCTTGTAAAATCTCTCTCTCTCTCTATATATATATATATATATATATATATATATATATATATATATATATATATATATATATATATATATATATATATATATATATATATATATATATATAAAAGAGAGTTTTTTAAGCGATCCGAGAGCGTCCACATCATCAAAAATCAATTTAGGAAAGTATAATTTTTTATGTAAAAAATAAAGTGGAAAATCTTTTAATTATTATAATAAGTATATTTCCTAAATTATATTCATGTGATATTTCCAATTTTTATATCGAACTTTTACATTTCATTTGGCAAAAAAATATCGTTAAAAAAATTATGAAAATAATATAATTAGCTTTGTGTTAAAAAATGCTATCATTAGAGTATAAATTTCATATTATTTGCACATATTAAAGATGGTGTACTTCTTAATACGTAAAATTGTGTACTTTTTAGTATGTTTCCCACATTGGAAAATAAGTAGGTGTGGTGAATATACTACATATAAATAGTAAAATTGTCCCACATCGAAAGATTAGTATAAGGTGATGTGATCCTATGAGTATAAATAGGATGCATATTTGGAACTTATGTATCCACCAAAAAATTTCGAGTCTCATAAATATTGTTTTAAAGAGCTCTTAAGATTTTCTATCATTATTTACGATATGATATAAAAAATAAAGTGGAAATCGTTGGGAACTACGGTTTTACTAATGGTAGTTTTCTGACACAATACAAAACTAAAGATTTTACTAATGGCTGTCTTCTGAATGCAGTAATAGAGCATTAATGAGTCGTTATATGTACGATGTAGAGATCCATATCTAATGATCGAGACTAAGTGGTTTTACCTTCGAAGAAAAATAATATGTATACAATAGTGGTTTTTTAAGAAGAGACATGTATTTCTTGGTATGTTATATCTTTCACATTGAAAAATAATGTAGGCATTATGAACATACTACGTCTAAATAATTAAATTATGTATCTCACATTGAAATAATAGTATACGGTAGGGTGATTCTATAAAT
Organism: Silene latifolia; assembly: GCF_048544455.1. Lineage (NCBI taxonomy): Eukaryota > Viridiplantae > Streptophyta > Magnoliopsida > Caryophyllales > Caryophyllaceae > Silene > Silene latifolia. The sequence goes on from NC_133537.1 coordinate 315,852,971, forward strand.
ATAAATAGGAGGCATACTTGAAACTTAGGTATTAATCCAAATTTTTTTGATATAAAAGATATAGACTTTTTAGTATGTTATATGTCCCATATTGAAAAATAACGTAGGTATTGTAAATATATTATGTATAAATAATAGAAATGTCCCATATATATACATTTTCTATATTATATTAAAGTGATGTTTATAATTTTTATATAAAAACTTTATATTTCATTTGAAAAAAAAGTATCGTATGAAAATTATATAATTAGATTGTGACAAAAAAATGCTATCATTAGAGTGTATATTGTATTGTATTGTATTTTCTCATTATTAAATCGGTTTGATGTCAAAGTAGGTGCAAAAAAAAATGGTGTACTTAGTTTGTTATTTGTCCTACATTGAAAAGTAACGTAAGTGTGTTGAATATACTATGTATAAATATTAGAATTGTCCCTCATCGGAAGATTATCATAAGGCATGGTGATCTTATGATTATAAATAGAAGTCATAACCCATAATCTTTTGAATCCCTTAAGTATTGTTAGAGATAACTCTTAAAAGAGTTTGTATTATTGTCTCTACAATAATGATTTCTAACCTAAGTTAATGTTTGGAAAATCTTTTAGTTAATGTCTCTACAATAATTATAATCCTAAGTTAATGATTTCTACAATAATGATTTCTAACCTAATTTAATGTCTCTACAATAGTTATAATATATATACTATGTATTTCTTATTTTATATTCAAGTGATGTTTCTAATTTTTATATAAAAACTTTTAAATTTCATTTGAAAAAATAATGTTGGTAAAAAAAATTATGAAAAGTAATATTATTAGATTCATGGTAAGAAATGCTATCATTAGAGTATATATAGATTTTATATAATTTGCACATATTAAAGATGGTGTATTTCATAGTATGTTATATCTCTCACATTGAAAAATAATATAGGTGTGATAAATATACTACATATAAAAAATAGAATTTTTCCACATCGAAATATAGCATAAGGTGGATGATTCTATGAGCATCCTTGGAACTTAGGCATCAACCCAAAATCTTTTGAGTCGCTTAAGTATTGTCTTGGAGAGCTCTTAAAAGTTTATATCATTATATTTTTTACCTATAGATTTTATACGTCCCATATTGAAAAATAATGTAGGTGTGGTAAATATACTATGTTTAAATAATATAATTAGAATTGTGTTAAAAAATATTCTATCATTAGAGTATAGGTTCTTATCATTTGCACATATTTTAATTATGATAAAAAAATAGAAAACTAACGTCCATGGTAGCATGTGTAATCTATCAAAGTTCAAGGTTATCATGAGAAATTTCCAATATTATAATGATATAGTTAATTAAATTTGCATTTAAAAGAGAGATATCCGTACCAATAAAACAATAAAGGGGGTATTATTTTTTAATTGTTATTTTATTGTCACGCCATCAAACTTAACGTCTATTTAACAACCTTTAGATTAGGGGGTACCATGGGCAAAAAAATGGAACCTCAAGGGTACCATAGGCAAATTTTTAAAAGTAGGGGTAACATGGAAAATCTAACAAAATTAAGGGGTACCACGGGAAATTTCCGTATCTCAATTATGTTAAACTTTTTTTTGAAGAAAAACAACGTACAAATATTAATGGAGAGTACTTGATCATATTATTAAATTTAAATATAACTATTAGATATAATGAGTAGCAATTGTCCGTATTCTGTGTATTCGAGATCCTGGTTGGATGTCGAACTAAGTGCAAAAAAGATGGTGTAATTCTGAGTATGTTATTTGTCCCACATTGAAAAATAATGCAGGTTTGATAAATATATATTACGTATAAATATTAGAATTGTCCCACATCAGAAAAAAAAATCCAATTTTTGTGAATATATTACTTATAAATAGTAGAATTGTCCCATATCGAAAGATTGGTATAAGGTGGGATGATTATATGATTATAAATAAGAGTTAACCCACGTATATATTAATCTTTTATTTTTATTGAAAAAGATATTTTAATAATATGTAAACAAATCATTAAACATATAATGTAAACATTAAACGCTTATAACGTTTTTTGTTTTCTGCATTATAAATAAGTTAATTACCCCGTTGCAACGCACGGGCATTCAAAGTAGTTATATAGTATTACTAAAGATTATCTATGATTTTAACCGATTATTTTCAACTCACTTATCATATAAATCGGAATACTTTTGTATCAATCCAAATCTTTAAAATAAGTTATAAATTACAATGTCCTAACTCAAATCTATTAATTTCGTGTCCGATTTGGGTCCTCGTATCAAATCTAATCAACAATTTCCCCCTCTACTACACCTGGATAAGAAACAGGAAAGAGTGAAAAAAGCAGAAGAAAAATGAAAAACTCAACGGTAAAGAAGGCTAAAAACGAGCTTGCATCTTATCCTGAAATCGTCTGGTCCACAGTTGACAGCCTCTCCACACCATGCCACTCACCTCACACTCACAAGAATATTCAGAAGATGATGAAGAAGAAGATAACGCTAAACCCCCTGATTCTCTCCCCCTTCCCTTCCCTTCCCTCCATTTTTAGGGCATTTTCCCTTCTCCCCTAATTTCCCCTTCTCTTCTCTGCTAAATGTCTTCTTATATGCTTCTCTCTATCCTCACCACCTCCACCACCGTATCACCCCTCCATCTCTTCTTCCTCCGCCGCTGCTTTCTCTTCTCTTCACCTCCTTCCGCCGCCGTTCCCCGCCGTTTCGTCCTCCCCTCCGCTCACTCCAATTCTAATCTTCTCAAGCCTAATCGCCGCTCCCCCTACGGCGACCCTCTCTCCGTCTACGATGATGATGACGACTCCGTTGCTGTAGCCGTTGCGGAGGTACTTGATAATGATGACGACGATGATGATTCCCCCTGGTTCAATGATGATGTATGTTTCTACTTCCTCTCATTCCATCATTTGTTTACCCTTTTTTTTTTATTATTATGACGGAGCGCGAGTATGCGATTTTTTCTTTTAATGCGGTCAAGTTGATTGCGTTTTGATTTCCGGCACTATTATTATTTAGAAGCGTCCTGCTGTATCAGCTCAGCAAGTATGTTTGTTCTTGTTACTCAATCTTTGATTAATACTCCCTGTCAATTGTTGTCCTTTGTTTTTGACACAAAGACCAAAGACCAAGGAAAGGGGAGGGAGCCAATTACTAAATGACAAGTGAAACAAAATTACAAATTGGGTGTGAATGATCAAATTGCTCGTTAAGTTAATTCTTAAAATAGAAAGGACAACAATTGACTGAAACACCCAAAATGGAATAGGACAACAAATGACCGGGACAAAGGAGTACTTTGCTAATCACTAGTAGCAGTCATTTAGAAGCAAAGCAATACTCGACGCAATTTTCATTTGGCTGATTAGGAAACAAACTCTTTGTGCCGCTGAAAGAGAGTTAAGGTTGCATACATCTGACCTCCAATTTGCAGGAGTCTTTGAAGCACTTGGATTTTGTGGATGTTATATGTTGCAATCAAATGGTTACCTTAAAAGCGAAGAAAACAACATTCTAATATACTTGTGTTGTGCTTATGGAATTTACGGCCAATATCCTTCTATTGCCATTAAATCATTGCACAATGTGATCGAACTATTTTCCATGAAAAGTTTCATTTAAAACTCTTACATCTTTAACTTCTACCATTTCTCAATTTCGTGACCTTGTTGCTCATGGTTGTCTTTGAACTTGAGTTGTGATGACATTGTAGTTGTGAGTTATTCGACATCAAGGGCAGAGAAGTTGCTGCTTTCTGTAGGTTTGTAACCTGATATCTAAAAACATCAGGTCTTGAAGCATTGTGATTCTATTGTTTTCCGACTTCCGTTAAAAAAAGTTTTAAAAAATGTCCTTGATGCAAAAACCATTGGCTTCTTATGGCTTGTCAATGGACTTGCGTGTCTTAAAACTCTTGACTTGTATGTCTCTAAAGTTTGATTGTTTCATGGCTTACGTGTGCAGGATGATGAATTTGCAGAGCCTGCAAATTTTACTAATGGTCGACAGAGTTCTAAATTGCTTGAAGTGGCCAAGACGAGGCCAGGTATGGATCCATGCTTTTTTCTTGGTATGTGTTTTTGTGAGTCAATTCTCAGTACTCACTCAACCGTCTTTTTCTAGGAAACCGAAGAAAAGCTAATGTTGGTGGTAAACCAGGTTCCAAAGGGAAGGTAGGCTTTGATTATGTAGCTAAGTGTCAGTTTGAGTATGGCTTGTTGCATTCTGCATTAAAAAGCCTTTCTATTCATGTCTTCCATTGCAGTTTGATGCGCATAAAGGTGCAAAGAAAAAGTATGCTCAGCTCTCGGAGGAATTTAGAGTAGATAATAGATGGATTCCCCTTCTTGATTACCTAAGCACCTATGGAATGAAAGAATCTCACTTTATTCAGATGCATCGGAGGCACATGAATGCTTTCAATATAAATTTGCATTCCGTACGGGAGAGACTTGGATACCTTACGGAACTTGGCGTAAAGCACAAGGACATTAAAAAGATGTTATCAAGGCAACCACAAATTCTTGAGTATACAGTGGACAGCACTATGAAGCCACGTGTGTCTTTTTTGCTTGATTTAGGCATCCCTGAAGCAAAGATAGCGCAAGTGATCACTGCTGCCCCATCAATATTTTCTTATAGTGTTGAAAATTCCTTGAAGCCCACTGTAAGATATTTGATTGAAGAGGTTGGTATCAAAGCAAACGACTTGGGCAAAGTTGTAACATTGAGCCCGCAAATTCTTGTTCAGCGTGTTGACATTTCATGGAATGATCGTTTCGATTTCCTTACAGAAGAGTTGGCAGCACCTAGAGAAAGCATTGTGAAAATGGTCACTAAACATCCTCAACTCCTACATTACAGTATTGAAGATGGAATATTGCCTAGGATAAAGTTTTTGAGAAGCATTGGTTTGCAAAATTCTGACATCTTAAAGGTCTTGACTAGTATTACTCAGGTGACTTTCTTCAACTCTTTAATTCGTTAATGCTTAACTACTATCTTAGGTGCTCAATTGCCCATTGTGTAGGGATTGACAATTTGTTATGGGTTAATAAGTGATTCATTGATATATACATGGTTCTGCATATATTCATACTTTATATATTATGCTCTTTCTCACCAACAACAACATAACCCAAGTGCCTCAAAAGTCCCCCACAAATGACGGGATGAGAGGGTTGAATATACGCATCATGTAGATGTTGTTTCCATATAATCTATGGTGAAAAGTATATCGAATGATGGCTATTTTACAATTTTAGTGAGCCATTTTGCTTTATTTGACCATAATCCGAACCACGAATAACGAGCTTTTGGCTCCATTGTAAAAGAAAACTACTTGTGTCCTTTCGCATTTAAACAATAACGCTCTGTGTCATTCACCTTGAGTATTTGTGAGTTTCTTATCATGATGTTTTTGCAGGTACTATCTTTGTCATTGGAGAAAAATCTTAAGCCAAAGTACACGTATCTGGTAAATGAACTACAGAATGAGGTCCAATCCTTGACTAAGTATCCAATGTACTTAAGTCTGTCACTGGAACAGAGAATACGTCCCCGACATAGATTCTTGGTTTTCCTTAACAAAGCACCAGAGGGACCATTTCCTCTTAGTTCTCTAGTCCCAACTGACGAATCCTTCTGTCAGCAGTGGGCTGGAACTAGTGTTGACCAGTACATAGAATTCAGGCAAAACATGTTGCTCAAAGAGTTTGCCAAGAAGTATGAAAAGCAATGATAAATTACTGTAAATCTTGTTTCCACTGACATAGAACTAACAAGACAGCTGAAGGGCTGGTATCACTGTTTTTTAGCGACGATATTGTATCCTGACACTCATGGTATGTTCTCATCTTTTCTGCAAATTTTCTTACCTTTCTCTTTTAGATCTTTGACTGAGGAATTATCTGCTACTAACCAACCATTGCTATGCAAAACTAAAACAGGAATTTATCTCGTCCGCTCTTGTTTATAATTATACTCACAATGATTGAAGGTGAAGAATGTCGCAATCTAAGCTTCAGGTCGACTCCGGTGAATTTTGACGTCAGACTTTGAAGGTTAGCTATACGCCTATACCCAAACTGATGTTCTCAATTTTAAGTTCATTACTTTATGATAACTCATTGGTAAGGAATACGGAGAAGTGTAGGCTTTCCTTTCAGCCCCTTGCAGTTACATCCTTCTCCTTCCCATCATAATTACCTTGCCCCCAAAAAAAAGTGGATTTAGCTATCGACTAGTTTTGCACAGAGTTTTTAGAAAAGTTTCTAGCTACGGGAACACTAAGTTGTCTCTGTTACCTTATCATATCATAATATTTTACTCCTATTAAAAAGAGGGAGGTGGGAGGTTACTAGGGGAAAAAAACAACTGAAATACTGATTAGGGGTTGGTTGAAGGAGGTGATAGGTGGTGGCTTTGGTGGATTGTAGATGATGGAGTGATGATAGAAGATGTGAGAACTAGTGGGGCTTAATTGAGGGGTGACGGAAATTAGAGGTAAGTGACAGAAAATCTAACGGAAATTACTAACTGGGTTACCACTTAGAATAAGTAAAATATCTTGGGGGTACCAATGATATTTCTAGAAATGAGGAGTATCACGTAGAGTTCGTAAAAACTGGAGAGTACCACTTAGAAAAACCCTATTTTTTAATATATTTTTTTTAATTTTCTCCACTTTGTGAATTTCTATGTATAAGCGTAATGTTCTCATACGAGTGGTTAAATGCATTACAGGTCGACATGAAGTAACGGTTTGGTGGATTTTAATCCTCGGGATTTCAGCTATACTGACCATAGAGTTTGCACAAATTCATTGCACAAGACACTTGTTCAGTTGCCTGCAGAACATTGCAAGTATCTCTGGATAAAAATTTTGTAGATGGAAATTTATCTTGGCATAGGCTATCAATGGTATCATCAGTCTTCTCTGAGGGTAAGTTAATCTCAACCTCACTTCTGAGAGATTTTTTTGTGCGTGTGTTCTTGTCCTGGTTTCTGTATACATGTATCTAGTCCTGAACACTGTAAACAGATGGATCACGCTATGGGAGATTGTCCATATGCCATTCACCAAATTGTCGAGCACTGTAATTTGTAAACCTGTACCCCAGAAATGTGATTTTTTTGTAAAGGCTGTTCGTGCCACAATATGTGGTTGAACTGCGTCTGAATACTCTAATGTATGACACATGATGAAGTACACATAATACATTGAACTCAAAGATACGTGTATTAGTAGATTTAGCACATTTCCTACCATATTAACTATTAGTCTCAAAAGTCATCGGTTAACTTTACTCGGTTCTACCTAGGGTAACATGGATATTCCCATACCCATTATCTCAACCTGACAATTTCTAGATGGGACCCAAAATAGCTTGCAATTTGGCAGTAAAAAGGCCAAATGTATCTACCGGTTCAGGTAAAGTTTTCTACTGTCTCGCTAATATAGTTGTAGCGTCCTGATCATTTGTTCACATTTGATTAAAATACTTTTCACAAAGAATAATTAAAAGGTAAATAAATGACACAAATATTACTATACAACTGGTTGTATAATAAGCATTGTACAACCATATACATTAATCCGAGCTTATATGCAATTTTATCGAGTTTTGTAAGAGTTTATTTTTTTTATGTTTAGTGTGTGAGTTCAAAAACTTTAAAGTATAGCTCAGATTCTTTTTAATAAAACTCGAAAACTTTAGTACACAGCTCGGATTCTACACCATACAACCATATACAACTGGTTGTATAATCTACTAATTGGGGACAAGGTGGGACACTCCCCATGTGCTTCCCACTTTATGACAAATGGGTATTTTGTAAGGGGAAATGGTATCCGTCTATACGTATAGACGGATAGTGTCCGTCTATAATGAGAATTTGTGTTGAACAAATGACCAAGACAAAAAGAGTACTTGTTTAAGTACGTACTATTTAGTACTCCATTCTTTGTAGTTACTGATCTCGTGCTACAAACCGGTCTAGCACAATGTTGTATTTTATCAAAAGAGCCAACAATTTGCCTTAATGATACCCTTAAAACCCGAATAGGTGGAATACATGGTATCGCACTGAATAGCAGAAAAGCTTTCGAAATCACAAGCGTTTTTTTATGTCCCAGTCCAACTAAAACATGAACTAGTCTAATGTTTTGTTAGTGTTTGTGGTTCATGTTTTGGTCCATTATATCACAATATTACCTCCTAAAATTATTAGGTAAACCCTCTGAAATCTTAAGACTCTGCCACATTAATTTTTCATTAAATTTTAAAACTCATCTCAAACTTTATACATTATTCGTCAGACTTTACTTCATACTCTACTTTTCTATTTTACTTTTTTTTAGAAACGTATTAATTAGTTCTAGTTTTCTAGAAAGTGGGGTTAAGACTTTGTCAAGATTAGGACCGAGTTGCATAATACTCTGTATGAGATAAGATTGTTATACGTCTTATAACAAACTTATCAGAGCATCTCGAGGACCGAGTTAGACAATCATTTTGAGTTGTTTTTAGGAATTATTCTATGAGACGATTTTACACTGTAAGACGGTCTATTAATTGCAGTAAATGAACGAACTTTTTTTTCTAAAAAATGATCATTTTATGTTGTGAAACAGTCTTATTCTAGAATTTCTGCCGAGCATATTTTACCATTTCTAGAAACAATTGGTCTCCCTTGTGACGGGTTACCATTTGTGGCGGATATTTTGTGAGTAAAAATGGTAACAAAATGGGTTAGTGGAGAAAGGGGACCACATGAATAGTGTTGCAGAGAGAGAAAAAGTGGATACTTTGTGAGGTAAAATGGTATCCGTCACTCAAGAGTGACGGATATGTGCCGTCACAAACAAGAATTTGTGTTCTAGAAATGATAAGGAGGAAAAGAAGGATGGACTAATCCACCAATTGAAAAGCTGCAAAAACACAAGTGACAAAAATGGTCCAAGGCAGCCAAAAATGAGTCAAAACATTGGTAGTCCCACTCTCATGGCTCCCAATCACCACCCAATATAAGCATGTCAAAGTGTTAATAAATCACCCGCAAACCAAGAGACATACATACATTTGTGTTGCTTTTTACTTTGGTTTCATTTTCAGAAGATCTTTCAAACATTTCATTCAAATTTTATTAAAGATTAAATTGAAAGCACCAAAGCTACTGTTCCCTCTTAACTAGGCACTCTCATGTGGTCACATCAATATCAACCTTACCCAATTGGATTACACAAATTCTCATTTAAGACTGGTATATTCATTCGTCTTAAGCTTAAGACGGGTCAAATGTATTACATGTGTATATAAGACAAATGAGAATACCCGATTCCGTCTTAAGTAAGACTAGCTGGATAAGTTTATATGATCCAAGTAAAGAAATCAAATCAAGAGTGTAAACATCTCGGTTCTTTGACTCGTGTGAAACCTTATATACAGAGTAGGAAGTTCATTTTCTTTTAGTAACTTTTTTTCCATATCCAAACTCTTGGATACCTCGGACTCTTTATATTATCTGCATGCCCTGTTCGTATTAGCCAAAAATACGAAGGTTTCTATAAGACTATCGAGTCTGATTTCCAACGGGAACATCTAAGCCGTGCTATATAGCAAATGATAAATATATGAAAAAAAACAGTAAAAAAGATTAATCTAGATTTTATAGAAAGTACTAGTATTTCATTAGTTTATGTAAAAATAAGTTCTTAAGGGCTGCTATCCCTTTTAAATTGGCTCTGTCAAGATGTTATTATCCATCTATGGCTAGGGCATAACAGGGTAATCAAACATAAAATCACCTCTCAAAACCCATATATCGGGCATGAAACCCTAAAACAATTCTTCTTTCTTTTCCTTTCTTTCGTCTTCATCACCTACGAGGGGACTGTAACTAAATAAATCCCTTAGACGAGATGTTAAGATATATATTTCACCTGCTAGAAACCCCGAAAACAATGCAAACCCCCTTGTATAGCAGTATCTTTGTTTTTTTAACTGTGATAATAATCTTCCTTTTCCTGTCTGTCATCATAGTCTTCTTTTCCGATCAAACTCTTGCGACCGAATCACCAATGAGCAGAAGCTTCTGATGTCTGAACCTGACCTTTTACTCCCATCTTTTTTTCTGTTATATATACTCTTGCTACGGTACTTTAAAGAGGTAGGACTTAAATAAAATCAAAATAAATGAACTGTTTTGTATCATACCAATGATGTTAGACCTACTTTTACTATAATTCCCCCTGTCGTAAGGCCCAGGAACTAGATGATTGCAGGAATGCTGCTTCCTATTGCAGATGCAAAGGGGTTCTCTGGAAGATTAATCCCCTGACTGATAACAAAATTAGAACGGTCAATGAAGTATCGGAATATCTGTTCAATATCTAACGTTTTTAAGCTCACAACCAAACATATATCTACATGGGTTCGGATCCAAAACTATTTTTATCAAACACTGGTCCACGTAGGATAGGTCTGACTTTCAGGAATTGAGCAACCTCGTTGAATCCCTCAGCAATTTTAAACATTCTTGGCCAAGTAACATCATACATGAGAATCACTGGACGGCTCACTGGTTTTAAGTCATCTTATTATTCGCTCAGTGTGTCAGCGTGTTATACTCCGAAATTAGGAAAACGAGCCTCCATTACCAACTTGGGAGAAATAATTTACCCCCGAACCAATTTTTGGTAAATAAGTTACCCTCATTTGCTATTTTCTTTGATTCGACAAAAACATTAACTTTCAAAAGGAAATACAGCTGGGTGCATACCTTTCTTGCTCAGTAAAGTCTGTGCTGAGATGTTTGGATCTGTCATCAGCGGCAGAGCCGTTATTGATAGCATCAAACAGTTGACGGTATTGCTGAACACTTGAAAAAATGGGAGCATCTGCACAAATGGAATAATAGTCAGAAGATTCGAAACCCAAAATTATGAAGAACAAATGAAGAGAAAGAACATCAAGACGCAGAAATGGTGGTAAACCTTCTAAGGATTGTTGCTCCTCCATACCATAGCCAATGAACTGTCGATTTTGCATATTTTTACGTCCAAATTGCAATTCAGAGAGGCGTCTCCTTTCCATTTCAAGAGCCTGCTCCTGCTGCTCCATCAGCTGTCTTCGTAAAAACCGTGGGGCCACTGTACGTCATACTCATTAGCAAAATTCTCATAGTTATTAATCTAATCTTATTTAGATGCATAGGTTTTGGGATTTATATTTACAGTTTAGATTTTACAAGCTTGATGCACCTCTATTATCTGCACCCAAGTTAGCACGACAGCGTAAACTTAAACAGTGTCTTATGAACAAAGGCAATTAACTTACTTGGGTGGAATTCATGATCTAGATCCAAGTAATTTCCCCGGTAATGCATACCATGATCATTTTTATCCATGTACTTCCTGCGATGATACGACAGGAATTAGATAACATGTAGTATCCCAAAAGCAGATCATGAAACACCATTCAATCGGAAAAACAACTGACCTTTCGACCAGCTTAGACTTTTCCCGGTAAGGTTTGACTAAAACCCGAGACCCACTAACAAAATGTGGGTTCCCTTTAGCCAAAACTGTCTTCACGGTATTAGGACTGGCAAATGTTACAAATCCAAACATCCTTTTTTGTTGGCAAGGGATCCTAACATCTTCCACCGTCCCAAATTCCCTACAATACAAGACCAGAAGACGATCATAAGCAAAACGAACAATCTATAGTAATTAGAAGTCTAGAGGCAAACTTATGAAGTAGGAATTTAGAACTAAGAGTCTAGGAATACCCAAAATAGTCGGATACATCATCTTCCGTGAATGTACTTTCAGCAGGAAAAGTCAAATATATCTGACGAGATCCACTCGCAGCTGAACCAACATCATTCCTTTCACTTCGATTGTCAACATTGTATTTGGAGGCATCTTCAGCTAAAATGACAGCATGTTGGCCATGTGGTCTACACAACATTTGCACAATGATCAGTACGGTATATAATTTATACTTTCTTGGAGTAGAGGGAGTCACAAGGGCTGTTTGATAGTGACGAGTTTTGAAACAGGCCATCAGTTTAACTTGGCTAACATCTGGAGACTTTCGATGCTTTTGAGATGCAACAGTAGCAATTTTAGATAATTTAGAACCACATTACTTCCGAAAGAAAAAGGGAAAATATACAGTTACCTATCAATAAGCCGAATTGTTTTCAATCGCGCAAGAAGTTTAGTCAAGCTATAACCAGCTCGACCGTGACGCTGACTCTCAGTGAGGTACCCTTCAGCTTGAAGCATCCTGCCATACTTCTCACAATACAACATAGGAAGTGAAGCAATGGAGACAGGCCCCCTTGCTGAACTCAGCAGCTCACTGATCTCGACCTCCAGCTTTTCTAGAGAGCCAGGGGAAAACAGATGATCGTCAGCTCTAAGTTCATGAGAGCTGAAAACCGGAGAGAAATTATCCGACCCATGTAAATACCGGCAGGAATTCCCATGTTTGCAAAATCCCTTGTTGAAATAATGGCACATTTTAGCAGGATATTCAGCTGGATTGGCTGATCGACGATTTCTTCTCATGTTCAAATTACCCAATGCTGCCGCACCTTCATAGAAAACACTGATAGGGTCCATCTGATCTTCAAATCCCATGTACTGAGTGGGATTTTGGAATCCGGAATCTTCCAAAGATGAATCTCTGAATGACTCAAATTCTGAGTTTAGAATCTGGTGTTGCTCGTGTGTCAGCGCACTTGGGTCCCAGTAGGGTGGGACCCTGATTGTAGGTGGATACGAGTAGGGTTGAGATCCATTGGGTGAAAATGGCATGTAGCTCATAGGGTTTTCAGAAACCGGTGGCAGATTAATGGAGATTGGAGGAGACATGGAAGTCGAAACAGGTGATTTAGCTAGAAATCCTAATTGAAGCTTAGTTTTCTGCACTAATTTTTCAAGTAATTTTTCAGGAGCATAAGCTAACCTAATCATTTCTCTTTCTCCATGGTCTTGTATAAGAATGCATCCCATAATCTTCGTTGCTATTTCCGGCTCCAACTTCTGGATTCTGTCCAATAGAACTTTTGTTGCATCCGATAAATCCATGTTGCATATATGGTTACCGTTCCTACATTGTCAACATATATCTCATCAAGAAATCACATTACTAATACGGGTCAGTCTCATGGGTATCTTGTCATGAGACCGTCTCATGCAACAATCTCTGAACGACAACAAAGAGTTCTTAAATTCTAAACTACAAACTAGTAAGAATGCAACGATTTAGGCCGTAATACAAGCAACTACATCAAGAAACCAATGTCTGTTCCTACATAGTCGACAATTTCTCATCAAGAAATTTAACCAAATATATAACAGCCATAAATGGTAATCCAGAGCAATTTAATTCTTAACAATCTACAAGAGAAAAAAAAAACACCTTTCCTAGAGCCTTAATAATACAAGCAACTACAACAACCAACAGGGAGGCGGGATCTAGCAAGTAAGGTCGAACATACCTAAACTTATACTTGCATGCAAACCGGGTCGTTTTCTCGAAGCAGAATCACAAAAAAGCTATCTTACTCAAAAACCAACTAAAATATTCATGGTGGCATTGTTTTAGAATTACACAAAAAATGTGAATATAATGCTGCAAATGAGAAAGGTGGAACTGTCTGAAATTTGAAACACATATAAAAACCCCTCCTTTATTTGTTGGCATTATATTATTATTGTTACTTATTAGTTATAGAAAACAAGGAAAAGGTAGACAAATTAGTAGAATAGAAATCTAGAAATAACAACTCACAGAAAAGCTGTAAATCCAGAAAAGTAACAGACCCAAAAATGGGAAATATTTCCTAAGTGAGGAATTTTAGCCAACAACTCCATTTAATAATTCATCTTCTTTTACAGATAACCACACCACATAATTACTCTGTCACTCCCATAAAAATTTGATAAATATGTAATCTTTCCTATGTTACAGGCAAACTAAAATCAGAAAATAATTGTACTTAAACTTTTCCATTTTAAGAAGTCGCTCCCTCCGTCTCAATCATTTGTTTTTCCTTAATGATCGAGACGGAGGGAGTAAAGAAAAGAAAACTTTACCTTAGATTCCAAACTAACTTTGCTCCTCATACAAAATGAAGGCAGAAAATTGCATGAATGAATTTAAAATACGTTAAAATACATACTTAGTAGCAAGTTTAAGTGTTTAAGTCCAATATGAAGTGAAAGACCTTTTCTTAATAGTAATAATAATACACTATAAAATCTAGAAATGATTAATTTAAACTAAAAATTGAGTCCTATCATAGTAACAAATATCCCTATATATTCTATAAGCTCAATGTTTTTTTAAGCCTTCATTTTAGGGGGAAAAAAAAGAAAGACTTTTATATCTCCAACTGCAAAACTAGTGCTCCTCCATTTCAGGATCTTTAATTCCAACATTTTCCTTCTATTTCTAACTTCCTATTCATACAAGGACAAGGGTTTTTCTAATGAGCACATATTAATAACCTAAATGTGGTAAGATTTGCAAGAGATTCTCATCAAATATTGAAGTTTAAACTCATTTTTACCATAATTAGTGAGAATCTCTTGCAAGTCTTACCATATTTAGGTTATTAATATGTACCCAGGGCACACGTTAGAAAAACCCGAACAATTACAGAATTCATTCATTAAACATTAAAAATAAATTTACAAATAATACACTATCAACACCTCTACTATTTCAATCTAAACATTATACAAGACTCCTTCGAATAACATTTATCTTAAATTTTGTTCGGTAAATTATGATAAATGTCATTGATATAACATTAACATAAAAAATTAGGGAGTATATCCCCTTACTTTGCCATTTGGTCTCTGTCTCTCTGAAGGGACCGTCTTCCACTAAATTGATGAGAGACAAAACATAAAAAATAGAGGTGAGAGACCGTCGTAATCTCCCAATAAATTTGATAAAAATGTAATCTTTCCTATGTTACAGGCAAACCAAAATCAGAAAATAATTGTACTTAACTTTTCCATTTTAAGAAGTTACTCCCTCAGTCTCAATGAGAGGGAGGGAGTGAAGAAAACTTTACCTTAGATTCAAAATTAACTTTGCTCCATAAAATAAACACTTCCAAAATCATACAAAATGAAGGCAGAAAATTGGATGAATTTAAAATAAATAGTAACTTTAAGAGTTTAAGTCCAACATGAAGTGGAAGACCTTTTTCTTAATACACTATAAAATCCAAAAATGATTAATTTAAACTAACAATTGAGTCCTATCAACTCAAAAGATCACTTCTTTCTTCACCATTTTTCTACAAATAAAAAAAAATATATATGCAGGTAATATCAAAGTACCCATCAAACAAACAACAACAGTAGTCTCAGTCTCCTTAAGACGGTTTTATACAAGTATTTGCGAACAACAAAGGAAAAAATAAAGGAAGATATACTCACCAAAGGAAAAAAGGTGGTTAAAAACACCAATTTACAGCATTAAACTCCATGAAAACACATAATTTACTTACTTTCTCTCTCTAAAAAGCTCAAACTTTGATCATTTTGCTACTAAGACATGATTTTAATACATTTATTAAAAGCAAAAATAATGAGAGATGATAGTGCTTTAAAAAGAAACTGTTCAAATTTCCACTCTTTATTTATTTCATTATATTTTTTGTAACACTCTACTGCTTATATATATTTAATTTAATGATTAAGTTGCATGAATGTGGGGTAATTAAGTATTTAAGAGTATTTTTTAAATTTTTAAAAAAATAAAAAAATGAGGAAATGGTGATAGTGGGGTTATGATGATTTTTTACGTGCAAATTATAATGAAAAAAGTGCATTTTTTTCGTTTAAATTTTTGACTAGGATAAGATTTTTGCGCAGTTGAAATAGAATTATGTAACTGCTTTGCAATGTTATGTGACAATTTTTTCCCTAAATTTACTGAATTTGTTGAGTGATTATCTCAACGTGTAAACGTGATCACCTTTTTTTTTTTTTTTTACTCAACTCAGTCAATTTTGAGCAAGTGATGTGTTGAGGACTTGAGGTGATAGTTGAGATACTAAAATCGTAGATATTCTTTTAGGGAATATATAATGTCACTCTAAAATTAATAATGTCATTCGTTTTTGTGAGACGGTGAATTATAGTAACATGTTCTTAGACCGGCAGCTTTTATTGGTATGACGTTAACAAAAAGTGTAGTGATATTATCATTTCCTATCATTCCCTTTTTCTTGTGTTTATAACTGATTGATTGTAGTTATGCTTTTTGTTGTGAGTGTCTTAGATATAAAATTATAAATTAAATAGGTTGCACCAATAACATAACTTATGAATGAAAGTTGCTAAAAACAATTTATAAGAGAAATTTTATCTATTCAATTTTACGATGCTTATATAAAATCGTTTTACATAAGTTTTTGTCAATAGTAGGACTGTAGGAGTATTAGAAGTCGTTTGGTTGATCAAGGAACTTCAACTTTCTAAGAACCTACAATTCATAGGAATTAAGTTCCATTATCTAATTCGGGTGAATTTGGCAAAATTGTTTAGTTGCCCATGCAGGAATTAAATTTCACATAAACTTCTATTGACCGAGGGGAGTAAGTAAGCCACTTCCCACATTAGACTACCCCCAAGCAAGGTCAATTGGGGGGTCAATTGGTGAAAGGTCACCTTAATCCACATTTAAGCAAAAGATTAGGATGACCCAAGGGTTGAAAAAGGTGAGAAGAGGTCAATTGGTGACCTTCACTTGCTCAAATTGACCCAACAATTGACCTTACATGTGTCAAATTGTAATTGGTTACAATATTTAAAATCCAAAAAAAAAAACTAATATATTAACATAAAAAGTACAAAGAGTATGCGGTTTTTTAATGTATACGGCTTTTTTAATTATGTATGCGGTTTTTTAATGTATACGGCTTTTTTAATTATGTATGCGGTTTTTTTAATTATGTATACGGTTTTTTAATGTATGCGGCTTTTTTTAATTGCTCAAATTATGTATACGGCTTTTTTAATTATGTATGTGGTTTTTTTATTGTCAATGAAATCGGCTTTTCGATTATTAAATTTTAACTTTGTTATTTAATAATTTTTTTCCGAAGTGTACGTCATTAAATTAATGTTTAATATATTGGAGTACTTTTATTTTTTTAAAATTACAATAAAAACTTGTGTATAATTAGTTAGTAAATAATAATTGAAAAAAGTAAGAGAGAGGTTTTAGTGGGGTAGAGTGTAGAAAATAATTGGAAATGTTAGAAAGTGGAAAATGATTGGATTAATTGACCCAGGTCGTGACATTTTGCTTGGGAGGGTGAACATGGGTCAAGTTAATAAGGAGTGATTAAGAGTAAAATTCTAATTGACCCGATTAAGTTGACCTTTTGCTTGGGGATGGTCTTATGTAGACATTGGAAGTTCCTGAAAAGTTCAAATTCCTATATTCTCCCCAAAAAATGGCAACCAAACAACCTTGTTTTTTTAAAATCATGGGATTTTCTAACGCCTATGTTTTTCAATTGGTAACCAAACGACCCCTTAGTTTATATAAGTTATGAAAGATTGTTGTTTTCTTTGTTTGTTATTTGAGTCAAATTTTTAAACTCTTTAGTTTCAGAAAATTAAGGAGTATGAATTTAGCTTGAAAATTAGCGAAAGTTTGTTAATGATTAAATAGAGCGTTTAACTTTGGAAAGATTTTGAATTGTAAGCTCACTCTCTGCTCAAAAATTCGCGCTTTCAAGTTTATAAGGTGGAGTCTTTAATGTCAAAACGCGAACGTTACTTTGACTGATGACTTTCCATATAAACTTAAGTTATTCCGAAAACATTTATGTTAACTTGAAACTCAGAATTTTCTGTTAGAACTGAAAGTTCTAATTTGAAAATCAAACTATTATAAGCAAGTTAAGGCCCTATTTATTTGTACTTAGGGTTTGCTTGGAATTGGAGTAATTATTAAGGGAGTAATAGAGTTAAAATGAACTAAAAAATGGAGGGAAGGGATGGGAGTTGGAGATAGAAATGGGAAAATATAGTGTAATAGTCTCTTCATTAGGAGAGTAATTGCTACCCACCTCCCCCTCCAAGTAATTATTACCTCCATATAGAGGTAATAGTTCCTCCCACACCTCCTCTTTCCACCCTCCACAACCACCACAAAACACTAATCTCCTCCCATTTCTTCATATTTTAGCTTTCATTACTCCCTTAATAATTACTCTCATCCCAAGCAAGTCCATAATTCAGCTCATTTCATTCTAGCTTAGTTCGGCTCATCTCTTCACAAATTAACTCTTATTTCAATTGAGTTTAGTTCAGTTTGTCTATATTGAGTTCAATTCAACTTCATTAAGTTCAGTTCAGTTCTTATCAGCTGAAAAAAATAGGGTCCAAAAGCATTTCATGCCATTTCAAAATCAATATTTTGCTAAACTATTGAATTATAATACTAAAATACTACTGATACTTAAAATACATTGAATTACAACTAAAATTGTACATTAACCCGTAAACTCGCAATAGCAGGTAACAAATACTACAAATGACAATTATCTAAGAAATGTAAATGTCACAATGGCAATTATAGGAAAAAATATTGTAAAAGGCAATATTAGAAAAATATAACTTTTATAATGGCAACAAATGCTTTTAACTCATTATAAGCGCAAGTTTATAGTATACCACTGTACCCTAATTAGTGAGAAAAATCATTGTTTGTTTCATATAAATTGTGCTTTATTATTAATGGAAAGATGTTTGGTACTTTTAATTATCACAATGATTAAGTGTGGAATGATGTGGTATATCGAATAATCCATGGTAAGATAAGCTATAAACATGCCATAACTAAGGCTTCAATCTTCTTTTTTCCTTTTCACTACACATGTAAAAGGAAAATCCGGGCGCTCTGCTCAAAACCTCTCGCTTTAAGTTTGAAAGTTGAAGTCTTTAGTGTTAAAACTCAAATGTTAGTTTGATTGATGACTTTCTGTAGATACCCGTATTCGTCGATATTGGAATTTATAGAGAACCCGACAAACACCCGATGATGATAGGACACATGTTTTCTTTAGTTGTCATTGTCATTATTTGGAGCTCGTTTTACGAGGTAGAATGGGCGTCGTCGATGAAGTATTTTATTAATTTAAATGATATTTAAATTAATGTTTTTTTTTTTAAGTGAGTTCAATTTATTAATTTAAATGATATTTAAATTAAAGCTTTTTTAAGGTAAATTCAATTTATTTTATTTTATTTCGAATTTATTTTTCCAAGTTTATTTTATTGAAAATAAAATAAATATTTGATTTGAAAAATCATTTTATGAGTCATTTATTTTAATGGGTTAATTGATTTGAAAAATCGATTTTAAAAGCGAAGAAAACTCGTTTTTTAAACATGTTTTTTGAGCTCGTTTTTAGCTCGGTTTTTGAGCCCGTTTCCTTTACGAATTGGCACGAATCTCGAGTACACTAACCAACCCAAGCCTCTACCCATCCACCCTTGTTCGAACCCCCTAACCACGGCCCAAATTCTCGTCCAAAACAGGCCCCAAACAACCCGCACTAAACCGAGCAGCCCCCTGTTTTGGCAGCTCAATCCCGAGCCCAAAACCCGCTCCAAACACCACCAAAACCCGTGCCCATTAACCCTAACCCATACCCTAATATCCTACCCATATTACCTTACCTTAATCACCAAGAAAAACCCCCAAACGAACCCTAGAAACCCCCCCAAAAGCTGCTGGACAGCAGCTATGCGTGAGCAGGCCCGACTGCCTCTCCCTCCCTTTTACCCTACTTTAACTCCTTATAAATACCACCCCTTCACCATACATTCATTCCTGTAAGTTCTCCATACATCCTACTATCACCCACAAGCTTTAAAACTCAGAAACAAACCCTAATTGCCTCCCAAAAACCTTAAACAAAACCGACACACAAACTGAACTGTTTGTGTGTCCTCCTCGAAAAGCAACTCGTTCCTCCATCAAACCTCCATCAAAATTCGATTTTCTTGTTCCTAATTAACCACATAACATCCATCTACACATTAGACAAAGATTTACGAGCCAAATTGCCCTTGAGAGTACACGAAATCCTGAAAAAACAGTGTTATACACTCTGTTTTCGCGGTTTATTCTTGTCTGTCCAGTTCTGTTTGTGCTCATTTTTTCGTGCCCAATAACCCAAAACGAGCAGGGGTTGCTTTAAGATTCCTATTCTCCTCTCTTTCTAGTTTTCAAAACATCTTTCAAATCGAATTTTCGTCGTGAAACGAGGGAGATATCATCGTTTGAAAATCGCTGTCCAGAAAGTTTCAAAAACGCGTGTTTGCTTTGTTCTTCGTCGACGACGGCCTCTCGAGATAAAATCTACCATCGATTACGACCCAAGACGGTGTCAACGATACATGTAGGTTGAGGGTGCATCAAATCCTCTTCTTTTCCCTTTTATTTCGTTTGTTTTATGCTTTTTTTATTGTCTTGTTTTTGTTTGTTTTTCGTTTTGTTTATCGATTGTTTTAATTAATTATGAAACTAGTTTAGTCCGAGTATGAGTTAAAGTACCACCATGAACACCCGCGTTGACTTGAGATGGGAAAAGAAACCGCTACATCAGTCGGTCGTACACCCCCGTCTCATTTACATATCCTCGTGTTCAAGGTAGGGCATAAATAAAACGAGTTTCTAACTTCGCTCTTCGCTTTTGACCCCCTTATTGTTTCGGCCAAATAGACATACCCTAGGACCCGTTGCATGTTAGTTTAACCTCTGATTGTTAACCTATGACGTATTTAGATGATATTAAATTAATTTAATAATCTAATTAGACACATTAGGGTACATCGACATAGCTTTAAAAATCAACTAACAATTCTGTAAATAATTGAACGCATCTTTCTTTTCACCTAATTTCTCGCTAGTATAAGAGTGCGTGATTAGCACCTTCTTATTAACACTCGATGAGTTAACTTAATTTGCAAACTTGACCTAATTCAACCCCTTTGGGCCGTGTGGAACACTCGATCTTAAGCGAAGCTTTCTGACCTTTCTTTATCATCGTTTTCTAATGTATCTCCCGTATCGCTTTGCAAATCCATTTAACTAATGAACCTAACTTAGGAACTAGGTTGGCCTTGTCTTGGCCGTGAGGGTGGCCGTTGGTTTGGGCCGTGGTTTGGCCGTGGCCTTTGGCCTTTCTTGTTTCTTTTGTTTTTGTCTCGTTTGTTTTATATCTTTTGTTTTGTCGCTTGTAATTTATCGTTGTTATCGAGTTGTAATTTTCGAGTTAGTTTTCTTTTATCGAGTCAAAACCCCTTTTAAAAAAACCTTAGTCTTGTTTGGTTAGACGGTTGTTCCCCAATGCTTGTAGGAGCGTAGTAAACCGCATGTTGTTTAAAGCAACATGGCCCGGTTTATGCTAATGCATGCTTTGGTGCGTAGCCCTATGTCTAATTCGATAAGATTAAGTGAAAGCACGCATTACGAGGAGTGACCCAAGGCCGTGTGTCATGTAGGCCGTGAGTCACCCCCTCTTGTGCACGGTTTTCTAGGCCAAATGGCCGCGTATTGCGTCGTGTGTATAGCTTTGTATTTAGATCGAGTTGTATCTTTAATTTGTTGTTGTGTCGGCATGAAATGCCTGGTTTGTAATAGGTAGATCCCAACGGCTCCCCCATTCCCCATCAAGCCTTGTTTGTTTCGTTTGAATGTTGCTAGATCAATCAACCCACATGCTAAATTACAACTTTGACAAAGTTAGTTTAGTTGCATCTAAAACGACATAGAAA
The DNA here is from genome assembly GCF_048544455.1 of Silene latifolia. Taxonomy (NCBI): domain Eukaryota; kingdom Viridiplantae; phylum Streptophyta; class Magnoliopsida; order Caryophyllales; family Caryophyllaceae; genus Silene; species Silene latifolia. The sequence goes on from NC_133537.1 coordinate 315,874,847, forward strand.
TTGTTGTCACATGATAGGGTTAAAACAACGTTTGCATTTCATATATCGTAGTAGCTATGACCTTGTTTGAACTCCGACACTTGACTTAGTAGAGGCCGTTATTGACGGGCGGGGTTGGGTGTCCTTATGGGCTTCCCAACACGTACCCTCACCCTTACTCAAGATCTATGGTTTGTGGATCCGTCTAAATACCATTGGATTACGAGAGTCATTCAAATCGAGTGATATAGGGTACAAGTCTTTATCTTTAATCACTCGTAGTCGATGGGCTTTATGCTTTTCGATGAAAGGTGTAAAGTTGACTTGAACGGTTCCAAGTTCCCAAAAAACTTGGTGGCGACTCTAATTTGTCTTAATTCGATTCGAAAGAACCTCGAGTCGATTATGCCTAGTGTGGATCCCGCGGACGCAGTTCCCGAGGGCCTTGTCCACAGTTTGGCGACTCCGCTGGGGAAAAGAGGACTAGTTACACTGTGTTTCTAGGGTCTTTTCCTCCGAGGTGAAACTTGAAAAGAAAGTGTTGAAAAGTAAAACATTACTCATAGTGCTACGATTCATGCATAAACCCTTAAGGACTTGCCCGGGCCGTCCCAGCGTTTCTTCGTGATGCGTGGGGGGCGACGTCCCACTATGCCAGGAAGCTGCACATTGCTCGCTTCCACTTCGCCTCGCGTGGTTCTTGATGGTGGGGACGATCTTCTAGGTACTTTACCTTAAGACACCTTGCTCTATAAGACCGCAAAAGGATGGAGGGCATAGACCTTCTTGTAGAAGACTTGCCGAGACTTAGAGATGTCTAGGAGCATACATCCTTATAACATGAGAATGACAATGTGCAATTTGTTTTCCCGAGTCTTTTCGAAATTTCCCATGTCCTTTTCAAAACCGAACTTTTGAACAACTTACTTTCAAAATAGCATGGTTTTAAAAACGCGGAATGCTGCCCAAATAGGACTAGAATTTTCGGCCCAAAATGAGCTTTTATAGCCGGCATGCTGCCCATTTCAAATCTCATTTTCGAATCAATCTTTCATTTTTTTCAAAACCAATCCAAAATGCCTCTCGAACCTCAACCAAGCATGAAATGCGTCGAGTCGTGCCGGGTCATGGCTGTGTTAGGCCGGGTGTGTTTCGTTCTAAGAGTCTAGAACACGACCTTGTTGGGTCACCCAAGCTCACCTCTTGGGCATTGAGTCATGTTGGTCGACCATTTGGTCTAGGATAGTCCATGACACACGTCCAAGCTAGGCCCTTTAGGACGTTTCACTCGAACCCATGGGCTATGTTAGCCCAATCACGGGTTTAGTCACACCAAGTCCAGTTTAGAATCGAGTTATGACAGTTTGAGTCATGTCGTTTTGTCGAGTCTAAAATGAACCAAGGTCTAAATCCAACCGTGAGTCGAACCTTTGGTTAGTCAACCTCAAGTCGAGTCTTTGTTTGAGTCAAGTTGGGGTCGTGTCCTTAAGTGTGCAGGGGCTCTTACTTTAAATATTGACTCAGTACGGGGTTTTCTTGTAGAAAGGCCGCCAAAAACCCGACGTCAAGCAATGGAAGATGCTGTTAACAAACTCACCGAGGCCGTGAACCTCATGATGACCAGAATGGATGCAATCGAATCTAAGTTGGGTGAAGATTCCCCTCCACCACTGACTGATCTGGAAAAACGGTTCAAGTTCATCGAAGACCGTTTGAAACTCTCCCAGGGGAAGAACATTCACTATGAGAATGCTAGGGCCTATGCCCCGGTGCAGGATAAGTTGCCCACGAACATGGTACTCACTGACATCCCAAAGTTTAAGGGCACAGAAGATCCAGTCCACCATGTTAAGGCCTATAAGGGGTACTTAGCACTGAAGGGAGTACCTGCTGACATGCTCTCTGAAATTTTCGCTCAATCTCTGGATGAACACCCGAAGGCGTGGTTCTACAATCTGGACCTAAAGAACTTCCCCACTTTCGAAGATATTACGGTGGAGTTCTGTAAGCACTATGCTGACAATGTTGAGATTCAAACTAACATAAGGACTTTGGAAGTAATGACACAGAAGGAAAAAGAGGGCTTTACTGAATTCTTCGCAAGATGGCGCGCTGAAAGCGTGAAACTAGCTAAGAAGCCTGATGAAGTCGAAATGGTAGATAAGTTCGTGAAGAATTTACGACCTGTTTACCGTAATGCTCGAAATACTGAATTTTGGTTCTTTCAAAGAATTGATAAGAATCGGGATAAAGGTAGAAGATGATGTCATAAGGGCAGAGGCTGAAAGGCCGAAAGGGTACCAAGGGGCCTCATCGTCTAAGGGCAAGGCCCCAGCAACGGCCCATATTGATGAAGCCATCAATCTCTTAGAAGGGAAATCGAAGAAACCGCAGCGCTAAGCTCCGAGGGCATTCACCGATATCGGATGCACTTATACATACGCTCTCCAAAGGCTCATAGCCCAAGGAAAGCTGAAGCCTATTGGTCCAACTCCGGACCCTCCCGCTGATCAACAAGGTAAATGGTATAAACCAAATGCCTACTGTGCCTTTCATCAAGGGAAAGGCCATGATACTGAAAGGTGCTATCGACTGAAGCACGAAATTCAAGACATGATTGAGAATGGAACACTCCCGATCCCAACTGTTAAACCCAATAACATCACCAATCCATTTGCCGATCACGCTAACTTTGTTTCTGTCGAAGACAATGTCGATTATTCCCATCTTATCCACCCATGTCACTTGAAAGGGGTGTTTATCGGGAAAATATTTGTGGATTGCTTTGAATTCTTGCCAAACCCAAAGAATGAAATTCAAGTCGGGAGTCTTGCTCTAGAATGTACTCCTCTTATTAACGAAGTTAATAAAAGACAATTCGATTCACCAACCTTCACCATCGGGCGTAGATCCTCGAGGACTACCTCGGGATGGAGGCAGACCATCACAGGGATCAAGGACAAGAGCCGAGCATCTAAGTTGACAACTGAACAAGGGAAAGCTCAAAACTAGATTTGAAAACTATGAGTCGGGATCTGTTTTCTTATCTTAGTCGAGTCGAGTCTAGGACTTTCTTTTCTTGAAGTTGAGTCGTTTGTTCCGCGATGACCTAGGGTGTGTCCTAGGAATCGTTCTTTCGAGTCTGTTAAGCTTTTGCCATTCCAATAAAAGGTTGCAGTTTCGTTTCCCAATTTGTCTTGTTTTCAATCCTCAATCATTCCGAAAACATGATAAAACGCACAACACACTCAAAGGAATCCCTGGGGTAGAAATATGTCCTGTTTCAAAATGTAAGGTACACTAGGATCCCGTGTTTGATTCCTTTACCTATTCCATGTCTGGCGGTAGAAAACCTCCATCAGAACCAGTGCTTTTGACAAGCTTCTAGATGATTCTATGACGAACCCGGACTAGCTCCTTGTTTCCCCTATCGATGACGGAAGGCAAGCCTTTTCCCCAACAAAATCATCCCATCTCGAAGAGAGAAGATATCAACCCGTTCTAACAAGGAATTGTTAGTTCCCACCCAAATTAGTTGGCGAAGCCCAGTTTTCAAGGTGTATCCATTTATGACTAAGAAAATGAATAGAAGATCATTTTCAAAGAGAGAAAAAAGATGAAAAAGAATGAAAAATGAGAAGAAGAGAAAAATTGGAAAAATGAAAAAAAATGAAAAGAAAAATAAAAAAAGATGAAAGAAGAAGAAAAAAGGAAAAAAGATGTTGAAGTTATTGCAGAATGCTTTGTGGTTGAATGTCGAAGTTACGGAAGCCAGAATTCAAGTCATGTACCCATAGTTGAGGTTCAATGGGCGAAGCCCAAAAGCTTAAGTAGTAACCTCTTTACCGTCTAAGTCCTTCCTGAGACAGTTACAAAGGGATAGTCGGGAATTTTGAGAATTATTCCGCTTGTGTTGTTACACCCAGCCTTTAGGGTCCTGACATGGAAATTTGAACCCACATCATTTTTCAACCCATTTGCACTCGTGGTTCATCAAACCCGAGACACCCATTCCAACCACATCAGCAGCCATAACCCTTGGCCTTAGCACCACAAAACAAACCTTCAGAATGATGGTTAACCATTCCAACTTGTTATTACCAAGCTCCACATCCCAAAGAATCAAAACCTTTTGTACCAACCCTAGAGACGGGATACAACTGTACCTTACAGGCTAGAACAGGATACGACATGATACCATAGGTGAAACCTTCGAGTGTGTACACACAATCAAAATGCCAATTTAATGCACCTTGATCGAACTACGTCGGATTTGATTTCGCTTCACGCGAATACGTAGGCAGTCCTTCAGAATAAGGGATTCAATCCACTCATCAACCAAGTTGTCATCTTGTCGGTTTCTTACGGGTCCTAACCAAGTCCAAATGAAGCCACCTTTGTTTGAGTTGGTCTTAGTACTCGATGTAAGCTAGGATGAGGATATAGGTTCGGATGAATAGTATCGAGTCTCAGAATGAGCTTTATCTAATGGTTTAGGCAAAGATGCTGAGTCACATAGGTGTGGGTTTGTGTTGGGAACAGAAAATATGAAAAAACCCGCTGAAAAGAAAGAAGGCGTGGAAGAAAAATAGTAAAAGCCCGCTGAAAAGAAAGAAGGCGGTGGCAAGAAATGATGAAAACCCGCTGAAAAGAAAGGAGGCGAGGAGAAGAGTGACAAAATAGTCCCAACAAGAGTGATGTGTGATGTCTAAGTGCTTTCATAAGATCAGTCTGTGTTTAGTGTCTGGGCGAAGCCAACGTTGTTGCTCTGTGAGTTTAATCCACCTTGTCAATGCCAAGTGATCTTGATTCCCATGTGCCCTTGGGAGCACGCCCATGCCATACGATATCCCTGTCTCAAATCCGGTGGCCTTGTGATTCCCGTTTGCCATCTTTTGGCGCCAGATTGGCCAATTTACATTTCTACCTCTAACAAGTCAATAATTGAATTAAAACCCGTGCACACTTAGGGTTTTATTTTCCTTTTTTGTTTTACGGTAGCGGGCTACGCCCACGTTGTTTACGGGTCATACGGAGTGTCTGAGTCGTATTTCATGCTCACCCGTCAAGGTTCGATTTCAAAATGCCAGATATTTCAAAATTTCAAAATTTCAAAAACTTTTTGCGCATTATGGATAGATGATCCAAGTCAAGGTTCAAATCTCAAAGTTCAAAATCAAATTTTGGGTCGACGACCCAACATCCAAGTGATTCATTTCAAATTCAAAATTTGGGTCGATAGCCCAATTATTCAAAATTTTCAACATGTTCAAATTTCGGGTCGATGACCCAGTCTTTCAAACTCAAATTTCGGGTCGATGACCCAACATTCCAAGTGATGTCAAATTCAAAATTCGGGTCGATGACCCAATTATTCAAAATTTTCAAATTCAATTTTCGGGTCGATGATCCATTCTTTCAAATGATCCAATTTTAGGATCGATGATCCAAATGTGCTTATGTGATGATTATTGCTAGTACGTTTTTGTGTTTCAAATGCAGCAGGATATGCTTCAACTGGGGGCTCTAAAGTCTTCGACTTTAGAGCCATCACAAATCAGGGGCTCACGGGCCGTGGGCTTCAGAGACCATTACCAAGATGTAAAGGATGATATCCACCAAGAATTCAATTCAATACAAGAGTATGAAATGGATGAATTCCGTAGCTGAAAGCAAATGATGAGAGTGGCGGCAACCTCCTCGGAAAGTCCCGTCCCATTCGGACAAGCGCCAGCTGACGATGAATTTTGGACAAACGCCAGCAGATGATAAACTTTGGGCAAGTGTCAGCAGTTGCCGAACTACGACGCGGGTTTGATTCCGTCAGAAACGGATACGTAGGCGCCTAAGGATAAGGCTCAATCCACCATATATGCAATTTTATGGGTCGACGACCAATGACGATAATTTGACACAACAGAAGCAAGAGTCAATCCCCAACGAAGTTTCAGGTATGATCTCTTCTTATGGTCAAGCGAGCTTATATACGCAAGTCTAATGGACTATAAACGACCCTTGAGAATCCTCGGTCGAGAGGGACTGGGGTATACTTTGACTTTCGCCTTGTCCAAGCCTCGGTCAAAGTGGGGGCTCTGTAGATACCCGTATCCGTCGATATTGGAATTTATAGAGAACCCGACAAACACCCGATGATGATAGGACACATGTTTTCTTTAGTTGTCATTGTCATTATTTGGAGCTCGTTTTACGAGGTAGAATGGGCGTCGTCGATGAAGTATTTTATTAATTTAAATGATATTTAAATTAATGTTTTTTTTTTTTAAGTGAGTTCATTTTATTAATTTAAATGATATTTAAATTAAAGCTTTTTTAAGGTAAATTCAATTTATTTTATTTTATTTTGAATTTATTTTTCCAAGTTTATTTTATTGAAAATAAAATAAATATTTGATTTGAAAAATCATTTTATGAGTCATTTATTTTAATGGGTTAATTGATTTGAAAAATCGATTTTAAAAGCGAAGAAAACTCGTTTTTAAACATGTTTTTTGAGCTCGTTTTTAGCTCGGTTTTTGAGCCCGTTTCCTTTACGAATTGGCACGAATCTCGAGTACACTAACCAACCCAAGCCTCTACCCATCCACCCTTGTTCGAACCCCCTAACCACGGCCCAAATTCTCGTCCAAAACAGGCCCCAAACAACCCGCACTAAACCGAGCAGCCCCCTGTTTTGGCAGCTCAATCCCGAGCCCAAAACCCGCTCCAAACACCACCAAAACCCGTGCCCATTAACCCTAACCCATACCCTAATATCCTACCCATATTACCTTACCTTAATCACCAAGAAAAACCCCAAACGAACCCTAGAAAACCCCCCAAAAGCTGCTGGACAGCAGCTATGCGTGAGCAGGCCCGATTGCCTCTCCCTCCCTTTTACCCTACTTTAACTCCTTATAAATACCACCCCTTCACCATACATTCATTCCTGTAAGTTCTCCATACATCCTACTATCACCCACAAGCTTTAAAACTCAGAAACAAACCCTAATTGCCTCCCAAAAACCCTAAACAAAAACGACACACAAACTGAACTGTTTGTGTGTCCTCCTAAAAGCAACTCGTTCCTCCATCAAACCTCCATCAAAATTCGATTTTCTTGTTCCTAATTAACCACATAACATCCATCTACACATTAGACAAAGATTTACGAGCCAAATTGCCCTTGAGAGTACACGAAATCCCTCGAAAAACAGTGTTATACACTCTGTTTTGTGATTTATTCTTGTCTGTCCAGTTCTGTTTGTGCTCATTTTTTCGTGCCCAATAACCCAAAACGAGCAGGGGTTGCTTTAAGATTCCTATTCTCCTCTCTTTCTAGTTTTCAAAACATCTTTCAAATCGAATTTTCGTCGTGAAACGAGGGAGATATCATCGTTTGAAAATCGCTGTCCGAAAGTTTCAAAACGCGTGTTTGCTTTGTTCTTCGTCGACGACGGCCTCTCGAGATAAAATCTACCATCGATTACGACCCAAGACGGTGTCAACGATACATGTAGGTTGAGGGTGCATCAAATCCTCTTCTTTTCCCTTTTATTTCGTTTGTTTTATGCTTTTTTATTTGTCTTGTTTTTGTTTGTTTTTCGTTTTGTTTATCGATTGTTTTAATTAATTATGAAACTAGTTTAGTCCGAGTATGAGTTAAAGTACCACCATGAACACCCGCGTTGACTTGAGATGGGAAAAGAAACCGCTACATCAGTCGGTCGTACACCCCCGTCTCATTTACATATCCTCGTGTTCAAGGTAGGGCATAAATAAAACGAGTTTCTAACTTCGCTCTTCGCTTTTGACCCCCTTATTGTTTCGGCCAAATAGACATACCCTAGGACCCGTTGCATGTTAGTTTAACCTCTGATTGTTAACCTATGACGTATTTAGATGATATTAAATTAATTTAATAATCTAATTAGACACATTAGGGTACATCGACATAGCTTTAAAAATCAACTAACAATTCTGTAAATAATTGAACGCATCTTTCTTTTCACCTAATTTCTCGCTAGTATAAGAGTGCGTGATTAGCACCTTCTTATTAACACTCGATGAGTTAACTTAATTTGCAAACTTGACCTAATTCAACCCCTTTGGGCCGTGTGGAACACTCGATCTTAAGCGAAGCTTTCTGACCTTTCTTTATCATCGTTTTCTAATGTATCTCCCGTATCGCTTTGCAAATCCATTTAACTAATGAACCTAACTTAGGAACTAGGTTGGCCTTGTCTTGGCCGTGAGGGTGGCCGTTGGTTTGGGCCGTGGTTTGGCCGTGGCCTTTGGCCTTTCTTGTTTCTTTTGTTTTTGTCTCGTTTGTTTTATATCTTTTGTTTTGTCGCTTGTAATTTATCGTTGTTATCGAGTTGTAATTTTCGAGTTAGTTTTCTTTTATCGAGTCAAAACCCCTTTTAAAAAAACCTTAGTCTTGTTTGGTTAGACGGTTGTTCCCCAATGCTTGTAGGAGCGTAGTAAACCGCATGTTGTTTAAAGCAACATGGCCCGGTTTATGCTAATGCATGCTTTGGTGCGTAGCCCTATGTCTAATTCGATAAGATTAAGTGAAAGCACGCATTACGAGGAGTGACCCAAGGCCGTGTGTCATGTAGGCCGTGAGTCACCCCCTCTTGTGCACGGTTTTCTAGGCCAAATGGCCGCGTATTGCGTCGTGTGTATAGCTTTGTATTTAGATCGAGTTGTATCTTTAATTTGTTGTTGTGTCGGCATGAAATGCCTGGTTTGTAATAGGTAGATCCCAACGGCTCCCCCATTCCCCATCAAGCCTTGTTTGTTTCGTTTGAATGTTGCTAGATCAATCAACCCACATGCTAAATTACAACTTTGACAAAGTTAGTTTAGTTGCATCTAAAACGACATAGAAATTGTTGTCACATGATAGGGTTAAAACAACGTTTGCATTTCATATATCGTAGTAGCTATGACCTTGTTTGAACTCCGACACTTGACTTAGTAGAGGCCGTTATTGACGGGCGGGGTTGGGTGTCCTTATGGGCTTCCCAACACGTACCCTCACCCTTACTCAAGATCTATGGTTTGTGGATCCGTCTAAATACCATTGGATTACGAGAGTCATTCAAATCGAGTTTTATAGGGTACAAGTCTTTATCTTTAATCACTCGTAGTCGATGGGCTTTATGCTTTTCGATGAAAGGTGTAAAGTTGACTTGAACGGTTCCAAGTTCCCAAAAAACTTGGTGGCGACTCTAATTTGTCTTAATTCGATTCGAAAGAACCTCGAGTCGATTATGCCTAGTGTGGATCCCGCGGACGCAGTTCCCGAGGGCCTTGTCCTGATTTGGCGACTACCGGGGAAAAGAGGACTAGTTACACTTTGTGTTTCTAGGGTCTTTTCCTCCGAGGTGAAACTTGAAAAGAAAGTGTTGGAAAGTAAAACATTACTCATAGTGCTACGATTCATGCATAAACCCTTAAGGACTTGCCGGGCCGTCCCAAAGATTTCTTCGTGATGCGTGGGGGCGACGTCCCACTATGCCGGAAGCTGCACATTGCTCGCTTCCACTTCGCCTCGCGTGGTTCTTGATGGTGGGGACGATCTTCTAGGTACTTTACCTTAAGACACCTTGCTCTATAAGACCGCAAAAGGATGGAGGGCATAGACCTTCTTGTAGAAGACTTGCCGAGACTTAGAGATGTCTAGGAGCATACATCCTTATAACATGAGAATGACAATGTGCAATTTGTTTTCCCGAGTCTTTTTCGAAATTTCCCATGTCCTTTTCAAAACCGAACTTTTGAACAACTTACTTTCAAAATAGCATGGTTTTAAAAACGCGGAATGCTGCCCAAATAGGACTAGAATTTTCGGCCCAAAATGAGCTTTTATAGCCGTGGCATCTTGCCCATTTCAAATCTCATTTTCGAATCAATCTTTCATTTTTTTCAAAACCAATCCAAAATGCCTCTCGAACCTCAACCAAGCATGAAATGCGTCGAGTCGTGTCCGGGTCATGGCTGTGTTAGGCCGGGTGTGTTTCGTTCTAAGAGTCTAGAACACGACCTTGTTGGGTCACCCAAGCTCACCTCTTGGGCATTGAGTCATGTTGGTCGACCATTTGGTCTAGGATAGTCCACAGACACGTCCAAGCTAGGCCCTTTAGGACGTTTCACTCGAACCCATGGGCTATGTTAGCCCAATCACGGGTTTAGTCACACCAAGTCCAGTTTAGAATCGAGTTATGACAGTTTGAGTCATGTCGTTTTGTCGAGTCTAAAATGAACCAAGGTCTAAATCCAACCGTGAGTCGAACCTTTGGTTAGTCAACCTCAAGTCGAGTCTTTGTTTAAGTCAAGTTGGGGTCGTGTCCTTAAGTGTGCAGGGGCTCTTACTTTAAATATTGACTCAGTACGGGGTTTTCTTGTAGAAAGGCCGCCAAAAACCCGACGTCAAGCAATGGAAGATGCTGTTAACAAACTCACCGAGGCCGTGAACCTCATGATGACCAGAATGGATGCAATCGAATCTAAGTTGGGTGAAGATTCCCCTCCACCACTGACTGATCTGGAAAAACGGTTCAAGTTCATCGAAGACCGTTTGAAACTCTCCCAGGGGAAGAACATTCACTATGAGAATGCTAGGGCCTATGCCCCGGTGCAGGATAATTTGCCCACGAACATGGTACTCACTGACATCCCAAAGTTTAAGGGCACAGAAGATCCAGTCCACCATGTTAAGGCCTATAAGGGGTACTTAGCATCGAAGGGAGTACCGCTCGACATGCTCTCGAAATTTTCGCTCAATCTCTCGGATGAAACACCGAAGGCGTGGTTCTACAACTGGACCTAAAGAACTTCCCCACTTTCGAAGATATTACGGTGGAGTTCGTAAGCACTATCCGACAATGTTGAGATTCAAACTAACATAAGGACTTTGGAAGTAATGACACAGAAGGAAAAAGAGGGCTTTACTGAATTCTTCGCAAGATGGCGCTACGAAAGCGTGAAACTAGCTAAGAAGCCTGATGAAGTCGAAATGGTAGATAAGTTCGTGAAGAATTTACGACCTGTTTACCGTAATGCTCTGAAATACCAGAATTTTGGTTCTTTCAAAGAATTGATAAGAATCGGGATAAAGGTAGAAGATGATGTCATAAGGGCAGAGGCTGAAAGGCCGAAAGGGTACCAAGGGGCCTCATCGTCTAAGGGCAAGGCCCCAGCAACGGCCCATATTGATGAAGCCATCAATCTCTTAGAAGGGAAATCGAAGAAACCGCAGCGCCAAGCTCCGAGGGCATTCACCGATATCGGATGCACTTATACATACGCTCTCCAAAGGCTCATAGCCCAAGGAAAGCTGAAGCCTATTGGTCCAACTCCGGACCCTCCCGCTGATCAACAAGGTAAATGGTATAAACCAAATGCCTACTGTGCCTTTCATCAAGGGAAAGGCCATGATACTGAAAGGTGCTATCGACTGAAGCACGAAATTCAAGACATGATTGAGAATGGAACACTCCCGATCCCAACTGTTAAACCCAATAACATCACCAATCCATTTGCCGATCACGCTAACTTTGTTTCTGTCGAAGACAATGTCGATTATTCCCATCTTATCCACCCATGTCACTTGAAAGGGGTGTTTATCGGGAAAATATATGTGGATTGCTTTGAATTCTTGCCAAACCCGAAGAATGAAATTCAAGTCGGGAGTCTTGCTCTAGAATGTACTCCTCTTATTAACGAAGTTAATAAAAGACAATTCGATTCACCAACCTTCACCACTGGCGTAGATCCTCAGAGGACTACCTCGGGATGGAGGCAGACCATCACAGGGATCAAGGACAAGAGCCGAGCATCTAAGTTGACAATCGAACAAGGGAAAGCTCAAAACTAGATTTGAAAACTATGAGTCGGGATCTGTTTTCTTATCTTAGTCGAGTCGAGTCTAGGACTTTCTTTTCTTGAAGTTGAGTCGTTTGTTCCGCGATGACCTAGGGTGTGTCCTAGGAATCGTTCTTTCGAGTCTGTTAAGCTTTTGCCATTCCAATAAAAGGTTGCAGTTTCGTTTCCCAATTTGTCTTGTTTTCAATCCTCAATCATTCCGAAAACATGATAAAACGCACAACACACTCAAAGGAATCCCTGGGGTAGAAATATGTCCTGTTTCAAAATGTAAGGTACACTAGGATCCCGTGTTTGATTCCTTTACCTATTCCATGTCTGGCGGTAGAAAACCTCCATCAGAACCAGTGCTTTTGACAAGCTTCTAGATGATTCTATGACGAACCCGGACTAGCTCCTTGTTTCCCCTATCGATGACGGAAGGCAAGCCTTTTCCCCAACAAAATCATCCCATCTCGAGAGAGAAGATATCAACCCGTTCTAACAAGGAATTGTTAGTTCCCACCCAAATTAGTTGGCGAAGCCCGGTTTTCAAGGTGTATCCATTTATGACTAAGAAAATGAATAGAAGATCATTTTCAAAGAGAGAAAAAAGATGAAAAAGAATGAAAAATGAGAAGAAGAGAAAAATTGGAAAAATGAAAAAAAATGAAAAGAAAAATAAAAAAAGATGAAAGAAGAAGAAAAAAGGAAAAAAGATGTTGAAGTTATTGCAGAATGCTTTGTGGTTGAATGTCGAAGTTACGGAAGCCAGAATTCAAGTCATGTACCCATAGTTGAGGTTCAATGGGCGAAGCCCAAAAGCTTAAGTAGTAACCTCTTTACCGTCTAAGTCCTTCCCGAGACGATTACAAAGGGATAGTCGGGAATTTTGAGAATTATTCCGCTTGTGTTGTTACACCCAGCCTTTAGGGTCCTGACATGGAAATTTGAACCCACATCATTTTTCAACCCATTTGCACTCGTGGTTCATCAAACCCGAGACACCCATTCCAACCACATCGACAGCCATAGCCCTTGGCCTTAGCACCACAAAACAAACCTTCGAATGATGGTTAACCATTCCAACTTGTTATTACCAAGCTCCACATCCCAAAGAATCAAAACCTTTTGTACCAACCCTAGACACGGGATACAACCGTACCTTACTGAGGCTAGAACAGATACGACATGATACCATAGGTGAAACCTTCGAGTGTGTACACACAATCAAAATGCCAATTTAATGCACCTTGATCGAACTACGTCGGATTTGATTTCGCTTCACGCGAATACGTAGGCAGTCCTTCAGAATAAGGGATTCAATCCACTCATCAACCAAGTTGTCATCTTGTCGGTTTCTTACGGGTCCTAACCAAGTCCAAATGAAGCCACCTTTGTTTGAGTTGGTCTTAGTACTCGATGTAAGCTAGGATGAGGATATAGGTTCGGATGAATAGTATCGAGTCTCAGAATGAGCTTTATCTAATGGTTTAGGCAAAGATGCTGAGTCACATAGGTGTGGGTTTGTGTTGGGAACAGAAAATATGAAAAAACCCGCTGAAAAGAAAGAAGGCGTGGAAGAAAAATAGTAAAAGCCCGCTGAAAAGAAAGAAGGCGGTGGCAAGAAATGATGAAAACCCGCTGAAAAGAAAGGAGGCGAGGAGAAGAGTGACAAAAAAGTCCCAACAAGAGTGATGTGTGATGTCTAAGTGCTTTCATAAGATCAGTCTGTGTTTAGTGTCTGGGCGAAGCCAACGTTGTTGCTCTGTGAGTTTAATCCACCTTGTCAATGCCAAGTGATCTTGATTCCCATGTGCCCTTGGGAGCACGCCCATGCCATACGATATCCCTGTCTCAAATCCGGTGGCCTTGTGATTCCCGTTTGCCATCTTTTGGCGCCAGATTGGCCAATTTACATTTCTACCTCTAACAAGTCAATAATTGAATTAAAACCCGTGCACACTTAGGGTTTTATTTTCCTTTTTTGTTTTACGGTAGCGGGCTACGCCCACGTTGTTTACGGGTCATACGGAGTGTCTGAGTCGTATTTCATGCTCACCCGTCAAGGTTCGATTTCAAAATGCCAGATATTTCAAAATTTCAAAATTTCAAAAACTTTTTGCGCATTATGGATAGATGATCCAAGTCAAGGTTCAAATCTCAAAGTTCAAAATCAAATTTTGGGTCGACGACCCAACATCCAAGTGATTCATTTCAAATTCAAAATTTGGGTCGATAGCCCAATTATTCAAAATTTTCAACATGTTCAAATTTCGGGTCGATGACCCAGTCTTTCAAACTCAAATTTCGGGTCGATGACCCAACATTCCAAGTGATGTCAAATTCAAAATTCGGGTCGATGACCCAATTATTCAAAATTTTCAAATTCAATTTTCGGGTCGATGATCCATTCTTTCAAATGATCCAATTTTAGGATCGATGATCCAAATGTGCTTATGTGATGATTATTGCTAGTACGTTTTTGTGTTTCAAATGCAGCAGGATATGCTTCAACTGGGGGCTCTAAAGTCTTCGACTTTAGAGCCATCACAAATCAGCTCTGGGCCGTGGGCTTCGAGAGACCATTACCAAGATGTAAAGGATGATATCCACCAAGAATTCAATTCAATACAAGAGTATGAAATGGATGAATTCCGTAGCTGAAAGCAAATGATGAGAGTGGCGGCAACCTCCTCGGAAAGTCCCGTCCCATTCGGACAAGCGCCAGCAGACGATGAATTTTGGACAAACGCCAGCAGATGATAAACTTTGGGCAAGTGTCAGCAGTTGCCGAACTACGACGCGGGTTTGATTCCGTCAGAAACGGATACGTAGGCGCCTAAGGATAAGGCTCAATCCACCATATATGCAATTTTATGGGTCGACGACCAATGACGATAATTTGACACAACAGAAGCAAGAGTCAATCCCCAACGAAGTTTCAGGTATGATCTCTTCTTATGGCTGGCGAGCTTATATACGCAAGTCTAATGGACTATAAACGACCCGCAGAATCCTCAGGTCGAGAGGGACCTGGGGTATACTTTGACTTTCGCCTTGTCCAAGCCTCAGTCAAAGTGGGGGCTCTGTAGATACCCGTATCCGTCGATATTGGAATTTATAGAGAACCCGACAAACACCCGATGATGATAGGACACATGTTTTCTTTAGTTGTCATTGTCATTATTTGGAGCTCGTTTTACGAGGTAGAATGGGCGTCGTCGATGAAGTATTTTATTAATTTAAATGATATTTAAATTAATGTTTTTTTTTAAGTGAGTTCAATTTATTAATTTAAATGATATTTAAATTAAAGCTTTTTTAAGGTAAATTCAATTTATTTTATTTTATTTCGAATTTATTTTTCCAAGTTTATTTTATTGAAAATAAAATAAATATTTGATTTGAAAAATCATTTTATGAGTCATTTATTTTAATGGGTTAATTGATTTGAAAAATCGATTTTAAAAGCGAAGAAAACTCGTTTTTTAAACATGTTTTTTGAGCTCGTTTTTAGCTCGGTTTTTGAGCCCGTTTCCTTTACGAATTGGCACGAATATCGAGTACACTAACCAACCCAAGCCTCTACCCATCCACCCTTGTTCGAACCCCCTAACCACGGCCCAAATTCTCGTCCAAAACAGGCCCCAAACAACCCGCACTAAACCGAGCAGCCCCCTGTTTTGGCAGCTCAATCCCGAGCCCAAAACCCGCTCCAAACACCACCAAAACCCGTGCCCATTAACCCTAACCCATACCCTAATATCCTACCCATATTACCTTACCTTAATCACCAAGAAAAACCCCCAAACGAACCCTAGAAACCCCCCCAAAAGCTGCTGGACAGCAGCTATGCGTGAGCAGGCCCGACTGCCTCTCCCTCCCTTTTACCCTACTTTAACTCCTTATAAATACCACCCCTTCACCATACATTCATTCCTGTAAGTTCTCCATACATCCTACTATCACCCACAAGCTTTAAACCTCAGAAACAAACCCTAATTGCCTCCCAAAAACCCTAAACAAAACCGACACACAAACTGAACTGTTTGTGTGTCCTCCTCGAAAAGCAACTCGTTCCTCCATCAAACCTCCATCAAAATTCGATTTTCTTGTTCCTAATTAACCACATAACATCCATCTACACATTAGACAAATATTTACGAGCCAAATTGCCCTTGAGAGTACACGAAATCCCTCGAAAAACAGAGTGTTATACACTCTGTTTTCGCGGTTTATTCTTGTCTGTCCAGTTCTGTTTGTGCTCGTTTTTTCGTGCCCAATAACCCAAAAGGAGCAGGGGTTGCTTTAAGATTCCTATTCTCCTCTCTTTCTAGTTTTCAAAACATCTTTCAAATCGAATTTTCGTCGTGAAACGAGGGAGATATCATCGTTTGAAAATCGCTGTCCAGAAAGTTTCAAAAACGCGTGTTTGCTTTGTTCTTCGTCGACGACGGCCTCTCGAGATAAAATCTACCATCGATTACGACCCAAGACGGTGTCAACGATACATGTAGGTTGAGGGTGCATCAAATCCTCTTCTTTTCCCTTTTATTTCGTTTGTTTTATGCTTTTTTTATTGTCTTGTTTTTGTTTGTTTTTCGTTTTGTTTATCGATTGTTTTAATTAATTATGAAACTAGTTTAGTCCGAGTATGAGTTAAAGTACCACCATGAACACCCGCGTTGACTTGAGATGGGAAAAGAAACCGCTACATCAGTCGGTCGTACACCCCCGTCTCATTTACATATCCTCGTGTTCAAGGTAGGGCATAAATAAAACGAGTTTCTAACTTCGCTCTTCGCTTTTGACCCCCTTATTGTTTCGGCCAAATAGACATACCCTAGGACCCGTTGCATGTTAGTTTAACCTATGATTGTTAACCTATGACGTATTTAGATGACATTAAATTAATTTAATAATCTAATTAGACACATTAGGGTACATCGACATAGCTTTAAAAATCAACTAACAATTCTGTAAATAATTGAACGCATCTTTCTTTTCACCTAATTTCTCGCTAGTATAAGAGTGCGTGATTAGCACCTTCTTATTAACACTCGATGAGTTAACTTAATTTGCAAACTTGACCTAATTCAACCCCTTTGGGCCGTGTGGAACACTCGATCTTAAGCGAAGCTTTCTGACCTTTCTTTATCATCGTTTTCTAATGTATCTCCCGTATCGCTTTGCAAATCCATTTAACTAATGAACCTAACTTAGGAACTAGGTTGGCCTTGTCTTGGCCGTGAGGGTGGCCGTTGGTTTGGGCCGTGGTTTGGCCGTGGCCTTTGGCCTTTCTTGTTTCTTTTGTTTTTGTCTCGTTTGTTTTATATCTTTTGTTTTGTCGCTTGTAATTTATCGTTGTTATCGAGTTGTAATTTTCGAGTTAGTTTTCTTTTATCGAGTCAAAACCCCTTTTAAAAAAACCTTAGTCTTGTTTGGTTAGACGGTTGTTCCCCAATGCTTGTAGGTGCGTAGTAAACCGCATGTTGTTTAAAGCAACATGGCCCGGTTTATGCTAATGCATGCTTTGGTGCGTAGCCCTATGTCTAATTCGATAAGATTAAGTGAAAGCACGCATTACGAGGAGTGACCCAAGGCCGTGTGTCATGTAGGCCGTGAGTCACCCCCTCTTGTGCACGGTTTTCTAGGCCAAATGGCCGCGTATTGCGTCGTGTGTATAGCTTTGTATTTAGATCGAGTTGTATCTTTAATTTGTTGTTGTGTCGGCATGAAATGCCTGGTTTGTAATAGGTAGATCCCAACGGCTCCCCCATTCCCCATCAAGCCTTGTTTGTTTCGTTTGAATGTTGCTAGATCAATCAACCCACATGCTAAATTACAACTTTGACAAAGTTAGTTTAGTTGCATCTAAAACGACATAGAAATTGTTGTCACATGATAGGGTTAAAACAACGTTTGCATTTCATATATCGTAGTAGCTATGACCTTGTTTGAACTCCGACACTTGACTTAGTAGAGGCCGTTATTGACGGGCGGGGTTGGGTGTCCTTATGGGCTTCCCAACACGTACCCTCACCCCTTACTCAAGATCTATGGTTTGTGGATCCGTCTAAATACCATTGGATTACGAGAGTCATTCAAATCGAGTGATATAGGGTACAAGTCTTTATCTTTAATCACTCGTAGTCGATGGGCTTTATGCTTTTCGATGAAAGGTGTAAAGTTGACTTGAACGGTTCCAAGTTCCCAAAAAACTTGGTGGCGACTCTAATTTGTCTTAATTCGATTCGAAAGAACCTCGAGTCGATTATGCCTAGTGTGGATCCCGCGGACGCAGTTCCCGAGGGCCTTGTCCACACTTTCCATATAAACTTAAATTATCCCGAAAATATTTATGTTATAAGCTCACAGTTCATGTTTTTAACGTGGAACACGGAATTTTCTGTTAGAAATGTAAGTTCTAATTTGAAAATCAAGTTATAATATGAAAGTTTCATAATGTGTATAAACCAGACCTTTTTCATTGGAGTATCACGTAACTTATACCAGCCACTATACCTTAATTATTGAGAAATCATTTATTTCACATAAATTGAGCTTTGTTATTAAAGAAAATGTCTACTTCTACTACTTTCAATTATCAAACTAATTAGAATGCACAATAACATAGCAACTAGTTTTATGACCCGTTGAAATCACGGATTTTTTTGTTTTTTGGTTCATCGTTTGTGTTTCCGACCGTAATCCGTTTATGTTTTGGGCTGGTCTGGGTGTCAATTTGCAGGCCCAAATGGCATTTTTTTACTGTTGTCCCCGTGATAAATCACGTCCTTTTTAACGTTTAACGCTTTTATTACACAGTCCGTCACATTATAGAGGACCACTATCCGTGTATAGCTATAGACGGAGCTATAGACGGATAGTGGCCCTCTCACAAAATTAAAGTGGGCGGACAAGTGTGGGTATCCATTTCCCGCTCACTTGTATTACCCACTTTCATTTATGAGAGGCACACTATCCATCTATAGGTATAGACGGATAGTGTCCGTCTATGATGAGAATTTGGGTTTATTACATTGTTTTGAAAGTGGGAAATTAAAATAATAGGCGTACGAGTATAAACAATTTAACATATGCTCTCACAAAATTTAGTTATTTTCTTTGTCTCAATCATTTCTTTGTCCCAATCATTTATTAAAATAGTGTCATGGAAATATAGTTGCATGAACCGAGGTTGTTTTCCTTGGGGTGGTAGGAGTGACCCAATATTATGATGGTTTTGACCTCCGAACCTAAAACAATACGGCGCACCACCTTTGTTAATGGCGTTGTCAACTCTGCCACCCATCGATGTGAATGCGTATATTGTGTTGTACGACCAGATGAGCCTTCTGAATTCAGTTGAACGTGTTCCCCCTGCTGGATCTAATAATCCTTTCAGCAGCTCAGGTGGTTCTTTCGATAATGGGAGTTTCACTTCCCTTTCTGACAACAAATATTAAATTTGGGTCGGTCGTTCTTTGAGCCGACCGATTCTTCATTCCAAACTACGGCGTAACAAAACTCGCATTGTTCGTTTGGGCTGCCGAAACTCCAACCTTGTAAATACTTCCTTATCGAGGTAGCTATATTATTATACAAACTATGGAATATATTAGCTGATTACATTGAACCCTATAACAAATTTCATAGAATATATATGTTGTTAGCTGATGACGTCGCACCTTATACAAATTTCAATGAATATAGATACCCAGTTATGCACTAAACTAATAATCAAATAAATGTAGGGAATATTATATTGCACGGAGGAGGGAGGGGGTTATATTTATAGTAGGGTAGGAGTCGTTATTGTAGAAGTTCAATGCTTGAATAAAGTGTGAAGTGTAATGATAAACAAAGTAAGGCGTACTTGAAGATAGGTTGCTCGCTGTCTGGGTATTGTCCATACTTTCAGTTGTTAATAATGTGAGTAATTAAAACCAGTGATGTGTTTACAGTTCCTCAGTAAAGTACATTCTAGGAAAATATACCTCGTGTGGTGTTCTCGCATCTTAACACCGTTGGAGTTGGAGAGGTAACCTTGTTGTTTGAGTTTTAAGTATTTGTAGCCTTGTGTGGTCGGCCTCTTCGGCGATAACTCAGCTCCACGTCATCTCTGCCTATGTAATTTTTCCACCCAAAAAAATCCTTGTTAGGTGATATCAGCTAAGGAAGAAAAGTAAGTCAAGTGTTTGCCTAAAATTACTACTATGAAGGTGATAAAATAGGGATAACAAATAATAAAATATGGCGTACTTGAAGCCGGGTTCATGATCGGGCCAGCAGAAGATTGGTCATGCAAGCATTCAGAGGCGAACATTCGACCTGTTTTTTATGATTCAAACAATTATATGGTATTCGTTAGCTGATGACATTCTACACTCTACAAATTTTAATGAATATAGAAACCTAGTTAGACCTCACTACTATGAAGGTGATAAAATAGAGTAAGCAAATAATAAAGTATGGTGTACTTGAAGAAGGGTTCATGATCGGGGCAGCAGGAGATTGGTCATGCATGGACTCGGAGGTGTTTAGTGTACCTGTTTTTGTTGGACCATATAGATATATGTTAAGTTTTGATAATGACAAGTGTGTGCTTTATATTATATATACTCTTGCTCGTAATCGTTTGTTTAGTCTTTGTTAGATTGACTTAGGTTTACAAGTTTAGCAAGTAATGTTATAGCATCCTTGGCTATAACATTGAAGATTTGTGAAGCATCATTCAAGTAATGTTATAGCAGCTTGAGCTATAACATTGAAGATTCTTAAAGCGTCATAGTAACTGTAACAAGTTTCAAGGATGATGATCACTCAAGCAAAAGGCTCGATCAAGTCTTTAACAAGCTCAAGATGAAGAGCTTATGATCAAGATAAAGAGACGATTCTACTACTGAAGATCTCCAGGAAGATTAGCTAGTATAGGTCATCATTCGATAACGGTAATTTTAGAAGTAATCTTGACAAGTAATGTTATAGCTGTTTTAGTTATAACTTTACTAGTTGAACTCAAAGTTATAGGTGATTCTACTATAACTTTGAGCTGCAATATAAAGAACACGATTTTAATATTTTTAAAATATATTTTTCTAAGCTTAAATAATAAAATCTTTAAAGAAACGTATGTTTATAGTAGAGTGAGATTTGGGACATGATTAGATCAAATGAGTTTGAGATTATCCTATTGATTAATAAAACAACTTATGAGTTGTCATGCTTGTGGGAAATAATCTGTATACTTCCCTTAAACTAGAAGGATTATAACGAATTTTAACAATGATGATTAAAGGTCATAAACAAAATACATAAACAAAGTATAAGAATTTAGAATTAACCTTCGGTCCTAGCAAATATGGCCTAAGAACAATATCAAAATTGATATTCGCCTATTAGTTGCACCCAAGACGATATGAGATATGCCCTTTGATTATGCTAGAAATCAATCTAAAATTTTCTGTAAAATTTAGTTGTTTTTGTGTTAAGAGAGAGGAGGCAAGGTCAAGAAAAAGCATTAGGTCAGAAATAATTTTCTACCTTTCTTTTTATATAGACCGAAATCCGAAATCAATTAGGAAAGAAATAACCTCCTAATTTTCGGCCAAACAGACCGAAAATAGGGAGTGTATTTTCCTTATTTTGGTCTTTCCAAAAATATATAAAGTGTGTTAAATTGTCATCTAGTGAGGATCGAACCCATGACCTCTTGGCTTGTGTACCCTCACTATTACCACTATGACACATTCAACTTGTTGATATTAAATACAACTGATTATATTTAATTACGAATTAACAGATTAATTCGTCCAAACTAACCTTATATATATTTGATTAAATATAACTTATTATATTTAATTTACGAATTGATGATTAATTGTCTCAACTTAATATTATTTAATTTTCATTAAATAATTATCTCATCAACACATTGACTAACTTTTTAGTCATTTTGGGCATCAATGTAATTATATTTCTATAACCACATTTCTCAAATACGTCCTATAGGTGTGACCTTTAGGGACCAGTTGATCACCGCCATCTGTATGATAATAACGTCAAACTTTCTAGAAGCCAACCGTTATTAGGTAAACGTTAATCAACTGATTAAATATACGAAGTATACCCTTGTGAACCTGTAAGAGATTTACAAATGTTATCACACTAATTTGTGGAGGACACCGGCTCCAACAATGCTATCTAGGGTTTTCCTTTAATTCATATTTAAACCCTAATTATCTAACCTAATATCTTAGCTAGAGTTTCGGTTTGGGTGGCCGGCCTATGAGCCGTTTTTCCTCCTTATTCGAATACTCTTTGTGCAAGCTAGAGTTTGGAATAAATCTTAGTAATAATATTTGGTTAGGACATTTTATCTTCATATATTATTTGATTTATTCTTTTCCATTATATAAAGATATTATTAGGTTAAAATTAGTTCTCCTACTTACTATATACTTCACACGTGATCTATATAGTATTTAGGGTTTTATGGTAAAGATCTTAAATAAATATTTGTTAGAGATATTTTATCTCCTTATATTTATTTTGTATCTTTTATCTAAAATAGTGTTGGATTAAAATAGGAAAAAGATAGATCTTATTCCTTTCCTAATCTACACGAGATCTAGGGTTTAGGTAAAGATCTTAGATAAAATATTTGTTAAGTATATTTTATCTCCTTATATTTATTCCATATCTTTTGCTAAGATATTATTAGAATAAATAAATGGATTAAGATATTTTTCTTACTTGGATAAGAACTAAAGTAGATAAAAATAATATTTGTTAGAGATTTCTTATCTCCTTATATTATTTTTATTCCTTCTTACTTTCCAAGATTAAGGAAGATTTGACCTAATCTCCTTCTTACCTCTCACGACACACACGGCATCTAGGGTTTTCTTCCAAAACCTAGATCTGCTCTCTACTATAAATACAAGCACTTATTCATTCTTTCAAATTACTTTTCAACTTTGAGCTTTAAAATATCCTTGCAAACAAATTAAGTTTATCATTATTTTGCAATCGAAAATTGTTTTGAAAAGTCGTGTTGTTCTTTATTGCAATTACTTTTTAAGTTACGTTATTGGATAATAGTGCTTCATATTGTTTCTTACTCGTTCAATTGTGTGAACACCTAGAAGAACAATCAATTACTTTCTTAGTAACTTAAGATAGTCAAAACCGAATATCTAGTGATATTCAAATTGAGTTATAGCTAGAGTTAGCTATACGAGTTGGGTTGATAATTTTGTAATCCGGAGAAAGGTACTAAAATTATTAATCGAGAATAGTGGACGTAGGCTTCGACGTGTGAAGCTGAACCACTTCAAAACCATATGTTTTTGCATTTTCGTTTTTGTTCATTTCATTACGTTAATAATCATCTAGTTAATTAGTTAAAGTTTAATCAATAAACTTTAAGTAATTAATTACCTTGATATAAAATAAAAAGTGGGCATAAGTTTTTTAAATACTCAATTCACCCCCCCCCCCCCCTCTCGAGTATTTCGGGTGTGATAGACTCTTCAGTTTTTTATGAATCAAATAGTAGAATACCAAAGTTTGAATAACAGGCGGCATTGAAAAATTGCAATGGTTGAAAAATGTGTGAAATTTAATGATAACCAAAGTGAGTCGTAGTTGTATTGCCCATACTTTCAGTTGGTTTTTTTTAAAGTGCAAGTAATTAAAACCAATGTTGTGTTTTAAGTTGTTCAATGAAATTCATGCTCGCAAATTATACCTTCGGTGTTGTTTTCACAGCTTAACACGACACGGCTCGGAGCGGTAAGGTTGATGTTTGAGTTACCAGGAATTTTAGACTTGCGAGGTCGACCTCTTTGGCGATAGCTTGTCTCCACGTCACCAGCATCTGGGTAATTTTACAGGCAGAAATAATTCATTTCAGGTAAATTCAGGTAAACTACTGAAATTAGGCAAGTACGTGCCTAGATTCGTTACTAGAAATGAGATAAAATAGAGTTAACAATGCATTTCAGGTAAATTCAGGTAAATTTCTAAAATAAGGCTAGTATGTGCCTAGATTCGTTACTTTGAATGAGATAAAATATAGTTAACAACCAATAAAGATGTCGTACTTGAATTCGAGTTTGTCAGCGCCGTGGCAAGAGATTGGTCATGCATGGCTTCATAGATGTACCCTAAACCTATTTTTTTATTAAGGCAATAATGTTGTAACGTTTTTGTGTAACTCAGAAAGAGCAAAACATAAATAAAGTGGGATAAGTTTACCGCTTATACTGTTAGCGGATTGGAAAGCCACTTGTGGGACGCAAGCAGTTGAGACAGGGTTATCAGCACTTGTTGACCTGCGTGGACGTCCTCACCTACGGGGACTACAAGCCATGACACTGGTGCCTGAGTTTCTCTTACGGTAGTTGGTGTTAGGTTGAACCAAACTGTTTGGGGGATTGCCGGCTGCGGATTCCGTTGATGTTGAGAAGCTAGAGGTGCCCGCGGATTGGGCCGTTGTCGAAGAAATAGTTGGTTCAATGTCCATGCTATCAAATGAGGGAGCTGCGATACGGAATATGGTAAGTTGGAACAATGTATTTATAATTGCAATGTTGAGCAACATATAGAAAAAGGGGCAGAAGAGGAGCACTTGTGTTGTCTTCGCTCCGCAACACTGCCGACAGTGAGATGTTTGGGGTGACCGAATTTGAGTTGTTGGAGCTTGTCACCTTATGTGGACGGCTTCTTTTTCGACGGCCATACTCCATATCAAAGCTGTGAGTTATAATTTTGGGGTAAATGTAACACCCGCGAATTTCCCATTTTGACATTTAAAATTTATTAAACCGTTTGATTACTTTATTTTATATTTTTGAATTTTTGAATTTAATTAATTTTATTTCAAATACAATTTTTATTAAAGTAATATATAAAAGCTCATTTATATAAAAATACGTATTTTAGTCGGACAGTAATAATAGTGACAATAATAATAATAATTTTCGCCTTAATTTATTAGTTATATTTTCCGCTTTATCGCGGGGTGTCATAGTTGGTATCAGAGCCTATGTTGCTCCCGACGCACACACGTGTACCCCAAATTTAAATTTGAACTTGACCTTGAATAATGAACGAGAGATGGGTAGACTTAAGGACCTAAGGTGGTAGTTTGTAGTGTGCTTGCTCTTTGTTAAGTTCGAACATGTTTGTTGATTATCATTTAATAATTGTTGTGCCCGTGGATCAATAACCATAAACCTGCCAACGTGAAGATCAATATTTGGTACCTATTGCTGAGGATTGAAGATTTGTTCAAACTTTGAAGGATGCTTCTACTTCCTCGAAGATATTTCTCATTCTTTACGTACCTTGCCTTATTCTTTATCTCTTGGTGCTTATCCTTCTTCTAAGCTCTCTTCTGTTTTACTTTGAAAGCTACTCTTATACCCCTAATTTGTTCTTTGTTCCTTACTTATCTTCCCTTTTACGCCTTTTTATAGTACTCTTTCTTTTACGGGATGTTAATCTTGGTTGAATAATTTGGCTTTGTGGAGTTTGTATGTGGTTCATCCATAACCCTGGTTTTGAGAGGTTGTGATATTAGAAAGACTTAAGTGGTGTGATGGGACATACTTAGTGATTCTTATACATAGTTCCTTGATAAAGTGAGTATATTTGATTGGTGGATTCTGTGTGTTAAGTGTGAGTTGTAACACCCCCATACTCCAAGTGCCTTACCAGGACCACTCAGGTATGGAGACATCACCATCTCGGTTGCCCGAGGTATGATAATCAAATAGACAAAATAGAAACAACATTTATTATAAGTGCTTTAATGAAAAGTTACAATCCTCAAACCAACTGAAAGTACAATACATTATTCCAACTGACTGTTCTCAAATGAAATGTAAATAAAGACTAAACTACAGCGGAAGACTCTATCGTCATGTCGTGGCCATCCCTGACTATCCAAGTACCATCTCTATACCTGCTCAATATCTCGCTCACCATCCCCGAATGGATCACGCGCAGTTTTACAAAACAACACCGGGTCAGTACTAATCACACAATCAAAATAGATAACAACAATAAGGCAAACAGACAATTTGAAATCACACACACACAAACCAACTCCCATCATCCTCTCAACACCGACGTCCACCTTTGGACCCACTCGCCGATGGGGGACCGCAGCCGTTCCCACCTAAGCCCCGCTCATCGTACGAGCGATAACCCCGTATCATTAATGTGCACATCCCCTTTCGTGGCGGGTTCCACGAAGGGCGAAACTAGGGCGTGAGATCACTCCCGCAAGTGACCCCACTCAGCCGAGAACGCATCTCGAGAACCATCACAACCAATCACAATCACAATCACAATCACAATCACAATCAAACAGCTAACTACAGCACAACACCAATATCCCATTATGGGACTAATGCGAGTAGGAAATCCTACCCGGAAAGCAAACACGCAGACGATCTAAACAGCTGTCTCAAAACGGCTCCTCTACGAATTCTCCTCCTACCACACATAACACATAAAGGCTACCAATTACTTACTACTCATAAAACCCCCCCAAACCCTAAATTAGGGTTTGACCAAAACTAGCAAAACATTATAAAAATTATGCTAGAAGCTTACCCTCGACGCAAGGAATCCAACAACACGAAAAACAACGAGAATCGACCGTCGAACTCCGGAATCGTTAAGGATGCGATTAGGAAGAAGAAGCTGCCGCTTTCTCTCTTAAACAGGTTTTAGGTTTTGGTAAAAGTGTTTTAAAACAAAGACGAATTGGTTTAAATACCCTAATCGCATAATTAACAAAACCCGCGAAAATTCCCCGTCAAAAACCGGGCGCTCGATCGAGTACCCAAGGTACTCGATCGAGTACCCCCCTACTCGATCGAGTGCCCGAGCTACTCGATCGAGTGCCCAACAGGTCAGAAACTATTTTGCTGCGACACTTACCCTTACTCGACAGAGTAAGGGCTACTCTATAGAGTACCCCTAAGACTATAAATACGGAGTATTACAGTCTTCCCTCCTTAAAAGGAACTTCGTCCCCGAAGTTCAAACCACTACCAAACCAAAGGTACTCCCATAAGCCTCCCGACTCGAAGGTCAAACAAAACACAACGTAAAGCATGACACTAACCCAACTTATCCCGACAACATACCGACACAACATGAAAAAGAAGGGTGTAAAAGCTCTTAAAAACTCTCGCGATCCTCTCCTACCCCCCTAAAAGAAACAAGGTTACGTCCTCGTAACCATACATACCTGATCAAAGAGAAAAGGGTAACGCTCTTTCATGATATCTTCAGCCTCCCATGTAGCTTCCTCAGTCTCGTGGTTAGACCAAAGGATCTTAAGCAACACTGTCTCCCCACTCCTGGTCTTCCTAACCTTCCGGTCTAGGATCTTCTTAGGCACCTCAAGGTATGATAAGGACTCATCCAGCTCTAAGCTCTCTGCCTCTAACACATGTGACGGGTCGCTCACATACTTCCGCAGCTGCGATACATGGAACACATTGTGCACTCTCTCCAATGCAGCTGGTAACGCCAAACGATAAGCAACTTCCCCGACTCGCTCTAAGATCTCATAAGGCCCTATAAACTTCTGACTTAACTTGCCTTTCTTCCCAAATCTCATAACTCCACGCATCGGAGATACCTTCAGAAGAACCTTGTCCCCAACCTGAAACTCTATGTCCCGACGATGTAGATCTCGCATAACTCTTCGTCGATCCCGGGCTGCTCTCATCCGTTTCGATCATCTTAATCTGTTCCACCATCTCATGTACCATCTCTGGTCCTAAGACCCTTTGCCTCGCGCTATCGTCCCAACAGATTGGACTCCTACATCTCCTCCCATACAAAGCCTCAAACGGCGCCATACCAATGCTGGTGTGATAGCTGTTGTTGTAAGAAAACTCTATCAAATCCAACCTCTGCTCCCAGCTACCACCAAAATCCATCACACAGGCCCGCAACATATCCTCAAGGGTCTTGATTGTTCTCTCTGTCTGCCCATCTGTCGCGGGATGAAATTTGTACTCATCTTCAAAGTCGTTCCCAACGATTCCTGCAACTCTTTCCAAAACTTCGATATAAACCTCGCATCTCTGTCAGACACTATGTCCTTAGGGACTCCATGTAACTTAAGCACGTTCTTTCGATAGGCCATAGCCAATTGTGCCTTAGTCCATGTATCTTTCATTGGAACAAAGTGAGCTGACTTGGTCAAACGATCCACTATCACCCAAATCATATTGTTACCTT
Source organism: Silene latifolia (assembly GCF_048544455.1). Lineage (NCBI taxonomy): Eukaryota > Viridiplantae > Streptophyta > Magnoliopsida > Caryophyllales > Caryophyllaceae > Silene > Silene latifolia. The sequence continues at coordinate 315,902,975 of NC_133537.1, forward strand.
GTTGACTCCTCGGCAAACCCACAATGAAATCCATGGAAATAGATTCCCACTTCCACTCAGGCACCTCCAAAGACTGAATCTTACCTTGTGGTCTTCTCTGTTCCCCTTTAACTCTCTGGCATGTCAAACAACGGGACACAAACTCAGCTGTCTCTTTCTTCATCCCAGGCCACCAAAACGTGTTCTTCAAGTCCTTATATAGCTTGTCTCCACCTGGATGAACTGAATATGGTGTGCAATGAGCCTCTGTCATGATTGTCTTTTTCAACTCCTCATCATTAGGCACACACCACCTACCATCAAACCTCAAACTACCATCTGTATGAATGGAAAACCGGGACACTGTCCCTTTCTCTACTCCAGCTCTCCACTCAACTATCTTAGGATCCGAAGCCTGCTTATCCCGAATTTCATCATAAAACTCTATATGTACCGTCATATCACCCATGGCATCTCCTTTCTGCATCATATGAATTCCAAAACTCGCTACCTCCTCCCTCAGCTCATCAAAGATAGAGCCTGTACATAAGGAATGCACACTCTTTCTACTCAAAGCATCAGCAACAACATTGGCCTTCCCTTCATGGTAGATGATTTCCATGTCATAATCTCCAATCAACTCCATCCACCTCCTCTGTCTCATGTTCAACTCCTTCTGCGTGAAGATGTACTTGAGACTCTTGTGATCCGAAAATACCTTAAAGATTGCTCCATAAAGGTAATGCCTCCAAATCTTGAGAGCAAACACCACAAAGACCCAACCAGGTCATGAGTAGGGTAGTTCTCCTCATAAGGCTTCAATCGCCTAGAAGCATAGGCAATTACTTTACCATTCTCGCATCAACACACATCCTAGCCCATTCTTGAAGCGTCGTATAAACCTCGAAATTCTCGCTCCCTTCGGGTAATGCTAGGACGGGAGAGCGTGGTCAAACGCTCCTTTAAGGTTTGGAACGCCTTTTCACAACTCTCATCCCAACGAAACCTGTTCTCTTTCCTCATCAACGCCGTCATCGGTCTAGCTATCTTGGAGAAGTCTTTCACGAACCGTACGTAATATCCAGCTAAACCCAAGAAACTCCTCACCTCGGCCGACATTCTTCGGTGCTTCCCACTTTGTCACTGACTTCAATCTTTTTAGGATCCTGACTACTCCATCTTTAGAGATTACATGCCCCAGAAAAGCAACTTCCTCTAACCAGAACTCGCACTTGGACAGCTTAGCATACAACTCATGATCTCTCAAGGTCTGCAACACGATCCTCAGATGCTCCTCATGCTCTTCCTTAGTCTTAGAATAGACTAAGATATCATCGATAAACACCACTACGAATCTGGTCCAAGAGCGTCGAAGATTCGGTTCATCAAATCCATAAATACTGCCGGTGCATTAGATAACCCAAACGGCATCACCACATACTCATAGTGGCCATACCTCGACGTGAAAGCCGTCTTCGGTATATCCACATCTCTAATCTTCACCTGATGGTACCCCGACCTCAAATCAATCTTAGAAAAGATGTTGCACCACTCAAGGCGATCAAACAGGTCATCTATTCTTGGCAAAGGATACTTGTTCTTTATCGTCACACGGTTCAGCTCCCTGTAATCTATGCACAGCCTCAAGCTCCCATCTTTCTTCTTCACGAACAGAACTGGTGCTCCCCAAGGCGATACACTTGGTCTAATGTATCCCTTCTCTATCAAATCATCCAACTGCTTCCTAAGTTCCTCCATCTCCTTAGGACCCATACGGTACGGTGCCTTAGAGATTGGCCCCGTCCCTGGCTTCAACTCAACGGTGAAATCTATCTCCCTCTTCGGTGGCAAACCGGAATCTCCTCCAGGAAAAACATCCGCAAACTCTCCCACCACGGGTATCTCATCAAGCGCTTTGGACTCACTATCCGATCATCTCTCACATGGCACAGGATCAAAGGACATCCCTTCCTCAGATAAGACTTCAAGGTAACAGCTGCAATCAACTTAACCTTGGGTTTGACTAAAAACCCACGGTAAGACACACTAACACCCTTAGGACCTCTTAGGGACACTTTCTTTTGATGACAGTCTATCTTAGCCTTATACTTTCCTAACCAATCCATCCCAACTATCATTTCAAAGCCATTAAAAGGAAACTCTAACAAGTCTACAGGGAAATCGACTTGCCCAACTATCAAAGACACATCTCTAAATAACTTCCCACATGGTACAGACTCACCCGAAGGTATGAAAACTCGCTCACTAACAGACTCATATACTCTCAAACCCAACTGTTTTACATGACTCAAGACACAAACGACCGAGAAGCCCCGAATCAAATAAAACAAACGTAGGAATACCATTAACAAGGAATGTACCGGTGATAACATGCGCATCCTCCTCATTGCCGTCTTGTCCATCATGAACAACTTGCCATCGGTCTTCTCGCCCACCTCCCGGACAAGTATTAGCGATGCGGTCGGCTTTAGCACCGACCCTTGATTGTTGTTGTTGTTCGTCGGTGTCTTCTGATAAGAATTACCGCCGTTGCGGTTGCCTCCACACGGTAGCTCGGCCTCCTCGGTTTGGCCATGATCCAGCCGGCCCGTTGCTCGCGAAGCTCGTGCGGGTCTCGAAAGATCGGGTGCACTCGTGCACTCATGCCTCTTGTGGCCTACGCCACCACATCCAAAGCAGGTCACTCCCCAACTATTACTCACACTCCCTCGGCCACGCCCAAAGGAAGTTCCAAAGACTAAATCCGGATCTGAAGAAAATCCCTTAGATTGATTATGGTTGCCTTTCTTGAAATTAGATTGGCCACCACCCTCACTCTCAGACTTCCTCTTCTCTCCTCCCGACCTCTCCGAGCCATCTCCACTAGCCTCTCGGCTCTCCCGGCCCCTCTCATATGCTTCCTTTACGTCGGTAAGGACTCCCACGGGTAACTTATCCATAATTTTCGCGAGTTAGCCCTCGCTCAAACCTCAAAGCCGATTCTCTTCACTCAAACCCATATCCTCAAAGCATATCTAGATTTCTCATTGAACCGCTGTAGTACTCGGCCACAGACATCTCGGTGACATCTTAAACTTATCAAACTCTTCCCTCAACTTACTCCTCACATGCTCCGACACGAACTCCTTCCTCACGGCTCTACGAAACTCTCCCCAAGGTATTGCGGGTAAGCCTTGGTTGATGTATATATCCTTAGCGCTCACCTTCTTGAATCCCACCACTTGCCTGCTGCCTCTCTCGGATAAAATGCAGCCTGCTCCACTCTCATCTCATCGGGACAACGCACCAAATCCAAAGTATGTTCTCCATCTCCCTCAACCAACTATCAAGAAAGTTAGGTTCCTCAATCCCCTTGTATTCTTTCGGGTTAAACCTCGCAATGTAGAGCGATCTTAGAAGGATCAACCTCCCTCTCCTTACTCTTATCTTTTTCCTCATTCACTCTCTTCAAGGTCTCGGTAAGAGCATCCTGGTGCTCTAGCATCTTAACGATATCATCTGGGGTCATAACCTCAGCTCGTGCATACAAGGCATTTCTCTTGGGCGGCATCTTGAAACTATACATATATAAGAAAGGGTAGATATGAACATACGTACTAAACTTCAAAACACGAAAACACGATGCCCAGAACCCACTCGATCGAGTACCCAAACCCACTCGATCGAGTGACGGGCTACTCGATCGAGTGCCCCTATGTACTCGATCGAGTACCCAAACTCCAGAACCAAACGGACCTTTCGATCTCTAACCCACTCGATCGAGTATCTTGGCTACTCGATCGAGTGGCTATACTCGATCGAGTACCCCGGTTACTCGATCGAGTGCCCCAAAACTCGATTCGGCCTCGAAATTGCCAAAAACCTACCCGATCGAGTCGTCACCTCACTCGATCAAGTATCACTAATACGTAAAAGCTACCCGCATATTACGTCATATACTAACATGATAACTTTATAAAATCACATTACATCATAACATTCATGCTATTAATTGCCACGTTATAAAACATTCCATCATGCTATCAACAATGTTTATATATATATCATCACCTTCCTTTCATCTCATCAACTTTCAATTTAAACATCCATCCATCATCACATTCCATCACATTGTTACACAAGTTACTAAGCACACACATGACTCAACACATATTTACCCCACGTGACCGGTTCAAAGCTGTAGGGCGACCCCTCGCGACTTTAGGACGTCTCCCAAGCCTTTGCACTAGCTCCTACAACTTTTACCCCGGGTTCATTTTAATTGACTCCCTATATTCATTAAGTTCATTGGTTACAGGTTTCAGGATCGTCGCTCTGATACCATTGGTAACACCCCCATACTCCAAGTGCCTTACCAGGACCACTCAGGTATGGAGACATCACCATCTCGGTTGCCCGAGGTATGATAATCAAATAGACAAAATAGAAACAACATTTATTATAAGTGCTTTAATGAAAAGTTACAATCCTCAAACCAACTGAAAGTACAATACATTATTCCAACTGACTGTTCTCAAATGAAATGTAAATAAAGACTAAACTACAGCGGAAGACTCTATCGTCATGTCGTGGCCATCCCCAGCTATCCAGTACCATCTCTATACCTGCTCAATATCTGCTCACCATCCCCGAATGGATCACCGCAGGTTTTACAAAACAACACCGGGGTCAGTACTAATCACACAATCAAAACAGATAATAACAATAAGGCAAACAGACAGCTGAACTGTCACACACACACAAACCAACTCCCATCATCCTCTCAACACTGACTGTCCACTGGACCAGCCCTGCCAGTGGGGGACCGCAGCCGTTCCCACCTAAGCCCCGCTCATCGTACGAGCGATAACCCTGTATCATTAATGTGCACATCCCCTTTCGTGGCGGGTTCCACGAAGGGCGAAACTAGGGCGTGAGATCACTCCCGCAAGTGACCCCACTCAGCCGAGAACGCATCTCGAGAACCATCACAACCAATCACAATCACAATCACAATCACAATCACAATCAAACAGCTAACTACAAAGCACAACACCAATATCCCATTATGGGACTAATGCTGAGTAGGAAATCCTACCTGGAAAGCAAACACGCAGACGATCTAAACAGCTGTCTCAAAACGGCTCCTCTACGAATTCTCCTCCTACCACACATAACACATAAAGGCTACCAATTACTTACTACTCATAAAACCCCCCAAACCCTAAATTAGGGTTTGACCAAAACTAGCAAAACATTATAAAAATTATGCTAGAAGCTTACCCTCGACGCAAGGAATCCAACAACACGAAAAACAACGAGAATCGACCGTCTGAACTCCGGGAATCGTTAAGGATGCGATTAGGAAGAAGAACTGCTGCTTTCTCTCTTAAACAGGTTTTAGGTTTTGGTAAAAGTGTTTTAAAACAAAGACGAATTGGTTTAAATACCCTAATCGCATAATTAACAAAACCCGCGAAAATTCCCCCGTAAAACCGGGCGCTCGATAGAGTACCCAAGGTACTCGATCGAGTACCTTCTACTCGATCGAGTGCCCGAGCTACTCGATCGAGTGCCCAACAGGTCAGAAACTATTTTGCTGCGACACTTACCCTTACTCGACAGAGTAAGGGCTACTCTATAGAGTACCCCTAAGACTATAAATACGGAGTATTACATGAGTTGCCTATGATACTAAGGTTATGGAACTTGGCCTTGTTGTTTATACTTGGAAGTTTGAGTTGAGCTCGAGGTTAGCATAGTCGGTATATTTTCGTGAGTGTTGTGATGGTTACATAGGAACCATGTTAGGTGAGGGCTGTTGCTAGTTTTGGAATCTCTTTTGGGTATCCACTTTGCGGTAAAGAGGATTAGTAGCCAGAGTTCTTGAGATGTGATTATATGTTGGGATCGATAGATGTTGAGCTGAGATGAGTTAGATGTTTTGGGTGGATATCTCGTGATTTGGAGAATGTCACCATCTATGCTTTAGATTTCGAGAGTATAACAAGATCTCTTTGGGATGATAGAATATGCAAAAGGACTTTTGAATTTGGATTTTGATTGAGGGTTGTACCATTTTGAGAAACCCATGGTTGACACTAGTTGGATATGAGTATAACTTTGTTGGAAACCTTGACCTTGATCTTGTGGAAGTTGTTTGTGGAAGTTTGAGGATTTAGAGTGATGAGATCACACTTATAGTGGAGTACCTTATTTCAAGGAATAACTTAGGATGAAATAACGTAAGTGTTTTAAGGATCCTTGGGAGTGTTGTGGTTATGAGTTTTGTTGTTAGGAAGTTTTCGGAACCGTTTTGGATGATGTTGTTGTTTGAGATATGAGTACCTGGCGTTTCCTTCTTGTCTATTTCCCTTTTTCCTTGATCATAAGCGTTACCGTTCATACCTCTTTTCCTCGTTTCATCTTGCTCATCCTTTAAGTTTGACACTTGTAACCTGTGACTCTATCTTTGACCTACTTGCCGACCTTACTTCGAACCTTACCCCTAGGAAGTTCATCATAGCTCTTGTTAGTTGAGTTTGAACTCTCTTAACGTACTTTGTTTTTTATGCTATCTAAGTTACCTTCCTTTTCGTACAATTTCTAAACATTTCAAGCTAGCAGTTTTGATTCGGTGTTAAAAGTTTATGTTACTTTTGCAAACCTTACCTATTTTAAAGATTTGGAAATGAAAATTTGATTTAGTTTCCTATTTGTTCTTTGGAGTATAAACTTACTTATCGTGATTTTGATTGCTAAACTCGAGATTTATTTAAATTTTACCCAATTTCTGTTAACTTTGATCTATTTATGATTTCTTTGTCAAGGTTTAATATTACATTTTCAGGAATTTGAATCCCATTTGAGTTTATAAGTGAAACCTTCATTTCTGTTTTGGCTTTTGCAAAGAGTGAATTACCTTTTTCTTCTGATTTTAACGTTGATCAGATGTTAGAACTCGTTATTAGAGACGTTTAATAACTTGTTCTACGCTTGTCGGCGAATTGATTTTATTTTGAATCTGTCTTTGACTTGGAAAGTTAGCGTTCTTGTGTGCACGACAAGAGCAATTTCGTTCCATGAATGAGACTTATACTTTTGAAAACTCTTCATTAATGTTTTTGAAAGTATTTTGATTTTCGATTTATACAAATGATTTTCTTTTGACCTTATCTTTGATTTGGAATGTGATGTTCTTGAATACGTAACAAGAACACTTCCATTCCTTTAATGAGAATTTGGTTCTGTCGGAAAATTTATTTGAAACTTTTGAAAGAGTTTTAATTCTTACGATAAGTAACCTTTTAAATGTTTTGGTTACTGACTCCAAAATTCCAGTTTTATTTTCTATAACCTTTCATTTCTACTTTCAAGTTTCGAGGACGAAACTTTTTAAAAGATGGGGTGACTGTAACACCCGCGAATTTCCCATTTTGACATTTAAAATTTATTAAACCGTTTGATTACTTTATTTTATATTTTTGAATTATTCAATTTAATTAATTTTATTTCAAATACGATTTTTATTAAAGTAATATATAAAACCTCATTTATATAAAAATACGTATTTTAGTCGGACAGTAATAATAGTGACAATAATAATAATAATTTCCGTCTTAACTTCCGTCTAGCTATAGATCATCACATTTCCACGTGTGAGACTAATCTTTTCTCAACCTATCCTATAACGACAATACACTCACCCACCTCTTACACTTTACTTTAAAATATTTTACATATTATTATTATATATTATTATCTTTATTATTATATATTATTACTATGTACTATTATTATTATTGTTGTTGATTGATCAACCCGTCCCCACCCCCTCACTCTTTCCTTCCTCTTCCCGCGGACAACAAACAAAAACAACAGCAGCAAACACAACAACCTTCCAACTCCATTTTTACACGACATTCAACCCGAGATCCCGCCCTCATTTCTCGACCAAATTCGATGATTTTTGCACCATTAGCTTCCTCTTTCCTTCCTCATTCTTTTAAGGTAAGAAAGTTTATGTTTTGACTTAATTTTTGAATGTGTCGTCTTATGACAACTCGGCTCCTTGACTCATACAACTCACTTTTCCTCTTTTTAGTCGAAGACCCGAGAGCAGCTCGTACTTATGGACGTTTTTGCTCTGAAATTCGTGACGTTATGAGGTAACGGTGATAGGTTACTCGACAAAATGTCGAAATTTCGTCTTATATGTTGTTTTTCCTGTTCTTATGTGTTAAAGATTGATTCTTTATGCTTTCCTCACTTGAATGCTTGAATTTATCGTGTCAAATCCCGCCTTAAACCGTGTCCTCACTAGTGTCGACATATAGTTTAACGGACTGTATAAAACGCGAATACATGGGCCTGATGCGAGACGTTTTATGCTCGTTTTTGGTCTATGGTTGGTTGGTGTTTCGAGCCAACTCTCTTACTTCCGTCTCAAGTGTATATCCAAATATGATACGGGCCCTTTTTATGGTTAATTTTCGCCTCGTAACATGCTTAAAAACTTGTCTTAAGACGGTCACAAATAAGCTTAAAACCGTGATAATGGATTTTGTTGAGCAGTTTTCGCGGGCTAATTTGGCGGGTTTCTTGTGCTAAATTGAACCAACTTTCTTGCTATTGTCTCAAGTACATGTACATGTTTGGATTGGGTCTTTTAATGGGCGAAATTCGTCTTGGTTTGGCCTAGGAAACCGTCCTAAGACGGTTGGACAAGAGATAAATGTTGCGTTCTGTTTTTGTGCCCTATTCTGTGCTTTGTCGAGCTGTTGGCTGGGTATTTTGGGTGCCGTGTGGCCTGAACAATGGCGTGCCTGGCCTACCAGGTCACGGGCTGTGGCCTTGGTCACGGCGGGTAGTCGAGGTCGGGTATGGGGGCTGTCCAAATGGCTCCTTTGAGTCGTGGGTTGAGGCTGTTTTTGGCGCAAACGAGATTCCTTTGAAATATTTGAATTTCCGTCTCGTGTTTTATAAAACGCAATTCGTTAAATATCGTTCATTTATATATTTTCCTCTCATGATTTATAATTGTGGGATTCTGTTATTTAATTATATTTCTGTCTTAACTTTGGTCCCAAAATGGGTGCTTTTCGCGCCAAGTTTGGTTTATTCGAATTGTTTAATTTCCGTCTCGTATTTTATATAACGTAATTCGTTAATATCGTTCTTTTACATATTTATTCAATTGGGCTCATTTGGCTTTAAGTATTGGGCTCATTAGGTTTTGTTAGTTGGGCTCACTATAAGTTAAATGTTGGGCTCACTATAAATTAAATGTTGGGCTCACTACCCTTTAGTTTTTGGGTTCACTATGTTGCACTAGATGGATTCATTATACTTTAATTGTGGGCTAAAAACATTACATGTGTTGGACTTGTTGTGTTGAATTTGTTGGATTTTCTATGTCTCTTTTGTTGGACTTGTTACATGATTAAATTATTGGGCCAAATAACCTATGCTATGTAGTGGGACCATAAATGAGTCACTTGTGCGTGTTTTCTTTTCGTTCCGTAAATCTCACATAGCGTAAATTATTCACTATCGCTTGTCATATTTTATTTAACCGGCATGTTAAATTATGAAGTGGAATATTTATTAATATAATACATGTATGAAATATTTATTATAAGTAGTTACTTGTAGTGAGTCGTACTCTAGATAACATCTAGTATTGTTCGGTTGTGAGAGTCTTGGTTCTGCCAGATACTAGGGGTGAGCCATAGGCCCTCTAGTTGCGGTATGATCGTCGGGAGTGATGTTCCCATCCGTATTTATGGTGATGCAGGCCATAAGTATGAATGTGACATTAATCATCCCGTCCCTGAGTCTTGGTCCTATCGAATACTAGGGGTGAGCCATAGGCCCTCTAGTTGCGATAAGATCGTCGGGATTGATGTTCCCATCCGTACTTATGGTGAGATGCAAGCCATAAGTATGAATGTGACATTAATAATCCCGTCCTATGTGCTTGTTTGTTGTATTTGGCCATGTTTTAAAGGTAACCGCTGAGCCAGATACTTGTTTGTTGTGCCTCGGACATGTTTTAAAGGTAACCTCTGAGTCGGGCACTTATTTGTTGTATTTGGCCTTGTTTTAAAGGTAACCGCTGAGCCAGATACTTGTTTGTTGTACCTCGGACATGTTTTAAAGGTAACCTCTGAGTCGGATACTTGTTTGTTGTACTTGGCCATGTTTTAAAGGTAACCGCTGAGCCAGATACTTGTTTGTTGTACCTCGGACATATTTTAAAGGTAACCTCTGAGTCGGGTACTTGTTTGTTGTATTTGGCCATGTTTTAAAGTAACCGCTGAGCCAGATACTTGTTTGTTGTGTCTCGGACATGTTTTAAAGGTAACCTCTGAGTCGGACACTTGTTTGTAGTATTTGGACATGTTTTAAAGGTAACCGCTGAGCCAGATACTTTATGTGTTGTGCCTCGGACATGTTTTAAAGGTAACCTCTGAGTCGGGCACTTGTTTGTAGTATTTGGACATGTTTTAAAGGTAACCGCTGAGCCAGATACTTTAGAGGTCGTGCCTTGGACATGTTTTAAAGGTAACCGCTGAGTCAAGGTTCTTAAGGACTTGTGTCTCGGACATGCTTTAAAGATAGCCTCTGAGCCGGATGCTTTGCTTATTATGTGATGTTAGAAGTCCCATTTCATGTATTGTATGTTGTTTGGTTTTCAAAGTTGGATATATCATATGCCTTATCTATGATTGACTACACATGTTTTAAATGTTAGTCTCATTTTTGAGTGCTTGCATCAAATACTTATATTCATGATGTTCTAATATGTTCTTGTTTATCTGTGTTTCGACATTTTGTGGCTGGGAGAACCTTGAGTTACTCCCCACTGACAGTGGCGTTCATGTTTACATGAATGACAGGTGGTGCAGATGCTTACGTGGGGAAGACATGTGGGCTAGTGAGAACTAAACCCTTGGACCTTAGTTTGCTAGTTTAAAAACCCTTTATTTGTTTATTCGTGGGATATCTTTTCCCTGCTTTCTAGACTTGGGTTGTAATAACCTAAGTTTGTCTATTGTAGTATTTGTTTTATTTCTTTTTGGCACCCGCGTGTTAATCTTTAACTAGTAATTTAAAAAGTTTTTAAAATCTCTTAAATTTCCGCCTTAATTTATTAGTTATATTTTCCGCTTTATCGCGGTGTCACAGTAAGAGATCAGTATGTATGTTCAATTAAATTGGCCAGAATTAAACAAATTATGGCAAATCTGTTTAAAATAAAAACGTTGAAGGACCAAACTTCTAATAAAACCAACAGAAATGAAACAAACACATTACAATGAAAAGATTACATTACGAATAACAGATTACACTGTCAGTTGAAGGTGAAGCAAAATGAATGTGGCACAATTAACTCCAATATGTAGACAAAATGACATCTTAATACGACAAATATAACCTCAGGCCATCGGCTAATTATAAACACAATGAAGACAACCTGCAGCAATAAAGCTAATAAACACACTTATTGACCAAGCGCTTGTGAGAAGAGTAAGGGGCAAGTGTTTATACTGATGCAAAAATAGCACAACACACTTAATTACTATTTCTAGCTGATGTTCATTTAATTTTGCCCCCATTTTAAACAAACAATTCCGTTGCTTTCCGACTACCTCTTTGGGTTCAGTCGCTATGTAGAGTACCATACAATAATAAACCTCACGGAAAACATTTGTAGAATACCAAACTTCTAATTAAACCAACATAAATGAAACTAACAAATTACAGTGAATAGATTACATTGCGACTAACAGATTGCACCGTCAGTTGAAGGTGAAGCACAATCCCAGTTTTCGTAAACACGGACAGAACGAATGACGCACAATTAACTAAAATATGTAAGACAAAATGACATCTTAATATGTCAAATATAACCTCAAGCCATCGACTCGTTATAAACAAATTGAAGACAACCTGCAGCAATTAAGCTCAAAGACAATTTTGTAGAATACCAAAAATCAAATAAAACCAAGAGAAGTCAAACTAACAAATTACAATGAATAGGTTAAAATATGAATATCAGATTACACCATGAGTTTAAGGTGAAGCACATTCCCAGAATTGGCAAACACGGACAGCACTAATGACGCACAATTAACTAAAATATGTAAACTAAATTACATCTAAATAGAAGAAATATCAGTTCAGGCCATCAAACTAAGTACTGACACAATCAAAACTACCTGCTTGTCTAATATTCCTCTAATTAGCTGAGGTTGTAAGTTAGTTTTTTGTAATGTCTACAAAGAGGAATGCTATAGGACCCAATTTTAATCAAATCATGTGTAGAAATCAGTTTGGGTAGGCAGAGGGACGATAATTAAGTGGCATCAATATATGAGTTGTAACCGTGAAAAAGGGGATGTTGAAAAGGCGCAATAAATTTTAGACGAGAAGACTGAAAAGGCGCAATAGATTGAAGGCGGTAACAAACCTTCGATTATCGGGGGGCCGCCACCAGGCCCGCACCGGAGTAGCAGCTGCCAGCCAAACCGACCGATCATGGGGTGAATATAATCCAAAACAAAGGTCATTGAGCGGGCTCTCCGAATTGATCATCTACGACAACCGCGTGAAGTCCAAATTTGGGAGGTTGGGTGTGTGAAGTTGTTGACATGGGGTTGTCGTAAAGCAAGAGGGAATAAGGATAAGGAAGCTTAGAAGGGGAGTTTAGTTGATATCGGGCAGAGATGGTGTAATTCGGTTGTCGGTACCAGATAATGAGCTCAAGTTTGTGACGTGGTATTTTTGTGAGCCAACGTGGCATTTAATGATTACATATGGCATTTAGCCATGTCTAGTTGGCATTTAATTGGGAGTTTAGTTTACCCTTTTAATAATATTTATAGAATTAGATATATCCAAACAAGTGAAGTAAGACCATGTTTATCAGCTGTTCTTGCAACCCTATCAAAACCTAGTTCTAGCATTAAAATATTAATATATATTACTTAACCTACTTACAAGACCTAGTTCTTGATTTTGCTATTGTATCAAGCCCTCCCTTAACCTACTTAACATCACATATATTTTATAAAAAAAACCTTACATCATAAATTTATTTTGATAATAGTGATAAAAAATATTTACGATTAGTATGAATTAAGTTTTCTAGAGAAAAAAAATACGAAAAATAAACACGGTTTTATTAAATAAGATAGGTTACAACATGGATTACAATAACTTTAAAAAAACAATTAACTTGAAAAAAAGTACAACATGACACTACAATAACTTAAAAAAGTAATATAATAAACAACATTAAAACGTAATAAAATAATACATCTAATTGAATTTTTTGCCAAATATGCTCAATAAGATCATTTTTAAGTTGAACATGAGTTTCTCTATTACGGAGTCATGTCCGATTCTGCAATTCGAAAATTTCAGTCTACCATTTCAATTCCGCCTCGTGTCTATCGAGTCAAAGCAAACGTACTTATGGGTCTTTACTTATGAGTCGTCTCACCACGAGACCCGTCCAACGGCGTCACGCCGTCATGTTGGACTCGTGTCAAAAGTTCGGTCAAACACCGTCACGTCATAAATCGAGTCAACACCGAGGGACCACACACGGTCACCCCGTCTTGTTGAGTCTAATATTTGTCCCGTCCTTTGCGTTGCCTGCGTTCAGTCTTGGAACCGTGTCGGATTGAGTTGTAATGTGAGCCGTTTTTCTGCCTCAGAGCCATGGCCCCGTCTTCAGCTTCGTCCAACAACAATGATAACAACAGAGATGTCACAACTGATCAGCTAGCCAGCCTGCTTACCGCTCTTAAGGTCACCCTGAATCGCGTCGAGACTCGTATCGACGCCCTGGAGAACAAGGAAACTGGGGAACATAATACCCCACCTCTGACTAAAACTGAGAAGAGACTGAAACTCCTGGAAGAACAGCTCCTAGCACGGGGTAACAATATCCATCTTGAGAACAACCGAAGGTTCGAGCCTGTTGGGGACCAGTTACCTGACAACTTCACCCTGACCGATGTTCCTAAGTTCAAGGGAGTGGAGGACCCACTCAACCATATCCGTGCTTTCAAGGACTACATGGCCATTAAGGGGGTCAAACAGGAACTTTTTACCCGGATATTCCCATCCTCTTTGGAGTCGATTCCTCGCCAATGGTACTACTCCCTTGATCCGAAAAACCTTACTACTTGGGATGAGATCGCAGTTGAGTTTGCCAAACATTATGCCGACAATGTCGAGATCCAGGCCAACACCCATACTCTCAAAGTGCTAACCCAAAACGACAAAGAAGGGTTCACTGAGTTCCTAACCCGTTGGAGGAGGGTGAGTACTCAATTGGTCAGTAAGCCAAGTGAATAAACTCTGGTGGAAAAGTTTGTCAACAATCTCCGCCCAGTTTATGCCAACCTACTGAGGTATCAGAATATCAAAACTTTTCAAGATCTGCAGATTCTGGGGACGCGTATTGAGGACGACCTCCGAAAGGGTGTCTTAGCCAAGACTACTGGCCAAGGTTACCAGGGATCCACCTCAACCGGATCTCGCCCTTACGGTCAGACGAACAAGATTGATGAGGTCAACCTCGTCGAACCATCTGCTAAGAAAAGCGAGCGCCCAGAGAGTGTTCACCAACATAGGGTCGACTTATGCAAGTGCCATGAAAAGGCTCATGGACCAGGGGAAGTTACAACCGATCGGACCCACCCGGGATCCGACCGATGCCAAGAAGTCCGGTTACGGGAACCCCAGTGCCTCACAAGTATCATCGATGGAAAGGGCATGATACCGAAAATTGCTTCAAGCTCAAGCACCTTATTCAAGACATGATTGAGAAGGGAGATTTGCCTTTACTCCCACCAACTAAGCCGAATAACAAGACGAATCCTCTGGGAATTCACGCCATCTCTGACGATGAGCCGACCCTAGACTGCTCTCACCTCATCCTGCCAGTTGACGACGAGGTGAATGCTTTAGAAAAGGATCCTTCAGACGGAGTGTTTGTGTTTAGTGCTGCCACTATGCTCACTATGTTTCAACAAGTTGAGGAGGCCATAGCCAGCCTCTCTGAGAGAATCACCCGACTCGACAACGCCTACCGTCGACTCATCTTCAATCCCCCAACACCGCGCCCAAGGGAGAATTCCCCAAGCCTTCAAAACTACCCACCCCAGGATGGATTGCTCCCGCGACCATTCTGGCATAGACCTCACGAAAATCACCCTCAAAATAACTACCCTCAAAATAATTACCCTCAAAATAACTACCCTCAAAATAACTACCCCCATAAAAATCGCCCCCACAAGAATATTCCCCACAAGAACTACCCACCGAGGAATACCCCTCCAAGGTATCCTCGAGACTCCGAAATTAACGGCATATGGAGAGATGATGTCGAGGATGTCTATGTCATCCCAGGGAAGGAGAAACGGGAGAAACAAATCGGACATCTCACCCGGTCCGGACGTCCCTATCAGAATCCGAACAATCCAACGGCGTTCCAACAACGAATGACCAAATCGTC
The DNA here is from genome assembly GCF_048544455.1 of Silene latifolia. Lineage (NCBI taxonomy): Eukaryota > Viridiplantae > Streptophyta > Magnoliopsida > Caryophyllales > Caryophyllaceae > Silene > Silene latifolia. The sequence goes on from NC_133537.1 coordinate 315,918,489, forward strand.
CCAGAGGTGGACACTCAGCCAAAGGCCCCCGAGAACTCAATCCTGAAACAGCTCCAGAAAGCAAAAGCCGAAATCTCAATTTGGCAAGCGATCGCAACGTCTTTTGAGCATCGACAGGCCTTGCTGCAGGCCTTGGGGAAATTAACCGTGCCCTCCACCTCCTCCCCAGAAGAAATAGTGGCGCACATGACGAGGGACGCCCCTGATCTGAATAACCCGGTCGTCTTCTCCGACGAGGACATCCCTCCGTTCGGAGCCAATCATAACCTGGCCCTGTATATCACCGTACAATGCCTCCAGAAAAATATACCCATGGTCCTCGTGGATGACGGTTCCACCGTGAATGTCATTCCTCTCAAGACTGCCCATAGGCTGGGTATCAAGGAATCTGATTTGATGCCAACGAATCAAGGAGTACGCGCCTACGACGACACTCGTCACAAGGTCGCGGGGCATGTCACTTTGACCGTCGCAACCGGGCCGCTAGAAAGACAAACCAGTTTTCAAGTGGTCGACATCGACGCGTCCTTCAACATGCTCCTGGGACGTCCCTAGATTCACGCCGTCAAGGCGGTCACCTCAACTCTCCACCAGAAGATCAGGGTCCCCTTCAACGGGAAAACGATCACGATTCCCGCTTCCCCAATCAAAGCAGTTATGAGAAAGGGGATGGCCTCCCAAGCCATTGAGGAGGACGACAACGAAATGTGGGGTTTCCAAGCCGTGAACGCCATAACTGATGAATCGGCGCCCTCTGATTGCGACCCGTTCACCAACCTCACGGTCAACCGTATTATGATGCGTCAGGGTTATTTCCCGGGTTTGCCGCTCAATCCACTAAAGGACCCGTTGCCTCCCTTGAAATAGGCTAAGGTCCCCAACATTCCCCTTGGGCTGGGATACGAACCCACCGACGAAGATATCCGGGAGATGAACCTTCTAATCCGAAAACGCAAGAAGCACGGAGTTATCCTCCATCCCTACCATCTGACTCTCAACGGATACTTTATCCCCGAGGGAGAGTCCGAGCTCTACCATGGCTTTCCGGAGCCAATCTATGACTCTGTGGTGAAGGCTAGGTACCCGGGAGTGGAAGTCTTCTAGGACGGCTACTTTATCCCCGACAACATCGAAGCTGCATCAACTGAGTCCAAGCCGTCACCATGCCTTGACGAACAAGCTGTCACACTCCTCTTTGGAGAAGATAACTTCAAACACCTAGACTATGAGGACATCATCAACATCGCCCTGAAAGACAATCAATTTGATCCAACCGCCTTGATCTCTGATACTGACCCGGAGAAAGCTACCCAAGGCTGGAGGAAGACTGTCAAGTGGACCGATCGCCAAGGCCGCATTCTCAAGATAACAACTAGAGAAGGCCCTATGTTCAAGGAGGGAAGTGAAGAAGGATCTGAGTCTGAGTCTGAGTCGGAGTCAGAGTCTGTCGTAGCTCCTAACGCTCCTGATGTCCTAGTCAAGGTCCCCTTCCCACTGTTTTATCACAAAGTCGTGGCTGATTCAGAGGCTGAGTCTACTAGGGTCACCCCCATTCCCATGAATGGTGACAACCCGGAGCCTGTTCCAGGGGCCACTTCCTCTTTTGTGTCGCCTCTAACTAACCACGAGATGTCTGTCCTATCCGAGCTTTTCACTCGTGTCAACTTAATGAACGCTAAGTTTGCTTATGACTCGCCTCATTTTAACTGCAATACAATTCTGAATGACTATGAGGAATTTGACTTGAGTGACTACCCACCTCACCTAGCCAAAGAACTTGACAAACGGGAAACCAGAACCCCCATCATTGAGGGAACCGAACCTATTAACGTAGGAACCGACAATACACCTCAAGAACTTAGGATAGGGACAACCCTGGACCCCTCGGAAAGACATTCGTTCATTAACCTCCTCCACGAATACAAGGACGTGTTCGCCTGGTCTTACGGAGATATGCCTGGGATTGACAGAGAAATTGCAGAGCATCGGATACCCATTAAACCCGGGGCTAAACCTGTGAAACAGAAGCTACGCCGGATGCGGCCTGAAATGGGCCCTAAAAATCAAAGAAGAAGTAGATAAACAGTTCAAGGCTGGGTTCATCAAAGTGTCTGAATACTCTGACTGGGTGGCCAACATTGTGCTGGTACTAAAGAAAGACGGAAGAATTCGGGTTTGCGTCGACTTCAGGGATCTGAATAAGGTGAGTCCAAAAGACGACTTCCCTTTGCCACATGTTGACATTCTGGTGGACAATACTGCCGAACATGTTCTCCTATCATTCATGGACGGGTATGCTGGGTACATCCAGATTAAAATGGCTGAGGAAGACATGCACAAGACTGCGTTCACTACACAGTGGGGTACATATTGCTACACGGTTATGCCTTTCGGCCTCATCAACGCCGGGGCAACCTATCAAAGAACCGCTACTACTCTCCTACATGACATGATGCACAAGGAGGTAGAGGTATATGTCGATGACATGATTGTCAAATCAAAAGAATGGGACGGCCACATCAATGCCCTCCGGAAATTCTTCGCTCGTCTGCGGAAATACAACATGAGACTAAATCCTCAGAAGTGTGCATTTGGGGTCACCTCCGGAAAACTCTTGGGACATGTCGTCAGCAAAAGAGGCATTGAGATTGATCCAACCAAAATCAAAGCCCTTCAACAAATGCCTCGGCGTAGGAACGAGAAGGAGATTCGGGGATTTCTCGGTCAGGTCCAATACATCAGCCGGTTCATTGCCAAGCTCACTATGATTTGTGAACCAATATTCAAAAATCTTCGTGCCTCCGATCACACCGATTGGGACGATGACTGTCAGAAGGCCTTCGACAGGATAAAGGAAATCCTATCCAAACCTCATGTCCTCATGCCACCTCAACCAGGGATTCCTCTATCCCTATACCTGACTGTTACCAACACAGCCATGGGAGCAATGCTAGCACAAACAGTTTGCAACGAAGAGCGAGCCATCTACTACATCAGCAAAAAGTTCATTGAGTACGAGACGAGGTATACCCAACTGGAAAAGACATGCCTTGCCCTAGTATGGTCAACAAAGAAGCTGCGGCATTACATGCTCAGCTATACGCAGCGGCGGATTGGGGGGGGGGAGTGAGGGCACGTGACGGGAAAAAAAAAAGAGAAAAAAAACTGAAAATCTATGTTTACATATTTAGAGCGCCTATTTTTAGCATGATGATCCTCTTGGTCTGGTGGTAAGAGGCTTATAAACTTCCCTGATGGTCTCGTGTTCGAATCTCACTATGGTTAGGTTTGGCTTATTTTTTTTGTATGTTCAAAGTTAGATTTAATTAATTGAATTTCAAAATGATGCTACAAGGGTTCGAACCTGGGACGTTAGGCTAGTATATTCAATGATTGTCCAACACACCAATTGCATACTAATATTGTTTGTTAAGCATATATATTTTTATATCTATAGAATTATACACTTTTAGAAGTAGTTCCATGTAAAATTTCCCACTGTCTTATAAATAAAGATTATGGTACTCTTTGGTTAATTTTTTTTACTATTTTCATGACGATAATATATGAAATTGAAGGGGTCTCTTGAATTTTTTTTACACAGGACCCCCAATTCTACCGCCGAAAATGGATATTCCCTCTAAAATAATGCACTTGGGCTTGTTGGTATTTGGTTTAGCCGTTTAGGGTTTGTTGATATATTTTTTCTTTACGATTATATTATTATGTATTGACGATGAAAAAATTTTAATGTATAAAAGTTGTCCGCAATTTTTTTTTTGGGTGTGGCCCCCCTTTAGTCAAATCCTGCATCCGCCACTGGCTATATGATCCACATCTACTCCAAGATGGACCCGGTTAAATACATCTTCGAAAAACCCGTACTAAACGGAAGGCTGTCTAGATGGACACTCATGCTATCCGAGTTTGATCTCAAGTTTGTACCCCTCAAGGTTATCAAGGGAAGAGCAGTCGCCGATTTCCTAGCAGAAAATCCCGTCAACGAGGATCCTATGACCGACACATGGTCACTTCCTGACGAAGACATCCTTTGTGCCGACTCCGACGCATGGGACCTATACTTTGATGGTGCGTCTAATCTGTGAGGCTTCGGGGTAGGAATCCTTCTAATTTCACCAGAGGGAGAACATGTTCCAATCTCGGTCAAGCTAGACTTCGCCATCACCAACAATGCCGCTGAATATGAAGCATGCCTCATCGGCCTACAAGCAGCCATCACACTTGGCATCAAGAGACTGAGGGTCCACGGCGATTCCTCACTCATCATCAATCAGGTATCCGGATCATGAAAAATCCGATCTGACAGTTTAGCTCCCTACCGAGCAAAGATCAATCAAGAGGCCGAGTTCTTCGACCAAGTCGACTACTTCCACTTGCCACGAGAGGAAAATCAATTCGCTGATGCCCTGGCAAAACTCGCCGTGCTCGTCAACATACCTGACGACATGACATCAATGCCCCTATGTGTCGAGAGAAGGAGCGAGCCAGCCCACATTTGTGCCATCATCGACGACGAGGAAAGCCATGATGAACCTTGGTACCAAGCCATCCTCAATTACAAAACCAAAAACGAATTCCCTCCCAACTCTGATCAAAGAGGACAAAGAGCCATCCGTTTACTTGCATCACAATTCATGATAAACCAAAACCAACTATACAAAAGAACACCCCAAGGAATTCTCCTCCTTTGCATTGACCATCACAAAGCCAAAAAAGTCATGGGAGAGGTTCACGACGGAGAATGTGGCCCTCACATGAGTGCAATGATGCTTACACGGAAAATCACGCGGCTAGATTACTACTGGACCACCATGGAAGCCGATTGCTGTAACTACGTCAAACATTGCCACAATTGCCAAATCTTCGCCAACATACAACACATACCACTATCCCTTTTATACACCATGACATCACCCTGGCCATTCTCAACCTGGGCATCGACATCATCGGGAAAGTCAACCCGATAGGCACCAAGGGGCATTGCTTCGTCCTCGTCGCCATCGACTACTTTACCAAATGGGTAGAAGCACAGTCATATGCAGTCTTGACCGCCAAACAAGTGGCCAAGTTCATCCAAAACAACATCATCTGCCGATATGGGGTACCCCATGAAATCATCAGCGATCAAGGCTCTCATTTCCGGGCGGAAACTCAAGCTTTGCTGGACAAATACAAGATCAAGCGACATCGATCGTCCCCAAACCAACGGAGCGGTGGAGGCAGCGAACAAAACTCTTGTCACCATTATCAAGAAAATGCAAGACAACTACCGTGATTGGCCGAGCAAACTCTCATTCGCACTCTGGGGATATCGAAACTTCATTCGAACACCGACAGGCGCCACACCCTTCTACCTAGTATACGGTATAGAAGCGGTTCAACCGGTAGAGTTAGAGGTCCCCTCTCGATGCATCCTACTGGAGAGTCAAGTCCCTGAGGCGGAATGGACCCGTCGAAGGTACGAACAACTCACTCTTCTAGATGAACGGCGACTCAACGCCTTGCACAACGTCCAGCTATACCAACGACGTATACAACGGGCATTCAATAAAAAGGTTAAACCCAGAAACATCCAGGAGGGCGACTTGGTCCTCAAATCAATTCGAGCACCATTACCCGTCGATCCGAGGGGAAAATTCAAACCCAACTGGGCCGGGCCATACCTGGTCAAGAAAATACTTTCGGGGGGCGCAGTGAGACTGGGTGACCTAGATGGGGAAGACTTTACAAACCCAACCAACCTAGACCAACTCAAGAAATACTACCCTTGAACCATAACAACCAATGACCTAGCCTAGTTTTACAACTAGCAAGGACCTCAACCCTTTTCAAGTCAAGTTCCTCAACGCGTTCTTATTTGAAATTGCATGTTTTATCGAGTCTAAGCTACGACACCTTGCCCGTTTCAAATGTCCTTTGATCCGTCAAAGGCAACATCCATTTGCACTAAAACAAAACAACCCCTGAACTACGAGCATGGTTTGATTTCACCTCTTTAGGTGGATACGTAGGCAGTCCCTCTTATGCATGAGGGATACAACCACAAAACCCAATTCAAATTCACAAAACATTTCGAACTACGATCATGGTTTGATTTCACCTCTCCAGGTGGATACGTAGGCAGTCCTTTCTTACACAAGAAGGATACAACTGATACGTGTATTTTATATAGTCTTTTTAGGCCTTTTTATGCACGTATTTCTATGCTATTATCGTAGTTTATGCTACGAAATGCCCCGAATATGCTACTTTGGTTTGTTTTGTCTTATTTACAGGAATGAACCAGAAAGTAGTGAAATCGAGCCTTTTACCGTCCGTTTAGCAAGCATTTGGAGGAAGAGTGAATTTGGAGCGGGAATGTAGCTATTTTGAGATGCGCAAAGAAGAAAGATAGCTAGGCGAGCAAAAGAAGAACTTCAAATTACTAGTGCCTACTTTAAAGAGCTATATCTCGGGTTCTACAATAGATATTCAGGTGATTCCAATTGGGGATGCAATCTTGTCCTCTTAGCTTTCCAACGCCACTGAAATCGCCCTGTTTTCCCAAGTAACGAAGAAATGACAGCCGTTTGAAGTTCAGTGCGCGAAGCAGGAACTGTGTGTTGGAAAGTACTCGATCGAGTAGATTTATGTTCGATCAAGTCCTTTTTCTACTCTGTCGAGTAGACTCAATTTAAGGTTTACTCGATCGAGTAGATTTTCTACTCGATGGAGTGGTTTAAGCTTAATTTTACTCGATCGAGTGATTTAAAGTTACTCGATCGAGTGGTTTTGATGTTACGCAGGATTAATTAACCCGTGTTGGGCTTAATTTCGGGATAGACTTTTGTTTTCCTATTTAAAGCTTTCATAATTAGGTTAAGGGAGAGATCATATCATACATCTCTTAGTTTACATCTCAACACTTTGCTACGATTATTGGGGATTCGGATTTGGCTTGCTACGATTTCTGATCTACAACTTTGTAACCGTAATCTTTCCCTTTTAATTCATTCTTGTTTCTTTATTGCTTTTATTATTCCTCTATTTAGTTTTCATGTCTTATGTTATTATATTAGCAATTTCTAGTGTAGTATCCCGAGCCATGCATAGCTAATTCCTTTAATATGTTAGGACTAGGGAAACCGTGGTAGCAATATGTTATGATCGACATGATTAGATTAGTTTTGCGACAAGAATTGTATTAAGCAATATAATTGTGATTAGGTTGAATGAATGCATGCAGGAGACCGATTAATTAGTTACCCCCGACCTAGATCGAAAGATTGGAAGGGAAGGCTTGCTTAATTACAATAGGTGATACCTAACTAAGGCGAAAGCTAAATTAGGGAGACCCTAGGGCGATTAGAGACCGAAAGGGTATAATCGTAGGTTTAAGGACCGAAAGGTGACGACCTCGCCCTTCTTATCAATAATTTAATCGACTCAGTTGACCCGATAGTGTAGTTGCCACGGTAGACCGATTCCTAGCATATTTTCTCTCTTATTACTCTGCTCTTATTTTCTCGTACTCTTTCTCTCTTTCCTCTAGATTAGTTTTAGATTAATTACAATCAATCAACCCCCGTTACCCATAGACTAAAATTAGACAGATAAATCTCATTTTGCCTCCCTGTGGAGATCGACCCTACTTACCGCTAGCTTCCGTTAGTTGTACTTAGGTTTATTTTTGATACTACGACGACCGATATCAAATTTTGGCGCCGTTGCCGGGAGGCAGCGTAGTTTTATTTAGTTTATTTCTTGTCTCAAGGAGCTTCGGTTCCTTGAGACCGTTATTATGTCTTTCGTTCTTCTCTTTCCGCAGGAAGAGAACGAAATTTTTGGTACTTATTTAGCCAGGTTTTTGGAGTGGCTCGAGCCCAGACGAGATGCATTTTCTGAACTCCAATTGTGCTGGACTATCTTCCGGGGTATGAATGACCCTACGCGAGCATACCTAGAATCTATTGGTAAGTGGGATTTCGAAGGAATCTCCGTAAATGAGGTATTAGAATTCTTTGATTGGTTTGCTGCTGAATCTCTTAAATCCAACTTTTCTCTTCATGTTGACTCAAATAAGGGGGTGGGTGAGACCTTAGAAACCAATCTAGGAAGTGTTGACGGAGACGTAGAGGAGACCACTAGCGTGGTTGACAATCCTTTTTATGAGGATAGTTTAGAACCCCTTTATGATTCTTGCACTGATAGTGAGGGTGATTTTAAGGCTCTCTTTGAGAATCTCCATCTTGACAAGTCTAGCGATAAGGAGAGTGAGGAGGTAGATTTAGACAGTCTTGAGGTCAAATGGGATACTTATGATGATATAGATGATGAGCCTATTATAGAGGACCCGATTGACCCAATTGACTTTACAACCCCTTGCATCTGGGATGATTATCCACCTTCACCTTTAGCTGACCAGACTCCTTCACCTCACAGTTCTTACCCGTCTCAGCATTTAAATTCTACTCGCGTTATTTTTAAGTTGAATGCTATTGAGCTCCTTCATTTACCACCTGCGGTTAATTTGAGCTTTTATATTACGCCCTTAGCTGGAAGGCAGAATTATTTTGTGAATGATTTTAGGAGCTGTCATAGGAAATTTGTTAGGCTTAAATGTTATTATATTTCAAATTCCTATGTTATTACTATATTATGGTGCTACTTACAGTTTTGTGTAGCACATGCGCGTAAGTTTGTGAGTTCTTTGCGAGCTTTGAGCTGCTTTGATTGGGTTCAATTAGAGTAGTTGGCTGAAAAAGAGGTCGAGCTGGGACCTGTCTGAAACTAGCGCTACCCAGGAGGCAACCCGGAGATTTATTTTTAGTTGTTTTTCAAACATTGAATTTTATTTCAGTTGTGTGTAATAATTGGTCTTCGTACCATAGACTATATCAGTATGCTTGCTTTGTTAGTTTTGCGGGCTGTTTTTATTGCGTCTTTTGCAGGAATATACTAAGGATCACTCGATCGAGTACTTTTTGTACTCGATCGAGAGCTTTTGCTGCTGAAATCACTCGATCGAGTACCTGCAAAAAAAAAAAAAAAAAAAAAAAAAAAAATTACTCGATCGACCACTATTCCTCTCGATCGAGCTGTTTTGGACGCCCATTGCTTGGATTAGCTTCTTGTGACGATGTTTCGGAGCTATTAGTGACCTCCCACGTTGCTGGCTGGTTTGGGGACGTCCCTTATTCGCGCAATCTTGTGAGCTTTCCGTATTTACTCTCTTTCTCTTTTAGTTTGCATTTCCTTTCCATGTTTTGGTACAATGAGGGCATTGTACGGTTTGGTTTGAGGAGGTTATGCATCCATATCTGTGTCTGCATCTTGTTTTTATTGCATTTCTGTTATCACGTTTAATTTCAGTATGCATTGTTGTTTATTTTCATAAAAATCAAAAATCTCATAAAAATTGAAAAATTTCAAAAATTCAAAAAATATTCACGTTTATTTTTGCATATAGGTTGAGTCGGAACGGTAGATTTCCGTGATGAAATTGCACTTTAACTTGTCTTTTTACTTGAGCCTTGCACTTTATTGACAGTTATTAGCTGAGTCTTGCGCATATCTACGAGTTTTTGTTCAAATATAGCTGGCCGTGTAGACTTGACCTGATAAATTGGCAACCTACTCTACAATTTCTGAGTTTTAGAGCCTTATAACTGGTGACATTCATGACCGGTTCATGTAGGAATTGAGAGTAGTACTCCTTGCATAGCATGTTCATTATTTTTGCACTTTTATGACATTCGATTTCTTGTCAAATGCGCACATTCGGGTTTGTGGTTGGTGTCACATGAATGGAGGTGCTTGCAAATTTCCTTTTTCTTATATTCTTCACCCATTTAGCTCCACTTAAGCCAAAACTTGCCTTTTTGACCCACTAGCTACATCCCAAACTAAGCCTGCCTAGTCAAGCTAGTTTAGCATGTCTTTTGTGGTATATTTTTCCGTCTGCAGTTTGGCCCGTCTGTATATGATTGGAGTTGGTGGAAATTGAAGAAAGGAAGAAAAAAAAGAAATTGAAAAAGAAAAAAAATATGAGAAAAACGTGAATGAAAAAAAAAAAGAGAGAAAAAAAATTGAAAAAAGTTGAAGTTCACGTGAAACAGAAAGAAGAAAAGAAAGAAAAAAGAAAATAATTGAATTGAGTTGTATGAATAAAAGAGACCGACTGTGTTTATCTCTATCTTGTGACGGTCTTACTCCTCTGTTTTATCTACATCATTTTGAGGAGATTGTGTATTGGGTAGTGAGTTTTGTGCCAAAGAAGGGCACTTGTGTTTATTTCTTAGTCAGTTGAGATTCGGACGGTCTTATATGGTCCTGTTTAGGAACTAGCTTGACGCTTTTACCTCCACATTTCCATAACTTGTTTTGCCTTTTCTCACCTGAACCTCACTTTCCCATATCATTTGTAAGCCCTCAGCTGTGACGGACATTGTTGGTTGGAATATTTGTGTAGTACTTGAATCGTCTATCATCTTTGTTGCATGCATGTTATGTAGGTCGCAGTCTAGGTGAGTGACTGTTTTCTATTTCTCTCTTATACATATACTTTCACCCTTTGCTTCATGAGAGAAGAGTGACCACGTGAGAATCCGATTTTGTTGGTCTTGCATGGTCGATAGGTCAGCTTTATTTATGGACATCTTATAATTTGTTTGCGTATTGACCATTGTAGCTGTAACTGTTGATTTTAGTTTGCATTAAACTGGTTTAAGTAGACAAGTAATAGCTAGCTCTGAGTTATCTTTTCCGTTCCATTACTTTGCACTTAGTTTACTCGAGGACGAGTAAAGGTTTGGTTTGGGGAGATTTGATACGTGCATTTTATATAGTCTTTTTAGGCCTTTTTATGCACGTATTTCTATGCTATTATCGTAGTTTATGCTACGAAATGCCCCGAATATGCTACTTTGGTTTGTTTTGTCTTATTTGCAGGAATGAACCAGAAAGTAGTGAAATCGAGCCTTTTACCGTCCGTTTAGCATGCATTTGGAGGAAGAGTGAATTTGGAGCGGGAATGTAGCTATTTTGAGATGCGCAAAGAAGAAAGATAGCTAGGCGAGCAAAAGAAGAACTTCAAATTACTAGTGCCTACTTTGAAGAGCTATATCTCGGGTTCTACAATAGATATTCAGGTGATTCCAATTGGAAATGAAATCTTGTTCTCTTAGCTTTCCAACGCCACTGGAATCGCCCTGTTTGCCCAAGTAACGAAGAAATGGCAGTCGTTTGAAGTTCAGTGCACGAAGCAGGAATTGTGTGTTAGAAAGTACGCGATCGAGTAGATTTATGTTCGATCGAGTCCTTTTTCTACTCGATCGAGTAGATTCAATTTAAGGTTTACTCGATCGAGTGATTTAAAGTTACTCGATCGAGTGGTTTTGATGTTACGCAGGATTAATTAACCCGTGTTGGGCTTAATTTCGGGATAGACTTTTGTTTTCCTATTTAAAGCTTTCATAATTAGGTTAAGGGAGAGATCATATCATACATCTCTTAGTTTACATCTCAACACTTTGCTACGATTATTGGGGATTCGGATTTGGCTTGCTACGATTTCCGATCTACAACTTTGTAACCGTAATCTTTCCCTTTTAATTCATTCTTGTTTCTTTATTGCTTTTATTATTCCTCTATTTAGTTTTCATGTCTTATGTTATTAGATTAGCAATTGCTAGTGTAGTATCCCGAGCCATGCGTAGCTAATTCCTTTAATATGTTAGGACTAGGGAAACCGTGGTAGCAATATGTTAGGATCGACATGATTAAATTAGTTTTGCGACAAGAATTGTATTAAGCAATATAATTGTGATTAGGTTGAATGAATGCATGCAGGAGACCGATTAATTAGTTACCCCCGACCTAGATCGAAAGATTGGAAGGGAAGGCTTGCTTAATTACAATAGGTGATACCTAACTATGGCGAAAGCTAAATTAGGGAGACCCTAGGGCGATTAGAGACCTAAAGGGTATAATCGTAGGTTTAAGGACCGAAAGGTGACGACCTCGCCCTTCTTATCAATAATTTAATCGACTCAGTTGACCCGATAGTGTAGTTGCCACGGTAGACCGATTCCTAGCATATTTTCTCTCTTATTACTCTGCTCTTATTTTCTCGTACTCTTTCTCTCTTTCCTCTAGATTAGTTTTAGATTAATTACAATCAATCAACCCCCGTTACCCATAGACTAAAATTAGACAGATAAATCTCATTTTGCCTCCCTGTGGAGATCGACCCTACTTACCGCTAGCTTCCGTTAGTTGTACTTAGGTTTATTTTTGATACTGCGACGACCGGTATCAACAACCATTCCCACAATCAAAAAACAACCATCTCCATCAAAAAGAGAAAAGGGAAAACCATTCCCTTTCCCACAAAAATACAAAAATGAGCCTTTCTCCCTTTCCACAAAATACCACTTTCCCAAGTGCAAATGTTTGAGACGATTCAAATTGAATTGCCTTTACCAAACGGATGGAAGAAACAAGCGTTCACAATTTTCGACACGAGCAATCCTCTTATTTAATTAATAATGGGAGGGATTACAGTTTCAACAATAAATAAAGCTCGACGAGTCTACAACTTGTCAAAGCTAAGGTGTCAACTAACATACCTCACATGATAAAACTAGCACAAAACACACAATAACTAGCTAGTACAACATAATAAAAACTCACAACAATAATACAACATAATAATAAAGTGGGTAATGGAGGTCTTCACTCTTCCATTCTACCCTTGCCTTTTCCCTCGGGATACATCTTCCCCTTGTTCTTCTTGTTGGCCCGCCTAGCATGGATTTCCTCCTCAGAACGGATCCTCAACGGATCTAAGACGGCGACGGCCTCCGGTCTAGCACAAGACCCCATATTCGACCCAAGACGAGCCAAGACACGGCCCACCATATTCTTGGGGCCGGAACTCCTCCTCTTCGGTAGTCTCATCACATCGGGAGTAGCTCCATTAGCATATTCCTCAAAGAAGGCACGATTGGCCTTGCCAACCTCTCGGTACTTCAAGTCGACAACCTCGTCCTTACGGAATTTGGATCTCTCTTCCAAGGACGGAGCACGTGACCACTTGACGTAAGCGGGAGTCACCCATGTCGTGGCAGCGGGGTTTGGCACCTCCCAAAGCGGCCGAGTGGCCCACCATCTTTCGAAGAACTCCACAAGCTCGGAGTTCCGGAAAACATTCTCTTGGACAAGAGTATCTTGAGCGGGCACCTTTTGTTGACGCCCCATTTGCCTCATGAGCCTTTCGGGATAAATGAAGGAAACAACCTTCAAACCCACCACCATCAAAGAACGAGGACTAGCACCCGAAGCGGGCAATCCCCTGAAGGACCTCAAGTGCCACCACGGCACCACCCAACGGATATGAGGACCACCCTCCTCCGCCAATCTTGCGGCCCAATAGGCCTCGGTAGAAGCAAAACTATCCGGGTACAATTTCTTCCTCATGGTAAGGTGACGGAAGGAGTAAGAAGAAGGATTAACCGGAGGCTCTACATACCTTAGCCTCTCCAATAGCCACACTTGAAGGATCCTTGGGGATCCGAAAGAGGGAGCTTCTCCACAAGAGCCTTCCTTGTCCAAGGCTTGGATAATCTCTCCAAGCACCAACCATGATGGATCTCTACCATGCTCCATTTGCTCAATCACATGGATAAGGGTCATGCTACCATGGCATCTTGGCCCCTCCTTCTTCAAGACATCAACAAAGAGGTACACATGGACGAGGCAAAATGCAAGAGCCCTTCTCCTAACCACCTCCGAGACATTAACATCTGATCGGTTTGAAAAGATGTTGATAAGAGCCAACATATCCACACCATGTGGAGCAAGAAGAAAGTTGAGTTGTCTTGTCGACAAGCCCAACATGGAACGAAATTTCTCCTTGTAGCACAACCGAGTCGGAGGAAGCACCGGAACACAACCCGGCCACCCACCAATGGCTCCAACTTCGCACCGGAACACAACCCGGCCACCCACCAATGGCTCCAACTTCTTCGGCAAGAGGACAAATTTCGCCTTTCGGGAACACGAAAACATGATGTTTCGAATCCCAAAACCGAGAACATGCTTCGAGAAATGAAGGTTGCACCTTGACTTGACGAAGCACCAACAATTGACCAACTCCCATGCAAGCGAGTAGATACTTTTTGGGAGGCGACAAATCCCGGCACCATTGTCGCAATGCATTCTCAAAAGCATCCATGAAATATTTTGTGGAAGAAGAAGAGGTTTTGTAGATATGTTTTTGTGTTTCGGATGATGAAACAATGAAGCGCAAACGTCCCTATTTATACAAAAATTATCAGCGCATTTTTCAGAAAAAGGAGAGAGCTGACTTCCATCGCCAGGTTGCTCGCGCCTCTTTAGGCCTTCCCCAGGATTCCCGCTGTTGACTTGTCTCTTTCAACTTGTGCTTTCTCCAGACACCTCAAACCTCCCGCCAGGAAGCTCGCGCCTCTTCGGGATGATTCAGGACATTTTTGTGTTTTCTCACACTCACATTTCCTTGTTTTCGCGTTTTACGAAATCCGACACGGTTTCCATGACGCAGCTTTAAACATACGGATTTTTTTCTTTCTTTTTTTAAGGGGGGAAGGGCTAGTCGCCCCGATCCGCGATGGATCGTTTCCATGTCAGTCGAAATTCCGAATTTTTTTCGTTTTTTCGCAATTTGCCAGCAAAAATCAAAATCGAAAATTGGTAACACGACATCAATTTTCCTCAAAAATTCATGCACTCACAAATTCGAGTCTTAACCTCAAAAAATCAAAAATAAACTATACTCGCAAAAATCCTTTTCTAAAAATTCTTTCCTGACGGTTTGAGTTTGAATTTTTCGAGTCAATTTCAATAATTTCGATGCAATTTAATTCACAACACGAGTTAATTGCTCAAATTTTCAAATCAATTTCTTTTGAATTCCGAACGTGACGGTTTGTCACGGAATTTTCAAAATTCATTTCAAAATTTCAATTTTAACTTCAAGACATCTTGGTTAATTTTGGTTTTCAATCAAATGCTTCTACGTGTTTACGTTTATGCGTATGTGCTATCTGTTGCTTGTTTTCTACACTAACGATGCAGGAACTGGTGCAAACATCAAAAGGAGAATCGATAGCCGACAACGCTCCTCCGAAACACAACACAAAAGCCAAAAATCACAAAATGAACCACAATCCAAAAATACATATATACAAACCGCCTCACGCAAAATGTAAATATGTACAGACAAGAGTCCAAGACACGGACAAACTACAACAACTACTCGACGTCTCCCGTCGGACCAGTCCTGGTCTCACTAGGAGTCGCCGCCAACGCAGACACGACCACCTGCTCAGACTCCCTCTCCGGAGAACTCTCCAGCGTCTCCTGCTCCATCACGACGCGAAGCTCCTCCGCCGCAGCCAACTGGGCCCTGAGAGAAGCAATCTCCGCGTCTCGGCTCCGCAGCTCGTCATCACGACGCCTCAACTCCTGGTCCCGACAAGTGATCCCCAACCCCTGGTCCTCGATCATCGACCTAGCTGCCTCCAACTCAGCACGGACCCGATCAAGCTCCGCCGGATCCGCAGCGCCCTACAAAACACAATAACAGATCCTCAAGATCTAAAAACGTGAAATACAACACCAAATACACAAAAACAGCACACAAAACGTACCTGAGAAAGCCGAGCCTCCCTCGTAGCCAGGTCACCAGCAAGCGCCCTCCAGCGGTTAGCCATCCGCCACAAGTCCTGGTGACTAACAGTCGTCACCTGCAAAACAAAAATGTCCTTCAATAGAATGTAAGGCAAAGTATAATTGGAGAAAGTGTTCAAGTCAGGAACTCACCCTCAGAACTATCAACCTCCACTCCATGCCAGCATCGGTCACCTCGGCCGTCGCGGGCTCCGGTAAGCGCAACTGTAACTCCTCGCCACCCGGCCCCTGAAAAGTGGTCTCCGTCGGGAAAGCTGGGGGCTGAGTCCTCATCAGCGGGTCGACTCCCTACCATTTGGATCCACATCAAAGATTACAAACCCTCCTATCAAGAGAGGCAATGAAAACAAAAGAAAAGAAGAAAACATACCTCGATCGGGTACCAAGCAAGCCTCGACAACCGGAAGGTGTCGTAGTCGACGTCCCGCAGCAACAGCTCCTCACCTCCCTGACCGTGAAGGTGCTCCTCAACCTCATCAGGGGTCGACTCCTGGAACAAAACCCTAGGCGGGTAAACCGGCACGACGAAAGTCTCGGTGAAGCACTGGCGAACTAAACGCTCGCCCAGGTACCAAACCGGCTCAATCGCCGTCTCTAAGTACAGGCGCAGGGAGCTGCGAGGCCGCAAATGCTCCCTGATGGCAGCCGGTACACCCGTGTAGTGCTCCCAAGGCCGCCCAACAAACTGCATTCAAAACAAAGCTATTCAGCTAACTGGGGGCTTCATAAGCTACCTAGTCACCCTATCTCTATCTATATCTATAAAGGAGAAAGGGGAAGAGAACAAGAACTTACATCAGCAACCCGAAGCTTGTTCACGCGACGCCTGCAGTCCTCGTAAGTCGACTTAATCGACTTCTTCCGAGCCACCGTCCAACCCCTCATAGCAGGGTAAGCCGAGGGAACGCCGTCTGTAGTCCCCGGACGCAGAGAGGTAAAGTAAGCATACAACCAAGCCTGTAATCAAACACAGCAAACACAAATTAGCCAATTTCCCAAAAATTGCCAAAATCAAAATCAAAATCAAAAGACGCGTACCTCAAAGATGACGCCGGGACCAACCAAAGCAGGAGCACTACCCGCTCCCACTCTCTCCGGACGCACCGCCGCGTGTAAGTACCGGGTGAAACACACCAAAACCGGCGTAACCCAGTCGAACCGACCCAAAGTGTCAAGTTCGGTGAGGAGAGGAAGCACCTTGGTCGACAAGCGCTCATCCTTGTCGCCAAAGTACGTGGAACCCAAGAAGTACCACAACCACCGCCGCGCCTCCTTCGTGTCGGCCTCAACCTCCGCCTCCGGGCTCGCTAACGGCGCCAGAGCAACATCTGCCACCCTCCCAGTGAAGTGGTCCTTCACGTACAAGCTCGCGATCAAGTACGGAGTGACGTCGGAAGGCTCCGGCAAAGCAGTACCGATCAAAGTAGTGACCGCAGGAGAGGACACTCTCTCCGGCGTCTCGGTAAACTCAATGGGCAACTCGCCACATGGAAGGCCGGATACCATGGCAAAGTCCTCTAAGGTCACGCCAACTTCCCCAAACTCCATGTGGAACAACGACGTCGTATACCAGTACCGATCCAACATAGCGGGAATCAAACACAGTTTCGCCCTGATCGAAGACCTGTGAATGTCCCGCCAAGCGGCCCAAAAGCCGACCTCTCTATCAACGCCCTCGTCCCGGCTCGGAGAACGTCGTAGAAACCCAAGCAGGTGGAAAAGCCCGAGAAAGTCCTCATGGTGCCAATCTCCTGAAATCAAAAACAGACAACGTCAGAATGCCTATTTAGGCCCGACATTTCAAAAGTCACAAAATTCAATCGGGGAACACGACTCACCAAGCCCTCGTGAGCACGGAAGGAAAGGTGTCGGTCCAGTCGAAGCAACAACTGGCTGCCGTCAAAACCCTCGGCCCAGTCAGGCACCGCCCGTAAAAGCAACCCCCGCGGGGCCGTAACTCGCCTGGCTCTCCAACTCGCGACGTCAGCATCGTCCTCGGCTGTCTCCGCTCTCCGCCTCTTATGGCCACGAGAAACGTGGTGGGTAGGGCCCAGCTCAACGACCCTGGCCATGTCCCGCAATGACCGCCTAGTCGCCCGAGGACGACGCTCCCTCGAAGAAACCCTCCTCCCGGAGGTACCAGCCTCAGACCCAGTCTGAGCTCTCCCAGTGACAGTAGCCCCAACAACGGGCACCTCACGCTCCTCGACGGCCCCGGTGACCCCAACAGTCTGCTCAGGAGGTCTCTCCTCCTCAGTAACGTCCTCCACAACCACGGCGGGTGTGCTAGCCGGGGTGCTAACCGGCCCCACCCCCAAACAACTCCTCTAGAGTCGCGGCAACGGACCCGGTCTGTCCCGAACACTCTCCTACAAACAAAAACGTCAGCCGAAATTTTGGCATTACGACGGCATGAAATGGATAAATCCAAACAAAAACAACAACAACCTGCAATGCAAAACAAGGGAAATCCCGCCCAAAATCCAACCAAACAAAATCATTCACAAAAAAGACAAACAAACAAAAACGACTCGCCCATCTTTTCAAGCAAAAGACGAGTCAAAACAAAAAAAAACGGCACTTCAAGACCCCTACAGGGTCCGCCTACAAACCAAAATACAGTCCCGGCGCAATGGGGTATTTTTCTACGGCTCAAAAAGGCAATTCATACGCTAATTTGAGCCCAAACCGGTCAAAATTTCAAAACTACCGCAAAAAGGCAAACGTGATTGTATCACGCCTCAAGGTGACCTAAATTACCAATAAGGTCCATTTCAAGGCAAACTGACTCAATTCAAGCCCAAACAGGCGCTTATTTTGTCAGACGTAAGACCGTCCCAAAAGGCAAAAATCCAATTTTGCCCACAAATATCCAACGAAGGTCCATAAATGGCAAATACAGGTTTTCCCAACTACAATACAACCTAGTGGGACCCACTACCCAAGCAAATAAACTTGGCATTGTGAAATGAGACGGTTTCTCGCCTCACTCACGTTTTTCAAGCATAGGGAGCGGGAACGGGGACTAAAATGCAAACTAAAAGCACCCCTATACTCCTAAACAGGTTTCTAACCTAATGCAAACATCAATTTCACTCGAAATGGGCTCAATCAAAAACGCCCAATTCGATTTTCTAGGGTAAAATCCGCCCTAATTCAATCAAGCTAAGGATCAACAATTTAAAATGGATTCAAGAGGAAATACATACCTTGAGATGACATTGTTGATGACGGCACGAGTGGAAGCTAGCAAAGGTCCTTCAAATGGCGATTTTTGCGGATTTTTGTGTCGAAAGGAAGAATATGAAGTGAGGTTGATATGCGGACCAACCTCGCGTCTTTTACAGAAAAATAGGGAAGCCCCTTTGGTTCGCCAGGTGGCTCGCGCCTAAACCAGGCCTCCCCTTTACTCTTTCAGCGGATTTTGGGCTTTAGCCCAATTTCCCGTGATAAACTTCAAGTTTTCATTCGACGATATTAAAGGTCGTCATTTTCTCAAAAACAAAAACAAATAGTGAGAATTTAAATTCGCTGTTTTCAAAAATTTTCAAGCAAACGGCGATCAAAACCGCCAATTTCAAAAATAATGGTGAAATCAAAATTCACCATTTTCCTTCAAAATTTCAAAAATAATGGCGAAAATTCAAAAACCGCTATTTCTCCAAATTTTAAGCGACGGCAATTAAAACCGTCATTTTCAAGATAATAGTTGGAAATTGAATTCCACTATTTTCACCACATACGTCAACAGCGGCATATAAACCGTCACTTCAATTAATAGTGAAGATTCCAAATTCACTATTCTCATCAAATGTCAACGGCGGCACATAAACCGTCACTTCAATCAATAGTGAAGATTCCAAATTCATTATTCTTACAAATGTCAAAGGCGGCATATAAACCGTCACTTCAAACGCAATAGCAAACTCAAAATTGCTATTTTCCTTCAAAATTAAAACAAACGGCGATCAAAACCGCCACTTTAAGTTCAAAGAATAACGACGAATGGTGAAGATTCCAAATCCACCATTCCTCCAAATACCAGCAGGGGGTTTCCTCGCGGAACCCGCTCATTCCAAAACAGTGATAGTGAAAATCCACACTCACTATTTCCCCAGCGGCATCACAAGTTCGCTACTTTCAAAACAAGCCCATTTGACGCGGTTGTTCCCATGGTGCATTAACCGACTGTGCCATTGGCTGGCGAGCCTTTGTCCGCAACCTTTCAAGGACAGATCCCGAAGATGCCTCGGGTACATTTCTTTACCATTGGCTGGCGAGCCTTTGTCCGCAACCTTTCAAGGACAGATCCCGAAGATGCCTCGGGTGCATTTCTTTACCATTGGCTGGCGAGCTTTTGTCCGCAACCTTTCAAGGACACATCCCGAAGATGCCTCGGGTGCATTTCCTTACCATTGGCTGGCGAGCCTTTGCCCGCAAGCATTAAAGGATAGATCCCGAAGATGCCTCGGGTGCATTTATTTACCATTGGCTGGCGAGCCTTTGCCCGCAAGCATTAAAGGACAGATCCCGAAGATGCCTCGGGTACATTTCCTTACCATTGGCTGGCGAGCCTTTGTCCGCAACCTCTCAAGGATAGATCCCGAAGATGCCTCGGGTACATTTCCTTACCACAGCTGGCGAGCCTTTGTCCGCAAAAGTGCAAGGACATATCCGAAGACGCCTCAGGTATGACTCCTTCCTATGGTTGGCGAGCCTTTGTACGTAGTCTAATGGACTTTAAACGACACGCACGGACAGTCGACAGACTCTAAACTGTTCCCGAGGACAAGTCCTTGGCTCGTACCCTCGAGTCGCCTTGGCGTCGCCCTTCCCGACGGCAGGTCCTTGGCCCGAATCCTTTCGAGCCGCCTCGACGTCGCTTGGGTCTCCAGGTTGTAATCTTCGATTGACCTGGGGGCTCTACTTTGACTTTCGCCCTGTCCAAGCCTCAGTCAAAGTGGGGGCTCTGTAGATACCCAGTATCTGCTGAGACTCCAACAAACACCCGATGATTATCGGACTACAACATGCTTTGGAATCGCGGCGTTTGATCGACAGTTTGTGTACAACGTTACGTCGGAAAACTTAAAACAATTTCAAAAATAAAACATTTCAAAAATACCTGGAGTGTTTAATGCACGACGACGGGGTCGCAATGACTCTAACTAGAGTCAAAACCGACACCGGACCAAAAACTGACTCGAAAATTCAAATCCCGGCTCCAACAACGAGTCAAACCGAGCCAACCACCAAAAACAAAACTTTCCAAACCTTCTACCTTAAGTTTTCCCGGATACATGTTGGTCAAGTACCAAACATGTGACTACAAAACCTAGGATAGAACAAATCATGATTGCGTTTGTGGTGAAAGTGACAACACAACTCGAAGAACCGTGACGTGGCTCGCGCCTCTTTGAGCAGCCCAAGTGGCCACGTCGCTCAAAAATCACACAACCACTAATTCTTCTATAAATACCCCTCAAATGCCACCCATTTGAGACTTACGCGAGTGTCCGCCCCCTCTTTTCTCCCTTAAAATTCTCGACTCGACTTCTAAAGTCACAATCCGACGCGTATTTACGACCTACCGATCGTAAACACGAGCCTTACACATGGTTTGGTACCGTCATCGTGCATTAAATCACTTGACCGACCATTTCGACCACTACACCATCACTAAACTTTCAAAACACTCTTTTTACTTACCAAAACGGTTTTAAACCGAGTTTTTTCCGATCAAACGAGTTGTATACTTACGTCGGTCACTCGCCATAACCAAACATGTAAGTATGAGGGTGTAAAAATCCTCTTTTATTGTGTTTTCATTTGTTTCATGACTCTAACATGCTAAAACATGCATAACATGAACCAAAACATGGAATAAACGAGCCAAAACTGATTTTTGGTCTGAGGCAGAAGCCCCTTAGGTCGCCAACTAGCCCGCGCCTAAATGGGGTATTCAGACCAGAGATCAACCGTGTTTGTTCTCGTCATTTCCCTTATTCCATTTTTCATATTTGTAATCGGTTTTCACCATTTCAAGTATTTTCGAACCATTGTTATTTTATTTCATATGTTTTAACCTAAAGCATTTTTCACCCTTGGTTCCTCATACCACGACGGTTAAATCCATGTTTCGGTGATAATATTTGGTTAATGACATTTAAAAGGTATTTTAAAGCTTTTTATTTCATTTCTTTACATTTTCAAACAAACATATTAGTCACCAACACAAAGTCATCCATGGTTCTACATACCATGCCGGATTTTAACCCGGGTACGATGATGAGTATCGACTAATTACATTCAAACGGACTTAAAACAATTAGTTTATAATCATTTTCAAAACTATTCATGTCAAGTTCGTCAAATCGAACCCGACACTGAATATTATCAAAATAATGATGATTATTCGAGTCTAGTTCTTCAAATCAACAAATGCGGTTTAAACGACCCTTTCAAATCAAACCGGGTTCAAATACCCATTTTCAACACGTTTTATAACGTTTTCTAAAAGGTCAGAACACGGCACATAAACCGTGGGCTAACCCGCACCTAAACAGGCTCCCTATTTCTCATTTTCAAAACCAGAGGGAGGCCCTTTGTATCGCCGGCTGGCTCGCGCCTCATATAGCCACCTGATACAGGGCCTGTTCCCTCCCAGCATTAGTCTAGGACGATCCCGACTCCGGCTAACCCGGATATAGGACGGATCAGATGACTATTTGATTATTCAAAAATCATGTTTGCAAAATGCCTTACTAAGACAAATGGATCATGTTATGCACCCTAAACCTAATACGGTAAATGGATGTTTAATTTCCGTCTTGCATGCAAATCAATCATTAATCCAACTCGACATCTTATACTTGATACTTGGATTAAATCAACCGACTTAGAAAGCTCACACATGTTAGGTTTAAATCATTGGATGCGCATTCATGCATTTAACCGTTTTATCAACTTTTGCATTCAACCAACCAAGATCGATCAGTAGAGGCCGCTAAACGCGGGCGGGATTGGGTGTCTGATTAAAGGGCTTCCCAATACGTACCTTCACCTCTTACTCAGAAACTTTGGATAGTGGACGACCTTATCCAGGGCGTACGAGAGTCATTATAGAGATAGGATGCTAAAGAGGGACGATTTCCTTATCTTTAGTACCTATGTCAAACGCTGCTTTGTGCTTCGATTTGACCGAGGTATAAAGTGGATTTCGAACGGGTTCCAGGCATCCCACAAATGCTTGGTGGCGACTCCGAACATCTCTAATCGTTTCGAGACCCTAACCGAGACGAAACCGACCGATCTAAAAACGATCCGGTCGAAAGCATTTTTACGCCGCCGAGCGTGGCTTTCAAAAAGACCGATGTACGCCCACAGATCGAAGTGGGCTTGCAGGTGGGCTATGTCCACAGTGAGTGATATGATTGCGAGTTTGGGCAATGTAAGGTAAGTGTATATGTGCAAGGGGTGATGTAAGTGTAAGAAACGTGAGAATGAAATGGATGAGATGAGGGATGCGAATAGGGGCAAATTGGGATGTGTAAGGATTTATGGAGGGAGATGGTTAGGATTGTGTTGGTAAAGGATATATGTGATGGAAGGTCGTTATAGAAGGATGGAAATGAATGGTGTATAATGAGATCGAGTTATGCCGCGATGTGTAGGTAGTGGCCGAGTTTGGGAATTTGTATCATCAAGAGGTGAAACTAGTGTGTGATTTTTTTGGGCAATTAACGGTATGAAATGAGTTTTGGTTTCTAGAGGCGGAAAAAAAAAACTTTGCTTGTGTGGACGGATTGGTGACAAGTGTGAGTGATAGCATGATGAAAGAAGATCCATGGTAAGAAAGAGTGAGATGGTACTGATATGAAATAAAGGGGTTTGAGTTTTGGAGCAATGAGAAGGTAACCGGAGCACTAAAGAGTTTGGTAGAAGGAATAAGGAGTTGAATTGTTAATTGATTTTATCGAGTGTAAAAAGGAAAGAATGAGGGGAGTAAACTAGGAGAATGTTGACCGGAGTTATGTGATATAGAAGTAAGGAATCGTCGAGATGTATGATACTATCATGAGGATGTGAGTTAATGGTTATATAGGAGTTTCAGGACAACATGTTAGTCATAAGTTTCGAGGAATTAAGGAGAGTAAAAGTTGGTAGAGTATTTGCAGGATATGAGATTTTGGTGGTGAGTTAGGTGACGATACATTTAAGGATAGAATTGGAATGAATGCTGAGGTAATTTTTATTAATGGAATTGATGCTCGTTATTTGGGATGTTAACCGAAGATAGGAAATGAACTGTTATATTTAGAGACGAGTGTAAGAGGTTTGATATACGAACAGTGGTAGTGTTGAGGTGTTGTCACTAGTGGTTAAGAGTGATGATAAATAGGAAAGATAGCCATTTTAAAAAGGTTGATTTTGTAGAGGCCGGATTGGTATGTATGATTGTGAGGGGGTATACGATGTGATTATAGGAGGCGGTTGATAGTACTTGGGTATTAATGGTATGGTTACATTTGTCAGGAGGTGATAGTTATGCAACTGGGAGAATGTGTTATGAAAAGCATGCGAGTTATGCTCGGGCGAGAGATAACCTTTATCAAGTGGTAACTTACGTGATCAGGATTGACTAGTTGTGATTACGAGTCTATGATGTGTATAAATGTTTGTGTGAGGTTCTGACCTTACAAGAAGTGGTATGATGTGATAGTTATAAAGTCATTACCTGAATGATCTGTAATATATGTTGTGTACGGTAACCTAATGGGATGATATTCAAAAGTGATAATTTGTGTGATCTGGCATGGCTAGTTATACTTGTATGTGTATTTATGATATATGTAAGTGATAGTGTGATGTTCTGACCTCATGAGTAATAGTATGGATGACATTCGTAAGGTTATTATCTGTTTATTCTGTATGATATGTTGCGTTGTGATCTAGCAGAGAGGTTTTTAAGGAAGTTTTCTGGTCAAGGAAGTTATACTGAGTCAGTGTTCATGGAATTGTATAAGCTGTGATGTCTATCGATGTGGTTGTTGTGCCTCGGGTGGTGATCCGGGCACGGTACTTCGTGTTGTGATGCGGGTATTTTCGCGCTACGGTGCGGCTGTTCGTGGCGGTGTTGCGATGCCGTCATCGGTTGTGGTGGAGTAGACGGGATACTTATGAGACGATTTTTCGAAAGTGTATGCCAGTTATATAGATTGTTGTTTTATTTAATATCGTTTTCTGTAAGTTTCGGTTTGGACATATAGACCGTTGTTTTGTTTATTGATGTTTCTTACCAATTTCAGCTTGGGAGTGAGGGTAGAGTATGATATGGAAGAGAGTTGGATATGTTTCCGTTGTTGTCATGATGTAGTAATATTCTGTTGATGGGACACAGTTGCGAGAGGTTGTTGAAGTACTTTTGAACTTCTTTTAGAGGAGGTATTGGTTGACATAGTTGTGGCAAGAGATCCGTGGAACGTGTGTGCTTAGCTAGAAGCGGCAAGTGATTCGTAATATTTATTCAGACAATCAGTATAGGGTGTTGGGAATTAGTATCATGTTAAGTTATGGATGAGTTTTGCTGTAATAAAAGAAAAGAACTTGAGGATCTAGTGTGAGTGTGTGTAACAAGTGTGGATCGTGAGTATGCTTTTGGAGATAGGTGCTTTATATAGAGAGGTATGTCATTTTGCGGTAATGTGGAAGAGTTGGAGTAATGGTTATGCTAAGGATTTTGTGATATAGGTTAGGTGGGGTGCCGAATGATTTGAGTTATGAGAACTGTTAGAGAGAGAGAGAGAGAGAGAGAGAGAGAGAGAACCCTAGATATAGAACGGTTGTACGTATAAAGGTTATAGTCGGTTATCGTTGACATGCGGTGGTGATGAGGATAATGAGAAGATATAGCTAAGGATCTAGTATTACTGAGTTACGAGGACGTAACATTTATCTTAAGAGGAGTAGGATGCGACAAAGAGAGTTTGATCGTTGTACATATTGTAGTAGATTTGGAAGTTTGAGTCTTGGTGGAGAATAAAGGATGGATTTGTATTGTGGTTGATATTGTTAAAAGGTCATGGTCGTGCTTGTAGGAGTGTGATGTTTAGGAGTGTGAGAATAATTCGATAGTGTTGACAGTTGGATGATGATGTTTATGAATATGAGTAAACTTCGAGGACGAAGTTCATTTTAAGGGTGGTAGAATGTAACATTCCGTTTGGTGGTTGATCTTGCTTGATGGATTGTCTTTATATTGGATTCGCTAGTGGATAATATGTTAGTGAGACGGAGCTAGCGACGTTTGTGGATGGTATTTGGTAGTGTATGGAGTTAGTGTCGAGAGACTATAATGTAGTTGATACGATATCGTGAGCCAATAGCCATATTGTGGAGGTAGGCATAGTTGGTGGAGTTGGTGTTAAGAGTTCATGTTTTATAGGTTGGGTTTGAACTTCGGGGATGAAGTTTGTTTTTAAGGAGGGAAGACTGTAATACTACGGTTTTATGTGCTGCTGGGTACTCTATCGAGTAGGGCTTACTCTGTCGAGTAAGTGAGTGTTGCGTGCGAAACAATGTACTGCTGATGGGTACTCGATCGAGTAAGTAGGTTACTCGATCGAGTAGGGGGAACTCGATAGAGTAAGTGACTTACTCGATCGAGTAAGTTGGTTTATACGGGTTTTGCCGAGTTTGATAGCAACGCGTTAAAAGATTATATAAACCTTTCCGTCAGTATTCTTTTACCTCTTTACTTATTCTAAAACCTTTAAAAGAGAAAAGCAAACAACGTAAGATCCTTTTCTCGCATTGCTATCAAATCGAAGGGGCTAGTGTCGTTGGATTTCAGAGTTCTTTATACCGTTGAGACCGTCGCGTTGTGGGTAAGATCCTAGTATAGTTTTTATATTGTCTTATTGATTTTGGTTGAAACCCTAATCGGGTAATTTGGGGGTTTTGGGAGTATTTTGATAATAGATGGTGATTGTATGATTGTGTGATTGATAGGGGGTGATTTCGTAGAGGAACGTTTCAGATTAGCTGATTGTGACGATTTTGGTGATTGCTTTTCCAGGTAGGGTTTCCCTACTCGCTTATTGATTACATGGCATTTGATAGTTGATTGGTGGTGATTGCGATTGTTGCTGATCTTTATCATGTTGTTATTGTAATTGATAATTGTTGTTGTATATTTGGTTGGTTGTGTTTGTTTGTGGTTCGCGAGGCGCGTCCTCGGCTGAGTGGAGTCACTTGCGGGAGTGGCTTCACGCCCTTGATTCGCCCTCTGTGGAACCCGCCACAAGAGGGGATGTGCACATTAAGTATTTGGGTTTTCACTCGGAATTGATGAGCGGGGATTTGGTGGGTACGGCTGCGGTCCCCCACTGGCGGCGTGGGATATCTGTTGCGATGGATATTCTGGCAGGACTACACACTAAAGTGTGTAGTCAGGTGTGTGGAGATGTGACGGAGTTGGGTGATTGTATGTATTGTTGATATTGTTTTATCTTATATTATGTAATCAACAACTGAGCCCGTTTAAATATTTTAAAAACTGTGGTGATCCATTCGGGGGTGGTGAGCAGTTGTCTAGCAGGTATACTATGGATGCGAGCGGAATTAGCTGGGGATGGAGTCGCCACGAGTCTGATAGTAGTCTTCCGCTGTGTTATCATAATACTTTTGTTACTCTAGTTGTATTTTGGTTTTAGAACAGTTGTACTTTACTTTACAGTTGGTTTTTTTATGTAATCACTTAAACTTAATTAGCTGAAGTATGTTCTTTTATGGTCAAATTGATATACATTGCCCGGGTAACCGAGATGATAGCACTTTCATGTATTTGGTGGTCCTGGTAAGGCACCTTGGTGGATGGGGGTGTTACATACGGGGATAGAGAGTCCTCCTGTCGAAGCCCCCTGCTTGGTGTAAACTCCTCTGTAAGCTTCCCATTTACTCTAATAGTGAATGATACCAAGGAAACATTTCGAACGCCTTAGTCATGTCCAGTTTAACGAACTAGGTATAAAACTAAGGATAATAACTGGGTTGTAACAAGAAAAACGGATTCCTTACGATCAGATCGCAAGGAGAGGCCTTGAAGAACAAGAAAATTTCAAAAATAGACTAGGATTGAAACCCTTATAGATACCTTATATGAGACTCTTTATTTCCTATTTATCTTTTCTTTCCTTTTCACTTTTTAGTGAGGCCGGCCAGAGCAACGTTGGACAGCTACTGACTGACCGGAGCAACGGGTATTGAACAAAGGTGGTGTTGGTGGTGAAGAGAGATGAGGGGAGGGAAAACGAAATCAACTGTGTAAGGGAATAAAAACGACAAGGGTAAAATTGTAAAAGAGAGAAATTCATACTTAAAAAGCATGTCCTCTAATTTTTGGATGAAACCTTCCTTGTCTTTGATAAGTGGTCCGTCTCTCTTCCATTCGGATTATAAATAGGTGGCACCAAATATTTAAACAGCTATTCACCTTATATGGATGAGTATAGCAATTCAACATTTGAAGAGGCTGTAACAATAAATTCTACAACTTTTGCCTGCAAGGGTGGAGTTTAGCGGTTAAAACTTGAGTGAAATTGCCAGTAGACCCAGGTTCAAGCCTCCCCAAGAGCAAAATCTTGTGGAGCATTCTTGGCCTGAGTCCATGCCTGATAGATTTCGAGCTAAAAATAGAAATTTGTTCCCCGCTTAGTTCCGCCACTGTGTGTAATGCTAGTTAATTACCAACTGTTAGGTTTATTGATACTCCCTCCGTCTCAATTATTTATTTATAATTGATTAAAAGACTAAACGAATGATTAGGACGAAGGGAGTATTATTAGCCGGTGGGAGAAGATAATTTAATTTCTGGATCATTATTAGGTTCACATCATGTCGGGTAATTTTAATCATTTGTTTAGTTGTAGATGACACTGATGATAACATTAGAGGTGATTGGAATGCGGTCTTGAGCTGGATACGGGTCGAGTGCAGGGTGGAGTTTCTGGCTGATGGACAAGAGGGTTTGTGGGTTTGGGAATTGGGACGGGTTAGTGTACCAGGCCTACGTAAAATGTTAGTAAATGTATTGGTCGTAGTTGCTTCTTTTGTCGGCCGGACAGGGTGACTCATACAATAATTATTTGGAACAGTTTGATATGTTGATGATTATTGATGAATTTTAGTTTTACCTTTCTCGAACATATGAAGAACAGAAAACATGGAAATAATTTAAGTTGAAACATTTTTTCCGTGTTTGTTGGTACTTCATGCTCCTTGATATCAAGGCTATATATTGGACTTGTGAAATGATGTACGGCTTTTGGTTTAATCTTTTCCCCCTTCACTTTCAGGGAGGATATTGCTTATCTTATTTCGTTCCTCCTTGGTGAAATTTTGTTATATCAATCTGTTGGGAATGAGGATGGGAAAAGGAGTTATTGTTCTTTAGTGAAAAAAATAAGGTAATCACATAGTTATGGCTCAACCAGAGTCGACCTATCCGTCTACTTTCTCTGAGTGGAATGCTGCATTCCTCTCTTATGAGAATGTAATTAGCAGTAATAGTGACGAGTTAAAGTTGGAAGCGACAATTAAGCTTGGGGGTCAGTTACATCGTGCTCCTAAGCATTTGTTATTGCTTACTGTCCCTATACTCGTTAGAATCCTAGAAGATTTGCCAGGGGCTTCTGGCCCTCTCCAAGAAGCCGCTGCTTGTTGCTTGAAGCGCGTAATTTGCGATAACGAGGATCATGAGTTGGCAACACTTGTTTGTGAACCAAGAACTGTTGCTTCGCTTGTGAGCATTTTATCACGATCTGATGGCAGATGTCAGAAATATTTGATAAAATGTTTATGGGGTGCGGCTTGTAATGCATTGGGTGTTATTTCATCACACGTGGATTTTATTAGGCCAGTTGCGGAAGCTGGAGTCATTCCTTTATATGCAGAGCTTCTCCGTGGTACTGAACAGCTCGGCTGGGAAATTGCTGAGGATGTATTCTGTGTACTGGCTGTTGTTGAAGCCAATGCAGTTGAGATTGTACAGCACTTAGTGAGAATTCTTCGAGAAGATAACGCTGAAGCGCGGGCTGCAGCTGCTGATGTGTTGTGGGATCTTTCAAGTTACAAGCACTCAATTTCCGTCATTCATAATTCGGGTGCGATTCCCATTCTTGTTCAGCTACTGGGCGATCAGAACACTGACGTAAGAGAAAACGTTTCTGGGGCCATAGCACAGTTGAGCTACCGGGGAGTTAATCGTTCTGCCCTTGCTGATGCTGGAGCAATTCCTTGTCTTATAGAAATGTTACAAGATGAGTCTGAGGAACTAAGGGATAATGCTGGCGAGTCACTTATGAACTTCGCTGAAGATCCAATTCATCACGAAAGATTATCAGAAGCGTTTGCTATGCCTGCATTCCAGAATATGCAGGAGAGGATGGTTCATATCCGTGCTGCCGATCATCATATGGTGAGATCTTTGAGGCATATGAGTATTGAACAACTTACAAGGGATCCAGTGCTTGACTGATTCTACACTTTTTGTAAGTACATCAGGATATGACAATGCTCTCTTTAATCTTTTTATAATTTTATTTGTTTGCCTATCGTTGTTGCACTTAAATTTAGCTAAGGTGAATTTGGTATTACTCAGAATGATCTTCGTAAATGTAAAGCATGGCCTAAGTTCCTATAGGGCTGTGTTGTAAGGTCATAACGTCATTACTCATTACAATTGTTATTAAGTGTGTGTTATGTTTTGGCTGAATCTATTTTTTGGATCATGGAATTTGGGCACTTGATGAAAGTAAAAATTGAAAAGGCGCCAACATGAAATATTTTTATTGAATCTAAATAAATTGAAGCATATAGTTGGTTGGTCAAAGTAGCCTAAGTCTCAATGAGTCATTAAGACTAGAGCTCTCTGAATCCCACATCTATTTTGGCTTGATTAAATCCTATTAACTTGTCTGCATATTCTCCTTTTGACGCTAACGTCGGATGTAGAAAATGTCTACGTTATTTGCATCTCTCCGGGGGTGCAACATATCGCTCTTCTAAATTCTAATCACTTGGAAAAAAAATTCAAAAATCAGGTTAATTAGATAATAGTTTTGTCTGAAAAGCAGTTGAATCGATATTATGTCCTTGTACAAAGTTATTGTGTAAATTCCAGCTAACATAATTGTTCTAGTAAGATAAAAGGAAAAACAATTTAACCAGTTACTTGTTCTCTAAATATTTTAAGCAGTTGACTACCACTGACGTATACAATGCCTTGAGGCTTCAGCTTTATGTGATGGTGCAGAAGTTGCATTCATTTCTAGTGGTGCAGGCCGCAGACCGGGACTTCAATTAGATGTAAGGCTCTGGTTTGAGAAAAATTTGCAGGTTCCAGTTTTGCATCTCAAACTCCGAGTCTAAATCCTGGTATGCTCTTATTTTTCCTTTATGCATTTATATTACAGTGCATTCTCTCTCGAACATCTACTTGGCAGAAGTTAAATTTTTTTCAAACTAATAAAACACGGTAAAGAAAAATGAAATTATACTCCTATTAGGTAGCTGTTTGCAAAAAGTTGGCCATTATAGGTATAGTAGTTTACAATTGTTGCTTTGTTTTATTGTAAAAATATCTGAACTGTGACTTAAGTACTTAACTGATCATCGTCATTCGGACAGGTAGCAGGGGTTTGCAAAGTCTCTGCATCGTTTACAAGATGTCAAATCTCCAAAGGCCATGGTTACGCACTTGTAAGGTGGCAGTCGTTCCTGTATAATACTGTTGTACACATACAACAGAGTCAATATGGATTGTATCTTTCACTAAACGAGGCGCAGTACATAAAAAGAGAGTGTTGTATCATGTACGAACGCTCTTATTAGATAACTAGTATAGAGCCCGTGCTAAAGCACGGTATTTTAGAATGTCATGTGTAGAGAACTTAAAAATTAGAGCTAATAATAATAATAATATACTCCGTATAAATAAACTTTGAATTTTATTTGTAATTATCTACAATTGTTATAATGTGTAAAAATACTAAGAATTAAAATAGAACGAATTTTACATTTTTACTCGGAATAAGTTTATGATTAAAAAAAGAAGATTGTTAGTTTAATTACAAAAACTTATGCTTATTTTTACGCATTTGAAGCATATAACTATTTTTGTAATTTTTGTTACAATATACGGAGTAACAATTTAAACAGAGTAAAAAATTTAAAGAATAAAAAAGTGAAAAGCACACACTGATTTTAATAATATGAGTAAAATCTTCATATGTTTTAAATAGAAAATTTACGACATTTAAAATACATATATTTGACTAATGAGATAATAATGGATGAAATAAATTTGGCCCAACTATAGAAGTTGCAGTGTTTGATAAGATACTTTGACACATAAAGACCATATATTAGGTCCAATACATATCTAGATAAAGTTAGGCCCAATTTCTAGTTAAAAGCATTTAGGCGGGAAAATTTTCAGTTTTCTTATTCTTTTAGTTTAAGGGGGATTTGTGGTATGGTGTGGATGTAGAACTAGCCCAAAAAGGGCAATTCTATAACTAATATACGTGGTCATTTAAGTTTGAAACAATATCGTTGAATGATGATTTTATTTTTGTTCCATATGCCTTGTGCAGTTATGCCCTATCCCGGGTTATACTCAAAAGTCAAAACACGTTATCGATGATATATATATGGAAGCTGAGTTAAGGCCGGCGTTGCTGTGGGACATGGTAGAGCAAATAAGTTCGGTAGCTTTGGGTTATGTGTACAATCGGTCTCTCTGAAGTCGGTTATATCCTTCTTAATATAAAACGGTTAAAATACTACTACCCGTATAAACATATGGGACAAGACTCGAGACTTCAAGAGGCCGTCGTCATTCACTAGGTATTATGCTTTTTGCCATCAATCTATTATTCAACCCGTTTTTTTTGTTTAAGACGGACATGTCAAACTTTAACGGGGTAGTAGGCTTTTGATGGTGGGCTTGAACGTTGGATATTTAGGTGGAGGAATGTGTGTAGAGAGTAAACTGATCAATGAAAAATCTTTTCGTGTCCCTAATGGGCATATTAGAAAAACCGTTTAATATTAATATACCTAGAAGATCTTGACATTTGTAGTAGAAAGGGAGGGCTTGTGTCCAATACTTCGCTAGTATAATTTTACATGTAAATTGACTAAGATTTTCTGTATTTATTAGAGATACTTCACACTTTCACAGAAGTATTTTTTTTTTCCCGGCGCAGAAAGTCATGATGAGCTTGCTGTAGAATTAATTTTTTTGTTGCCAACATCTGTAGAAAAAAGTTACAAGCAGGATTAGCTACAATTTCTGATTTTTCACTTCCTTTTTTTGGTTTACCCGCAACTCCACAAAGGAAAAAGGAGGGCAAAAAAATAAAATTAAAAAGAAAAAAAGAGCGAAAACTTTTCATTTCCGTTTTCGCAAGCTGACAGTAAACTTTTGTGAGACCAAAAAAAAACGGCAGAAGTTGCTATCGCTGGAATCCATCCACATGATCCAAAACGCCACCATCAGAGGTACCACTCTCGTTTTCCCTCTCAGTTCGAATATTATGGTCAAGAGACCGATCGAAACCATTGTCATTTATTGTCTCCTGAAACCGATTCTCGTTATCAAAACTCCGATCAGTGTCGTCATCTGTGGGCCGATTTCTTTTCATGATTTTAGGAAAAAAGGGAGCGACCTCTTTTGTCTCCAATAACTTGTCGTCATGTTCCATTCTTTCAAATCGAACAGCGCTCACCTTCCTTGCGTTGCCAGCCAATATCTGCACAACATACACCACGATGGTTTGGTGTTCTAACAAGAGGTTTAAATAGCGCTACACATTTTATTTGGCACTTTTGATCCAGGATTAAGTAAAAAAAACAACCATTCGTAGCAATGAATAGCCTCGCCAGCCGAGGAGACCAATATATGGAGAGGTTGATCCGGTGGATTACGAGTATATTGGCTACATGCAACACTGTCACGCTCCACCTTCGGGTTTTTAGTTGTGTGGCTGTTTTAGTTGTTGAAGGGTGGTCATAAGGATTGGATATGACATTGGTTGGTTTAGACGAGAAGAGGGGATCAATTTATGCACGAAAAATCAAGTGATGGTCTTTTTTTTTTTGCCATTTCTAATCGAGCCAAAGCTCATTACTTTGGTTCTTAATTATGATGGAATAAAACAAAACGACTCACTAAGCGAAAGACAGGATCACCCGAAAAGTCGAAAACAGGTATGTACAGGCCTAGATGTGTGCATTGAAAAGAAATTAAAGCCTTATTTAATCATAAATAGCAAAGTAGCCACAAAGCATGATGATGGCCCACGAACCTCAAGTTAAACACCAAATTTAAATATTACATACCTCTAGTTTAAAAATTTGAACTTTTTCCTTGTGTTCTCGGCGCTCAGATTCAACTTCTGTGTATTCATCATCTTCTTCTTGAGTATCTCGTTCAACTACCACTTTCATGCTCTCGCCTGTTTTTGGTATATAACCAAAGGCTTCACAAATAAAACCCGAAACTGTCTCATATTGATGATCCTGCCACAGAAAAAAAAAAACATCAACCAAAAAGGAAAAGTATGAAACTACAATGAGCGTGAATATAAGGGATGATTGATAAATAAGGTTTTAAATTACTGAACCTCTCACCCACCCAACCCCAAAAGAAGAAAAATAGAAGATAACCTCCAAAATGGACAACTACAGACCTATAATAGCCAGTTCTAAACACGGAAGGCTTGATGAGCAAGAGCTTCATACCTCGGGCATCTTGATGTTCAACTCTTCTGAAAGTTGATCAATTGACGTATTCGCATCAACATCATAAATTCCCTCTCCTCGCATCACAATGTAGCCTGTTTTCTTCTGAATTTCCTCCTTCATAAGGCAGATAATTTTTTTTTAATATCATCCATTCACTAAACTTGTTGACATAAACATGCTATTAGTATGTTGATATTTGATAAAACAGTTTAATTAGTACAGGCGTACAGCCCTTGTCAAAGAAAATATTTTAGCTGCCATGAGCAACAAAAGGTACCCTCCAATCATATCAACCTTTTGCATTTGAAATCAGTAGAACGCAAAGCTTGTCAACAATAGTTGCTTTTTAGCATAAGACCTCTGAGACTTTTCCATTGTTGAATATAGGTTTTAACAAGATAGTTTTTTAGTTACTCACGTGGAGGAATGTGGCACTGATAGGAGTTTCAAAGGAGCTCGTACTATTCTAGATGCCCTAAGAAAGCTCAAAATCAACAAGAAAAAGAAATAGAAATACTGCTTTCAGACTTCGAATGTAACTGTCAACTAACACTTCCACAAAAGTCTAGAAATTGAACTATTGACAAATCTACATAGTAGTCAGGTCACAGGTGCCCTTTATACAGGTATGCTGCCTCTTTAATTAGCTGATGAAAACATGCACATTAAGTCACATTCTCCTAGTAGAGCTCTTTTAGTATAAACTAGCACAAAATCAGCCATACATATTGATTCTCATACAAGCATGTATCCCGGCCCCTCTTCTATCTCCACACTGAATCATTTGACTAAAGATTGTAAAACCAACGACTGAAGCTTGAGGCTTAACGCCAAAATTAGTCAATAGCTAAAGGTAAGAAGGCCATACCAAGAAACACAAATTGTGACAACATTTTACGAAAATAAATACCAGAAAACACATGGTAAACTAAAGAAGAGCCCACCGGCTCCAAAAATGTAAGCACGGTGCACACTAACCCCCTATGCAATAATAGTATTGTTCACTATCAACAACTTATTAATTGGTTCCCCAATAAGCTGTAGTTTCTAATAACTAGGGTCCAAAAGAAATGCAGACGTGCTGCATTATGAGCAAGACAAAAATGAATAAAGTACACCTACAATTTTCAGGAAACCGAAACAGGCAGATTGTATAGGATACAAGCCTTACCTTTGAATCATTTTCATCAAAGATTTCACCAACAATTTCCTCGACAACATCTTCCAGGGTTACTAACTGTTCCATGGACAATACATGGTCAAATTAACAAAATACAGAAACATCATTAATAGAGAAATATGAGACTACTCAAAGAAAAGAGACTAATAAGAGATCTACTTCAAAGTGCATGAAAGATATATGTGCACAACAAATGCAGATAATTCACGTCTTCAAAGTTGTGCTTTTACTCAGATCACAATAGACGAGTGGATATATTCTTCATTATTCTAAACTGCAAGTGCACTTAGTGCAGCAATAAAAATCACTTACCCCCACAGTTCCTCCATATTCGTTAAGGACAATGGCCATGTGCACTTTTCTAATCCGAAACTCCCGTAGAAGATTCCAAACAGACATTGAATCTGGCATAATCAAGATGATAAAATACCATCATTGACAAAATTTGAATACAAAAATCTGCAATCAGAAAATTATTGACAAATTATCTGCTCAAAACTAGATAGCGAACGGGGGTGACTCCTCGTAACAAGCAAAAACTAGTCACACCACATCATTTAATAACATTTCTTTGTTTGTGGATTAGGAATATTGAATTTTGCTTAACCTTGTGCCTTTGATGTGCAATGCTCCTAAACTTCTCAAACACAGTGCTTGGATACCTTTGTCTAAGAACCACTCTAAGTCGGCACTACGAGTCATGAGCTAATAGTATAGAATCTTTCTATTCACAGACCGTGCAGTTTCTTGGTTGGCATACACACTCAGTCTTTGTGCAAGAGCTTGGGGTTGAGGTTGAAATGAAGAAAGCACAAAGGTTTGAATGAAATCTCTTACTCCTCTCCCTTCGCTCAACTTTAGCCTTGAATTAATCCTAAACTAAATTGCCTTGCTGAACTCAGTGAAATTCTCTAGATCATACTACATATATGTACATCCTAGAGGCACCTAGAACATTCTGGACCCACATCTAAAACATTCCTACACAACATAGGGGCATTGATGAACATCCTTAGTCAAGTAAGTCAACACAAAACAAGCCTTTGGTCAAGAATGATTTGGGGCTGGAGTCGGCTAACATTAGTCGTAGGGGTGTAAATGATCCGAGCCGGCTCGACAAGCCCTCGGAATCGGCTCGGTCAAAGCTTGGCTCGTGCTCGGTCAAAACGAGGTCGAGCTCGAGCCCAAGCCGAGCTTGGCTAAATACGAGTCGAGCCCGAGCTCAGCAAGGCTCGGCTCGGAAGCTCGTTTAGGCTCGTTTATAATTTTATTTTGTATAATTTATATAATTTAATATTAATGTTATTTTAAATTATATGTTATTTAGCCATTTATAAGTATATTATAACACAATATTTTTTAGTATTTTATAATCTTATTTGTTTTTTAAAAATATTTATATTTAGTTAGATTCAAAAAGCGAAAAAGTGAAAATAATATAAAGACAAAACGAGCTCGATTCGAACTCGAGCCGAGCTCGAACTTTTTCCGAGCCGATCTCGAACTTCAATTTTTTAGGCTCGACGAGCTTCGAGCTGAGTCTGAGCTCGAGCTAAAAACGGTGAGTCGAGCCCACCCGAGCTCGGCTCGTTTACAGCCCTAATTAGTCGTCATTTGAAATGGTCACGTGAGATAAAACAATACAACAACAACAACAACAACAACAACAACATCAGAGCCTTAATCCCAAAATGATTTGGGGTCGGCTGACATGAATCATCCTTTAGAACCATCCATGCGTGAGATAAAACAATGAGAAAAATAAATATAAAAGTAAAAAACAGCACCATAATTACAACATTACTCTAGTGTCTCAAAGGCTCTTGCAAATGGGGGGGTTAGATGTATGCAACATTAACATTACAACAATGATCCATCTAACCGTTCAAAAATTCTAGAAATAATCGTGTTCCAAAATGATGATGATGGTTGAACCTAGCATCCAATCAAACCATCAAACTCCGCAACCAAAAGGTACACGTCAAGAAAAGCTATCCCATATTTAGCTTTATTTACTTTTCTACAGAAAAGACCAGCAAAATCAACCAATAGAAAGGTAGTGGAACTTGGATATATGAAACTTGTACGTATTCACTCGCCCATTCCCTTAATACACCAAAAAGTAAAGCTTTACCCAGCAACATATTAAGAACATAGCTAATATACGAACTGAGAAAGAAAGGTGACAAAGGATTTTGTTGCTTCAGCCCCTGTTGAAAGTGGTGGCTGGAAGAGTACAAAAATCCCTGGTGATGTGACGAAAAATAATAGGGGAGACAGAATTAGAATATGGGACAAAATAAGTAACAAAAATCTTGGGAATTTTGAATCGCAGACCTAATTCACCAGTCTTTTGTCGCACATACTCTGCCAGTGGGGCACACAAAATTTCCTGTCTTTAAGGGCTCATGCTATCTCAAATAAGTTTCAGACTTTCCTTTTTAAGCCGTCTCACACTTTGCTTTATTCATTTCAAAATAAGATTTTGGATAACTATATCCTAATGAGAACATGACATTCACAAGAAATGTCACCCAATTATGCCCACTTGCATACCCTTTAAATCTTTTATCACTATCTTACAAGAATAGTCACTCATTTTTTCCCTTCTTCCTTCTAACTTGTCCCCACTAGCAAACCCGTCTATTTTTCTACTTAATTCGTGCGGCAAGACACAAGAGGGTGGGAAACTTATATATATTTGTTGTGAAGTTTAGGAGGGAGCCCACTCGCACTTTGGTGTGGAAAATGAACCAAATTTTGTTCTATGCATTAGCTAAGTACACGTTGTCGTAGATCACACCCTTACGTGAGAAATGGACCAAAAGTCAGTACCTAATTTTAGTTCTAAGCTTTAGCTTTGTACAAATAAAAGTTGACATACAAGGGCTTGTATCCAGATTCCAGGATATAGTAGAAGACATTTCATCAAGTTAGCACCACCAGATATAGTTGCGGGTTCTTAATTCTTGAATCTCAAGGTCGTTACAATTAGCTTTGATATCTTGAGTATATACTTGAGACATTATAATTCAATTCTCAGGCACAACTAGTAATAGACGAAAACGATTTGTTCAGTTCTTACCAAAAATCCTAATGCAGTGGCCTGGAGTCTTCTATCAATAAGAAGTGTTATTTTATTAGCCGTCTTATTTGGAGCATTGCAAATTGATCAAATTAGGAAAAAAAACAAGGGAAGCTACTTCTCACAATTGCCATTGCTTTTCTTAGACCTCATAATAAGTCAAAAATGTTTCTAAAATATACCGAAAATGTTTCAAGTTCATTGATTTTTTTTAAGGACAAAAGTGTTTCACAACCCATATCACCTATAACCATGTCAAGCAACATCAAGCATATACCCTAACAAATTGCACATGCCCCTAGAAGACCTAACTAATGTAATAGAAAATACGACTCTTGAGCAAGACATAAAATATTGGACTCTGGCTACAAAGACATTGACTCTCAAGGAGAAGAGACTGTCGGCATACAGAGAAAACACAAGGAAACTGATATCAAGAATCACCTGGAACAAAGTACGCTGGCTTGTGTGCCATATCTCCGACACTAGAACTTTCTAATAGCTCCCCCTTCAAAACCAAACATATGATAATTCTGCAAACTATGAGATTGACGCATATAATCAATAGGAAGAACCAGCAACTACCAAAATAAAATATTCATAAAAACTAGCAGACCTTCTGAACATAATCCAGCATGTCCATTGCATATGCAATACCAACTATATTATCAACACGCTGCTCGAAAACAGGCACCCTGAATGACAAAGGAATATAAAATGTCAAACTATGAACCTGAATTGATACACTATATACTGTAGACAAATGTCAAATACCTTGAGTACTGATGCGTAACCCATAAATCATGGAAATCAACTAATGATGCACTTGCGTCAATGGCTACAACATCAACAAGAGGTGTCATAACCTCTCTCACATGAGTATCTTTGATCTCCAACACATTCTCAATCATGTCCTGAAGTGAATTTATTAAATTGGAATTTAGTAAGAACGTTTATCTTACTTGCAGGATGATAGAAAGAGCACATATCTAAGTGGCTAAATTTCCTCGATGTAAGTTAATCCTATCAATTTTTGTAATGAAATGAGATTGGAATCAAATGAGATACCATTGAAGAATAAATTTAGAACCCCATACATATTAATTCTTGTTTGGTTCACTCTAGCGTTGTTTGAAGGGGTGGGGGGGAAGGATGGTACCGGATTCCAAGGGATTGGTTGGGTTGGATTAGAATCCATCAAGTTTCTAACTCCATTCACAAATACCCCAACCAAACACTATCATGGATCAAATATATTCCATTCCATCCCATCCCAATTCCCAACTCCACCAACCAAACATCCCCACAGTATTTCAAAAACAGTGCTGCCTACATAATTAATATTCATCGGCAACATCAAACAAAGGTGGGGATACTCAGCAACATCTGAAAACAGCTCTCCATTTTCAGTTTCTTTATTCCTACACGAAGGGATACTCAGCACTTTCCGAGGAATAAACAAAGTCATATGACTAATAACCTCACATTATTGTAAAAGATGTCCTTATTACCAGCTTCAGCAATAAATTCTCTTCTTTCATAAGCTAACATCATTGTAAAAGGAGAGGGGGTGTATGTGGATTGTGCATCAGTTAACCGAACTTTCGCTGTCTCTATCTAACTCTCATATCTCAAATCTCCATCTGGATATTTTCAAGTTGCATTCATTAAGATGCTTTTTTTTAATCAAATACTAATATAAATAGGGTCATATTTAAGAAAACTAAGTAACCATTGTATCCTTCGACACAAAGTATGTTAAGATGGAGTTGTTGGAATGAGTAATTTTGGGCGAGGAGGTCATTAGTTAAGTGAGAGTAATCATGTAAATATCACAGTAATATTATCTTAATATTAGAAGAAAAACAAAAAAATAGGGAGAAAACAAAAAGGAAATTAAGCCACTAAAAATGGAAGGGGGAGTATAAGATAACTTTGTGAAGTCTTCCAAGTTCCAAGGAACACACTGGGTAATGTTGCTGGTGGTCCCTAGTCACTACTTTGGGCAATTTAAGAAGAGGTCTAACTATGACGGCCCCTCTATTAACTTTCTAGACAAAGGTACACAATTGCAAACCATCACCTACCAGTTTATGGTTATGCACTAATAATTCCACCATTGAGGCATGTCGAACTTGATTCTTTTTTGGAGCTCAAAAAGGTCCTGGTGCAGGCATACGTTGAAAGTTACAATAATCCCAACTTGGTTTGATTTACAAACTCATTATATTTATAAAACAATGATATCCTATGGGAATGGAATACTATCATTTCCCTTTCAAAAGGATTTTGATTGTCTTTGTAGGAGGGAAACAAATACATTTTCGCTCCCCTCTCCCTTCCCCACATCCACACACCACCAGCATGCCCCTCCAATTCAATTTTGCCAACCAAACATAGAATTTGACTTCTCCCCCCTTTCTCTCGCCTCCTTTACCCTCCAAAAAAGAGCTAATGAGAGTGGCGACAACATTAGCAAATAAAGCGTTAAAGAATTCTAATTTCATATATAGATATATAGATTCATTGACACACTAAACCTATCCAGACCCCCGCCCCAATTAACTAAAACCACAAAACAAAAGAGAAGCCAAGTGTTCATGACAAGAAAATATGATTAATTTGCTGACATAAAAAGAAAGAACCATACCTGTTCTTCCTCCTCGATAGCCCCACTCAGCTCTGCTCCTCGCAGCATTAACTTCAGCTCATCTTCCGTAACATATGGCTCACTAATACACGCAATTAGACAAGTGAAAGGAACTTGTAAATGGCTCAAACCAAGCACTAAGATAAACAGCTCTTGAATTTTATACCCTCAATGGCGTTGTTTACTCAAATTTAAACATTCGAGAATGAACAGAGACCAGGCATAGAATATGATGAAATGATGAAACCAGTCATGACATACAAGACAACATTAATAATATCAACTTTGACTCTGGAGGAAACAGGAAGCTGCGTGAGTCTGAAAATCATATATCTATATAGATAAACAATTAATCGAGCCCAGACTCTGTCAGTGCGCAGTGAGCCAGTGACTGTGTCCTCTCTAAAATGGCATCTGTTTCTTTTCAACAAATGCTTAAGCAAACGCTTACCAATTTTTTTTACAAAAAGCAGCCGGTAGTGTAGATTAAATCACAGAAACATTAATGATGTGTTCCAATTAGGTATCAATAGTCGCATCCTCAATACCGTCTCTTATGAATTACTAGATAAAAAAAAATTCCTCAAACCATACTGAAAGTTCAAATCAGAAGCTAGCAAGCACGAAAGGTTCAATGGCATTAAGTGATTTATCTTTCCAAGAATGATGCGCGACATGAGCACGGAGACTTTAAGAAATATGTACTTAAAAGGTCATGAAAAGCAAAACAAACTAAGTGGAAGTACAAATGAGCGCTAGCATGAATATCAAATTCCGGATGTGAGCTAGTTGCAGAAACAATAGAAGCAACCACAACTAAGTCAGCATATGATATTTGGAGGGGAGAAAAAGGAAAACAATTAAAAGCAAGTGCAACAAACCTTCTCCCTTTTAATCCAAGCATTTTCAGCATCCCCATTGACAGGTAAGTGACGACTCTTCCAACAGGATATAATACCAAGGAAAGCCACGCTACAGGTCTGACCTAAAGACAAGAAATAAGCACATAAAAATACAAATGTAGCAACCGAAAGAGTCCAAATGAACAATTGGCATTGACAAACTAATACATATAGAACAGTGGTCACTAAATGAATGCTCATTGTTGAGAAAACAAGGAGCAATGCCTGCCATGCAACTAAAACATTCATGATATGCTCATTTGAATCTTCTGGAGTTCTCCCTTTATTTAGATATGTGAAGAAAACAAATATAAGGAGCTTACTTTATATAGGAATTGGACATTCACATTAAGCAAAAACAAAATGAAAATCTGATGAATCATTTTGCTGAAAAAAATTAAATAAAAGAAGACATCTCACCACCACTCTAGCAACCTCTGTAGCATGGTGTACAGCAATACTCTTAGGAGTGATCTCTGTAAGAAGTAAAATGGCAACCTGATGGCAAACAGATTAAGTGAAAGTATTACCAAAAGCATGAACCAGAAAGAAGAAAGGAAAGAGGTGCAGTGGACAAAAGGCATACTGTCATCACACCAGTAGCTGCACTGACTCCTCCTGCTCCAAATATTGCAGTTGCAGCATCAGTGACTAGAGCAGTTGCCC
Organism: Silene latifolia; assembly: GCF_048544455.1. Classification (NCBI taxonomy): domain Eukaryota; kingdom Viridiplantae; phylum Streptophyta; class Magnoliopsida; order Caryophyllales; family Caryophyllaceae; genus Silene; species Silene latifolia. Next base: position 315,961,514 of record NC_133537.1, read on the forward strand.
CGATATTTACAACACTATAAACACACAAAGCACAGGATATATTTATAAGAGGGAATTTTTTATGGACAATTTGAAGCAACTGACAACTATAAAGAAAGAGAAATACAGAAAAATACGTTGTGCCAATGAGAATAGTAGTCAGGAATCGGGTGACGTCACTTTTAAGCATTCTGAATACACCATTATCAGGCTCTTTCTCAGCTAACTCGCGAACCTGAAGAAAAAACAAATTCTTAGTCATTAATTATTCTAATTGCAAAATTTACTCTTGCTTACATGAGATCCCCGGGCATACGCAGAGCATGAGTATGAAATTCCTCATACAAACTTCATGTATATAAGAGCCAACCTCAAAAAATCTCAACAATCACAATATCACTCGCCATAAGCACAATATGATTAGTGATACACACAACAATTGTATTAAAACAAATTCAATACAAAATGCTAATTGGGACTCCATACCCTAACCTAGAAAAATGAAGTTGAACATACAACCTATCCCAAATTAGTTCCTCAGATGATCATGTACTCCATTTAAAGACATCAAATCAAGGGGCATACTTCCAGAGCCGTCTTCCCCTCTTTGCTCAAAAATGGTATAATTAATCTGGTAAAACTGGCCTTTTGAGAAAGTATAATAAATCCAAACCATTGTTTTCTTGAAGACGTTATATAAGAAAAAAAAAAAAAATAAATAAATAAATAAAACGTCAAACAAAAGCAGGTCATGAGAAAGAAGAATAAATCAAAGAGAAAAGCTCCGCTCGTAACTTCTATGCATGAATCCATTGTTTCAAGGTAACTTTAATCAAGTCTACAACCAGCCATGCTGTCCAAAATCTACACCTGATACTATGGCACAGGTTACACCCACCTACTAAATTTCTTATGGCTAACTTTCTCCAAAGTCAAACTTACGACTTCCACAATAATTATCAACTTACTGTTAATACTTGAGGAATAAAGGCAGCACACAACTTGAAATATAATGGTAAAAAATAGCTTACATTTGAGTTTTAAGTGCAACCACAAGTCCAAATCTAACGTCTATAATATGAGAGGTAAATGTGTATCATTGTTAGACTTAAAAGCTTTTATATTGTGAAGAGAACATGGTAATTGGACGGCACATCCATCCTTTTAATGTACTTCTCTTAAAGGGTTCTCTAAGATTTCAAATAACCACTATCATAAAACTAAAATGTAAAATTAAAAAGACTCCTTACAATAAGCTATCATAAGACAGTTTCATCTGGGATTAATAGAGTTGTAATGAAATGTAAGCATGCAGCCCTAGGCCCCTATCTTCACCTCAATAACTTAATTTCAGGAAAAAATCTTCCCATAAGGTAGCCAGTCATAGATGAGTTAATGAATATATGTAAGCTCTGAAGCGAGCTATTTCTTAGTGTTTTTTTCCTTTGTAATGTTATATGATTGGGGACGACAAGCCTTTAGATTCTATTTTATGAACCTTTAGTCCATAGCACTTGTATCTAGCATTCTTTATTAAATTGCGGGTGTTGGAGAGGGAAAAATGTACTGGCAGAGTGCCATCTCTTAAGGACATAATGAATTCAATTTAAACCTTCTCATTATCCATTGAAGTTCGAATAAAGGTCACACAAAAATTAGGCTGTCCTTGAGTTAACCAAAAGGCATCCGTTCTGTTAGTAACAACGTGAATAAACTGTTTTTTGTAAACCCTGAAACCTGCCGAAACTTGCATAAAAGCACAAGCACATTTTTCTCTAAAAGTGAAGCTTACACCAACTTAACTAAAGTCCATGATTATCGAAAGGTACCATTTAACAACAAAGATCAAGAGCATGGAGACGATACCTTCCAGGGCCATAGGGTGGTAATTGATGTCTCAGCCATAGAGAAAAAAGCCGAAAGACCCAAAAGGGCAGCAAGTATTAATCCCTGCTCCTTCAACACCATAAGAACCTGTGACGTTTTCGGCCAAGCATTCCTCAACAACAATATGCACTGCCCAATAATCCCATAACCAGCATTAACCACCCCTTCTGTGGCCATCACTCGCTTGCACTCAGCCACAAAAACCCCGAAAACAACTGCTGCCAATAACATTCCCTTCTTTGACAATACCTTAACAAACCCTAAATTACCCTTCCTTTCATCAACACTGGAGCCATCATCAATCAACCCACCACCACTCCTACTACTCAAACACTTGAAACAACTATTATCAACACGAACCCGAGTCGCAAAAAGGGTTCTACCAATATACCTCACTTGTGCTCTTCTTTGAGCAACATTGACTGAGATTCTAGAATTGCTACTACAACCAGTCAAAAGCAAAGATTTTGAAGTACTGTGAACACCATTAATACTAACTCTAGTGCAACTAAAAGCTGCTGTAGAATCAATGAACAGTTCCATACCAATATTATACTATTGCTATCAAAACTTTGAATTATGCAGTAAAACCCAATAAAATGAATTAAAATGGTGGAATTATTGAAATGTAACAGATACCCAGTTACAAATTCCAATTATTCTCATCAAATTGCATCAATTTCCCAGCAACTGAACTCAAATTAGAACCTTACCACATACTCTTGCAATTGAATTTGAATTGGGATATGTTTAAGTAGATAATCTAGCATCCTTAGGATGAAATGTTGTTGATTAAAACCCTAATTGAGAAATATTGTTGAATTAGATGGATGATGGTAATTAGTCAAAGTAGTCCTGTAATTTGACGGAGGAATTGTAATTAGGAAAGTGAAGAAATTTGGGTGACTTACTTCATTTTGTGGGTTTTTCTGTTGTTGGGGGCTGTGGGCCTTGTGGCTTTGGATTTTTGAATCACAGCCAGGGTGATTTGCCAATTTGGTGTTCAGGTTACAATTTGAGTAAGTCGGTTATTTTAGGTTAACATCGGTCCAAATCTGGATTGGACGAGACCGAATACGGAGAAAAATATTTTATTTGACCCCAAAAACTAGACATAAAAAGTTCGGTCTTGGACCAGACTGAACCCAGTAATTTCGGTCTGATTATGGATCTAATTGGATCGAAATTTTTCATTTTTCATTTTTAAGTATAAGATGATTAAAATTTAATTTCCATTAAATTAAATAGACTAGTTGATTAAATTATTATACTTAAATAACCACCAACTATAAGTTTATAGTAATCGAACTCCACTACTTTGTCAAATCGTGAGATTAAGCCCTTAAGTTAAATAAAATGTGAAAATCAACCCCTTATTCAACACTCATGAGAAATTGAATATCTCATATAAAAATACAAATATTTAACCTAAAACATAATTATATTTAGGGAAAAAATATAGTATACGTTATTTTAATTAAAAAAATTGATAATTTAGACGCAAATAAAATAGAAAGTAAAGATATATATTTGAAACTTATTTAAACCATAAGAATCTTAAAAGAATTTTAAAAACTGTTTCGGTTAAAACAATCAAGTCAGCGTCGCTCGAACTTGGGTCGGGTCGACGCGCTCTTTTAGGATGAGTGATGTGATGGTCCTTACTAGCCTCAGACGATACCTGCGCAAGCAACGCACCGGGCCTCGGGGAGTGTTCCGAGAGGACCCTCTACGATGATTAAGTTAGTCTAATATCCTTGGATACACGGCCGAGACTTTGCGTGAGGCTCAGTTATCTCGGGGATCTCTTAAATGCTTTTTAGTTTTATTTCTAGATAGAGGGAGAGTTCTTGTGATATGAAGTCTCACATGGATCTTTGTGTCTCTACCTAAGTTCCTTTTTCTTGGAAGACATCCAAGGGAGATATTTATATGGGGTAAGGAGTACCTTCTATGTAACTTGGCAAGCATTTGAGCCCGTGTGACCCATCTATTGGCATGCGGGTCGGGCTAACTCAGCATGCCCCATCAATTTGTCTTATAGAAGAGAGCGTCTGATACAGGTGCTTCAGTGTTTGTTCCCTTTGAGATGATGGGTTATTACGGTCTGCTATACGGGCAAAAATCAGGGAACTTTGTCGCTTCAAATGATGTTGCGCCATGTGGCAGCTTGAGGCGGTCCACCTACTCCTCGCCTTTTCCCTATATATGCGTTGATAAATGAGTTCACGGGTTGATATCTTTTTATATTCGTTTGTGTGTTCTATTTTGTAGGTTTGTCGTGGATTTAGGCGTCAAGTTGCTTTGATGTCGATGTCGAGGGATAGTACTGTGCTCGGGAGTAGGCGGCCTAGGAGTAGGTCATGTCTCCAGTCGACGCGGCGGGGGCGGAGCTAGTGGAAAGCGAGGTTATGTCGAAGCCTTGTAATCCTGAGTGGGAGCGAGTTTTGGATGTGCTTCCTCGTATTCGGAGCCTGCAAGGGGATGCTCGCGGCCGAATAAGGAAGACATTCTGGGATCTCCTTTTTGGGGACCGGAAGTCAACTATCGTTCAAGTCGAGGCCATGCGGATCATATTCGAGGTGGCTAAACATGAAGACTTTGATGTGGCGGAGCCGATGTTCGTTGAGATTGAGATATCTCTGTTCAAAGCGGCCGGAGCTCGGTCCTTAGAACGACCATAGTATAGGCAATTTGTACATAATAATTGAGTTCCTGTTTTAGGGGAACGTGTAGCTTCTCGCGCAATCTTTGTACCTTAACTATCGTAAGAGACAGAAGTAATAGATATTTTCTTTCTTTTCTCCTTCCACACGTGCCATATGTTTTCTGCCAACCCTTGGTGGTATTTGTTTATAAATGGTTTGTGTCGCTGCTTAGCTTTGGAACATTTCCAGTAGTTCTCTGGAGCGTACATTTCATTCTCTGGATCTATTGATGGCGTCCGATGCTGATGGCGAAGGTGAGGAGGCCACTCAATCGGTTGGTGGTTTCTGCCAATGTCTTTCGTGTAATACCCGCCTTATTAGGGGCCCGTTGACCGACCTTTGACCTCGTGGGATCCTTGGTGGAAGTTAGTGGGGGAGTTATATTGCATGGGAGACTGAATACTCGATCTAGTAAGAGTCACTCGGTCGAGTGTTTGTGACACTTGACCGAGTACAGAGTACTCGGTCGAGTATTTTCCATACTCGATAGAGTGGACCAGTGGCAGCGTAATATAATGTTACACGGAGGTTGCGACTTAAAACATTTTATAAAATCATTTTTTTCATTTCTAAAACCTAAAACTACCATTTCTCCTTATCCCTTCATCCCTCACCATTCCTTTGACTCTTACCATGAATCTTGTTCCGGGAAGGGCGTAGCATAGGCACGGATTCATTGAGTCGGGCCTTTCTCAATATCGGAGTCTAGTTGTTCTTGTGGTAAGTTCAATAATACTTGTTAATCAATTAATTCGATTCTAATAGTGTAATAATAGGGCATAATCAGTGTTGTAGGTGATGATGTTAATACTTGCTAAGCATTGACGAGATTGTTTCTATTATTATGGAGTTCGCGAAAGGTAGGGTTTCCCTACTCAGTACTGTTTACGTTTGTTTGCCATATTGTGGTTGTTATGATTATAATATTGCATATTGTGATTGTGATTATCTGTGTTATTGGTTTGGATATTGTGAACCATGTCGGGAGATGGTTTCACCCCTTGTTTCACCTCTTGTCACTCCCGTCACAAGGGGGGTGTTCACATTAATGAGCTTGGGTTCCCTCGTTGCCATGAGCGGGGATTTGATGACCACGCTGCGGTTTGGCATCGGCTGGGGTGGGTTACCTGTTGTGATGGGTAACCTGGCAAGGCCTCGTTGCGATGAGAGCCAGTGGTTGCTACGGAGTTTGGAGTTGGTGGAGATTGGTGTCGCTGTGTTTATTCATAATTTCTATTGCACTATTATTTCTAATTTCATGGTATTTACTGACCTTGTGTGGTGTTTGTTGGTTGTTCCTTCTTTATTTGTGTCTGCGGTGATCCATTTGATATTGCCGGCAAATGGTGAGCAGTGAGACTTTCAGGTGTCTTATGTTCGTTGATTGGCTGTTGGGCAGTGTTGGAGGGATCACGTGACATCGAGCTTAATGGATGTTGATACTAGTAGCTTCTCACCAGTTGTATTTTTGTTTGAGTAACCGAGTTGTATAACCTTTTATTTCCGCTGTCAGTTGTAAGGGTTAATAAAATGTTTCTTTATGGTCCCTTTTTTATATGCATTACCTCGGGCAACCAAGATGGTAACGCCTTTATTTACTCGGGAAGGTCTTTGTTAGAACACATTGGGTTGATGATGCCAAGTCCCTTTGTTATTTGATTGTCTGCTCTTAGTTGAAATGATTAGTGATTGAAGCAATCAAATGGGCTTTCAACAATGATTCAAGATGATCAAGCTAATCAAGAAAGTCAAGACAATGATACTTTCCAAGCCTTAGTCGAAAAATGTAAGAGTAAGTGTAACATTCTCATTTAAGTCAAGTAATGGCAAAACCATGCAACAGTACGCTGTACTGTGATTTCTGGTACTATCATACGGAAGAGGAATTTCGACCAAATGTTTTTAAGTGTCAAAACTTTGCAAACTTTAAACCTTAAACATTTGAATTTTCAAAAGCTTGAAAATAATCTGAAATTTTGGAGTCACAAACCCACTTGACTAAATCTCTATAATTGTGCAAACACCTTTTACTAAAATGGCAAAGAAGACTTGTCAAACTTCTAAAATAAGAAAAGCTTTTTGTCATTTTGGTAAATTGTCACATGTTGAGTGTATAGTCTAACACTTACCATCACTCAAAGCTATCATTTTAATATTGGATTTAATCTTTCTAAGTTGTACTTACCTAAGACTAAATCCACTATAAATAGAGTGTCTTAGTCACATTTATTTCTTAAGACTTCCAAAGCATTTATTGTAAAAACTTTGCAAATCATTTGTGCATTTAAAGCTTTGTTCTTCAAGTGTTTGCAAAACGTTTTTCTGATTTTAAAGTCTGATAGGCTATCGCACACCTATGCAAAAATAATATTTATACCCTAGACACAAATTAATGTAGTACGTAGGGGTCGAACCACAAAGAGACGGGAGTTGTTAATTAGTTGCTATGGATTAAACTTTTATCTCGGTAGGTTAACGGTTGATTGATTGGTTTGGTTTGATGTGATGATAAAACAATAATAAAGAAAATGTCTAGGGAGGTCGGGTCACACATGCTAATTATGTAAATGCTCATGTCAAGTTAGGAAGTTGATTTTACGATAAATGTTTAGGCTTAAAGACACCCACCTTACGATATTAGTGTCAACCATAGACCGGGTCCTAGAGAAACTCTTGTCCATGACTAGGTCGTCCTACTACACATGCTTAGTCTAATTCAATTCCGTGCCTCTCGACTTTTAGAATGAATGAACAAACTTAATCAATGAATAAGGCCTTTAAACATAGATTAAACGTGACGATGCAAACATGTGATAGAAACAATTTATCAATTTAACTTAGCCTCATTTTAACATTTACAATTTACTTAGTCATGCATGGTTTCCCTTACTCCTTAGACAAATGAAACTACTCTAACATGGTGGAAATATAAATTAAACTAATGATAAATAAAATGGAAAACATAATGAAAATATGAATAAGAAATTACCTTGCAATGGAAATGTAAATGGAAATGGAAGAACAATACTTGTAATAATAAATAGCTTGTAAATGTGAATTGTTTTATAACTTGAAATGTAAATGGGAAATGTTTATAACATAAAGTAAATCTAAACTAAGCTAAGCTAATAACTAAACTAATCTAACTACTAAACTTAGGGAGAATTATGAGAAATTGTGTATGTGAATGGTGGTGTCAAATGGTGAAGTCTACACCCTTTATATAGGAAATGAGGGAGTAAAATTTGTAGAGGAATCCAAAATGGCATCCTAAGCACACTCTTAATTTTCCCTTCAATTCTTGGTTTAATGCTCAAGGAATCCAAAGTTGGTGCTTTAATGCCTTGTTTATGAGTGTGGTTAAGAGTATTAAGGAGGGCATCTTAAGCATTTTGGCATCCTAAGCTCTTCTTTAGCATCCAAATTTTCCACCACATTTTGGACTTGAATTCTTGGGCTTTGACTTTCACATTGACTTTGCTTGCATTTTCATTTTGATCCAACACTTTCTTCATGCAAAATCCATGCACTTCCAACACTTAGTCCAATCTTTCTCTCATACTTAGCCTTGTTTCTAGTGTTAGCCCATTTTGTAGTACTTTAGCTCATTTAGCTCATTTTCCTACAAAATACACTTGAACACACAATTGCACTAGAAACACAATATTAGTTTAAAAAACACTTTGATAAGTGCTAATGATATGTAAAATCAAACTAATATAAGGGGTTAAAATGTATAAAATATGCACTTATCAAACTCCCCCAAGCTAAGTCCTTGCTTGTCCTCAAGCAAGATCATCCCAACATTGCAAATCCCAAGTAGCTAACAAGCAATTGATTCAAATCCCGAAACAACATGGGCATAAGGATAAGAAAAATCATGGATGAGATTTACATGGCGGCGTAGCATGGATGACTTCAATTAAACTTTTCGGCTCTTGCATGATCTTTTGACTTTCGGACTCTCAAGATCCACTCATAACTCAATTTTGTGTGAAGGACATTTTTGTGAATAATCACTCAAGCTATCCTCGACTCATGAGAATGTGCCCGCAATCTAATATGGTAAACAATCAAATCATAAGCCAAAACAATCAAATGCAAGCAAATAATGAAGCCAAAAGGGTAAAAGGTTAGAAGAAGGCTTTTTGTGACATGGGAAATAAGGGGGAACAAAAGAATTATGGTATGTGGAGCTAAAGTTAAGCTAGCAACAACCATAAAAGGATGCTTAATCCAACCCAAATAACCCAAATAGAAATCAAATTGACAAATGACTTCTTACATTACTAATCATGAGAAATTCTCCATAAGATATTGATAAACACATGAGAACTCTTAATAACACAACCTCTTCTTCCTTTCTTCCAAATTACATCACTTTTATTCTTTTTCATTTTTTTTCTTTCTCTCTTTTCATCATTTTTTTTCTTTTTTTTTTTCTTTTTTTTTTTTCGGACTCTTTTTTTCTTCTTTTTTTCTTTTCTTGCTCCAATTCTTTCTTTCATAACTCCGGAAAACAATGACAAATCCGACAAATCAATTTCACAATGATATAAATTTTAAAGATCATCCCAATTTTGAGCATCCCATCACCGAAAGAACTTAGCTACTAGCTTAACAAGGGTAGGCTATTTATATTGTAGCTAGGGAAATAAGAGCATGTGAAAGGGCTAGAAAATGGGCAAATTTATCAATGTGAATTTGGCTTCAAAAATGCATAGCAAAATGAAAGTAATGCTTAAAAGAGATGAAAAGAAGACCATATTTGTGCGTTTTGATGTAACACACACCATAAGGAGACCTACCACTCACCTAAGTGAGACCAAATAAAGATGAAATGGCCTTTAAAGAGGTTCTACCTTACCAATTTTGTAGCTTGCCAAAAGTCAAGATCAAGCCTACTTGGTTTAATTTCCATCTTCCACCTACTATGTCAAGACATCCCCATGCATGTTATATCCCGTCAAAAGTAGCGAATCAAGGGCTATCAAGCTAAAAATGGGACAAACAAGAGGGCATAAGTAGGACAAGCAAAGAATTAGAGCAAAAATTCACACAAATTTTTCAAAAATTCTCACTAAATCTATACTAACTAAATGCAAACTAACTAATATGCGAATGCAATCTCCCCCCAAGCTAAACATAATATTGTCCTCAATGTGCCAACAATCAAATTACCCAACTAAACCATAAAAATGGTGCAAAACACATAAACAAGAAGGACAAGATGTCATTTTTAATGGGTTGCGAGAAATAAACTAAAATGCAAAGGAAAGAAAACTTACTAGACTAACGAGCCTCCCCCAAGCTAGCATAAACATTGGGGGATTCCTCCACTTAGCAAATCATCAAGAAAGGGGTCAAAATTCCGGTGGGTACTTTGTCCTTGATGCTAATAGAGGTTTTCGGAGGTGATTTGATTGAGAAATGAAGAAAAATAGAGATAAGAAGTATCGTCCTTTGCTTTTGAAGCATAAGGAAAAGATTAGCATATCCCGTTTTTTTATTAAAACGCGTAAAAAGGAAGAAAGTCACGACCCCGATCGGGGTGGTCATCCCCGATCGGGGTTGACCGTTGACTTTTTTTTTTTTTTTTTTTTTTTTTTTTTTTTTTTGCTTGAAAACAGAAATTTTACGACCCCGAACGGGGTTACAAAATGGGGTAGTATACTATTCTTCAAAAGGCCTCTTCTCCTCTTCCAACACCTACAAATCACAACTCAAAATAGCTAATTAGTCTAAAATTTATTCCTAATTCTAATAAAACATGAAATTGCGTAAAAATTAAAACAAAACAAACTAGTTATTTTCTAATGAATCCTCCATCATCCTCTAAAAAGCACGTCAATGCCCTTAGAAGTTGATCATATTCCTGCGCATGAGCAATACACAAGCATATGTAAGCAATCGATAAGATAAAAACATGATCAAGCAAAGGTAAGAGATAGGATATCTTATCAAAATGCTTATGAGAGATTTCATAGAGAACCACCGTACTACTCCACTCGTCAGTAAGAGATGGAGCATCATGCTTAAGACCATGAAACAAATTGTTAGTGCACAACATATCATCATAAACGGTCTCAATTAGGTGGTATGAAAACTCTAAATGGTAGGACTTTGGGGAATTGGGGGTTTCAATCTTATTAACCTCTATGTCACATAGTCCACCATCTACTTCTAATGGGTCCACTATATCCTCCATGGAAGGATTTGTAAAGGGTTCTAAGGTCTTGGGTAAAACCTCGTCCTTTTCATTAAAAACGGGCCCAACATCGTCCACGACATGGGTGTCATCTACTACAAGGTCAATGTCATTAACATGAGTCTCTAAATGGTCAATTGGAGTGATGTTAAGGGGAATTTCAAAAGAAACATTCGGACCATCATCATCGTCTTCCAATAAATCTAAGTTATTAGGGGCAAAAGACTCACATTGGGAAGGTGGAAGAGTAGAAGTTTCGATACATCGCTCATTTTCTTCTCGCATTTCTGTGAGCATGTCTCCGAGCCTTTTTAAGGAACGGACATTAGAAGCTTGTTGCTCCCAATAAACTTGAGTAAGCATTGTGAACTCTTCTACGACACGCCTTAAATTTTCTTGGCGAACTACTTCCCGACATTGTTCGGCCATGAACCTTAGGAATACCCAAAGCTCCTCTGCACTCTTGTAGTAAAGACTCTCACAACTCATGTAAAGAGCCAAATCACGGGACTCGAAATCCATTCCTTCAAGTACAACCTGACCCAATTCATATTCATTGTAAATGAATCCAAGAGAAGCAATATGATTAACGTATTCGTCAAATTGGGACAAATAGTCATGGAAAGGTTGGTTTTGTTGTTGCAAGAAAGGAAATACACCCATTGCACGAATATGAGGATCCCCTTGAGATAGTTTTACCACCTGAAAAAGGCACTAAAACTACAAGAAAACCGTGAGAAAGATCCCAAGGAACAAGTGTTCCCCGAGACAAAATAAAATAAGATAAAATTCAACAACTAATTACCAAACAAAACCGTCTCCCCGGCAACGGCGCCAAAATTTGATAGGCTATCGCACACCTATGCAAAAATAATATTTATACCCTAGACACAAATTAATGTAGTACGTAGGGGTCGAACCACAAAGAGACGGGAGTTGTTAATTAGTTGCTATGGATTAAACTTTTATCTCGGTAGGTTAACGGTTGATTGATTGGTTTGGTTTGATGTGATGATAAAACAATAATAAAGAAAATGTCTAGGGAGGTCGGGTCACACATGCTAATTATGTAAATGCTCATGTCAAGTTAGGAAGTTGATTTTACGATAAATGTTTAGGCTTAAAGACACCCACCTTACGATATTAGTGTCAACCATAGACCGGGTCCTAGAGAAACTCTCGTCCATGACTAGGTCGTCCTACTACACATGCTTAGTCTAATTCAATTCCGTGCCTCTCGACTTTTAGAATGAATGAACAAACTTAATCAATGAATAAGGCCTTTAAACATAGATTAAACGTGACGATGCAAACATGTGATAGAAACAATTTATCAATTTAACTTAGCCTCATTTTAACATTTACAATTTACTTAGTCATGCATGGTTTCCCTTACTCCTTAGACAAATGCAACTACTCTAACATGGTGGAAATATAAATTAAACTAATGATAAATAAAATGGAAAACATAATGAAAATATGAATAAGAAATTACCTTGCAATGGAAATGTAAATGGAAATGGAAGAACAATACTTGTAATAATAAATAGCTTGTAAATGTGAATTGTTTTATAACTTGAAATGTAAATGGGAAATGTTTATAACATAAAGTAAATCTAAACTAAGCTAAGCTAATAACTAAACTAATCTAACTACTAAACTTAGGGAGAATTATGAGAAATTGTGTATGTGAATGGTGGTGTCAAATGGTGAAGTCTACACCCTTTATATAGGAAATGAGGGAGTAAAATTTGTAGAGGAATCCAAAATGGCATCCTAAGCACACTCTTAATTTTCCCTTCAATTCTTGGTTTAATGCTCAAGGAATCCAAAGTTGGTGCTTTAATGCCTTGTTTATGAGTGTGGTTAAGAGTATTAAGGAGGGCATCTTAAGCATTTTGGCATCCTAAGCTCTTCTTTAGCATCCAAATTTTCCACCACATTTTGGACTTGAATTCTTGGGCTTTGACTTTCACATTGACTTTGCTTGCATTTTCATTTTGATCCAACACTTTCTTCATGCAAAATCCATGCACTTCCAACACTTAGTCCAATCTTTCTCTCATACTTAGCCTTGTTTCTAGTGTTAGCCCATTTTGTAGTACTTTAGCTCATTTAGCTCATTTTCCTACAAAATACACTTGAACACACAATTGCACTAGAAACACAATATTAGTTTAAAAAACACTTTGATAAGTGCTAATGATATGTAAAATCAAACTAATATAAGGGGTTAAAATGTATAAAATATGCACTTATCAAAGTCTTCAAATTGTTTTCGAAAAAAAGCTATAAAACCTCCAAGTATCAGTTCGCTGTACTGTGACATAATGAGTTTGTTCCATAATTTTCGTGTTAGATCTTCATTGTGATCTCCATGTTCATTTAGTGAACTCTTGAGATTCAAGATTCTCTAACACCTTGAGATAGAACCCATAAACTCTTGAAGCGGAGTAGCTTTAAGTTTGAGTGCAACCGGAGTAGGTTGGCGAGTTATTTTCATTGTAAGGGGTTTAGTAAGTTTGAGTAAATTTCTAAACAAGCAATAAAATAAAGGTTGGACGTAGGCCTCGGAGTAGAGGCTGAACCAATTTTTAAAATGTCGTTTGTTTGTTCATTTACTTTTACGTTCTTCCACTTTGCTATTTCTCGCATGTACTTAATCAAGTTCTGTGTCACAGTCACCTATACTGTGACATAGAACTGTTGTACCTTCTTGTGAACTTACATTCAATTAAGTTTCTCAAGTCTTGTACTTCAATATTCTTAGCTTAAAGTAATTAATTAACTAAGTTAAGGATAAATTTTTTAAAAGGTACACCTAATTCACCCCCTCCCCCTCTTAAGTGTTAATCGTTCTTAACTCTTCAATTGGTATCAGAGCCTCGTGCTCTTGATATTGGTTAAATCCAAAGAGTTGATCCTATAGTTATGGACGATTCAAAACACACTAAGTATCTAATTTTCAAGGGAGAAAACTATGCCTGGTGGAAACATTGCATGGAGCACTATGTCAAAAGTGCGGACTATGAATATTGGTTAATCATTCAAAAGGGTCCCCTCAAAATCGAAGTGACTAATGCTGATGGCACTAGCTCCTTGAAAAGTGAGGATAAGTATGTTGAGGCCGACTATAAGAAAATCGAGAAAAACTCTAAGGCCATGTCCATTCTTCAATATGGGATCGGTGACCAAGAGATTAATCGTATATCTGGATGTGCTTCGGCCAAAGAGATTTGGGACACCCTAAGCCTTGCTTATGAGGGAACGTCACAAGTCAAGAAATACCGTATTGATCTTCTCATGCAACAATATGAGATGTTCAATATGGAACGAGATGAGTCAATTAATAGTTTGTCTTCACATTTTTCTAGTATTGTCAACGACCTTAAGAGTTTAGGTAGGAGTTTTCAATCCGAGGATTTAGTCCGTAAAATTCTTCGTAGCCTAACTGAAAAGTGGCAACCGAAGGTTACGGCTATTGAGGAAGCTAAGGACTTTTCTTTGCTCACCCTTGATGAACTTATGGGCTCACTTATGGCTCATGAGTTAACTCTCATGAAGCGTTCTAGTGAAAGCTCTAAAGGGAAAGGACTCGCTCTTAATGCTCTCTCAAGTGATGAGGAGGATGAAGATGACGAGTTTGCAATGTTCACTAGAAACATTGTTGGCATGATAAATGGTCGAAACTCTCAAAGGTATAGCAATAACTCTAGCAAACGTCGTTTTCCTAGGAGAAAGTCTAACTCCACTGTTGGTTGCTTTAAATGTGGTGACAAGGGTCACCAAATCAAAGAATGCCCAAAGTGGAACGATATCAAATCTAAGGAAAAACGTGACCTTGCAAAACGTGATTACAAAAACAAAGTAATGACTGCTATTTGGGGCATGTCTGATTCTGAAGAGGACGATGTCCTTGAGGATGAATTAGACGCCAAACTTAGCATCTCGTCTAGTTCCTCAAAAAATGCTTCCAAATCATCAAAGAAAGAAGACATCAAGTGTCTTATGGCTCACTCCGCGGACTCAGACTCTGATTCAGACCATGAAGTAATTAAGCTCAAGAAAAAGGTTCGATCTTTCTCTAAAGACAAAGTTTGTCTCCTCCTAGATCAATTTATTGATAAATGTCGTGTCCAAACTAATAAGTTGGAAGCTATGCAAGTCGAAATTGAGGACATAGCTGAGGAAAATGTCATCTTAAAAGAAAGTCTAAGTGAGAATGATCAACCTAGTTCCATGTTGAGTCTTGAGAAAGAAATTAAGAAACTTCGAAAACAAAATCTGTTTTTAGCTAACAAGGTCGATGAAACAAGTGCAACAGATCCTTGCACTGTTGCATCCAGTTCTAAAGGAAATGTGTCGTCACTAACTCAAGAACGTGACCAACTTTTGTTTGACTTAGCTACTCGTAACAACGAAAAGGATGATCTTGTTAAGATTGCTTAAATGTTAAATGATGAGTCTAGTCATGTCAAAAGTACCTTAGAACGAGCTCAAAAAACAAATGATGACCTTCTTGCTCAAATTGAGATGTTAAAAAAGGCTGAACAGACTCATGCCACAGAGGTCTCTACTGTGGCATATGAGTCGAGAAAAGAAATAGATACTCTCGCGGAATTAGTGTCTTCCTTGACTAAGGAACGTGACTCTCTTCTAGCTGACCTCAAACTATGTCAAAGGGATAATAAACAATTGGAACAAATTGGGATGTTACTTAGTGATGAAGCAAGACTTGCAAAACAAGCTTTCGACAATTTAGGTAAATTGAATCTTAGTCATCTTGCTAAAATCGAAACATTGACTAAAGAGCTAGATGAAGCTAGATGTTCTACTTAAAATGGGAAGGAAGTCAGAATGTTTTGGATTTTCTCTTGAAACAATCACAAGAATATGAAAAATTTGCAAAGAAAGCTGGACTTGGCTTCAAATGCAACAGTAGCACACACTGTTGCACTCGAAACCAGGATCCAAGTCAAACTGACTTCCGAAGAAGAAAGTATGCTAGTCTTCCTGAGTACATCATTTGTAACTATTGTGGCAAAACAGGTCATGAGTTTAATGGTTGTGAAAAAAGAGTCTGTGACTTAGAAAGAAACACTAAAAATGCTAAACAAGTGTGGATTAAGAAAGAGGAAGTCAAAAAGGTCGTTGTCAAGAAGGAGCCCAAACTCGTTTGGGTTCCTAAACTAAATGTTTGATTTCTTATAGGCATTAGTGAGGGGCAGCAGCAATTGGTACTTAGACAGTGGATGCTCTCGTCACATGACGGGAGATGAAGACCAATTCCTCTCGCTAGAAGCCTACGACGGTGGCATGGTGACTTTTGGCGACAACAAGAAAGGTGAAATCATTGGTATTGGAAAAGTTGGTAAGTCAAAGTCATTATGCGTTGATACGTGCCTAATGTATAGTCTTTTTAGCCTATCTCAGCACGTATTTCTATGCACTTCTATACTATTTTTATGGTATTTTGCCCCGAATTGGCTACTTTGGTGTATTTTGTCCTTTTTGTAGGAATGTTCGCAAAAGTAGTGGAACCATATCCCTTTTTGCCCTTTTTGCATGCATTTAGAGGAGACGGAGCTGTCCCAGAGTAAGGTGCTGCACTTGGAAGCGTCATGACACGCACTACGAGGCACTTGGGTGAAGACTGAGCTGAAATGAAGACATAATCACTCGAACGAGGAGTTTACCAGTCGATCGAGTGGTTCCTACACCCCCTGATGCTCGATCGAGAGGTTTACCAGTCGATCGAGTAAGCTGCACCAAGATTAGCCCTCGATCGAGTAGCCTGATGATCGATCGAGTAATGTCTGCTGAGAAGTTGGTCGATCGAGTGTATTAAACCACTCGATCGAGTGGTTTCGTCCTAATGGGCTTTAATTCAGTCCGTGTGTTTAATTATTTCGCTAAACATTGTTTGTTTTTCTATTTAAACCTAAGTTAATTAGGTTATTAGGTACTCTCTTTTACTATCTTTGAGACTATCAAAACTTTCTACTGTACCTTACTACGTAGCTTTTTCTTCCACTGCTACTTTTATTTTCGGATTATTATCGCTCGGATTCAGTGTTCTTTACGCCGGATTTGCTCAGATTGTAATCCCTCCTTTCTCTTTATTAATAATAATCGCTTGTTGCTTTAATTTCTTGTTGATGTTATCATTCTCCCTTGCCCTAATTTCCTTTATTGTATTTTATTGTTATTTCATTATGTCTTCTGCTGGGAACCTAATTGCTGTTAGATTAATTACGAACATGAGTAACTAAACCCTTTCATGTTGGGATTAGGGAATCTGCGGTAGGAAAATGACGATGTAGTGAATGAATTAGATGAACTGATAAGAGACTCATCACTATAGCAATTTAAGCGTAATTCCCGACCTAGTTGAGTGCACGCTTCTATGTCACCCATTAAATTGGCTACAATTAATCCTGGATCGAAAGATTGGACTAAATAGGCCTGCTATAAACGATGAGCGCCCTAATGAGGACGAAAGTTAAGTTAGTGGTATTTTAGGATAGGAAGTGGACCGAAAGGACCTTCTAACATCCGTCTCACATTAGTTCGTCTGAGTCATTTACTGCCGAGTTGTTAGACTACCGTAGTGAACCGAAATCCCGACATGTCCCTCTCTTCTTGATAGTTAAATCGTAATTTACTGCTTTTATTACTCTTAGTTTAGAATCAAATTTAATCAAACCCCCCAATTGTTACCATAGGATTAGAATAGACAGCTATAATTACATTACCTCCCTGTGGATTCGATACTCATTGCCCTCTGCTACATTTTAGTTGAGACCGTTAGGTTTTATCTTTGATAGGGTTGCGATAGCCGTGTCAAATTTTGGCGCCGTTGCCGGGGAGGCAATTGTTCAATTTATTAGTTGTTTTATTTTAGTCCTTTTTCGGTCTAAGGGACACCCGTTCCTTGGACTATTCTCATTTTCTGTTGTAGTTTCTTCTTATGCGCAGGTCGCAAGGTGGTCCACTACTACCATTCGATCCTGAGATTGAAAGATCTTTGCACGTAAAGAGGAGATTATTTCAAGAACAACAGTTAGAGGAAGAGTCCAGTTCTCGTTCCAATTACTACGAGAACGAACTGTTCGAGGACAACCCACCGTCTTCTCCAGTTTCTACCTCATCAGTTGAAACCGTCACTTTTCCAGACGTTCCTGAGATGGCCGAAGAAGCGACCATTGCTAGTCACTCTGAACCTACAGCAGCGAATCTCTACAAGGGATTCACGTTACCAGGGGAGGCAAGAAAATTTGAGCCAAAGCCGTCCCTTATAAATTTGGTCGAGAGGAATCTATTTGGGGAGCCGCAAATGAAGATGCAGCCAAGCACATGGAAATATTCATTGATTATTGCAGTTCCATGTCTCCACCAACCGGGGTGACTCGACCAAGTGAAAGAAACCATGTTCATTTTCTCACTCCGCGATCTTTGCAAGGGAGTGGTATAGGGATTTGGACCGGGAAGCTGAGGGGATAACTGACTGGAATTCGCTAGCTTTGGCGTTTTATAAGAAGTATTTCTCCGCCTCAAAGACTATTGCCATTAGAGCTCAGATAACGAGCTTTAAACAAGGGCCTGACGAGACCTTCCACGAGGCATGGGTTCGATTCAAGAAGCTAGTGCGCACCATACCGCACCATGGGATCGAAAAATGGAGCTTGTGCAACCATTTTTATAATGGTTTGTATGATGATCACAGGGCCGTTTTAGATGTTGCTGCCAATGGCCGATTTGCTGAAAACTTGGGAGCAACCAAGGGGCGGAAGATCATTGATGATCTGGCCACCCACAAAGCTGAATATGGGAACTCGAGAGGAAATCAAAGAAGAGCTGTTGAGTCCTCTTCTGTCGCTGCACTTGAAGCCCTCACTGCAAGGTTTGACAAGTATGAGCTAGGAGGGATTTCTAAGGGGGGCATGTACCAGGTTAATGCTGTGACAGACGGTCCTTTCGTCTGTAGGAGATGCGGAGGAGAGGGACATGTCTCAGATCATTGTCCCAGTCCTTTTGAGCAATGCGCTGCCTTTCAACATTACAGGCAGAACAACAGTTACTACGAGCCGAATATCCATCCCAATTTGAGGTGGAGCAATCAGAACGTGCTCAACCTCACGGCTCCTCCAACGCAGCATCCATATATTCCTCCACACCAGAAGCAACAAGGCTATCAGAAGCCTCCATCCTTCAACCCTCCTAACCAAGGTGCATCATCCTCTAGTGGGGTGAGCGAAATGAGCGAGTTAAAGTCCATGATGCAAGCCATATCGAAGCAATTGCAGCTGAATGATCAACAAAATCAACAACAAATCGCGTCACATAAGGCACTTGAGACTCAAGTTGCCCAACTTGCTGCAAATCAATCCTCGAGGAAGCCGGGTCAATTACCGACTCAAAATGAGAAGAACCCACATGAGACGGTAAACCTGATAGAATTGAGAAGCGGTCTTTCTTATGAGGGACCAGAAGTGAAGAAATCAGACCCGAAGATAGCTGTAACTGGTGATGAACAGTGTTCTGTCAAGAAAAAAGGGCTCACGACAAAGCAGTTACTCGATCGACTAAAGGCTGGTGTTCGATCGAGTGAAAATGGTGAAGAAGGCCCTCGATCGAGTGGTTGTTCTGCTCGATCGAGTGAACAGGAAACTAAAGGTGGTCGATCGAGTGGTAATGTTACTCGATCGACTGATTTTGATGAGGAGACTGCTCGATCAAGTGAGCATACTGTTCGATCGAGTGATAATGATGACGGGAAGCTTATTCGAGAGCCTGCTAGTGCTCGTTTAAGCGAGAAATCACCGGAAAGACCTCGTTCGAGAGGTAAGAGGCGTCCAAAGGATACCGAACTTGCACCAGAAGACACTTTGGAAGCGAGAAACAAGGGACTCGAGATACCTATCACGGTTCCCTTCCCGAGGCGGCTGCAGAATACCAAAGTTAATCAACAGTTTGGCAAATTTGTTGAACTTTTGAAGAACTTGGAAGTCTCTCGTGCCGTTCACCGAATTGACTAAGGTACCCTCTTATTTAAAGTTTATGAAAGAAATTTTAGCACGTAAGAGGACTATAAATGACAATGAGACCGTAGCTTTGATCGAGGTGGGGTCACCCTATTTCAAAATAAGTTACCCCTAAGCAATCGGACAGGGTAGTTTTTCGATTCCGTGTCATATCGGTATGCGATTGATTGATAATGCGCTATGCGATCTAGGCGCTAGCGTAAGTGTCTTACCTTGTCTCTCGGCTAAGAGACTTGGTTTGACAAACCGAGTTGCACCAACATGATCGTGTCCGGATGGTCGACCGTAGTCTATCACGGCCATTAGGTATTGTAGAAGACGCACTGTTCGGATAGGGAAGTTATTTATTCCCGTCGATTTTGTTGTCTTAGATATCCCCGAAGATGCACACACCCCTATTATTTTAGGGAGACCATTTCTATCCACTGCCCGGGCAGTAATAGACGTCGAGTGGGAAGACTTTGACCTTTCAGGTAGGGGATGAGGAGCGATTTTCATCGGTCCAAGTTCGGAGAGCTCCCATGCAAGCCCAACCTTGCAATGCTCTCTCTTCTATTGTTCCTATTATTGACACTCCAGATGAAAATTTGGAGAATATTGCTGTTATTGTTAACCCTCCGCCTCAGATTGAGAGCAAGAAGGAGGCAAGTTCGTCTGTTGTCCTTACTGCAGGTACAGATGAAAGCAAGGATGGGACTGTCAAGGGACATGGTGTGGCCATTATCAATCAACTTGGAAGCAAGGATGCCAAAGAAGATGACAGAGGAGCGAGAACGAAGAAAGTTCGAACCTAAATAGATTGGAACTACATTCCTCCTACTGTTGCAAATAGTGATTCAAGCTCATGGAAGATGAAGAGGTCGGTCAGTATCGCTGAGGTGACGTCCTCCAGTCAGAAGCCCACGAAGGGGCACGAAAGTCGATGAGAATTAAACGGGGAAATGCCCCGTGTAACAAATTGTATTAGACAATTCGTTTGAATTTCTTTTGAATTTGCTTTATTACGTTTTAATTAGGACAATTAGTTTAGACAATTTTTAGCATAGACTAAGACTATAGACTGTGTTTTCTGCGTATTTGGTATTTTGGGATGTGTTTGGATGTGTTTATGCAGGTTTGGGGAAGTTTCACGCATTTCAAGGAAGTAAAGACGGAAATCCAAGAGTCTACAAGAGGAAGTCCTCGATCGAGTACTTTTTGTACTCGATCGAGTGGAAATTGGGTCGATCGAGCTGTCTGGTTACTCGATCGAGAAAAGCCAAAGAGGAACAGGTCGATCGAGGGGATGCTTACTCGATCGAGCAACGGGGACACCAAAAGTCCTCGATCGAGTGATTTAAAATCACTCGATCGAGTGAAATGAACAGTGGACACGGGAGTTTTCTTTCTTAAAACTCTTATTTTCCTAATTCTATTTTCATTTCACCCTAATTACGTCTAACCCCCTCCCTAATTGCGATTTTCACTCCCCCAAATCCCCAATTTTCTTGCCCAAATCACCAAATCCGTCACCTACATTCCATTGCTAGCACTCTAATCTTCAATATATAGCTCCCTGTTTTCCCCTCTATTTGTGTTCATCTTCACTGTTTTTAAAGGGAATTAGGGTTTGCGGTTTTTTCGATTAAAATCCGCCCTTGTTGCTTGTTTATTTGAAGTTTAATTGCTATTATAGGATCATCATCATCAAGTAAGTGTTTCATTCACACTCTTTGCATTTTCTCTTCGATTAATTCGATTTTCTTGAGGTGATTTTGAATTAGGGTTCGAAAAATCCATGTCTAGTCGAATTTTTTCGATTTAATTGTGTTTATATACCCTTAATTAGCTTGCTTATCTTATCCCAATCCCTCACTGTTTTTGCTTGTTTAATTCGAAATTTGCGCGAGATTTCCGCGATTAGGGTTCCTGAGTCGAGTTTTTCGATGTCAGACGGTCTTATGCTGTCTTGCTTTGTTTAACCTCAGTCCATGCTTACCTATTGCTGTTGTTAACTGCTTTTTACCGTCCCCTATCGCCATTACTTGATGTAAATTACTGGGAAATCATGCGCTGTGAGTCAGAATCTTGGACTGCTAGGAGTCTTATACGCTTCCATATGTGGTTTTCATGCTGTGTTAGCCCCTTTAGCAGTCATTACGTTCTCATATTACCACCACTCACGTGCTGCCTTTCGAATTTGTTGAGGATTGTTGGATTTTATCTCTTTGGAAGTCGAATTTTTCGACCGATAGGGCCTTTATGTCTTTGTCACATGTTGGTTAACGTGTTGTTTTAACCACGGTTAGCAGTAATTCTCTTATCATGCCCTTTATCATGTTGCAGGATGGACGCCGATTCCTTACCTTCTACTAATCGCTTCCATCCATCCTCGAGCGAGTCGTGGTCCCTGCTGTTGCCACTAGCTCCGCCTTAGTCACCACCGCACTCAGTTGTTACTTCTACCCCCGCTGGGCCCCTCACTATCTTTGGAAAGAGGATTCATCCCTCGTTTCCCGACGCCGGCATCCGCCACCTAGGCCGAGAGAGCAGGCTAGTCGGCTAGTCGTGTCTACTCCCGGCTCTTCCGGGGGGTCAGCTTTGTTACGGGAGAGGGCACTCTTACTCCTTTCGGCATTACCTACGTGACGTTTCGTTTCCACGGCTCACCGGACTCGGTTAGCCGCTTTACTTCGTTGCCCTCTCTCCTCCACCCGTTTCCTTGCACGGACCGACCTAGAGACCTTAGGGATTTATGAGGAGGTCTGTAGTTTGTTGAACGGGACGGGTATGTCGGTCTCGATTACCATGCGGGGAAGTCGCTATTCGTATCCCTACATACGAGTTTTAGCTCCTACTCTTTTGACACCGACTCTTATACTGCTGACCACTCCAGTTCTTGCATTCACTTTCGACTCCGTAATGAGTCGCACCACTGGACTTTGGCCAGGTTTGGGGAGGTTCTAGGCCTCGTTAGTGACGGTCCCACCGACCCACCTCGAGATCTCCTTGACCACTTTGGGTGCACTTTCTCACACTCCCTTCCCCACACGGAAGGGAGCCCACGTACATTTACCTGCTCCCCGTTACTTTTTGAGGCGATAGGAGAGACCATTTTTGGGCGACCGAGCCCAATAACGTGACCAACACCGAGCTAGCGATTCTCGCGGGTACCTCAACATTGATTACGGTACCCCGTTTGTCCTAAACATTGCTTACTTGGTAGCTCAGCATTGGAACGGAATTGGGACTCGGGTCAAGACCGCTGTTGTCTGCGGCGGGCTAGTGACTAGGATTGCCCGCCATCTCTACCCCACCGAGCCCGGACTTATCGCACCCGATGGCGGGCCTACCTTGACTTGGCCGCCATGGCCGACTTGACCGGTTCCCAAAGGTGAAGGGCGCGAGGACGTGGAAGATTTGTAGTTCCACGTCTGTTACCTTGCCGTGCCCCCGCCCTTCCTCCACTCTTACCGCTCCCGTCATTCTTTGCCGAGGGAGCGAGGCCACCTCCACCCACTTACCACCTTACCTTCACCCCTACTTATTCTTCTAGGAAGAGGAAGCGGGAGGCCGGACGATCATCTACCCCTCGAGTTCGAGACTCGGCTCGACTCGACGGGACCCACACAGACTCCCACACCTACACCTTCACTCACTCCACCTCCTTCTGATCCGGCCTTTCCGGCCAATTTTGTTTGCCCTCCTGTTTTAGGGGCGCCCGAGGTCATGGACCAAGGGCGTCGTGATGCCTTGCTTTTGGATATGTGCAGGTACATTACTGAGATGAGACGGGATATGGCTTTGGCTATATTCCCGCTCTACGAGTTCCATATCCGAGCCCGGTGACCGATTCCAGAGGGGTGGCCGCATCCCTCCTTCTACCGATACCCAGCGGACGGGTACCCTCCACTACCTTCTGACTCAGAGGAGGAGGCGGAGGAGACACCGGTAGCACGAGAGGTGCGGTTACGGGCTGAGCAGGCGGCACAGCGAGCTGCCAGAGAGGAGGCGAGCGATCCCCCGTTCACACCCGGTCCGGAGGATCAGCCTGGAGATGACGATTAAAGGTCCCCCTTGTTTGTTGCTGGTTTGGGGAGACCATTTTGTTGAGTCGGAGTACCTGGGAGATGGCGATGCCGACGACGAGTAGCTACTGGTCTACTCACTTCCCCAGTTTTCTGGCTGGTTTGGGGAAGTTCGCTTTTGTATGTACTTCTTACTCTTTTCATTTTGTCTCCTTTTTTTTCTGCTGGTTGTATACCCCCATCCCCCATCTTTTTCCTGGTGTATGCTGGAGGACAACGAGGGCGTTGTCCGTTTTGGTTTGGGGAGGGTATTGCATCCTTTTGAGTCTGCATCTGCATTTGTTTTGCATTCACGTTTAATTTCCCGCTTGCATTGTTGTTTATTTTCAAAAAAAAAAAAAAAAAAAATCCAAAAAATTAGAAAAATTTCAAAAATTCAAAAACATTTCACGTTTATTTTTGCATATAGGTTGAGTCGGAACGGTAGATTCCCGTGATGAAATTTCACTATAACTTGTCATTTTACTTGAGCCTTGCACTTTTATTGATAGTTATTAGCCTTGTCATACGCATAATCTATTTAATTTTGTTCAAATATAAGTCGATTGTTTAGACTTGACCTATAAACGGCAAACTACTTAAAAATTTCGAGTTTTAGAGCCATAATGGTGACATTCATGACCAGTTCACTAGGAATTTCGAGAGTAGTACTCCTTGCATAGCATGTTCGTCTCTTTTGCACATTTATGACATTCAATTTCTCGTCAAATGCACATATTCGGGTTTGTGGTTGGTGTCACATGCAGGGAGGGTCTTGCAAATTCCCCTTTCTTTATATCTTTCACCCATTTAGCTCCACATTAGCCAAAACTTGCCTTTTTGACCCATTAGCTACATTCCAAACTAAGCCTGCCTAGTCAAGCTAGTTAGTTTGTCCTTTTGTGGTATGTTTTCCACTGCAGTTTGGCCTGTCATTCTTGTTGGGAGTTGGTATCTGTATTAAGGAAGGAGGAAAGAAAGAAAAAAAAAAGTATTGAAAAAGAAAGAGAAAGAAAACGTGAAAGAAGAAAAAAAAAACACAGAAAAAGAGCTGATATGAAAAAGAAAGAAAGAGAGATTGTGGAAAAAGTTGTACCCTCTTGTCAAAGTTGAGAAGATGTTCGAAGATGTACAATCGACAAGGGTTGTTGTTCAGTTAGTTATTTCAGACGGTGTCTTTAAAAGGGAAATTTGTAACCGTCTGACTCCTCCGTTCTATCCCATATTTTTTGAGGAGATTGTGCTTTGAGTCTAGTGAGTTTTGTGCCAAGTGAAGGGCACTAGTACTTAGTTTTTCAGTCAGTTTGAGATCCGGATGGTTTCATTATGGTCCTGTTAGGAACTAGCTTGACGCTCTTACCTCCACATTTCCATAACTTGTCTTGCCTTTTCTCACCTGAACCTCACTATTCCCATATTATTTGCATACCCTATTTGTGACGGACATTATTGGTTGGAATTTGTGCATTAGTACTTGAATTGTCTTTCATTTTTGTTGCATGCATGCTATGTAGGTCGCAGTTAGGCGAGTGACTGCCTTTTCTTCTCTCTTTTACATACTACATTTGCCCTTTGCTTCATGAGAGAAGAGTGATCACGTGAGAGTCCAGTTTTGTTGGTCTTGCAAGGTCGATAGGTCGGACTTTATTTATGAACGACTTATAATTCGTTTTGCGTCGACCGCTTGGCTTTAATCGTTGATTTTTGTTGCATTAAATTGGTTCAAGTAGACAAGTTAAGCTAGCTTTGAGTTATCATTTCCGTTCCATTAGTTTAGTTTTGAGTTTACTTGAGGGCGAGTAAAGGTTTGGTTTGGGGAGATTTGATACGTGCCTAATGTATAGTCTTTTTAGCCTATCTCAGCACGTATTTCTATGCACTTCTATACTATTTTTATGGTATTTTGCCCCGAATTGGCTACTTTGGTGTATTTTGTCCTTTTTGTAGGAATGTTCGCGAAAGTAGTGGAACCATATCCCTTTTTGCCCTTTTTGCATGCATTTAGAGGAGACGGAGCTGTCCCAGAGTAGGGTGCTGCACTTGGAAGCGTCATGACACGCACTACGAGGCACTTGGGTGAAGACTGAGCTGAAATGAAGACATAATCACTCGAACGAGGAGTTTACCAGTCGATCGAGTGGTTCCTACACCCCCTGATGCTCGATCGAGAGGTTTACCAGTCGATCGAGTAAGCTGCACCAAGACTAGCCCTCGATCGAGTAGCCTGATGATCGATCGAGTAATGTCTGCTGAGAAGTTGGTCGATCGAGTGTATTAAACCACTCGATCGAGTGGTTTCGTCCTAATGGGCTTTAATTCAGTCCGTGTGTTTAATTATTTCGCTAAACATTGTTTGTTTTTCTATTTAAACCTAAGTTAATTAGGTTATTAGGTACTCTCTTTTACTATCTTTGAGACTATCAAAACTTTCTACTGTACCTTACTACGTAGCTTTTTCTTCCACTGCTACTTTTATTTTCGGATTATTATCGCTCGGATTCAGTGTTCTTTACGCCGGATTTGCTCAGATTGTAATCCCTCCTTTCTCTTTATTAATAATAATCGCTTGTTGCTTTAATTTCTTGTTGATGTTATCATTCTCCCTTGCCCTAATTTCCTTTATTGCATTTTATTGTTATTTCATTATGTCTTCTGCTGGGAACCTAATTGCTGTTAGATTAATTACGAACATGAGTAACTAAACCCTTTCATGTTGGGATTAGGGAATCTGCGGTAGGAAAATGACGATGTAGTGAATGAATTAGATGAACTGATAAGAGACTCTGTCACTATAGCAATTTAACTGTAATTCCCGACCTAGTTGAGTGCACGCTTCTATGTCACCCATTAAACTGGCTACAATTAATCCTGGATCGAAAGATAGGACTAAATAGGCCTGCTATAAACAGGAGACTGCCCTAATGAGGACGAAAGTTAAGTTAGTGGTATTTTAGGATAGGAAGTGGACCGAAAGGACCTTTCAACATCCGTCTCACATTAGTTCGTCGAGTCAT
This sequence comes from Silene latifolia, assembly GCF_048544455.1. NCBI lineage: Eukaryota > Viridiplantae > Streptophyta > Magnoliopsida > Caryophyllales > Caryophyllaceae > Silene > Silene latifolia. The sequence goes on from NC_133537.1 coordinate 315,988,400, forward strand.
TTTCGCCGAGTTGTTGGACTACCGTAGTGAACCGAAATCCCGACATGTCCCTCTCTTCTTGATAGTTAAATCGTAATTTACTGCTTTCATTACTCTTAGTTTAGAATCAAATTTAATCAAACCCCCCATTTGTTACCATAGGATTAGAATAGACAGCTATAATTACATTACCTCCCTGTGGATTCGATACTCGACTGCCTCTGCTACATTTTAGTTGAGACCGTTAGGTTTTATCTTTGATAGGGTTGCGATAGCCGTGTCATGCGTGGACAAAGTGTTGCTTGTCAAAGGTTTGAAACACAATCTCTTGAGCATTTCACAACTATGTGATCGAGGTAACATTGTTGAATATCTTGCTAGTGAATGTAGAATCATCAATGGAAAAACTAGAGAACTCATACTTGAAGGTAAACGTGTCAAAGATGTCTACATGACTAACTTATATTCATTGTCAGGTCAATCACTATCATGCATGAGTGTTCAAAAGAACGACCCTTGGCTTTGGCACAAACGACTTGGTCATGTAAATGCTAAGACACTTAACACTCTCAAGAGACTTGATCTAGTTGACGGCATTCCTAACATTAAGTTTGAATTTAAATCACTTTGCGATGATTGTGTTAAAGGAAAACAAGTTAAATTCTCTTTTAAATCCAAAAAGGTTGTTAGCACTTCCTTACCTCTTGAACTCATTCATATTGATTTATGTGGTCCCATGCGAGTTGTGAGTAGAGGTGGGAGTCGTTTTATTTGTGTCATTGTAGATGACTTCACAAGATTTGTTTGGCTTCTCTTCTTAAGTTCTAAGGATCAAACATTTGATGAGTTCTTAATTTGGGTCAAAAAGGTTCAAAACAAATTTGGTTATAAACTTGTCTCATTGAGATCCGACCATGGAACCGAGTTTGAGAACTCGTTATTTGAGTCTTATTGTAATGAGAATGGTGTTAGTCATAACTTCTCGGCCGCAAGAACCCCACAACAAAATGGGGTTGTGGAACGAATGAATCGAACTCTTGAAAGTATGGCTAGAACCATGCTCATTAGCTCTAAAGTCCCTAAGAATTTTTGGGCCGAAGCCGTAAACACATCTTGTTATATTTACAACCGTGTCATGATTAGAAAAATCATTGAGAAAACTCCCTATGAACTACTACGAGGAAGAAAACCTAATCTTTCACATTTAAAATGCTTTGGTAGTAAATGCTTTGTGCACAATAATGGAAAAGACAACCTTGGCAAATTTGATGCTCGTAGTGATGAAGGTGTTTTTGTTGGTTATTTCGATCATAGTAAAGCCTATAAGGTTTATAACAAAAGGACTATGAAAATGGAAGAAAGCGTTCATGTAATATTTGACGAATATAGTCTTTTTGTTTCAAACACACAGGTTGATGATGAGGATGATAAATATGATGACGATTTTGAGATTGGTATGACACGACATGATATGGATCAAGTGGTAGAGGAGGCTGAGCAACAGTTGGAGCCACTGTTGCATGAGGAGGATGTCCAAAATTCAGGAGGAACTAATCGTCCTCCTACACAAGATGATGCTACCTCATCCAGGGGGAACAAGGATGGTGAAGAAAAGCCCAATCTAAACATAAATGAACCACAATCACCTCCTTCAAACAATCCTCATGTAACAGTCCCCTCTACTGTTGCAGACGAACAAATCGAATCCTCTAACCCACTTATTCCCAAAAAATGGAAACACCAAAGCTCACATCCTTTATCAAATCTAACCAGTGACTTAACCTCTGGAATAAAAACCAGATCATCGCTTCAAAATTTCTGTGCACACAATGCTTTCATCTCAAAAATTGAACCAGACCATGTCACAGTAGCCTTGACTGATGAATGCTGGATGATTGCAATGCAAGAGGAATTGGAGCAATTTGAAAGGAACAAGGTATGGCATCTTGTCCCTAGGCCCTCCCAACGTACTGTAATTGGTACATGGTGGGTCTTTCGCAACAAGCTAGATGATGTTGGAGAAATCGTAAGGAATTAAGCTAGACTAGTGGTGCAAGGTTTTAACCAACAAGAAGGAATTGATTACGATGAAACCTTTGCACCGGTAGCTAGGCTTGAAGCCATACGAATGCTTGTAGCTTTTGCGTCTTTTCAAGGTATAAAGCTTTTTCAAATGGATGTCAAAACCGCATTTTTAAATGGATACCTTGATGAAGGAGTGTTTGTTCAACAACCTCCGGGCTTTATAAACAACGAGTTTCCCAACCACGTTTTTAAACTTGATAAAGCACTCTATGGTTTAAAACAGGCTCATAGGGCTTGGTATGATAGGCTTTCAAAGTTTCTATTGGAAAATGGTTTCATACGTGGGTCCGTGGATAAAACGTTGTTTATCAAGTCACAAGGAGATGAACTGTTGCTTGTGCAAGTATATGTCGATGACATTATTTTTGGAGCAACTAACAATGTTCTTTATAAGTACTTTTCTGATTTAATGACTTCGGAATTTGAAATGAGTATGATGGGAGAACTTGGATTCTTTCTTGGTCTTCAAATCAAACAATGTGAAAATGGAACGATGATTCACCAACAAAAGTACTTAAAAGAAATGCTAAGTAAGTTTGGGTTGACTAATTCTAATCCTATGTCTACACCAATGGTGTCTAAAGTCAAGCTTGACAAGGACGAAAATGGTAAGAGCATTAGTGAAAAGGTATATCGAGGTATGATCGGTTCCTTACTTTACCTAACCGCTAGTCGACCCGACATACAATTTAGTGTGTGTGCTTGTGCCCGTTTCTAAGCAAATCCTAAAGAATCTCATTTCAAAGCCGTCAAACGGATTTTTAGGTATTTGATTGGAACACAAGGGCTATATCTTTGGTACCCAACTCACTACGAACTTGATCTTGTAGGTTTTTTGGATGCGGACTATGCCGATGATACATTGGATAGGAAAAGCACTTCGGGCATTGCTACTTTCCTAGGACCGTGTCTCATTTCATGGGCTTCTAAGAAGCAAAACACCGTTGCATTGTCCACGGCCGAAAGTGAATATGTGAGTGCCGCTCTATGTTGTGCACAAATTCTTTGGGTACGTCAACAATTGCATGATTATGGCCTTACTTTCGAGACTACCCCTATATTTTGTGACAATACTAGTGCGATTAATATATCAAAGAATCCTATACAACACTCACGAACTAAACACATCGACATACGACATCATTTTTTACGTGATCAAGTTGAAAAGGGTAATATATGTCTAAGCTTTTGTAAAACGGAAAATCAAATTGCGGACATTTTCACAAAACCGTTGGAAAGAGAACAATTCGTAAGACTTCGGTCGGAAATTGGTTTACTCGGTGACATATAGCTAAAATAAATTAATTTCCTCAATGATTGATTAGATGTTGGAATTGATGTGTTATTTAGCAAAATAAACATCTTGTGCATGCAAATATGAACCGTGCATTTTAGATAAAAAATTTTTAGTTGCATGTAAGCTTTTCTTGCATTGAGCCACTCCCACTTTATGTCCTATCAATCATAAATTAAACACTCCACCTACCCTTATTAACCGTGCCCCTCATAAAACCACATTTAACTCTCTTTAATCCCACCGTACACATCATTGCCCTTCATGCAAAATCACAACCAACCCCTTTTATCCACTAAATAATAAAAATCCTTTCAAAACCTTCTTTATTCTCAAAAACCGTCCAAATCAGTCCCTTTGTACTCAAAGATGCCTCCAAAACAAAGATTCTCAAAAGAGGTGCTCCAACTCAGAAATACCTTTGACCCAAAATACATTGCCAAAAAGACAATGCCTCCCAAAGCCGCTGCCAAAACAGATGAGGCCATCCCTGCCACTGCCAAGCCAACCGTTGCTCGAAAGAAGACAACCGCCAAAAGAGGCGGTGGTCGAGGCAGAGGAGGACGAGGTAAGAGACCTCCAATCTCGCTACAGTTGGATGCCGAGGTTGATTTTGACACTGATGAGGAACCCGCCACTATGGAATTTGAGAAAGCTGAAACACTCGGAAAGGAGGAAAGAAGTCATTCAAGTGAAAAGAAAGAGGAGGAATGTGATGAAGACAAACAAGAAGAAGGTAATGATTTCAGTAAAGTTGAGAAACAGATGAGGGAAGATGAGGTTGAAAATCAAAAGGAAATACAGAAAGAAAAAGAGAGTGGAGAAAAATCAGAAAAAGAGAGAGAAATTGGTGAGAACAATGAAAAGGAGGAAATGGAGAATGAAGAAAAATCAGAAAAAGAAAGTGAGACAAGTGAGAAAAAGGAAAAAGAAAAGAGTGAGGAAAAATTAAGTGAGGAAAAGAAGGATGATGGTATGGATGAAATCTTGAAAGACTTGGTGAATGAGAGAATGGAGGAAGATGTACCGGATGAGACTGATGCAACAAAGGCATCCACTGTTGAAGAGATGATCGATGTTGATGATTATGTTGTTGGGAAGGAAGTTAATGATGGGATTGATCCACTTTTACCAAAAAGGTCCTCTCGGACACGATTCAAGAAAAGGATAGTCGAAATATTTGGTGACGATGACAATGTAACACCAGAAGCATCTCCACCTAAATATAAAGCCACTCAAAGAAGGAAGGGATCCGGTTCAAGAACCAAGGCACCCAAACGACCTCGGTATCATCGGGATCTACCGAGTTTGGACACAGTTGATGAAGATGAGATCATTGAGGAGAAGATTCCCCTCAATACATGCATGGATCTAATTGTTGCACCTCATTCCGATCAATTCAAGAATGATGTCTTAAATCATCTTAATTCCATTGACCTTCCCGAAGAAACATTAAAGCTATGTCACGGTATTCTGCACTGTTGCTTTCATAGTGGCAGACGATACAAAATATCCTGGTATGACTCTTCACCTGCCTTTAAGTACTTCAAAGAGGCCATGATAGCTCAGGGTTGGATAAATCTGTTGGACAAGTATAGCCATATGTACTTGTCCGAGATTATTCAATTCTTTGCTACTGTCAAGGTTAATGTTGCATCTGGTACCCTCTCGGCCTACATCAATCAAAAACCCTTTGTCCTCACAACCCAACAACTCACGGCCCATTTAGAGATTAATGATGTTGGGCTAACCACCTTTCCAAAACGTGACTGGGGTGAGGTTGAGGAAGTCACATCTACTGAGGTTATGAAAGTTCTTAGACCTCATGAAGAACATGGTCCTACAAATGTCTATGCCCTTGAACTTCCGGCCCCAATTCGATTTATCTTCAATCTTGTCTTTAGGAATCTTGTGCCTAGCAATAACAGTCGAGGGAAGTGCTCTCTCCTCGACATGCTTCTCATTCATCATATTGTCAAACATATGCCTATTAATCTTCCTCGTCTCATGTTTCACCGCATTAATGAGATAGCTCCTGAATTTCAAGATGGGAATTATGATAAGAACATCGTGGTTCCATATGGGATATGGCTCTCACTAATTTTCGAGAAGGAAGGTATGGTGTTGAAAGGGAGTCCCGCTGTTGAGAAGCTAAGTGATGAGATGACACCGGGTCTCCTTTCCCGAATGAATATGGAAATTCAAAATGGGAAATTGACAAAGAAAAATCAGGGAAAAGGTGATGCCACAGTTCAGGCTTCTGTTGATCTTAGCATTGTGCTTAGTAAGTTGGATCAACTCTTGGGATTGGTTAATCGCTTGGTCAAGGAAAATGCTAAGCTACGGGATGAGATGAGCGATTTGCGTACCATGAATGAAGATCTCCTTGAACGTCTTGACAAGAGGACGTCTTTCCCGTAAACTTGTTATTGCCCTTCTCAACTCTCCTTCTCCTTAAGCTTTTCGGCTCCTTGTTTTTACAACTTATTTTGCAACTCTTGGATGTTTTCTTTTATGCTTGGACTTATTTGTGTGTGCTTTGAACTGTTCTTTTTTGCTCTCTTTGAACATGTTTTATTCTCCTTTGACGATGTCAAGAGGGGGAAGTAGTTTATCTATGCTATGTGTGATCTTTTAACTCTTCGGCCAACGTTCACCGTGACTATGTCTTAGCTTCCATGATTAGAAGTTTTACCTAAGCCAAGCATGTTGCACCTTTCGACTACCTTGATCATGTTTATAAATTATGTTTATGTTGAAATGACCAAAGACCGACTAACCATGGGCTAAGGCGGAATATCACACATGTTTGGACTTGTCATCATCAAAGGGGGATTTGTTAGAACACATTGGGTTGATGATGCCAAGTCCCTTTGTTATTTGATTGTTTGCTCTTAGTTGAAATGATTAGTGAATGAAGCAATCAAATGGACTTTCAACAATGATTCAAGATGATCAAGCTAATCAAGGAAGTCAAGACAATGATACTTTCCAAGCCTTAGTCGAAAAATGTAAGAGTAAGTGTAACATTCTCATTTAAGTCAAGTAATGGCAAAACCATGCAACAGTACGTTGTACTGTGGTTTCTGGTACTATCATACGGAGGAGGAATTTCGATCAAATGTTTTTAAGTGTCAAAACTTTGCAAACTTTAAACCTTAAACATTTGAATTTTCAAAAGCTTGAAAATAATCTGAAATTTTGGAGTCACAAACCCACTTGACTAAACCTCTATAATTGTGCAAACACCTTTTACTAAACCCCAATTCTTATTTCAGACCAAGGTATCCGTCTTATTAATAAGACGGATACCATATTCCCTCACAAAATACCCATTTAGGGTGAGTGGAGAAGCACATGGGGGGTCCCACCTTTGTCCCCTCTACCCATTTCCTCTCACACAACGACCCGTCTTAAAATCCGACCCGTTTTAAGCAAGACTTACTCTTTACTAAAATGGCAAAGAAGACTTGTCAAACTTCTAAAGTAAGAAAAGCTTTTTGCCATTTTGGTAAATTGTCACATGTTGAGTGTAGTAGCTTAAGTTTTCTGATTTCTTAAGCCCCAAGCCTATAGTCTAACACTTACCATCACTCAAAGCTATCATTTTAATATTGGATTTAATATTTCTAAGTTGTACTTACCTAAGACTAAATCCACTATAAATAGAGTGTCTTAGTCACATTTATTTCTTAAGACTTCCAAAACATTTATTGTAAAAACTTTGCAAATCATTTGTGCATTTAAAGCTTTGTTCTTCAAGTGTTTGCAAAACGTTTTTCTGATTTTAAAGTCTTCAAATTGTTTTCGAAAAAAAGCTGTAAAACCTCCAAGTATCAGTTCGCTGTATTGTGACATAATGAGTTTGTTCCATGATTCTTGTGTTAGATCTTCATTGTGATCTCCATGTTCATTTAGTGAACTATTGAGATTCAAGATTCTTTAACACCTTGAGATAGAACCCATAAACTCTTGAAGCGGAGTAGCTTTAAGTTTGAGTGTAACCGGAGTAGGTTGGCAAGTTATTTTCATTGTAAGGGGTTTAGCAAGTTTGAGTAAATTTCTAAACAAGCAATAAAATAACGGTTGGACTAGGCCTCGGAGTAGAGGCTGAACCAATTTTTAAACTATCGTTTGTTTGTTCATTTACTTTTACGTTCTTCCACTTTGCTATTTCTCGCATGTACTTAATCAAGTTCTGTGTCACAGTCACCTATACTGTGACATAGAACTGCTGTACCTTTTTGTGAACTTACATTCAATTAAGTTTCTCAAATCTTGTACTTCAATATTCTTAGCTTAAAGTAATTAATTAACTAAGTTAAGGATAAATTTTTTAAAAGGTACACTTAATTCACCCCCTCCCCCTCTTAGGTGTTAATCGTTCTTAACTCTTCAGTCTTGTTAAGACTCCTTGGTAAATGGGGGGGGGGGGGGGTGTTATATGTCGGGCGATTCCTCGCCTCCCTCGGTCGACATGGCGTGTCAGACTCTAAAAAATCAATCACCCTACTCCACTTCTACTGCCACCTCCATTTCCCTACCCGACCACCACCAACCACCTCTATGACCAGCGATCCCGCCCACCGACAATCCACCTACCAGAGACTGATCGGAGACACCACCGTTTTCCACATCTATCGACCGCCGACATAACTCCTTCAACAAACCAAACTTCACGCAGCCCGTTGATACGTGCATTTTATATAGTCTTTTTAAGCCTCTTTAAGCATGTATTTCTATGCTATTCTCGTAGTTTTATGCTACGAAATGCCCCAAATATTCTACTTTGGTTTGTTTTGCTTTATTTGCAGGAATGGACTCGAAAGTAGCGGAATCAAGCTTTTTATCGTCCGTTTCGCCTGCATTTAGAGGATGAGTGGATTTGGAGCGGAAATACTGCCGTTATGGGATGCGTGAAGTCATTTCGGAAGCTAAGTAACCAAGTCGAGGCTGAAACTAATGAAACACGTAGCTGGCTGAATCAGATATCACTCGATCGAAGGCTTTCGAGGTCTATCGAGTACTTTTGGATAGAAGAAGACCTCAATCGAGTACTATATTTACTCGATCGAATTGAGCTTTTTAGGGTTTTCTCGATCGAGTGGTTTTTCTACTCGATCGAGAGGTTTGGGCTTGTTTCTGTTCGATTGAGCAGTTTCAAATGGCTCGATCGAGTTGTTTTCTATGGGCTCGGGCCTTTTTAGCTTTATTTCGTTTCTAGGTCAAATAAATTGTATTTCCTAAAAATAGGAAGACGACAGACACTACTTATCATCTTGGACACTGTTCCTTGACTGCTTTTCTCTATTCTATTTCCGGATTTACTCTGTAACCTTCTCTTCCCTTTTTACTCTCTTCTTAATTTATGTTTATTATTCTCTTTTCTTTTGCTCTTTTCCTATTCATGTCTAGCTAATTCCCCTACTAGGATTCAGGGGAGTTAATGAATCATTGTTAATTGCTAACTAAGTTTATAGATCGTTCGTTGTTGTTAAGTCTATGTTGTTAATCACTGCTTTAATTGTATCTAGCTATTTGAATCGATGCATTTAGCCTTTTTAACCTTGGTAAGCCTTGACCTAGACCGGAAGGTTGGAAGGGGTGAGACATGCAGTGAACAATAGGATGCTTTAGTGAGGGCGGAAGCTAAGCTAATAGTATTTTAGGGCGAATTAAGACCGTAAGGAGATATTCGTGTTTGGAATTATTAATCTCATTAATTTAACATATTCATATATGTGACATTTTAATTTAGTCATAAAATTAAACTAAATCTTATGCATGCAAACTAAATAACGAGAGATGAGAAAATCGTTTTCTCACCATCAAAAATTCGGCCAAATGGGCACAAATGAAGGTCTCCTACCTTCATTTGTTCTTGAGCTAGAAAATACATTAGGATGATCATCCATGACTTCAAATAGAAGCCCTCCAATAAGTATCACCCAAGACTATCCCAAAATCCCACAAAATAATATGTACTAGATATTTGTAATGTGGTTTACCTTAAAATCGATTACTAATACTCATATACTACTACTAATATTATTAGTGATTGATTTGTACAAATTAGATTCATAAAAAATTTTTTTATGAAGAACAAGAGAGAGAGAGTGTTGTGTTTTTCATAAAACATAAGAGAATGAAAAATTGAGAAAAAATCTCTCAAAAAAATGTTACACACAAAACAGGTGGGTATAGGGGTTATAGGACCCTTTTTCTTTTTCCTTTTTGTCTTCACAAGACTAATTAGTGTTAGCCTTTGTCATAGTCAAGTCACTATCAAATGTCATAGACAAATGAATAAGACAAATGAGTAAGACAAAACTTCTAAAATTGCCCACCAATTTTTTCGGTCATTATGTGTAATATGGAGTCCATTTTATTTTTGTCAATTGTACAATTGTATGTCATGTGACATGTGACATGTCTTATGTCATGTTTTAATTTAAAATGCATATTTAACAAATTAAATATCATTTACAAATTAAATAAATCACATTTAACAAATTGACTAGTAATTCAAAATTACTTTCACATAAAATGGTCATTTAAATACTAGTTAGTATAATTCACAACATCTTGTAATTATAACTAACTTATCATTCTCATCTCGCGTGTTTCGCAAACACCGATTAATTTTAGTAATATAACTTCTTAAATTACTAAATAAAATCTTATTTAACCACATTGTAATTGTTAGGAATTATTAATCTCATTATTTAACATATTTATATATGTGACATTTAATTTAGTCATAAAATTAAATCTAGATCTTATGCATGCAAACATAATTAGAAATAGAGAAGAAATCGTCATTCTTCCTATAGTTGTTTCGGATTTAGGGCACAAGTGAGTTCTCCTTCTCACTTGTTCTTGAGCTTTCCTTATAAATGGAAGAACAAGGATTCAAAGATAGAATCCCTCCTTAAAGCATATACCCAAGATGACCCTTAAAAGACTATTATTATTTGATCTAGAATAATTATAATCTTACTAAAATGACCCAAAACTATTGTTTTGATCTCTATTATTTCTGTATAGAGAGGAAAGATTTTGGAGTTTTTATTTCTCTAAACTTCTCTAAGTTTTGGTTGTGTAAGGAATGAATAATACACTAGAGAATGTCTTAGTGTATATCATAATATAAATTGTAGAAAAACACTTTGCCTTTAATCTAGGAAAACCGGGTATAGGGGGGTGGCAAGGGCCAATGCATGACCAAGATGCTCTTCACAAAAGCAACTAGGTGTGCATGGCTATCAATTAGGTTTAATGATTATGCTTCTTATATATTATAAAACATAATACAAACCCCAACTCACCCCATTATTTCGGTACATATATTGTAAAATGGAAAGTCCATTTTACAATTTATTTGTCAATTTGTCACATGTAACATGTTCCATGACATTATGTGTATAAAATCTATTTTTAACAATTAAAAATCAACATATTAATAAAATATGTCACTTATAAAATTAACCAAGTAATTCATAATTACTTGTACCGTAATGGGTTTCCGAATCATAAATCACAACATTCTGTATTTATAATAATTTATTCATTCCGTTTCAATTATTTCCGTAAACAATAATTTCATCCAAGTAATAAAACAATTCGATCACTTAGACCGTATCTTATTTAATCATATTACAATGAGACACGTAAATATTACTTCCAAAATCGTCCGTCAATTTTAAGTAATTTAATTAAGTCGTATCGTCATACGATCAATTAAATATTCAATTAAGAGTATCATCCTATAGGCATGACCTTATGGGATCAACTGATCACCATCGTCGTACGACAGTAATGTCAAACTCTAGTCAGCTAATCATTACCGATATGTGTGGACCAGTTGACTGTAAAATGTTACTTCCCACATGTATTCTTAAATATGAGATTTAAACATGTGATCATCATGATCAACAGTTGTGATCGCATTATTGTCGGAGGACACTTATTCCAACAATCTCCCACTTGTCCTCGACAAGTGTGCGTCACCAATTCTCTTGTCCTATTACTATCTCCCACTCAATGCAAGGTGTCTTTTGGGTCGTATTTGCAAGTGATCATATCGAGAGTGGTTTCCTCGATCTGGAGAATAACTGATTGACCGAAATTATCTACCATAGATACCTTCCGAGCGTGGCCACGCATTTCCAGTTCATTACTCCTTGAGTGGCCCTGAGATATTGTTATAACCCTGACAAGGGATGGACAATTCCTATCGCACTTATTCCCTTCGACTAGCCACAGCCATCATAACCCAAAATATGCCTATTTGACCCCATTTACGAAGGTCATAGTAACATAAATCAAAGTTAATCTGAAACCGTGCCACCTTAGGCGAACAGTCTTTAGTCAAAAGAATCGACTCATTAGAATACTATAGTAGCTCTCGCCACGACCAGGCTATATAAATTTGCCAGAACTCTATTAGCGGTCATAAGGCCCGACAAAGTGTTCCAAACAGTCTGCCTATGTGATCGACTAGTCATCTCACATGACTCCATGGCACTTGAACTTGCCATCAATCGCATCACACTCTAGTCACTTCGAGACATCACCTCATGTAAGTGACTATGGGCGAATACAATGCTAATCCGTGTTCACTTGAACGGGGTTCAATTGTCTCTACAACCCGTTTGGATGTAACAAAGTATAAGGTGAGTTAATAATAACTCAAACGACGAATATCGACATCACATTCGGGTAGTCAATACCATATTACAACCTTGTGATATTGTAAGTGTGTAAACACAAGTCGATTGCAATAGTTGTTTAACATACCATGTGTTCATGTGTTCATACTTCTTGTATTGCACTTTCCTTTATATTCATGTTATCTCTCATAGCATGAACCTTACCAAGTACATATCTAGGTTCCTAACCTAGGTTTTGGTTCTTTATCTTGGAAGAACTTTCTTGTTGTTTATCACATAACCAACGAATTGTGGTAGATGATATAACTTGCACTGGTCAAGTGTACTACCAACTCGCAATGCACTAGGTATACGTTTTGTAGGGTCTTGCAACAATTGTCAAGATGATTAGCCTAGCACTTCTCATAAGTCCTAACATATTAGAAAATACTAGTTTTGAGTAACTTCTTACTATAACAAGTATCTCACCAAACTTCTTATTTCTCCTTTTAGCTTGAATAGCTTAGGATTTCATAAATCCTTACGCGTTTTCAAACTTCAATATGTGCAACTTCTTGCCACATAACAGAGTGTTCTGTCCAACACTAGAATAGCTCATTAGTTCTCCTCGAGAATTCATGACAATTCTTCTATGGCTTGCCAATGAGTCATCATGCTCTTAAGCATATGATTCATTATAGAACATGTGCATTATTATTCTAATGGCGGAAACATTAGTAATTTTTAATCATGTGATCAACCATTCTTAGGTTCAATGAATGACTATGACTTCTTATGGTAATTCCATTTTCATCGATATGAATAACCCACGTTTCTCGTTTGATTTGATGTGTATATCTCAATACCTATCCAACATCCCATGATGTGATTGGATTCATCATAGTCCATTTTCATCCAGAATTGAAAACTCAAACACTTCTTTGTGAAAGATAGTACTAGCTCGTCATTCTCAATGAGTAATGAGTTATAAATTTTACAAGATGATTGCTCCCACTAAATTCCATGTCTTCACATGATAATTCCAAACTCCCACTCAATTCCACATGTTTCGCAATTGACTACTCAATCGAAACATTTCAAGAATTGAAATACAATTTGCTTTGCCAAGTTATTAAGATTAAAACCATATATGTTCCCAACATATCCTTTCAAAATACCTATTTAGAAAAGGTTTCAATCTTAAACTTATGGAAAGAGATTTTTAATCTCTAACTCATTCATTTTGTAATGATGCGTAGCAATGTCATTATTTAAATGTGAATTTCATTTAATACACGTCATTCTCAAAATACCCTTTTCCGGAAGGAGGTTTAACCATTTCATTTTCATAATGAAGTTAAGTAATGACACTAGCATGGTTAACAATTAACTTAGCTCTTGTAGATATCGGCATATCTTTATTTGCAACTTTTAGTCATAAATCTCATTTATTTTCAAGGATGCAACTTTGTTTCATTTAGGCTCTTAAGTAAATATCAATATTGAAACTCTTGGTCAAATGTTGTTCATAAACTAGCCAAATCTCTTGTTAAGACTTTTCTTTAGTCATTTTCTTTCAAAACTTTCTTTTAGTCTCCTCGTGTAGTTATCTTAAGAACATATTCTTTTGATTACTTCATTTGGTCTCTTTTGTCATGTAGATCTCGTCTATTCGAGACCATAGATCTCATCTATTCGTGTATACTATCTATTTAGGTATACAAATCATTCTTTCTTTCGTAGATCTCATTTACTCAAATATACAAATTATTCTTTGTATTCTTTGTGTATTCATTTTTCTCCCACTCTATCTTTAGAATAAATACACTAGATATTCAAAGATAGCTTATGAGACACAAATAATGATTTTGAAGTATAAGGAGGACTATCTCATAGATTGACTAATAGTTTTAGATTTGATGAGTGTACTTGGTAATTGACATTTCTTTAGGAGAGTTCATCAACTCAACATCACTTTATAATTGATCATACACAAGCCTTAAGCTTGTGGACATATAATGAATCCCATCATTATAGTTGTCAATTGGATCACTTAAAGTAGATGATCATATGTTTCTATGTGCAAGTATATAAAGACGAATTTTTAGAACAAAGAAATACGATAAAAGGGGTGACTTGGGTTGAAAACCAAGCCACCATAATCCAAAATACAACCATTGTTTAGAAAGGATCAACCATTTCCATGTCGAACACGGAAATCAAAATAGTTCTAAAAAACCGAAACACAACTTAAAATAAGACAATAATAAAAAAGCCAAGCTTCATTGGAAGCTACTCCTAGCTCCTTGATGATTTCTCAAGCTTGCTTTTCCTTTCCTTTGTATTTGTTTGGAGGAGGCCCTATTTACAATAAAAGGGGATACATTATCACAATTTTGTATCAAAATACCATAGTTGAATTAGAAACATAAAAGAAAGGATAGTCATTTACCTACTGGAGTGATCTTTTCAGCTTTGATGTCACCAAGGTACTTGGAACAATTCCTTTTCCAATGTCCAACACCATTACAATAATGGAATTTATCAAGAGGACCCTTCTTGGTCTTGGAAGTGCTAGCTTCAAAAGTCTTAGCCTTGGTGGACATGGGAGCTTGCCTCTTACCCTTTTTCCCATTCTTCTTGAATTTTCCCTTGCTCTTGGTGTTTATGTTAAGCACATCCTTAGGTGGGTTAACATTTAACCCCATGTCTCTTTCGGCTTGCACAAGTAACTTGTGCAACTCTTCAAGAGACACGTCCTTGTCTTGCATGTTAAAATTCACCCGGAATTGAACATACGCTTTGACTTTGGATAAGGAGTGTAGAATCCTATCTACAATGATAAGCTCTTTGGGGATTTCAACTTTTTGAATCTTCAAAGTCTCGACTAGCTCCAACAATTTGAGCACGTGAGGGCTAACCTTTTGGCCCTCCTTAAAATTGAGATCAAAGAATGTCGAGGCCGCCTCATATTAGACGATCCTCGGTGTTTGTGAAAACATTGTCACAAGTTTGGAATAGGTTTCATTAGCAGTGCCCATTTTAAAGGCTCTCTTTTGGAGATCCGCCTCCATAGCAAAAATCAACACATTTTTCATAGCGGCAGACTCTTTGTGGTAAGCCTCATATGCTTCCCTAGTGGCGGCACTCGACCTAGCATTAGGTTCGGGTGGAGAGGCCTCGGTGAGGTAACGAAGCTTGTCGTCACCTTGGGCAGCTAATTTGAGTTTGGCATCCCAATCGGAGAAATTTGACCCATTATTTACAAGTTTACAACGATCCATGAAGGATCGGAGCCATGAAGCATTAGTGAGAGGTGCGACGTTGGTGTTTGGTGCGGCCATTTGTTATGAGAAATAAAAGTGGTCTACAAAACGAAAATAGAAGGAATAAAACATTTGTCGTTTTCAAAATAATAATAACACTCGTAAAAAATTTAATTTAAACAAGTTTTATTGCATTTATCTAGTGACCTCTACCCAACTTGATAAATGATTCCAAGACCCAAATTCATATTAACTTGGGCACGGGGTAGCCGATTCATCCCTTATCAATATAACTCGGTGGATTAACTCTTTAATCGATTCTACTTTTAGAACTCTTGGTCGATAAATTACACTAATATTTATCTATAGCCCGAAACACATGCGACTACGGTCACTAATACTTCCGTTGAGCTCAATCCAAATTTTAAATAAATGTGTCCATGATCCAAATTCACATTAACTTGGGCACGGGGTAGCCGATTCATCCCTTATCAACATGAATTCGGTGGATAGACATTTATCACCCACTTCCCCTACGTAACAAGGTTTTTACCCCGGTGTGGCCGAGTGCACTCCCTCACGAAATAGATTTCATGGTTTCTACTTTTTGGTAAGGCTAAGTCTCAATTTTTTTTTTAGCGAGAGGTCATGTCAATTTATTATCTATCACGTTTTAAGTGAACTAAAGCGGTGAACTACGATAATTGTAATTGACACGGTCAATAAACTCGATTAAAATGATAATGCATGTTTTAGTTATGGCGATTTAGCGATGCATGCAACATATAAATAAAATGCAAAGCATAAATAAAATCCTAGTATGGCCTTCCTAAAAAAGTAAATCTAATAAACTATTACAAATTCGAAAACTAACTCCTTTGGTCCCTTGAACTTCGGTCTTAGCACGCATTTCAAGGCAACATTCTTTAATGGATCGCCTTCTCGAGTGGCACCGTCTTCATGGAACTCCAGAATAAATAAATTACATAATAAATTACATAATTTCCTATTATAAATTTGTAATTAAAAATAAAAATAAATCTATTAAATTACAAAACGGTGATACGAGATCACAATAAATTACAACCGAATCGATATTCCCATACATTTCGGGTAATATCAATTAAAACTAAGGCCATACTAAGTAAAATTACATAATTCAAAAATTACATAAAATTAAAATATGACAATTATAAATAAAATACGGCATTATAATATGTATGAACATGCTCAATTTTATGCTAAATCGCCTTTAAGGAGCCAATATCGTATATTAATCGGTTTTTACGGATTTGCGTGATTTAACCTTTTAAAATCACAATAATTACATAAATTCATATTTATGTACAAGTTAATTACCCTAACTAACTTAGGACTCAAAGTTAGTCTCCACTAATATATTGACAATAATTAACCTATATTTCTTAATATTGTTCATAAATGGACTCAAAATACAAAATTATGCCATAAACTTCAAATTAAATCATAAAAATTTCAAATAATTTCAAAATTTTGAAATTTAAACTCATGAACATTCTGGAAAAATACCATGACACTCATAATGCTCAAAAAGCATAGGTTAAAAATTTCGAAAATTTATCGAGAAAAACAATGTTGCGGTTTATCGGATTTATCAATTATTACCATAAAAATATGAGAAAAATTATTTTTATTAAATTTTAACTTTTAGATCTGAAATATATGATAAAATGCAACATGTGAGGTTTTTCCTTAGTAATGAAGTATGTTTTAGCATTTTTACTAATTAAAGTCACTATTTATGTGATTTTTCATCAAAAATTCATAAATCATGCATAAAGACTTCATAATAGCCAAATAATTTACACACATCTTGTAAAATTTCATGTGACAACATACTAAATTTCCATGACCAGATTCGAAATATAACTCATATTAACCTATTATCCCATTTAAATACGATTTTAACTTGAAAAATCCATATTTCGAGCATAACAACTCATTTTATTATGAAAAATTACAGGCCATCAGTAAATAATATATGTGAAAATATATCCAAAAACCACTGGAAAAATCGAAGTTTAGCTCTTTTTAGTCCAAAAATGACATTTTTATCATAAAAATCACATTTTAATGCCATAATTATATAAAATGAACAATAAAATCCATAAATAAACCAAAAAATCCTAAATACATTTTAGGACCAGAAACTTAAACATGCAAATAAATTTCGTGATATTTCATAATAAACACAAATTTATAAGTTTGTTAATCTTATAACTCGGAAAAACAATAACCGATTTTCATGCAAACAACCTAAGGCTCATGATACCGCTTGTTAGGAATTATTAATCTCATTATTTAATATATTCATATATGTGACATTTAATTTAGTCATAAAATTAAATCTAGATCTTATGCATGCAAACATAATTAGAAATAGAAAAGAAATCGTCATTCTTACTATAGTAGTTTCGGATTTAGGGCACAAGTGAGTTCTCCTTCTTACTTATTCTTGAGCTTTCCTTACAAATGGAAGAACAAGGATTCAAAGATAGAATCCCTCCTTAAAGCATATACCCAAGATGACCCTTAAAAGACTATTATTATTTGATCTAGAATAATTATAATCTTACTAAAATGACCCAAAACTATTGTTTTGATCTCTATTATTTCGGTATAGAGAGGAAGGATTTTGGAGTTTTTATTTCTCTAAACTTCTCTAAGTTTTGGTTGTGTAAGGAATGAATAATACACTAGAGAATGTCTTAGTGTATATCATAATATAAATTGTAGAAAAACCCTTTGCCTTTGCTCTAGGAAAAACGGGTATAGGGGGTGGCAAGGGCCAATGCATGACCAAGATGCTCTTCACAAAAGCAACTAGGTGTGCATGGCTATCAATTAGGTTTAATGATTATGCTTCTTATATATTATAAAACATAATACAAACCCCAACCCACCCCATTATTTCGGTACATATATTGTAAAATGGAAAGTCCATTTTACAATTTATTTGTCAATTTGTCACATGTAACATGTTCCATGACATTATGTGTATAAAATGTATTTTTAACAATTAAAAATCAACATATTAATAAAATATGTCACTTATAAAATTAACCTAGTAATTCATAATTACTTGTACCTTAATGGGTTTCTGAATCATAAATCACAACATTCTGTATTTATAATAATTTATTCATTCCGTTTCAATTTTTTCCGTAAACAATAATTTCATCCAAGTAATAAAACAATTCGATCACTTAGACCGTATCTTATTTAATCATATTACAATGAGACACGTAAATATTACTTCCAAAATCGTCCGTCAATTTTAAGTAATTTAATTAACTCGTATCGTCATACGATCAATTAAATATTCAATTAAGAGTATCATCCTATAGGTATGACCTTATGGGATCAACTGATCACCATCGTCGTAAGACAGTAATGTCAAACTCTAGTCAGCCAATCATTACCGATATGTGTGGACCAGTTGACTGTAAAATGTTACTTCCCACATGTATTCTTAAATATGAGATTTAAACATGTGATCATCATTATCAACAGTTGTGATCGCATTATTGTCGGAGGACACTTATTCCAACAGTAATAAGATGTCATTTTCTCTTTTATGATAATAATTTGTTCAATTTTAAGGAATTAATTAATCTGTATCGACCTACAATTAATTAACCTTTTTTCAATTAAGGGAATCGTCCTTTAGGTGTGACCTCAAGGGATCAACTGATCACCACCGTCGCACGACAGTAATGTCAAACTTTAGCCAGCCAATCATTACCGATATGTGTGGACCAGTTGACTATATATGTAATGTATCATCCCTTTCGTATTCTTGAAATGAGATTTAAACATGTGATCATTATGATCAACAGTTGTGATCGCATTATTGTCGGAGGACACTTATTTCAACAATCTCCCACTTGTCCTCGACAAGTGTGCGCCACCAATTCTATTGTCCAATTACTATCTCCCACTCAATGCAAGGTGTCTTTCAGGTCGTACTTGCAAGTGATCATATCGAGAGTGGTTTCCTCGATCTAGAGAATAACTGATTGACCAGAATTTTCTACCATAGAAACCTTCCGAGCGTGGCCACGCATTTCCAGTTCATTACTCCTCGAGTGGCCCTGAGATATTGTTTTAACCCTGACAAAGGGGTGGACAATTCCTATCGCACTATTCCCTTCGACTAGCCACAACCATCATAACCCAAAATATGCCCATTTGACCCCATTTACGAAGGTCGTAGTAACATAAATCAAAGCTAATCTGAAACTGTGCCATCTTAGGCGAACTGTCTTTAATCAAAAGAATCGACTCATTAGAATACTATAGTAACTCTCGCCACGACCAAGCTATATAAATTTGCCAGAACTCTATAAGCGGTCACTGCCCAACAAAGTGTTCCTAACAGTCTGCCTATGTGATCGACTAGTCATCTCACATGACTGTATGACACTGAACTTGCCATCAATCGCATCACACTCTAGTCACTTCGAGACGTCACCTCATACAAGTGACTATGGGCGAATACCATGTTAATCTGGGTTCACTTTAACAGGGTTCAATATTGTCATACAACCCGTTTGGATGTAATAAAGTATAATAAAAGAGTTTTAAAGTAAAACTCGAACGACAAATGCGATTATCACATATGAATAGTCAATACCTGATTATTATTTCATATTCTATAATCTAATTTTATCTTGTATGTAGTTGTTCATCTCAATCCAATTGAAATGACATGACTCATCATGTTAAGCCTATGAATAGGCATTGTAAGTAGGTTTTAGCAACTCCCTGCTCAACCTTGCTACATACTTGTTTTCCTTTCGTAATGTATACATTTGCATTACAAAACTTTCTGAGTACGTGTCTAGATCCAATCTAGACATAGAATTTCTTGCCTTAAAATAGCTCCCACTGTTTTCACAGTGTGCAGGACTCATTCCTCTTGCACATCCCCATGATTGCAAGTGTACTCAATTTCCGTTGTAAATATTTCTCATTGTTCTTTATTGCCTAGAACGATTCTAGAAAATCTATTTCTTAAATAACATAGCCCCAATGGTATCTTAACCATCCTAATGTGTTTTGATTATGGTTTTGTCGGAAACCATGCACAATCTCAATTGTCAATTGTCATTTGTGTAACACCCTTACACAAAATTGAATCAAAAACACTTTGCTTTACATCCTTAATGCTTCTGCAAGCACTTAAGGGTAATCTTTATGGCTTACTTGGTAACTATTACTTAAATTCGATTTGAAACAATTCATCATACTCAAAGTATATGAAGTGTTATACATCGTTTCCTATTTAATTGATTCAGCAGCGGAAGCAAATGGAATCAATCAAATATGTTCAATTCGATTAAACTAGTCATGAATCTTATCAACATAAGACTCCTTATTTGACATTAATATCATGTAGATTTATCTCCATAAATCCGGATATTTAAAGATGTACTATATTTCTCCAAAGTCTTAAATCATTCGCAATGATCAATATGTCATCCATATATAAGACTACTAAAATTTCCGTAACTCCCACTAAACTTCATGTATAAACACAACTTTTTGACTTATCGGGAAAATTTTTATACCATGATCAAATCATTGATTCCAACTCATTGATGTCCTACTCAAGACCATCTCTTAAGTTGCACATTATCTTAGGATTGCAAAAAAAAAAAAAAAAAAAAAAAACTCATAACATGTACCGAATACATTTCTTCTTTGAAGAAGTGAGTTTTTGGATTTACTTGCTATATATCTCATCATAATGAAATACAATCCTTAGACTCAAGCTTCTCAATTAGTGCAAAACCTTTTGCAACCAATCAAGCTTTGAAATCTCTCTTTGATATCCAACAATTCCACTTGGAATTTATTTCGGATTTGCATGGCTCTAAGCCTTGTATTGAGTTTTGACTTAAACACTCTCATGTAAGTCATATGTTTATTACTTTCCAGAAGTAATTAACTTGAATCAAACAATTTCTTTGTAAGTTGCAAGCTCTTTACTTTCTAAAAGTAACACTAATTCATCATCTTCAACAAGTGATGACTTTAACCTCCTAGGTTTTGAAGAAACGTCTTACACAAAACGTCTCATGTAGCCAAGAAAGACCAGTTTCTTGCGACATAACATTCTTTGTCGCTCTTGAATAGTTTATTCTTTGTGTCTCTTGAATAATTTCTCCCACTCTGTCTTCTAGAAATAAACTTGTATTCTAGAAAGACAGCATCATGAGCCACAAACCCGTTGTACTCGTGATTATAGTAAGGAAAAATGAGCATTTGTTTCTTTTGAAAACTTACAAACATGGTACCCTACCATTTCATATCTCATATGATTCGTTTTAGATTTAGTGGAAAAATAGTTTAGACAAAATGATAAAATCTCCAAAAGGATCAAGTAACTCAAAGTAACTTGATTGAAGTCCAAACCATATCGAATAGCGTTTGATTTCTTTATCCAACCACACATTATCCCATAATGCGTGCTAAGAGAGATTAATTTGTGATACTATATCACATTTCCTTTAGCTTATATCAAAGTCTTCACTTTGATAATCCCATCACGACTAAATCGTGATTTTTTGAGATCTTTGAACTTCTTCAAAGATTTCTCTATTTACATTATTAAGTGAACACATTAGCGTCAACTTAAATCGTTGGTAAAAGAAAATGATCAACCTATTTTGGATCAATGATTTACAACCTCGATCTCCTTTTCAACCAAAAGCACGAGACATCTTACTTTGAATACAAGATACGCATATACCATAAGATCTAATGGTTCAAGAGTACTCGATAACTCTTTGCGTTCATCATTCCATAATCTAAGGTTTAATCTTGGGTTACCAATTTGAGTCTTGCATTATCTTCATGATATATCATTCTAGTTTGGTTTAGAATATAACCACCTTTGATAATGGGCTAGCCATACATCAAATCATGGTGTATAGGGTCACAAAAGTGAAACCTCTTTTGTATCTTAACAAGTTTATATTCTTATTTAGAGTTTATGCACTTAATAGTCACAATTAAGTACAACTCTAAACCCAAAAACTAGATTGATTACACAATGACTCTATCTCTCGACATTATTTGATGCTAGTCGTCATATTATAATCATATTATGTATCAAATACAATGATGAAAACCACCACCGGTTTCTAATATTGACGAAGTAGTACTAGCAAAATTTATGTCAATCAAATAAACATTTAAAAAAGAAGGTCCCATTAGATGTCCCACAACTAACTTGTTGATTCTTCAATAATTTGAGGTAGTTTCCTTTCTAGCGTCCAACAATTAAGACAATGGAAACTTTATCGGTCGGGATTGATAGGTTTAGTATCGTTATTCTCAATAACTTTACTTTTAACATTACCTTGTATCAATTTCATTCTAATTTTACTTATTTGAACTTCGTCCTTTTCTTAACGGTTTAAGAGAATGCTCCCACTCATTTCAATGAGTCTTTGCTTAGAGAAGCAAAATCGAATTTCATGAAGACTACTCTTCAATTCATTTGTTTAGTCTTAAAAATTTCATTGAAGTGGTTGCGGTATTTTGGTCAATTTTGATTTCAAACAAATCTAGTTACCAAAATGATGTAACGTTTTAAAGTACTTAACTCAATTAAGCATATGAGAAACAATTCATTGTAAGTAGATATGTTAGTCAAAAAACCCTTTTGATCACGAATAAATTTTATCTATGCTCTTCACAAGAGATCCTTACAATGGATAATACGAGGTTTTTAGAAGAAAAATTCAAATTTTGTCTTTAGTTACGATATTTTAATGGAGATTTAAATCAAAAATCGAAATGATATCGTATATAATTTGAGGTAAAGAAATAGAACAATATGATAATGGAATAATGGAAAACTTAACATTTATCGTTTTATTAATACTTGTAAATAACAAGTAAAGCATTTATATAGTGACCTCTACCCTACTATGATAAATGATTCCAAGATCCAAATTCATATTAACTTGGGCACGGTAGGGCCGATTCATCCCTTATCAATATAACTCGGTGGATTAACTCTTTAATCGATTCTACTTTTAGAACTCTTGGTTGATAAAATTACATTAATATTTATCTTTAGCCCGGAACACATGCGACTACGGTCACGAATACTTCCGTTGAGCTCAATCCAAATTTCGAATAAATGTGTCCATGATCCAAATCCACATCAACTTGGGCACGGTAGGGCCGATTCATCCCTTATCAACATGAATTCGGTGGATAGACATTTATCACCCACTTCCCCTACGTAACAAGGTTTGTACCCCGGTAGGGCCGAGCGCACTCCCTCATGAAATAGGTTTTCACTATTTCTACTTTTTGGTAAGGCTAAATCTCAATTGTTTATTTTAGTGAGAGGTCATGTCAATTTATTATCTATCATGTTTTAAGTGAACTAAAGCGGTGAACTACGATAATTGTAATTGACACGGTCGATAAACTCGATTTAAAATGCATGTTTTGTTATGGCGATTTAGCGATGCAAGCAACATATAAATAAAATGCAAAGCATAAAAATCCTAGTATGGCCTTTCTAAAATAGTAAATCTAATAAACTATTACAAATTCGAAAACCAACTCCTTTAGTCCCTTGAACTTCGGTTTTGGCACGCATTTCAAGCCAACACTTTCTTTAATGGATCGCCTTCTCCAGTGGCACCGTCTTCAAGGAACTCCGGAATAATTAAATTACAAAATGAATTACATAATTTCCTATTATACA
The DNA here is from genome assembly GCF_048544455.1 of Silene latifolia. NCBI lineage: Eukaryota > Viridiplantae > Streptophyta > Magnoliopsida > Caryophyllales > Caryophyllaceae > Silene > Silene latifolia. Next base: position 316,012,451 of record NC_133537.1, read on the forward strand.
TTTGTAATTAAAAATAAAAATAAATCTATTAAATTACAAAACGGTGAAACGAGATCACAAAAATTACAACCGAATCGATATTCCCATACATTTTGGGTAATACCAATTAAAACTAAGGCCATACTAAGTAAAATTACATAATTCAAAAAATACATAAAATTAAGATATGACAATCATAAATAAAATGCAGCATTATAATATGTATGAACATGCCCAATTTTATGTTAAATCGCCTTTAAAGAGCCAATATCGTATATTAATCGGTTTTTACGGATTTGCGTGATTTAACCTTTAAAAATCACAATAATTACATAAATTCATATTTATGTACAAGTTAATTACCCTAACCATCTTAGGACTCAAAATTAGTCTCCACTAACATTTTGACAATAATTAACCTAGATTTCTTAATATTGTTCATAAATGGACTTAAGATTACAAAATTATGCTATAAACTTCAAATTAAATCATAAAATTTTCAAATAAATTCAAAATTTGAAATTTAAACTCATGAACATTCTGGAAAAATACCATGACACTCATAATGTTCAAAACTTAGGTTAAAAATTTCAAAAATTTATCCGGAAAAAAAATGTTGCGGTTTATCGGTTTTAACAATTATGACCATAAAAATATGAGAAAAATTATATTCATCAACTTTTCACTTTTAGATATGATATGATAAAATACAACATATGACGTTTTTCCATAGTCATGAAGTATGTTTTCGCATTATTACTAATTATAGACACTATTTATGTGATTTTTCATCAAAAATTCATAAATCATGCATAAAGACTTCATTATAGCCAAAACTTTTACACACATCTTGTAAAATTTCATGTGACAACATACTAAATTTCCATGACCAGATTCGAAATATAACTCATATTAACCTATTTACCCATTTAAATACGATTTTAACTTGAAAAATCCATATTTCGAGCAAAACAACTCTTTTTATCATGAAAATGTACAGGCCATCAGTAGATAATATATGTGAAAACATATCCAAAAACCACTAAAAAATTCGAATTTTAGCTATTTTTCGTCCAAAAATGACATTTTTATCATAAAAATCACATTTTAATGCCAATATTATATAAAATGAACAATAAAATCCATAAATAAACCAAAATGTCCTAAAAGTCACTTAGGACCAGAAACTTTTAACATGCAAGGTTATTTTTAGGTTTATCTTCATAAAACCAAATTAATTAGTTTTGTATGTTAATCATATAACTCGGAAAAACTATAAACCGATTTGCATGCAAACAACCTAAGGCTCTTGATACCGCTTGTTTGGAATTATTAATCTCATTAATTTAACATATTCATATATGTGATATTTTAATTTAGTCATAAAATTAAACTAAATCTTATGCATGCAAACTAAATAACAAGAGATGAGAAAATCGTTTTCTCACCATCAAAAATTCGGCCAAATGGGCACAAATGAAGGTCTCCTACCTTCATTTGTTCCTGAGCTAGAAAATACATTAGGATGATCATCCATGACTTCAAATAGAAGCCCTCCAATAAGTAGCACCCAAGACTATCCCAAAATCCCACAAAATAATATGTACTAGATATTTGTAATGTGGTTTACCTTAAAATCGATTACTAATACTCATATACTACTACTAGTATTATTAGTGATTTATTTGTACAAATTAGATTCATAAAAATAATTTTTATGAAGAACAAGAGAGAGAGTGTTGTGTTTTTTATAAAACATAAGAGAATGAAAAATTGAGAAAAAATCTCTCAAAAAAAATGTTACACACAAAACCGGTGGGTATAGGGGTTATAGCACCCTTTTTCTTTTTCCTTTTTGTCTTCACAAGACTAATTAGTGTTAGCCTTTGTCATGGTCAAGTCACTATCAAATGTCATAGACAAATGAGTAAGACAAAACTTCTAAAATTGCCCACCAATTTTTTCGGTCATTATGTGTAATATGGAGTCCATTTTATTTTTGTATATTGTACAATTATATGTCATGTGACATGTGACATGTCTTATGTCATGTTTTAATTTAAAATGCATATTTAACAAATTAAATATCATTTACAAATTAAATAAATCACATTTAACAAATTGACTAGTAATTCAAAATTACTTTCACATAAAATTTAGTATAATTCACAACATCTTGTAATTATAACTAACTTATCATTCTCATCTCGCGTGTTTCGCAAACACCGATTAATTTTAGTAATATAACTTCTTAAATTACTAAATAAAATCTTATTTAATCACATTGTAATAAGATGTCATTTTCTCTCTTATGATAATAATTTGTTCAATTTTAAGGAATTAATTAATCTGTATCGACATACAATTAATTAACCTTTTTTCAATTAAGGGAATCGTCCTTTAGGTGTGACCTCAAGGGATCAACTGATCTGTTACCTTAGCTGCAATTATCTGACATTCATTGATGACCCGACAATCCTAGTTTTCTCTCTCTTTTGTTAATCCCTCTTATCCTTAATTCTCTTGCCTTTAATCTTGATTAGTTTAGAAAACAAATTACAAAACCCCCATCTTGTGACCTCAGACGGACTAAATTGACAAGTAGATAGTGACCGCCTCCCTGTGGAGATCGACCCTACTTACTGCTAGCTTCTGTTAGTGTACTTAGGTTTTATTTTTGGTTTTGAAACGACGGTATCAAATTTTGGTGCCGTTGCTGGGGAGGCAACTATTTATTTGCTTGTTATTTTTGTCTGTCTTTAGCCTCGAGGAATTTATTCCTTGAGGCCGTTCTCATCTTTTTCTTTAGTGCTGTTTTGATAGGTCCTACAGGTTCTACCTAGACAGTTCTAGGTAAAAGATCGTCAAAGGGAAGGCCTGAGTACCTTTGACCTCCCACTTATGTTCCATTCTATGGCACAGCAGGTGGTTTACTGTGGGAGATGTGGTGCTGCTGGGCACAATGCAGCTGTTTGCTTAGCGGGAAATGACAAGGTTTATGCGTTCAAGCAGCGTAGACCAGCTAGCCATTCCTCTGTAGTTATGCCGCCACATCTACCTTATCAACGAGTCTATCAAAAGCCTCCGTTTGTCTGGCCACCGCTGCAACAAGCTCCTCCTCCTGATAAGCAGAAAGAAGAGATTGCTGAACTGAAATCTTTGGTGAAGGCGCTCGCGCTCCAATTGCAGGAGCATGATAGACTTAATTACGCTCAAATTAATGAGCTCGAGTCTGAAATAGCTCAGTTAGCTGCTGAGATGAACTTTAGGCACGCTGAGAGTGGTCTTCCCCATGAAGGACCCGAATTGCCTATTGGTATTGATGATCCATATGGCTCAGAGTAAGAAAGTCAATCTGAAAACGAAGCTTCATGTGAAGGTTTTTGCGTTGTACAACAACTTATACTCGATCAAAATGGTTATAGCGGTCGATCGAGTGAAATACCAGAGGAAATGTTCGATCGAACAGATTATACAACTCGATCGAACAGCTGTTTTGAGGAATTTCTCGATCGAGCTGATTCATGTACTCGATCGAGTAAAATTTAGGAGGAAAGCTCGTTATCTTTACTCAATCGACTAGTTTGGCCATGGAGAGCAATGAAACGTCATCTTGGTTCGTTTTGGATGACAATTTTGATGAAGACAATGGTTACGGTGAATCTCCCCTTTTCAAAGCCGAGCTGGATGCGCTTCAGGCTGCGATTTACGGGACGGAACCCACAGAGGAGGGTAACGAGAAGACAGCTGAGTCGGTGATTGCTTCTAGCACGGAAGAGGTGATATATTCTTTTATCAATGATTCCGACTTTGAGGGCAACCAACCTGAGGTAGTTAACGATAATTTTATTGTTGTTGGTATTAATAGTACGCTATCTCATATGACTCCTATTTTTTCTTCTTCCGATGCTCTACCCCCTCCCAACTGGACAAATAATTTAACAATTTTTCACCGTTCTTGTCATCATAAATTCGTTAAACTGAAGTGGTGCCCTAGATTATTGTTAATTGCTCCTGAGCTCCTTTATTTTGTGGATAAATTTTGGAGCTGTCATAGGAAATTTGTTAGGCTTAAATGGTGGTATATTTCAGTTTCCTATATCATTATTCTACTGTGGTGCTACTTACAGTTTTGTATAGCACATGCGTAGCTGTTTGATCGATTGTTGCGTGCTCTGAGCTGTTTTGACCAGGCTAAATTAGAGAGGCTCGTTGAAAAAAAGAAGGTCGAGCTGGGACCTGTCTGAAACTAGCGCTACCCGGGAGGTAACCCGGATATTTATTTTTAGTTGTTTTGTTAAACATTTCAATTGCGCTGTAATAATTGGTTGTCATACCATAGACTGGATCGCCTAAGCTTGTTTTGTTAGTTTTGCGGGCTGTTTTATTGCGTCTTTGCAGGAGTCTATTGAGGATGGCTCGATCGAGTACTTTTTGTACTCGATCGAAATCTCTTGCTGCTAATTTCACTCGATCGAACACAAATTCTACTCGATCGAGTGCCTGCCAAAGATGATCTTTCGATCGAGAGTCATACTTTCTCGATCGAACTGTTTTAGATGCCCAGGTCACTCGATCGAGTAATCTACTCTCTTGATCGAGTGCTTTTGCTTGGATTAGCTTCCTGTGACGCTGTTTTGCAGCTGTTTGCGACCTCCCATGTTGTTGGCTGGTTTGGGGAGGTCCCTTCTTCGCGTATTCTTGTGAGTTTTTCTGCATCTCCACTCTCTCCTTTCTAGTTTGCATTTCCTTTCCCTATTTTTGGGTACAATGAGGGCATTGTACTGTTTGGTTTGGGGAGGTTATGCACTTATGCATCCATATCTGTGTCTGCATTTATGTTTTTATTGCATTTCTGTTATCATGTTTAATTTCTGTATGCATTGTTGTTTATTTTCATAAAAATAAAAAAATCTCATAAAAATTGAAAAATTCGAAAAAATAAAAAAAAATTCACGTTTATTTTTGCATATAGGTTGAGTCGGAACGGTAGATTTCAATGATGAAATTGCACTATTATTTGTCTTTTTGCTTAAGCCTTGCATAAATTAATATTTTTTAGCTTTGTCTTTTGCATAATCTACGAGTTAATGTTAAATTTAACTGAACAAATAGACTTGACCTGAAAATTTTGGCAAACTACTTATAAATTCTAAGGAACTAGAGCTTTTTAAACTGGTGTCATTTGTGACCGGTTTCATGTAGGATTGTGAGTAGTTACTCACTGCATAACATGTTCACTAATTTGCACATATATGAAATTCAATTGCTTTTTGCCTACATACATTCGGGTTAGTGGTTGGTGTCACATGCAGGGAGGTGCTTATATTTCCCTTTTCTTTCATCTTTACCCATTTAACTCCACATTAGCCAAATTTGTCTGTTGACCCTTAACTACATCCAAATTTAGTCTCCCTTGTCAAGCTAGTTTAGATTATTTTGTGGTATATATTTCATTGTGCCAAGTTTGGCTTGTGTCTGATGATTTGGAGTTGGTAATTTATGGAGGAAGGATGATGAAGAAAAAAAAGAAGTTGAAAAAATTGAAAAAAAAAATTGAAAAAAAAAACAGAAAAAGAAAAGAAAAAGCCGTGAAGAAGAAAAAAAAAAAAGAAAGAGAAAAAGTTTGTTCGATGAGACAGTTTTGCTCCTATGCTCGGTTTGGTGAGTTTTGATGCCAAATGAAGGGCATATGTGCTTAATTCTATAATTGCGTAAGAATCGGATGTTGTTATATGGTTCTGTTTAGGTACTAGCTTGGCCGCCTATACCTCCACATTCCCATAAATGTTTTGCCTTTTCTTACCCATTACCTCACTTTACCATATTTTTGTAAGCCTTCGGCTGTGACAGACCTTGTTTGGTTGGAATGTATGTTCGGTAGCTAGAATTGTCTATCATATTAGCTGCATGCATGTTTATGTCGGTCGTAGTTTAGGTGAGCGACTATCTTTCTTTCTCTCTTTCATATATATGCTTACCATTTGCTTCATGAGAGAAGAGTGACCCGTGAGAGTCCATTATTAAAGGTCTTGCAAGGTCGACGGTTCAGCTTTATTATAAACATCTTACAACTCGTTGGCATTTGACTGATTTGCTATAAGTATTAGTTTGCTTACATTAAATTGGTTTAAGTGGGCATTTGTAGCTAGCTCTGAGCTTTCTTTTCCGTTCCATTAGTTTGCATTTAGTCTACTCGAGGACGAGTAAAGGTTTGGTTTGGGGAGATTTGATACGTGCATTTTATATAGTCTTTTTAAGCCTCTTTAAGCACGTATTTCTATGCTATTCTCGTAGTTTTATGCTACGAAATGCCCCGTATATTCTACTTTGGTTTGTTTTGCTTTATTTGAAGGAATGGACCCGAAAGTAGCGGAATCAAGCTTTTTATCATTCGTTTTGCCTGCATTTAGAGGATGAGTGGATTTGGAGCGGAAATACTGCCGTTATGGGAGGCGTGAGTCATTTCGGAAGCTAAGTAACCAAGTCGAGGCTGAAACTAATGAAACACGTAGCTGGCTGAATTAGATATCACTCGATCGAAGGCTTTCGAGGTCGATCGAGTACTTTTGGATAGAAGAAGACCTCCATCGAGTACTATATTTACTCGATCGAATTGAGCTTTTTAGGGTTTTCTCGATCGAGTGGTTTTTCTACTCGATCGAGAGGTTTGGGCTTGTTTCTGTTCGATCGAGCAGTTTCAAATGGCTCGATCGAGTTGTTTTCTATGGGCCCGGGCCTTTTTAGCTTTATTTCATTTCTAGGTCAAATAAATTGTATTTCCTATAAATAGGAAGACGACAGACACTACTTATCATCTTGGACACTGTTCCTTGACTGCTTTTCTCTATTCAATTTCCGGATTTACTCTGTAACTTTCTCTTCCCTTTTTACTCTCTTCTTAATTTATGTTTATTATTCTCTTATCTTTTGCTCTTTTCCTATTCATGTCTAGCTAATTCACCTGCTAGGATTCAGGGGAGTCAATGAATCGTTGTTAATTGCTAACTAGGTTTATAGATCGTTCATTGTTGTTAAGTCTATGTTGTTAATCACTGCTTTAATTGTATCTAGCTATTTGAATCGATGTATTTAGCCTTTTTAACCTTGGTAAGCCTTGACCTAGACCGAAAGGTTGGAAGGGGTGAGACTTGCAGTGAACAATATGATGCTTTAGTGAGGGCGGAAGCTAAGCTAATAGTATTTTAGGGCGAATTGAGACCGGAAGGAGATATTCGTTGCCCCTTAGACCGATACAATCGACTGATCTGTTACCTTAGCTGCAATTATCTGACATTCATTGATGACCCGACAATCCTAGTTTCTCTCTCTCTTGTTAATCCCTCTTATCCTTAATTCTCTTGCCTTTATTCTTGATTAGTTTAGAAAACAAATTATAAAACCCCCATCTTGTGACCTCAGACGGACTAAATTGACAAGTAGATAGTGACCGCCTCCCTGTGAAGATCGACCCTACTTACTACTAGCTTCTGTTAGTGTACTTAGGTTTTATTTTTGGTACTGAAACGACGGTATCACCCGTCAATCCCGATACAATGCCCACCCACAAGTCGACCACCATGAGTATCAAATTGACAAAGCAAATCAATGTGTATTAGTAACAACGTCATTCATTTCATATCGTCGAAACAATACCGCACTATAATGTTATTCAATTAATATTATGGAAGGGATATGGTAGTTAAATGACGAGACAATCAATCTCTTTCATATTGTTATCCATTTGATATGTGGTAGTTCAATTTGTCGAAAGAAATTGGAAGAGGAAAAGTCATTTTTGATTTCATAGATCCACACACAAAATAATCTAGTTACACAATGTAATTTTGTGTAATATAAAATAAATAATGTAAAAAGTAAATACTTGTTCGATACAAGAATTAAGATCCATAATTGAAAACTTTGAGTGAAATTTAATTAGGTTTTAGAAGAAAGAGAAAAGATAAAAGCAGAGCTTTTTAGTTGAGGGAATGATAGTGTTTGGAAACATTATGAAAAAATGTATGTGAAAAAGTAAAAGCCGTATGTGAAAGAGTAATACCGTTAAATTTATAAAGTCTAGATGATGATGGAATTTGGTTTTACCGAAGAAGGATTTGTTAAACTTGTTTTAGAGACCGTTACTTTTTAAGCGACGTATTTTGTCAGAGTTTTTTAATCTGTCTGTTTAACCCTAATAACTTCATATTTTGACCATGTAAACCCAATAGCGCTTGTACAGGAGAGTCTTAGGGTACTATCCCAATTGGTATTGTATCAATAGGATTTTCCTATAATTAATTATTAATTTTACGGTAAGACTGCGCATGCTGTAATTCTGTAAAGTTAGACCTTTATTCTTTTAAGTTAAGTTTATGATTAGCACGTGATTGGCTAAGGTAGGTTTATGGTTAGTGCATGTTAGGGGTTACTTTAGAGCATGGTCATGGCTTAGGAGTACTTAGATGGTTAAGAACTTGTGTTGATTAGAATGGGTTGTATTATGTATAGATTCTGCTTTCGAGGAAGAAGAGTTTTGAGCTTGTGTGTTTTGGGATTGCTAAGCTATCGGTAAGTTTCCAACTTACTCAATATAGATATGTGTGATGATGTGTGATGATGGATGGAGGTGATTGGTTTTCGAATTGTTTCAAGAATGTTTCTATATTAATTGATAAGCATGTTTTTTTACAAGTTTTATGAAGTATGTTTTTAAGTGGATATTATTTTTTGATTATTAAAGTTTTGGTTCGACCTATTTGGGTGAACCTATCTAGCTATTGGACAAGTATTTCAAAAGTGGTTTTATGGAGATGTAAGAGAGGGGTATATGTCTGTAGCGGACTTTACCTTATATCAAGATGCCTTGGGGACCAATACTTATTAGAGTTGGTGTCTCGTCATTTTTCCTCCTCCTTTGGTTTAGTCAATGCGAGGGGTGTGCACTCTCGGGATCTATGGCCGGTTAGTTGATAGGATTATCGCAACCTAATCAAAGATAAACATCATAGACACAAATGAATGTAGTAATCGGGGTCGAACACAAGGAGACGGGAGTTGTTAATTAGTTGTTATGAGGTGAATTCTATCAAGGTCGGTTATCGTATGATTGCTTGGTTTGGTTGGTAAACTTGTGATAAAATAATAATAAAGGAATAGTCTAGGGAGGTCGGGTCACACATGCAAATTATGTAAATGCTCAAGTTAACATAGGAGTTGATAAAATTGTTAATTGTTTAGGCTTAAAGACAACCACCTCTCGGCCTTATTGTCAACCATAGGTCGGGTCCTAGAGAATTCTCGTTATGACTAGGTCGTCCTACTAACACATGTTTAGTCTAATTCAATTTCGTGCCTCTCGACTTATAAAAGTGAATTAACAAATTTAATGTAAGATAGTGATCATTTATCGAAGATTAACGATACAATGCAAACATGTGAAAGAAACAATGAAACGATATTATAACATCCTAGTTTAACAATTGCAAGAACTACTTATGCATGGTTTCCCTTATTCCCTAGACAATTTTAACTACTCTTGCATAATGTAAATTAGACTAATGACAAGTGATAAAGTGATCATAATTAGTAAATGGAAATGACAAGGGAGATAATAGAACAATACAAGAAATCGAATTACCTTAATATTTTGAAATGAAACTTGGAATTGAAGAACAAGTGCTTGAATGGAAACTGTAGTACAATATTGAAATGCTAAAGGAAATGTAAATAACATGAAGGAAATCTAACCTCCATTCTATTCTAAAACTAAGACTAAAACATATATGAAAGTGTGTGGAAAAGAGGTGTAAGAAGTGTATAAGAAGTGTGTTTGAGGTCCCGGATCAACACCCTTTATATAGAAATAAGGGAGTAACGTAAGCAACCTAGAAGAGGCTAACCCCGATCGGGGCCACCCAACCCCCGTGATGATTCGCATTTTCCTCTTAAATCCGTCTTAACTTTGCACTTAATGTTGATCCGTAATCCGATGCTTATGTCTTTATGTGTCCGTCTAAGGTATCTTAGGTATCATTTGGTATCCAATGCAAGCTCTTATCATGGGATTTTATTTGGTCTTCATTTCTTTACATATCCACCAACTAATATTGGTTTCCTTTTGCTCGGGTTTTCCAATTTCTTCCCAAAATGCCCTTATGCTTCCCGAAACACCTTTGCATGGTCAAGACTTGCTCTCATTAGCCTCGTGAACTTGGGTAATCGCTAATTTGACGGGAAAAAGCTATCAACGGCTTCATTTCCTACAAAATACAATGAATACGAGCAAAAATACCTAGAACACGGAATTAGCTCATTAAATCACTAACATAGTGCAAATGACATGTAAAATAGAGCTAAAATAGGGGGTTAAAATGTGTATAAAATGGACCTATCATTAGTACATAGTTGGGGAAGGTTTGTCAATCCGGCAATGGCTTGCTGAAACCTTCTATACATTGATACTCTTTCCGGACACCAAAGTAAAGAAAGTTATGATAAAATTTACCAAGCAAGTTTAAAAGCTATCATGAGAAAAGAGAAAGTCCTTTGAGAAAGATTGTTTTGTTTTAATTACAAAGGCTTGTTATAACTATGATTGTTGATATTTATTATGATCATATTGGATTATGTATTTGTATTGACTTGTTGTGTTTTAAATGTTTGTCCACCAAATCTTTCACTTGTGGACCTATGATGAACCATTCAATATTTCCGATTGTATGGGGAGTAGAGTAATTGACAGGTTTACCTATGTTGCACGTTTGGGACGAAGGGATAGAGAGCACGCGTGACGATAATGAGTTTAGATTGTTTATTAAGACTAGTAGTTTACGCTTCCGCAATAGTTGAACTTATTTAATATCAAGTTGTTTTAAGACTTTGACTTTGTTAAATTTACTTCAAGATAAGAGTATTTTAAACTCTATTAAGATTATTTTCCGCTGAAAATTATATTTTATTCTAGTACCCTTTGTATTTTAGTTGATATCGTTGCTTTATGTGAAGTGACACCGTTATGACGCCCAGTTTCCAAGTTAAGGGTTTAAAATATTGGAGGTCGGAAATTGGGAGTGTTACACCAGGGGTAGGGCACGGTGGGGGAATAAGAGATCGGGTTGGGCTGGGCACGACGGGCCAGCACGACCCGACCCATTGCCCGCTCTACACACACCAAATATTTTGATAAGACTTTATAGTATGTCTTCTAATTCAACATATTGGTCAACAACTAAATTGAGGATTGCAAATCATGATTGTTTGGCTAATTTATCCTTTGTCATTTTTGTAGCGCAACACTATATTTACCAGTGGAAATGGTCACATCTCTATGACTTCATGGTCGAAAATCATTTGTTCAGTTTTATGACGGTTGACAAAAAAATTGGATTAAAATTGCTCAACACCAGCCTCAAAATCATGACCACAGAATAACTCAATTTCTCATCGCTTCTTCAATCATAGAGCCACCATGCCCGTCGCTTGGGCGAGACAAAATTATTATAATTAAAATTACAATATGAGAAAACAAAATAACTAATCCCAGAAAGCTTCATAGAAGGTGGGAACTTTAGCTTAAAGAATCAAAAGAAAGTACAAATTATGGTCCTTACTCCTTTGTTTAACACCGTGCCAAAAAAATTACCGAGTATATTTTACACTCAAAGGAGGAATATATCTATGTACTGGACATATCATAATATGTACTTATATCATACGCATAAGCTACGGGATGAGGGACGGGGGCACTTGTCTTTCCCTTCCTCGGCCATTGCCAAACACATATCTATGTTGAATCTATATCTATATTATCTATATTAAAACTATAAAAGAATAACCACTCCACATCAGGCTGGACACGAGTCGCTCTCTCATTAAATGTTTTCCCGTTCTTTATCAACCCTAATAAAAAAACTTACTCATATAGATTTTTTTTTAGAAAGAATTTACTCATATAGATATACTCATAGATTTTGGTTAGTAATTTGGTGTATATGTTATCTGTCAAGAATATTCCATCTACAACTAAGGAAACAAATCAACAACACTAATCATCATTCAATCGCCATTATCTTCCTACACTAAATACATTGATTACGTAAATCATATATTATATTAAAGCTGAAACTGGAAGGCCACGTGTCATGTGCAGATTAGTTTGTCCACGTGTAATTTCATGGTTCATTCCTGTTAGTTATTTAGACCATATTAATAGTCATCTTATGATATTAAAATTACAAATTAATTTAAAGTGGTCTAAATCTACATGCATGCAAATAAAAGTATAAAAGATGGTATTAAACCATCTTAAGACAAAAGTTCCTTACATTGTATAAGGCAAGTTTTGGGCACAACTCAAGGACTCCTTCCTTGATGTTGTTCTTGAGCTATGAAAATGGATGATCCTCCAAGACAACAAACCACCAAAATAGATGGTCTCCTAAGGAAGCACCCAAGAATCAACCCAAAATACTACTAAAATACTAACTAGGTATATGTAGTAGTAAACCTTGTTTATTGTATATTGATGTACTAAATAATATTATTACTTTGATAATATTACTAGTTAATTTATGTATGTGTTTTTAAGATGAACAAGATGAACAAATGAGAAGAAAAATGGTCTCTTGATAAAGTGTTCAAACAAAGACACAATTTTCTTCAAATTTTTCCAACTAGTAAAATGATGTGAATAGTTGGGTATTTATAACCAAATATGGGAGACAAATCTAAGTGGAATTTGCCACTTAAAAGGACACTTGGTGTCCTCTAAAAAATCAGCCAAATGGACTTATATGGGTCCATTTCAGTTTTTGACATTTGCCCCACAAATGCTTATAAGTCTTATATTTAATTATCTTACATAATTAAATATTAATTTAATTATTTAACACTTAAATAATACAAATTAACTACCAATGACTACTTAACCATTAAGTGATCATAAGACCATTTTATCAACATACAATGTATCAATATTAACCCACTTAGCTAATTTTACAACCTCTTGTAAAATTTAATAGCTAATTAATTCCACCTCAAAACATATACACATATCGTATAAAATTAATTAATTAACAATTAATTAATAAATTCTAATCATTTATTATTTAAACATCGCATAATTAAATAATAAATCTCCTTGTCCAGAGTTCGTAACCCGTCATCAAATAATACATTTATGTGACTAACTAAAAGTCAAATAATACAAGGATTTAATTATTTTGTATCTCATACAAATAATTAGTTTTTCCATTTGGGCATCATCCTATAGGTGTGACCTAAAGGGATCAGTTGATCATCGCCGTCACACGACAGTAATGTCAAACTCTAGTCAGCCAATCATTACCGATTAACGATGACCAGCTGACAAATAAATAAATAAATCCCTGATATTCCTTTTACGAGATTTATTATGTAAACGCACTTATTGTGGAGGACACTACTCCAACAATCTCCCACTTGTCTGACACAAGTGTGCGTTACCAATTCTCTTGTCCAATAATATCTCCCACTCAATGCAAGATGTCTTTCAGGTCGTTCTTGCACGTGATCATATCATAAAGTGGTTTCCTCGATCAGGAGAATGACTGTCTGACCGGATAATCTACTATAGATCTCATCCGAGCGTGGCCACGCATTCACAGTCATCACTCCTTGAGTGGCCTTGAGATCAAATATGACTTAAAAGGACAATCCCGTTGACCTATTTTCTTCATTCGATACAGATCACAATGACCCAGTAAATGCTCATCGGCCTCCTTTTACGGTGCGACCTAGAACAAAAACCAAAGCCACCGGAAAACCGTACCAACTTAGACAAATAGTCACCAGTCTAAAGAATTGACTCGAAGGAATAAATAGAAATCCTCGCCACGACCTAGCAACAAAAGGACTCTATAAACGGTCACTTTCCGACAAATTGTCTCACAATCTGCCTATGTAATCGACCAGTCATCACTATGACCATATAACAGTCGAACCTGTCATCTACCGCCTTACAATATAGTCACTCCAAGACGTCACCTCATTAAGTAACTAGGGACAAAATACAATGTTAATCCAGTTCACTTAATAGGGTTCGACATTATCTTTACAACCTATTTGGAGAAAACAAAGTATATAAATTCAGACATAAAATTGAATATAATGATAAAATGCAACTTATCTTATATGAAATAATAAATACAATATTTTGATTATTACATATCATATAATTTACAACAGTTCTGGCATTCGTCTCAACCCCATCGAAACTACATGACTATCATGTTTAGCTTGAGACAAAGGCTTAGTTAAAGGATCAGCGATGTTGTCAGCTGTCCCAACCTTACAAACTGTAATTTCTTTCCTTTCGATTAAATCTCTAATTACATGAAATTTCCTAAGTACGTGTCTAGACTTGTTACTAGACTTGGGCTCTTTTGCTTGAAAAATTGCCCCACTGTTATCACAATACAAAGTGATAGGATTCTCGGCAGTAGGAACTACCTTCATTCCCTCTAAAAATTACCTAATCCAAATAGCTTCCTTTGCAGCTTCAGAGGCTACAATGTACTCAGCTTCCGTTGTAGAATCAGCAGTCACAGACTCCTTGAAACTTCTCCAGCAAACCGCCCCTCCATTCAACAAAAAGACAAAACCATCCTGGGATTTCAAATCATCCCTATCGGTTTGGAAACTGGCATCCGTATAACCTCTTATACGTAATTCAGATTCTCCTCCAAACACTAAGAATGAATTTTAGTCCTTATCAAGTACTTTAGAATATTCTTGACGGCTATCCAGTGACTCTCACTTGGAGTTTTCTGAAAACGACTCGTCATACTCAAAGCATACAAGACGTCAGGACGAGAACACATCATAGCATACATGATCGATCCAACAGCGGAAGCATAGGGAATCGATTTCATGCGTTCAATATCCTTAGGCTCAGTAGGACACTATGACTTACTCAAAGTGATCCCACTGCCCATAGGTAGAAAACTGTTGGAATATGTGTCCTCCGACAATAATGCGATCACAACTGTTGATCATGATGATCACATGTTTAAGTCTCATTATAAAGAATACAATTGGGAAGTAATATTTTACTGTCAACTGGTCCACACATATCGGTAATGATTGGCTGACTAGAGTTTGACATTATTGTCGTGCGACGGTGGTGATCAGTTGATCCTCTTAGGCCATACCTAAAGGGTAACACACTTAGTTTGATCATTTAATTGATCGTATGACGATACGGGTCAATTAAATTACTTAAAATTGACGGACGATTTTGGAAGTAATATTTACGTGTCTTATTGAAATTTGATTAAATAAGATACGGTCTAAGTAATCGAATTGTTTTATTACTTAGATGAAATTATTGTTTAAGAAAACAATTGCAATTTGAATGAATAAATTATTATAAATACAAGATGTTGTGATTTATAAATTGGTAAAATATTTTGGTACAAGTAATTATGAATTACTAAGTCGATTTTGTATATGACGTATTTTTATTAATACGTTGATTTTAAATATGTTAAAAATACATAACAATTTAATGTGACATATGACATGTGACATATGACAAATTGACAATTTGACAAAGATAAAATGGAGTCCATTTTATCCATGTTAGCCGAAAATAATGGGAGGATTAAGGAAATATTATGTTTATTGTGTGAGTGGTAAGCATAATGATTTCCCTAATATACTAGCCATGCAAACCTAGTGATCATTGTGAAGAACAACTTGTGCATGCATTGGCTCCCTCTTCTCCCCTCTTCCACCCGGTTTTTGAGAAGAAAAACACCTTGGTTTTTCTTCTTATTTTACCTAATATACACTACAAAATACATTAGTGCATATTCATTCATTTGATCATCTAAAAATAAGAAGTTTTAGAAAGATAAAATCTTCCTTCTCCTCCCTCTCTCTTAACCGGTTTTCATAGAGAGACCAAATTATTTTTGGGTCAATTTTTACACAAAATTAGTATTATTCTAGTAATAATAATATTAGTTTTATTAAGTTGTTATCTTGGGTATAATACTTTTGGGAGGGATTCTCTTCTTGAATCCTTGTTCTTCCATTAAGGAGAGCTCAAGAACAAGAGAGTAGGAGAACTCTCTTGTGCCCTTTGATCCGAAAATCAAATGTAAGAATGAAGATTTCTTCTTTATTTTATTTATTGTTTGCATGCATAAGATCACCATTTAACTTTATGACTAAATTTACATAAAACATATATGAATATGTTGAGTATTTAGATCAAGTTTTCTAACAAGTGGTATCAAGAGCCTTGGTTGTTTGCATGCAAATCGGTTATAGTTTTTCCGAGTTATACGATTAACATATAAAACTTGTAAATTTGTGTTATTATGATATATCACGAAATAATATAATGCATGTTAAAGTTTCTGGTCCAAAAATGTTTTTAGGATATTTTGGTTATTTTATGGATTTTTATTGTTCATCTTATACAATAATGACATTAAAAATGTGATTTTATGATTAAAATGTCATTTTCGTACTACAATTAGCTAAACTTCGTATTTTCCAGTGATTTTTGGACATGTTATCACATGTTTTATTTTGAAATGACCTGTAAATTTTCAGAATTTTTGGAGTTCTTATGCTCGAAATATGGATTTTTCATGTTTAAAATCGGATTTAGAAGAAAAATAGGTTAATATGAGATAAATTTCGAATCTGGTCATAGAAATTTAGTATGTTGTCACATGCAATTTTAAAAGATGTATGTAAAATAATAGGTTATATTGAAGCCTTTATGCATGATTTATGGATTTTTGATGAAAAATAGCATAAATAGTGACTTAATTAGTGAATAATTCCTAAAACATACTCTATGACTAAGGAAAAATGTCACATGTTGCATTTTATTATCTTTTTCAGATCTAAAATAGAAAAGTTGATGAATATAATTTTTCTCATGTTTTTATGATTTTTATTGATAAATCCGATAAACCGCAACTAAGGATGGCAGTGGGCCGGGGATCCGACCCAGACCCTGAGGGTCGGACCCTAATGGGTCGGGTATGGGTCTCATTTTTTCAGACCCAATGGGTATGGGTCTTAAGAAAATATTTCGGGTCCGGGTCCGGGTCTAAGTTATGAGACCCATACCCGACCCTTAGACCCTTTATTAAAGGAAAAAAAAATCAAAATTACAACTTTTCTCGAATTCATACCGCAGATCGTAGAAACCCAACTAAAGTCTCTTTCTCTTCCCTCATCCCATAAAGTGATAAAACCCAACCAAACTCTTCCGACAATACCACCACTCCACCACTGACACAAGAAAACCACCACCACAAAGACGATACGCGACTGACAACCACCTCTCTAATAGCCGGCGACCGACAACCACCATTAACGGCAGATTAATAAACTCATAATGTTAAAGTAGTATGATTTTTTTTTTAAAATATTATAGACCCTATAGTTGTTAATCTTGTTACTAAAGTGGCTGAAACTCGGACCCGCGGGTAGACCCAGACCCTACCCTTACCCATAGGGTCCGGGTATGGGTCCTCAAATTTTAGACCCTTGAGGGTCTGGGTCGGGTACGGGTCCAAAGAAAAAATCTCGGGTCGGGTCCGGGTCTAGGCAGACCCTACCCATTGTCATCCCTAACCGCAACATAGTTTTTCCGATAATATTAAAAAAAATTAACCTAAGTTTTTTGAACATAATGAGTGTCATGATATTTTTCCAGAATGTTCATAAAATTAAAATTTTGAATTTATTTGAAATTTTTGTGATTTATTTGAAGTTTATAGCTTTTTATTGTATTTTTAGGTCCATTAATGAACAATTTTAAGATATATGAGTTAATTATGGTCAAATAGCTAGTGGAGACTAATTTTTGAGTCCTAAGAAGTTAGGGTAATTAACTTATGCATAAATATGAATTTATGTAATTTTTGTGATTATAAAACGTTGAATCACGCAAATCCGTAAAAACCGTGTAATATACGATATTGGCTACTTAGAGGCGATTTAGCATAAAATTGGGCATGTTCATACATATTATAATGCTGCATTTTATTTATGATTGTCATAATTTTATTTTATGTAATTTTTGAATTATGTAATTTTTACTTAGTATGGCCTTAGTTTTTAATTGATATTACCCGAAATGTATGGGAATATCGATTCGGTTGTAATTTATTGTGATCTCGTATCACCGTTTCGTAATTTAATAGATTTATTTTATTTTAATTACAAATGTATAATAGGAAATTATGTAATTTGTTATGTAATTTATTTATTCCGGAGTTCCATAAAGACGGATTTCTTCAAGAAGGCGATACATAAAGACGGTGTTACCTCGAGATGCGTGCCAATAACCGAAGTTCAAGGGACCAATGGAGTTGGTTTCCGAATATGTAATAGATAAATAGTTTCTCTTTTTTTTTTTTAGGAAGGCCATACTAGGATTTATTTTTATGCTTTGCATTTTAATTATATGTTGCATGCATCGCTAAATCGCCATAACTAAAACATGCATTATCATTTAATCGAGTATATCGACCGTGTCAATTAGAATTATCGTAGTTCACCGCTTTAGTTCACTTAAAACGTGATAGATAATAAATTGACATGACCTCTCGCTAAAACAATCAATTGAGACATAGCCTTACCAAATAGTAGAAACCATGAAAACCTATTTCGCGAGGGAGTGCACTCGGCTTCCCCGGGGTACAAACCTTGTTACGTAGGGGAAGTGGGTGATAAATGTCTATCCACCGAATTCATGTTGATGAAGGTTTCATCGACTACCCCGTGCCCAAGTTAATATGGGTTTGGATAATGGACACATTTATTCGAAATTTGGATTGAACTCAACAAAAGTTTTTGATAAGGGTTTCATCGGCTACCCCGTGCCCTTGTCGGATTTGTTTTGGGCTATAGATAAACATTAGAGTAATTTTATCGACCAAGGGTTTCATCGGCTACCCCGTGCCTAAGTTGATATGAATTTGGGTCTTGGAATCATTTATCTAGTTGGGTAGAAGTCACTAGAAAAATGCAATAAAACTTGTTTAAATTAATTTTTAAGAGTATTATTATTTTGAAAATGACATATGTTTTATTCCTTTTATTTTTTGTTTTGTAGACCGCTCTTATTTCTCATAACAAATGGCAAATCCCAACACCAACGCCACGCCTCTCACTAATACTTCATGGCTCCGATCCTTCATGGATCGATGTAAACTTGAAAAGAATGGGTCAAATTTCTCCGATTGGGATGCCCAACTCAAATTAGCCGCCCAAGGTGACGACAAGCTTCGTTACCTCACCGAGGCCTCTCCACCCGAACCTAATACTAGGTCGACCGCCGCCACTAGGGAAGCATATGAGGCTTACCATAAGGAGTCCGCCGCAATGAAAAATGTGTTGATCTTTGCGATGGAGGCGGACCTCCAAAGGAGAGCCTTTAAAATGGGCACCACTAATGAAATCTACTCCAAGCTTGTGACAATGTTTTCACAAACTCTGCGGATCGTCCAATATGAGGCGGCCGCGGCATTATTTGATCTCGACTTTAAAGAGGGCCAAAAGGTTAGCCCTCATGTGCTCAAATTAATGGAGCTAGTCGAGACCTTAAAGATTCAAAAAGTTGAAATCCCCAAAGAACTTGTTGTAGATAGGATTCTACACTCCTTATCCAAGGTCAAAGCATATGTTCAATTCCGGGTGAATTTTAACATGCAAGACAAGGACGTGTCTCTTGAAGAGTTACACAAGCTACTTGTGCAAGCCGAAAGAGACATGGGGTTAAATGTTAACCCACCTAAGGATGTGCTTAATATTAGCACCAAAAGCAAGGGGAAGTTTAAAAAGAATGGGAAGAAGAATAAGAGGCAAGCTCCCACTTTCACCAAAGCTAAGTCTTATGAAGCTAGCACTTCCAAAATCAAGAAGGGTCCTCTTGATAAATGCCATTATTGTAATGGTGTTGGACATTGGAAAAGAAATTGTGCCAAATACCTTGGTGATATAATTAAGGCTGGAAAGATCACTCCAGTAGGTAAATGACTATCCTTTCTTTTATGTTTCTAATTCAACTATGGTATTGTGATACAAAGTTGTGATAATGTATCTCCCTTTTTATTGTAAATAGGGCCTCCACCAAGCAAAGACAAGGGAAAAGAAAAGCAAGCTTGAGATACCATCAAGAAGCTAGGAATAGCTTTCATGGAGCTTTGCTTTTTATTGTCTTATTTTAATTATGTTTTGGATTTTAGAACCTTTTAATTTCCGTGTTCGACATGGAAATGTATTTTGGATAATTGGTTGTATTTTGGATAATGGTGGCTTGGTTTGCAACCCAAGTCACCCATTTTATCGTTTTATCCTTGTTCTAAAATTCGTCTTTACATGCTTGCTCTTAGAAACATATGATTATTCACTTAAAGTGATCTAATAGACAACTATAATTATGTGATTCATTATATGTCCACATGCTTAAGGCTTGTGTATGATCATTTATAGAGAGTTTATGAACTCTCTTAAAGGAATGTCAATCGCCAATTACACATACAAATCTAAAACTATTAGTCAACCTATGAGATAGTTCTCCTTCTACTTCAAAAATCATTATTTGTGTCTCATATACTATCTTTGAATCTCTAGTGTATTCATTCTGAAGATAGAGTGGGAGAAAAATGAGGACACAAAGAACACCAAGATTAATTTGTGTACTTGTGTAAATGAGATCTACACAAGGGAGAATGATTTGAATAAAGGTATATCTATTCATATAGTATACCCAATAGATAAGATTTATGGTCTCAAATAGATCTACATGACTAAAGAGACCAAGTGAAGTAATCAAAAGAATATGTTCTCAAGATAACTACACGAGGAGACCAAAAGAAAGTTTTGGAATAAGAGTGACTAATATAAAGTCTTAACAAGAGTTTTGACTAGTTTATGATAAATTTTGACCAATAGTTTCAATATTGATATTTACTTAAGAGCCTACATGAATCAAAGTTACATCCTAGAAAATAAACGAGATTTATGACTAGAGGCTGCAAGGATTGATATACAGATATCCTCAATAGCTAAGTTAAGTATTAACCACGCTAATGTCATTACTTAACCTCATTATGAAAATGAATTGGTTAAACCTCCTTCCGAAAAGGGTATTTTGAAGGACGTGTATTAGATATTATTTATATTTAAATAATGGCATTGCTACGCATCATTATGATATGAATGAGTTAGAGATTAAAGTCTCTTTCCATAAGGTTAAAGATGAGACCACTTCAAAATAGGTATTTTGAAAGAATATGATAGGAACATATATGGTTTTATCTCAATAACTTAAACAAAGCAATAAATTACATTTTTGAATTAACTCAATTGAGTAGTCAATTGCGAATCATGTTGAATTAAGTGGGAGTTGGAAATTATCATGTGAAGACATGGAATTTAGTGGGAGCAATCATCTTGTAAAAATTTACAACTCACTACTCATTGAGAATGACGAGCTAGTACTTTCTTTCACAAAGAAGATTTGAGTTTTAAATTCTGGATGAAAATGGATTATGATGAATCCAACTACATCATGAGATGTTGGATAGGTATTGAGACATACACATCGAATCAACGAGAAACATAGGTTATTCATGTAAATGAAAATGGAATTGCCATTAGCAGTCATGGTCGTTCCTTGAACCTAAGAATAGTTGATGACATGATTAAAAGTTACTAATGTTTCCGCCATTAGAATAATCATGCACATGTCCAAAATAAATCATATGCATAAGAGCATGATGGATCATTGGGAAGCCATAGAAGAAACGTCATGAATTCTCGAGGAGAATCCGATGAGCGATTTCGGTGTTTGACAGAATACTCTGTTATGTGTCAAGAGATTGCACATATTAAAATTCAAACAACATGTAAGGATTTATGAAAATCCTAAGCTTTTCAGCTAAAAGGAGAAATAAAAATTTTGGAATAATACTTAGTTGAATAAAAAGTTACTCAAAACTAATTTTTCCTATAATGCTAGGACTTGTGAGAAGTGCTAGGCTAATCATCTTGACAAATTGTTGCAAGACTTTACAAAACATATACCTAGTACATTGTGTGTGGGTGAAGTGCTTGAACAGTACAAGTTATATCATTCACCACAAATTCGTTTATTATGTGATAATCGACAAGGAAGTTCTTTCAAGATAAAGAACCGAAACCGAGGTTGGGAACCTAAATGTGTACTTGGTAAGGTTCATGCTATGAGAAGATAACATGAACGTAAAGGAAAATGCGATTATAAGAAGTTTGAACACATGGACACATGGTATGTTAAACTTCTATTGCAATCAAACAAGTGTTTACACACTTACGACATGCATCACAAGGTTGTAATATGGTATTGACTACCCGAATGTGATGTCGACATTTGTCGTTTGAGTTATTATTAACTCACCTTATACTTTGTTACATCCAAACGGGTTGTAGAGACAATTGAACCCCGTTAAAGTGAACACGGATTAGCATTGTATTCGCCCATAGTTACTTACATGAGGTGACGTCTCGAAGTGACTAGAGTGTGATGCGATTGATGGCAAGTTCAAATGCCATAGAGTCATGTGAGATGACTAGTCGATCACATAGGCAGACTGTTAGGAACACTTTGTCGGGCCTTATGACCGCTTATAGAGTTCTGCCAAATTTATATAGCCTGGTCGTGGCGAGAGCTACTATAGTATTCTAATGAGTCGATTCTTTTGACTAAAGACTATTCGCCTAAGATGGCACAGTTTCAGATTAACTTTGATTTGTGTTACTACGACCTTCGTAAATGGGGTAAAATGAGCATATTTTGGGTTATGATGGCTGTGGCTAGTCGAAGGGAATGAGTGCAATATGAATTGTCCACCCCTAGTCAGGGTTATAACAATATCTCAGGGCCACTCGAGGAGTAATGAACTGGAAATGCGTGGCCACGCTCGGAATATATCCGTGGTGGATAAATCCGGTCAATCAGTTATTCTCCAGATCGAGGAAATCACTCTCGATATGATCACTTGCAAGTACGACCTGAAAGACACCTTGCATTGAGTGGGAGATAGTAATAGGACAAGAGAATTGGTGACGCACACTTGTCGAGGACAAGTGGGAGATTGTTGGAATATGTGTCCTCCGACAATAATGTGATCACAACTGTTGATCATGATGATCACATGTTTAAGTCTCATTATAAAGAATACAATTGGGAAGTAATATTTTACTGTCAACTGGTCCACACATATCGGTAATGATTGGCTGACTAGAGTTTGACATTACTGTCGTGCGACGGTGGTGATCAGTTGATCCCCTTAGGTCATACCTAAAGGGTAACACACTTAATTGATCATTTAATTGATCGTATGACGATACGGGTCAATTAAATTACTTAAAATTGATGGACGATTTTGGAAGTAATATTTACGTGTCTTATTGAAATTTGATTAAATAAGATACGGTCTAAGTAATCGAATTGTTTTATTACTTAGATGAAATTATTGTTTAAGAAAACAATTGCAATTTGAATGAATAAATTATTATAAATACAAGATGTTGTGATTTATAAATTGGTAAAATATTTTGGTACAAGTAATTATGAATTACTAAGTCGATTTTGTATATGACGTATTTTTATTAATACGTTGATTTTTAATATGTTAAAAATACATAACAATTTAATGTGACATATGACATGTGACATATGACAAATTGACAATTTGACAAAGATAAAATGGAGTCCATTTTATCCATGTTAGCCGAAAATAATGGGAGGATTAAGGAAATATTATGTTTATTGTGTGAGTGGTAAGCATAATGATTTCCCTAATATAATAGCCATGCAAACCTAGTGATCATTGTGAAGAACAACTTGTGCATGCATTGGCTCCCTCTTCTCCCCTCTTCCACCCGGTTTTTGAGAAGAAAAACACCTTGGTTTTTCTTCTTATTTTACCTAATATACACTACAAAATACATTAGTGCATATTCATTCATTTGATCATCTAAAAATAAGAAGTTTTAGAAAGATAAAATCTTCTTTCTCCCCCCTCTCTCTTAACCGGTTTTCATAGAAAGACCAAATTATTTTTGGTTCAATTTTTACACAAAATTAGTATTATTCTAGTAATAATAATATTAGTTTTATTAACTTGTTATCTTGGGTATAATACTTTTGGGAGGGATTCTCTTCTTGAATCCTTGTTCTTCAATTAAGGAGAGCTCAAGAACAAGAGAGTAGGAGAACTCTCTTGTGCCCTTTGATCCGAAAATCAAATGTAAGAATGAAGATTTCTTCTTTATTTTATTTATTGTTTGCATGCATAAGATCACCATTTAATTTTATGACTAAATTAACATAAAACATATATGAATATGTTGAGTATTTAGATCAAGTTTTCTAACAAAAACCTCTCTTGGAGTTTTTCATATTGAATCGGTCAAGAATCTTATCGATATAGGCTTCTTGACTCAATGCTAATATCCTTTTGGATCTATCCCTATAGATCCGGATACCCAAGATGCGCTGAGCTTCTCCCAAATCTTTCATTTAAAAGTGATTTCCTAACCACTTCTTAACAGAAGCAAGCATATCTACGTCATTCCCAATGAGTAATATGTCGTCCACATAAAGAAGTAAGAAAACAACTTTACTCCCACTAAACTTTATGTATAAACATGGTTCCTCAACACTTCGAGAAAAACCATTTTGTTTAATAACATGATCAAAACGATGATTCCAACTCCTTGACGCTTGCTTAAGACCATAAATGGATCTCTTAAGTTTGCATACTTTGTTAGGATTTTTAGGATCCACAAAACCCTCAGGTTGTGTCATGAACACTTCCTCTTCCAGAAACCCGTTCAAGAAAGCCGTTTTGACATCCATTTGCCATATCTCATAATCATGAAATGCAGCAATCGCTAACATTATCCGAACAGATCTAAGCATAGCAACTGGTGCAAAAGTTTCATCATAGTGTAAACCATGAACCTGAGTGAAACCTTTTGCCACCAATCTAGCTTTGTAGACATCCTTATGTCCATCCATGCCGATTTTAATCTTGAATATCCACTTACACTGAAGAGGTTGAACATCTTTAGGTAAGTCAATCAGGTCCCATACCTGATTATCGTACATGGAATCCATTTCGGATTGCATGGCCTCGAGCTATAACTTAGAGTCATAACTCGTAATAGCTGCTTTATAGGTCTTGGGTTCATCACTTTCTAAAATTAAAACCTCATAGTCACCATCTTCCTCGATAATACCAAGGTATCTATCAGGCTGGCGACTAACCCTTTCTGACCTCCTAGGTTCAACAGGAACAATAACCGATTCTGACGTAGAAGGAACATCTTCCTGCACTGTCACATCAGTTTGTGGCTCTTGAACTTCATCAAGTTCAAATTTTCTCCCACTCTGTCTTCTAGAAATAAACTCATTTTCTAGAAAGATAGCTTCACGAGCAATAAACACTTTATTCTCTTACTATTGTAGAAGTAATATCCACAAGTTTCCTTAGGGTAGCCTACAAAAATACATTTTTCAGAACGAGGTGCAAGCTTATCGTCAGACTTGCTCTTGACATAAGCATCACAACCCCATACTTTCATGTATCGCAAATTCGGGACTTTCCCTTTCCATATCTCATATGGAGTTTTGTCAGTTGCTTTAGTGGGACTTTTATTAAGTGATTGTACAGCAGATAAAATGGCAAAATCCCAGAATGACTTAAGTAACTCTGTTTGACTCATCATCGATCGAACTATATCTAATAAAGTTCGATTCCTCCTTTCAGCCATGCCATTTAATTGTGGTGTGCCAGAAGGAGTCAACTGAGATACAATACCACAGTCTTTAAAGTGATCTCTAAAGTCATTGCTTAAATACTCCCCACCACGATTTGATCGTAATGCTTTAATCTTCTTATTTAATTGGTTTTCTACTTCATTCTGAAACTCTTTGAACTTATCAAAAGCTTCACTTTTATACCTCATTAAGTAGATATACCCATATCTACTCATGTCATCGGTAAAAGTAATGAAATAGTCATAATTATCTCTAACAGTGACTGTCATTGGACCACATACATCGGTATGTATTAAACCCAATAACTCACTAGCTCGAGATCCTTTTCCTAGAAAAGGTGAACGAGTTATCTTGCCAAGAAGACAAGATTCGCATGTACCAAATGATTTGAAATCAAAAGGTTTAATTATACCAGTCGACACTAGTCTTTTAATGCGTTTCTTGTTAATGTGTCCTAATCGACAATGCCATAAATAAGATTGATCGGGATCACCTGTTTTGAGTCTTTTATTATCTAAATGATAAACATCGTTGCAGGTATCTAGAATATAAATTCCATTGATCGAAATAGCTTGGCTATATACAATCCCATTAAGGGAAAAAGTACAACACTTGTCTTTAATTACAAAACAAAACCCTTCAGTGTCTAACACGGATACGGATATTATATTTCTAGATAACGTTGGTACAAAATAACAATTATTAAGATGCAACTCCAACCCCGAAGCTAAACTAAGTACATAAGTTCCTACTGAGACGGCAGCTACTTTAGACCCGTTTACCATTCGGAGATCGACATCACCCTTGTTTAGCTTTCTTATGCTTTTTAGGCCCTGCAAATGATTGCACAAGTGAGAACCACAACCAGTATCTAATACCCAAGTTGTATTTGAAGCATAATTTATGTCTATCATAAAAGATTCGGTTGAGAAATTACATGTCGGCTTCACAATGCCAGCTTTAATGTCATCCAGGTACTTTGTACAATTACGTCTCCAATGTCCCTTGTTATTACAATAATTACAAGTATCTTTAAGAGGATTACCCTTTATAGGTTTAGGCTTGGTAGAACAATTCGCAATTGCTTTACCTTTGCCCTCCACCTGAACGGGCTTCTTACCTGCGTTCCTCTTAAACTGCTTCTTCCCCTTCACGTTAATCGCAAGCACATATTTCCTTGTACTCCCACTCAATCCCATATCCTTCTCTGCTTGCACAAGCAGAGAATGGAGCTCATGTAAACTCTTTATCATATTTCTCATATTATAATTTACCCTAAATTGGGTAAATCCCTTGACGTGAGAGAGAGAGAGAGAGTGGAGCACTCGGTCCACCACTAGTTCGTCGGGGATCTTACATCCCAACCGCTCTGATACCACTTGTTAGTTATTTAGACCATATTAATACTCATCTTATGATATTAAAATTACAAATTAATTTAAAGTGGTCTAAATCTACATGCATGCAAATAAAAGTATAAAAGATGGTATTAAACCATCTTAAGACAAAAGTTCCTTACATTGTATAAGGCAAGTTTTGGGCACAACTCAAGGACTCCTTCCTTGATGTTGTTCTTGAGCTATGAAAATGGATGATCCTCCAAGACAACAAACCACCAAAATAGATGGTCTCCTAAGGAAGCACCCAAGAATCAACCCAAAATACTACTAAAATACTAACTAGGTATATGTAGTAGTAAACCTTGTTTATTGTATATTGATGTACTAAATAATATTATTACTTTGATAATATTACTAGTTAATTTATGTATGTGTTTTTAAGATGAACAAGATGAACAAATGAGAAGAAAAATGGTCTCTTGATAAAGTGTTCAAACAAAGACACAATTTTCTTCAAATTTTTCCAACTAGTAAAATGATGTGAATAGTTGGGTATTTATAGCCAAATATGGGAGACAAATCTAAGTGGAATTTGCCACTTAAAAAGACACTTGGTGTCCTCTAAAAAATCAGCCAAATGGACTTATATGGGTCCATTTCAGTTTTTGATATTTGCCCCACAAATGCTTATAAGTCTTATATTTAATTATCTTACATAATTAAATATTAATTTAATTATTTAACACTTAAATAATACAAATTAACTACCAATGACTACTTAACCATTAAGTGATCATAAGACCATTTTATCAACATACAATGTATCAATATTAACCCACTTAGCTAATTTTACAACCTCTTGTAAAATTTAATAGCTAATTAATTCCACCTCAAAACATATACACATATCGTATAAAATTAATTAATTAACAATTAATTAATAAATTCTAATCATTTATTATTTAAACATCGCATAATTAAATAATAAATCTCCTTGTCCAGAGTTCGTAACCCGTCATCAAATAATACATTTATGTGACTAACTAAAAGTCAAATAATACAAGGATTTAATTATTTTGTATCTCATACAAATAATTAGTTTTTCCATTTGGGCATCATCCTATAGGTGTGACCTAAAGGGATCAGTTGATCATCGCCGTCACACGACAGTAATGTCAAACTCTAGTCAGCCAATCATTACCGACTAACGATGACCAGCTGACAAATAAATAAATAAATCCCTGATATTCCTTTTACGAGATTTATTATGTAAACGCACTTATTGTGGAGGACACTAATCCAACAATTCCAGCAATTTTTCAACATTACCTCCTATCTTTATTATATTAATTAATTTTTCAATATTACCTCATATCTTTACTATATTAATTAATTAATTAATTAATTAATCATTACTATATTAATTAATTAATGCCAAAATTTGTTCTCAAGAATTCAACGATTTATAAGACCCGCTAATTATGGCTACAAATCAGTAACAAATTTAATGATAGTTGGCAACTTTGGTGTTTTTGATGATTGACCCAGTATTTCCATAAATAACTTTGATAAAATAACCAATAAAAAGTATAATATCCTAAATAAAAAGATTCACCTCCCACCAAAATATTTAAACAGCAAGCGGATAAAAAAATCCACCTCCCACCAAAATAGAAAGTACACCCTCCTATTCTTAATAACCCTCCCCTTTAATGGAGGGCACGAGAATTAAGGGAGGGGAGTATTATATGGTAAATTATTGTAGTGGGGTAGGAGATTGGAGAGAGGGAAGTTATTGTGTGATTAAAATAAGTATTGTTGTGGGTAAGATGATTAAAATAAGTATTGTTGTAGGGTAAGGTGATTAAAATAAGATAAAGTATGAGTTTTGTGGGGTATTGTTGTGGGGGTGGGGTGATTAAAATAAGTATAAAAGTTTGCTAAATAAGGAAATAGGGAGAGTATTGTGAATAGACGAAAAAAGAAATAGGGAGAGTTATTTAGAATAGGAGGGAGTATAATTTTACAAGAGGTAGTTTATGTTTACAGCTAGTCTTGCTTGTGACGGGCTAATCCCGTCACAAGCTTGTGACCTCTCACAAAAGGGGAGGAGGGGACAAGATGGGGCACCCCCATGTGCTTCCCACTCACCTCTCAATGGGTATTTTGTGAAAGGAAACGGTATCCGTCACAAGTTTGTGATGGATATCGCCCTCACAAATGAGAATTTGTGGTTTATGTTAGGCTACAATAACAATTTTGTGCTATGCGGCTAAATTCTTAAGATTGATTCCACTTTCGAATGTATTCTCATCTCAAAATTTACGCGGTCACAATCAAATTACCGAAAATTTCACAACATAAATTTAAGAAATAAATATTAATAGTGTTTGTCTCTTTTGAGACGACATTGTAAGATTAAAACGGGTCAAATAACTTTCAATCGAATTGATATGACAGGTTTTAGGTATGTTATTAGGCATTTGACCATTTCTCCTATCTATCCTATTTGACTCATTTTAAATTTAAGGTGGATATGTGGTATGCCTATCTTAAATTATAATTTTTCTAATTTAGAGTAATATTATTACAAATTATATTTATCATATTTCTGCTTTTATTTAGTCTTTAGAAAGTATTGTTCTCAAGTGGAGGTGAATTTCCGTATTAACATCATTGTTTGGCAAGTCTTCTTCATAATTTTGATTTTCTCTCAAATGTTGCAAAATGATAGAGAAAAATGATTGTACATCGGATGTATTACATCAGACTCCATATATAATTGAGTTTTTGTGTATTTTTTTCGAGCTTTATAAAGTTTAAACTAGTTTTGGAGCCCGTGAAAATCACGGGATCATTAATAATTTATTGTTTTAATAAGCTTAAAAATTATGGAATATGAATGTTTTTCTTCCAACAAATATTTAAGCGTTATTTTAAGTTCTCTTGATTGAATGAATTAGAGTTTTTAAACCGACAAAATAAAATCTCAAAGGTGTTTAAGGTAGAAAAGTCGAAACATTGTGGTAACACAAAATATGATAATTGTAGACAAAAATATGGCAATGTTTATAGTAGTATAAATGAGGAGAGGAAGGCCAAAAAATCATCATTTAAGAAAGGAGTTAGATGTTAAATTAGTAGAGTGAATTAATTATTAATTATTAATAGGTATAAAGATGAGAAGAAAGTAAAAAGTTTATTTACATTTACATTCTTTTGTCACATTAAAATTTGTCATTTTAGATACCATTTAACTAGATTGTATCGATTTATTTATAAAAGAGTGAATTAAATCAATGTCATGTAATTATAAATTGATAATCTATGTCACAATAAAATTTGTTATGTCACGTTTAAATTTGTCTACAAATAGAGATCATATCACGTCTTGAACCTTTCACTACATTTGTGGCTCGATAATCATCACATAAATGATTGATTAATCAATATATTTTCACCGTCGAAGTAGAACCCAATAAATAAAATTAATCTTAAAGCTAAATGGTGTTCTCTACTTTCTTTTGGTCTCATTCGCCAAGCCATATAAACTAAACTCATATATCATTTAGGATAATCCATTAACGTTTCATATTTACAACCTTGAATCTAATGATTTTAATCCACATAGGGATTTTGGACATAACAACCGCATACAAATGAAGCTTTAACCAATGCTAAATATTTCCATTGTCCAAAAATAATCTCTTCCGTCTAGAAAGGTGAATTGCATAATACATGTGTTTACATTTACAAAGTTACAACTCCATACAAGGAGAAATTCCTGCATAATACAAATTAAAAGAGAAACACATCATAATTCCAACAAACCAAAAATGCATTTTTTTTGTTTGAAGGTATCAAAATCTAAATAAACACTACACTTAAGATAAATTCATCTTAGTAACATTCTATGGTTTGTAAAATTACTCAACTGGATCAATTATTATTAGTAATAGACAACAACAGATAAACATTCATAATCAAGAGTATTATTAAAAATAATGAAAATTGATTTCGGCAAAGAATAACTTACCACTCTTTCATACAACTCATTTGTGCCATTAATATTGCATTATCCTGAAAAATCAACACCAAATAATGTTAACAAAACTAATAATTTATCAACATTTGAAATCTAAAATCCTAAAACTCAACTATTTCGTATAAAAAAAATATATTTCACTTGCTAAACAAATATGGAGTACATATTAAATAAAGATCATCATGATGCACATGAATTATACGTTCAATTAAACACTAAAGACCAAATAGTGATCTTGTGTTGATATATGAGAAGGTTTATATGCATGTGGTAAAGAATTAAGAGAGGTTTCTAACCAAGGGTAGATAGAAAGCCATGCATTTACCATTTAATTCATCATTTAAGTAACATCACTAATGTATGAAGCTTTATTACAAAATACAATAACTACTGAGAAGGTGAAAGGCCAAAGGATATGAAGTTACGTTTTTTTTTTCTAGGATGACATGGAGGGTCATGTGGCAGTTTATCTCGACTGACTCATGGCAATTTTTAGGTGCTCAATATACCTTTTAATAGTATTGTATATATTTATAGATGTGGCATTCATAATGCACGCGTGACTTTTTCTTCGCCTATGTGGCTTTGTCTACGTGGCCTTTTAAGGTTACCTTTTTAATATAATTTTATAGAAGTTACATGTTAATTTTTTGACGTCGAAACTTAAATTTTTCTGAGCTTATATGTAATGTTTTTGAGTTATGTTGTAATTTTTTTAGTTTTATGTTGAAAAGAATGAACTCAAAAACTTTCTAATAAAATTCATAGTTTTTAAAACAAAACTCAAAAACATCAGATGTATAATACACTTACTGAAAATGATATTCACTCTACGAATTGTCATTGGATACGAAATTGGTGGATCTTTCAAGGATCGCAAATAGTTATATAAAAGAATGGAAACAATAGCTACAAAGAGTTTAGGTCAATTACATTTGAGTTTGGTCACTTTAGATTGTTACACTGGAAAATACTAGATTTTTTTTCTTTTAAACAACCAATCTTTCCTTATAAGCCAATGAGTCATTGTTAAAGTCGTACCTCATAAACTCCTATAACGAGTAAGTGCGCAACAAATAATAAATTTTGATTCTTTCTCTAAATTAATGTGTGTCATTTAACGAAAAAAGCGGAAGAAATATTTCATTACCTTGAAACAATCTTACTTTATTCTATATAGGGTTTTGAAAAAAATATATATGAACAGATAAATAAATATAAATTTGCTAAAATTTATCAGATAATTCCATAATATAATAGATAATATAGAATAATCAAAAAATCAATTTAGATACTTAGTATTATTTTCATTTTATCAATTGATGGAGTGACTTTAAAAAATTATCTAATAAATAATGCATAACATTATGACCGTGAAAGGCGGTGAGTAAATAAGGTGTTAGCAAAAAAATGTTTTATCCATTTTAATTTTATTGTTCAATCTTCCATTTTAAATTATCTCAAATTAGTTGTTTTACATGACAAAAAAGATTTATAATGTTGAGAGACAAGTGTTAACATGACTCAATAAAAAAAAAAGTATTTGCCGGACTTGAAAGGTGAACGAATGAGCAATGTTGATGGTGGGAGGTCGTGATACAGGAGGGGGCACAATGGGTGGGTAATAATGGGGTGGGGAATCGCATAATGATATGAGAATGGTTAGGGATCACGCGTGGGGGTGGGACCGGGATGATGGTTATGCTGGAGGTACGAGACGTAGGTGATGGTGGAGGCAAGATAGGGTAGGGTAGGGTAGTTGGAGGACGTAGGTGACGGTGGAGGCAAGATTGGGGCGGTGGGGCGGGCAGTTGAGAGAGGGGTTGAGAGGGACGTCGTGGTCTGAGGTGTTGGGTGCGGTCACTACTGAGGGTCTGCTGGTGGATCTCTAGGTAGCAGATCAGTGATGGTGAACGCTGCTTCCAGACATCAACCATATTTTTCAACACGTGTCATTAGCCTTATAGTGTGCCATGTGTCAATAGCTGTAATTCTAAGACTTAAATGAAAAAATATCAAATTAATTGGGAAGGATATTTGTTCAGTTACGATATTAGGATAATTTTACAATATCTTTTAAAGAATATAACATTCTGATTGATTGACTTAAATTTGACTAATTAAGTTTTAAATCCGACAAATTAAGGACTGGTGGTTGAGGGAGGAGCGGTGTGTTTGAGTGACTGGGTAGGGTAAGGGTAGGAGGAGCGGTGTGTAAGGGGTGGTCTTGCTCGGTTGAGTTGGAGAGCCATTTGGGGAAGCTGACCGACACGGGAGTAATTTTATTGGAAAATTCAACAATTATGCATCCAAATTCACAATTGATCAACTAATAGTTTTATTTAAAATCTTTAAGCATCAGCTTATCACTTTATGGTATCAATCTAAAAATTAGGGTCCAAAAAAATATCCGAGAAGACAAATAAAAGTAAGTCTCCCTTAAAACTCGCATAATTTAAATTTTTAACTAGATGAAAAGAAACCAAATCACAAAGTACTATGAATAAAATTACGAGATATAACTTTACAAATATATGCATAAATAAATAAATAAATAAACTTTCAAAAGTTCTATCTAAAATCAAGGAGTATTAACGAATTAAACTTTACAACTTCACTCCAAAAGCTATATATTTAAGATCTACTTCGATTAACACTCTACATTGTCACCCGTGCAGGGCACGCGTTCAAAAAATAGCTATGTACTATAGCATTCCATGATTCTTGGCTTGATTTATGTATATTATTAAGTAATTTAGGATATACTCTAGGATTGCATTCCTGTACAAACTTCTATATAAAAACTGCAGTAATAATCACTTCTTACATAATCAATAATTTTTAATAACATGGAAGAACTTCGTCTTTAGTTACATTTCAACATTTTTTGTTTGGTCTTTTGCCAACTCAACGGCCGGGAAAGGAAATTTCATGATTATTGTAACACCCCCATACTCCAAGTGCCTTACCAGGACCACTTAAGGCATGGAAGTTCTACCATCTTGGTTACCCGAGGCAATAAATATCAAATAGACCATAAAGAAATGTACTTTAATAATTAAGTTTAAAGTGATACAAAACCAAAAACCAAAACTGATAAAGTGCAATACAAATGTTCTCAAAACTATCAACCAACTAATCCAAAATAAAAGAATGTTCGACACAGCGGAAGACTTCTAAAATAGCTCGTGATGACTCAACCCAGCTATCCCATGCGCATCAACTCATAATTGACACGGTCGAAGACTCGATATGATATGCATGTGTTGTTAAGGTGATTTGGCAATGCATGCAACATATTAAAAGAAATGCAAAAACAATAATAAATTCCTAGTATGGCCTTCCTAAAATAGAAAATCTAATAATCTATTACACATTCGGAAACCAACTCCTTTGGTCCCTTGAATCTTCAAGTGGCACGCCTCTCAAGAACACGGTCTTCGTCGGAACGCCTTTCTGAATGCCACCGTCTTGAAGAAACTCCGGAATTACAAATGATAATAATAAAATACAAAGCTATTCCTATTATACATTTATAAAATGAAAAACTAGTAAAATAAAAGTGATACAAGATCACATTAAATTACAACCGAATCAATATTCCCTTTTATTACGGGTAATATCGATTAAAACTAAGGTCATACTAAGATAAATTACATAATTCAAAATTATATAAATAAAATATGACATTCAACAATGAAATATGCAGCATTATAATATGTGTCTATCATGCCAAATTATGTGCCATATCGCCCTATTTCACTTATATCGATTATATAACCCGGTTTTATGGAAATGTACGATTTTAACTTATTAAAATTGATAAATAATACTAAAATCTAATTTTAGTCCAAATTAATTATCCTAACACTCTTAGGTCTCAAAAATTAGTCATCACTCAATTTTTGACAATAATTCAACTTGATTTAATTTTATGCTCATTTTTGACCTTAAAATCATAACATTTATGAAATAAATCCAAATAAAATTACAATAATTTCAAAATTTAAATTTTAAATTTTTCAAAATTCTGAAATATATCCATGACCCTTATAATGTCAAAAACATGGTTAAAATTTTCGAATATAATTCGAAAAAATATAGTTGCGATTTATCGATTTTATCAAATAAAACATCTAAAGTATACAAAAATTAATCAAATCAATTTTACAACTTTAAATATGATAAGTGGGATATAAATTAAACCTAAAATAATTTTCTCATAACATGTAATTCATTTTAGCTATTTATGCTAAAATAGTCACTATTTATGCCATTCTTACACTAAAAATTCATAAATCATGCAAAATGAATCAAGTTCATCTCAAATTTTACACACAGTGAGTAAAATATGCATGTGACAACATATTAAAATTTTATGGTCTATTTCGAAGTTTAACTGTATTTAACCATTTTACCTCCATTTAATTCATTTTTATCTCATAAAAATCATAAATCATGCAATATTAATCACATTAATACAAAATTTTACATACAATAAGTAAAATATTCATGTGATGTCATATAAAAATTTCAAGGTCAGAGACTTAGTTTAACTATTATTAGTATTTTAATTTCCATTTTAGTCATAAAAATGTAATAAAATAACTAAAAATCATTAAAATTAGCAATAAAATACCATAAATCATAAAAATGACCTAAAAATATTTTAGGACCATAATATACAACATACAACATGATTTCGTGACTTTATCTAATAAATCACAAATTTTTAGTTTTAATTAAGTTACTAATAACTCGAAAAAACTATAAATCGATTATGCATGCAACATCCTATGCTCTGATACCAATTGTTAGGTTCATATACATATTATTAGACTCTTATATATAATAGTGAACTAATTAACATATTAATATGAGTTCATTAGATCTAGTGCATGCATAACTAAATAAGAGATAAAATAAGAAAAACAATGTCCCTTACATTGTTATATGGCTCGAAATAATGGGCACAAATAAGGTCACCTTCCTTATTTGTTCTTGAGCTTAAACGTAATGGATGATCCTCCTTAATCCCAAGTATTGAGATCCTCCTCTTGATTGCACCCAAAACAAATCCCTCAAAATAATATACTAATTAACTAGATTAGTGTATTATTATACCTTAAATAGATCCTAATATTATCTCTATTACTACACTAGTAATCTAATATTTATGATAATATTGGATGAACAATTTAATGTATTTTCTAAAACAAGTTTAGAGAGAAGTGGGAGAGAAGAGCAAGAATGCATGCATGTGAAAAATGAATATGGAGAAGTATCAAAATGAGAACAAAATTCTCATCATAAAAGGAGGAGGGGGCCGGATGGTGTGAAGGCTAAATGTCAAAGTATGGCATCTCCTTTTACTTTTGTTCTTCTCCAAAATGTAGGTATGTAAGGCTACTGAGTATAGGCATGATTATTTATATTTTATCACATAAAATAATATCATCCACACTCCTTTCACCCTCCATTTCGGTCCATATGAATAAAATAGACTATCATTTTATTTTGTCAATTTGTCACTTGTCACACAATATGTCACATGTAGTATGTAACATGTAATTAATTAATTTAATGCATATTTATCAAATAAATATCATTATATACATTAATTAAATTACATATAATAAATTGTCTAGTGATTCTTGATCACATAAATAAAATGGGTCATATAATTATAATTCATAACATATTGTAATTATAATTAATCATTCATTCTTATCTCAATTGTTTCATAAACAATAATCAATTTTAGTAATAAAATATTTTAATTACTAAAATAAATCTTATTTAATCAAATTATAATAAGATATAAATATTCTTTCTCACAAATGAATTGTTCAATTTTAAGGAATTGATTAACTTGTATCGTCATACAATTAATCAACTTGTCTATTAAGTAAATTGTCCTATATGTGTGACCTTAAGGGATCAACTGATCACCACCGTCAAACGACAGTAATGTCAAACTCTAGTTAGCCAATCATTACCGATTAATGTTGATCAGTTGACTATATAAATGAATCATCCCTTACGTATTCTTAATTTGAGATTTAAACATGTGATCGCACTATTGTTGAGGACACATACTCCAACATTGACGGACTAACTAGTTGTAATAAGAGTTAGATAATGGAATGATAAATATGATTTAATCGCCTTTTGCCAAACCATTGAAGGTCCTAACTCATATAAGTGGATTGATGTCATAAAGAAAATAAGTCATTTGATGAATGATGATATTTGGACTTTGTTCCATTACCTAAAGTTGTGAAATATATTGGTTTCAAATATTCATTTGTTACCAAAAAAGGGTGTAAAAGGTAATGTGACAATCAAGATCATCGTGTCGGTATTGACTATAAGGACTTTTGGGCATATTCGGTATTTTGGTTATATTGGATGAATGTTAAAGGTTTGTTTTCCAATGGTGACATTGATGAAAATATTCAGTGCAGTACTAGAACTTTGATTCAATAGATTCAAAGTAGATTTTCTACAAATTAAGGTAATTCATCTAATAAAACTTTAAGTAAGGTTTTCCGTCTAAGAAATATTAAATCTATTATGTTATCATCTTATTTGATCTAGATGAATTTGGTAGATGATTGTAGATACTCAGGATTCATTGGGAGTATGAAAATATTCCAGTTTTATACCCTTTTAGTAAAGGAGATAGATCTAGTCTCATTGATGCCCTAAAGAATATATGTATTCAGAAAATACAGTAAGTCTTAATGTTTCATGTATTTAAGAAACATGTTATATACTTAGTTTGTACGTGTTTGGATACTGCGTACATTCTACAGTTTGACAGATATTAGGTAATACAGATTAGGATCTTGGATCCACTAAGGGCAGCCAAATATATTGTTTGTCATTTATATTTGGAACAAAACATTATTTATAGGAGATCGATTCAGGTTGAGATCATTCAGTACTTCGACTCCTAGTTGGTTATGAACATTTGTCTTGAGGTTACGAATTCGGTACGGTATTGAAAGACCACTTAAGTAATTCATGACAAATGTTAGATAATTATAGTTTCTTATAACACCCCAAGAGATGATTCAGAGTAAGTTGTCCCACATCGGAAAAATATGGAGCTTGGGATATGTTTCTAAAGGATTCCACCTACAACTTAGTAGCAAGGCCTTGTGCTTTTGGGCTTAAGTGAAGACAAAATGGGCCCAAAGGTGAACATCTTATCTTTAGGTGGGGTGTGTTACGACGGTGGTGGGTCGGGTTGTTATAAATGGTATCAGAGCGACCCTGAAGACCGTGTGGTGACACTACTACAAATCCCGTCATTTATTGACGCTTCGTGCTCGACGCTTTCTGAAGCGTCACGCGCAATTAGTGCATAGCGAATCGTACAAACCAATCAATAAAAAGAAAAGACTAAAAACGACTTCGTTTTGTTTTATTTCGCTCAACTCCCAAGTCCCGCTCAACTGCACTACTCCCCAGTCCCCACTCCTCATAACGCAGAACCCTATTATTCTAAACTTGAAGTTCTCTGCCTCTTAGTCTCCTCCACCTATTTTCCCAATCAATTGAAGAATCAACAATCAAGAGAGAATTTTATCAAAGATTTTCTGTTTTCATTTATGTAAGCTTTTCTTTCTCTTCTCCTCACACCACTTTTTCTTTTTTATCTTATTGTCTTAATAATAATAATATTTGATTTTTGCTCATGTATTCAGATTTCAGTTTACAACCCCGTATTATAGATATAACTCTAGATCTAATGTATTTTTTTTAACTTAAATTACAAGATCTGCGAGATTCATTTGTCTGTAGGTTTTTGTCATGGTCAATTTCACATCTTCTATCTTTATTTTTCGTAATTTTTAGGTATTTATGGGTAATAAATTTGGGATAATTTCTCATGATAGATTTTATTAACTATTTTTTTAATGATTGATATATATATATAGATGCAGATTCATTTTATGGATATTAGATTGGTAGTGCGAATGGGAAATTAGTGTCTATGACAAATTTTTGCTCTCTTTTCCATTTCATTATTTGACCTGTCGCTAATGGTTTCAAATAATGTTGGGATTAGGGCTATTTTGTTGTCCGATGCTCTTCTTCAACCCCATTGACTCCCTTTTGGTATTTAAACTGTAATTATTGTCTGTGCTTTATTCCCTTTCTTACAATCCTCCACTTGCCCTTGATTGTGCAGTTGTATATTTGGACATGTAATGAATGCGAAGGGCTTTGTCCGAAAGCTATCAAGCTTCTGCTAATGAACCTTGGTCTACTAGGATCTTTGGTTGCGCTGAAGATACTGACAACTGTGAGTTCTTATCACTGTTTCTATTTTAAAAGCTGTTTAAAAACGTGTAATGGGAGCCATTGAACATTTCCGCGAACTTGTGATACAAGTAATAGATTCTTGTTGAATATCCATAAAATGAATCTACTCGGTTTAGCTCAATTTTCATTAAGATCATTTTTTAGATTATTAATTACCCCTCTAGTTATTTGCTTGTTCTTTCCTCCAAATCTGCAGACTGTAAGTTAAACTTTCTTAATGTACTCCGTAATGCTTACCGACATTCTTACATGCATTTTGCTTACTTAGCTTCGGTACATGTATTTTGCTAAGTTATGTTTTCTAGGGTGATTGTCACAAGTTTCAACTTGACATTAGTTTTGATACCATAATGCTTAGACACTTCCCCTTAGTAAGCTGCTAAGCTTTGAATTAAGTTCATTGAACTTGTTTGTTGTTCTTTTGGCAATTTTTTAGTCTAACTATTAAGATGGTGTGGACCAATTATCTTGTGCTGGTTGTTTAGCAAAATTTGACCTTTTTATCCCAATCATTATTCATATAAATGCACATTCAGCATCCTCACAATTCACAAATACACGTCTTTTCAGTTCCAAATTTACCTATTAGTAGATAGAATGTTGACGTTCTCCTGTAATGTCACTGAATGGGATAGAGGTTTGGATAACAAATGAGGAGGGCGGGATATTAAATCGCTTGTTTGGATAACAAATGGGGTTGAAAGAAAATGGAGGGGGTTTGTATTTGTATTCTATAAAAAGATGAAGTCGGTCAGTGTTCAGCTAATCGTTTGTTCTACTTGCAAAGCATGAAGGGCTTGCAATATTCCGTTATTGGTGTGTAAAAGAACCTTACAAAAGATAAAGAAGTGAGATGTCTTTCGATAATTGCAGTTTACTTGTTTTCATGGTCCTTTTTATTGGTAATGAGACCTGTTATGTTATGTTGTCTTTTCTATTTTATATAATTCTCTCTAAGCCATTTTTTTCATAAAAGAGGAGTGAACGGCTTACTCTTTGGATCAAATTAGGGGCCATTATCGATTTCGCTCTAGATTAAATTAGAGATCACCACTGTGAAGTCGTATTCTAGAAGGTGAAAACAGTTTTGAATGGTGGCTTGGTTTACTATAGAGATGATAATATTCAATAAATCTTTCAGTTTCCGCTTCATCACATTTATTATATTATAAATTGTTGTGTGATTTCAGACGGGAGAAAATGACACAATCTCAGTATAATTCTCATCTTAATAAGGATGCAACTATTGAACCCCTAAAAGATGGGTGGTGTTCTCTATGTTTTCTCGAAGCTGTTAGGAGTCAAAGAACTAATGCGACGTCGTCGTGTAGTTTTCTTACATTGTTTATGTTATACTTGTGCAGGATGTACGATTGTGAGCCATAAGCTAGCCGAGCAAACAGGACAATGCACCTCTAAAGATGAGATAATGAAATATATGCTTTTGATCAATCCCCATTCGATTAAAGTGAGTAAATTCGTTAATGTTTGTGTTTTTGACAACTCTTCCTATTGGTTATACGCCATTTTTTAGCTTGGTATGTTCTACTATATATATATATATATAAATCGATATACGTCATTTAAAATTAATTCCCTTGTATGAGACTTTTTAATAATTTAATATACCACATCGAATCGCCTTCATGTTCTAAGCATATTCATTGGTTTCTTGTGCGGATGGAAGCTACAATAAAGATGGACCCGTTCTACAATCATATAAATGATTCTCTGGAAGTTTACCGTTCAATATTTTAAGTACATCACCGTTGTTCTATGACTAGCATGTCACCGATTTTGGAGATCGAGAGTGTAAGAGAACATGTATATATGGTGTCACGTTGTCACCGTTTAGCCATGGTGTTTTATTAGTTTGATTGTATTAGTATGCTCTTGATATCAGTTTAATTTAATCGTCTTTAGTGCCTATGATGTCTTTAATTTATGTTCCTACTTCACTTAATATTTGATTCCCTTGTGTGTAGATATTAGATTCAGCGGACACACTTGGAGGTGCATCCGGGTGAAGGGGGCAATTCTCGAATTCACTTTTGGGAGCGGATTAGTCGCAACTTTTAGCTAGGAATTATTTTTTTCGAAACATTTTTATTTTTATGTAGAAACCTTAGTAGCGATATATTTTCCGATTATTCTTGTTGGGATGAAATAATTACGATCTTTTTTTATGAATTAGTGATGTATTTAATTTGACAATGCAAACTTTATGTTGTAAAATTTGTTTTGGATATAAGCTCGTTAAGTTATTTTTCTCTATACGTCTCTTTATGAGTAAACTAGTAATATATACATTTAATTTTGTCGATGATAGTGACTAAAAAATTAGAAGAAAAAAAAATTATTAGAGGGCTTGGAAAAAGCGTCGAGAAGCTTCCAGATTTTCGACGGAAAGAAGTGTCAAAAGCCCTTGACACTGAAAAGCGTCGCTACATAAACAGACTGTTGACGCAGAAAAGTGTCGACAAGGTTGACGCCAGAAAGCGTCAAAAATTCCTGACGCGCCAAAAAACCACGCTTTTAGAAGCGTCGAGAAATAAAATGCCGACGCTTTTAAGCGTCAGAAATAGCCTAAAAAAGCGTCGAGAAATGGCGGTATTTGTAGTAGTGTGAGCCTGTGGTCAGGAGTACTTGGGTCACCCACCAAGCGGGGAAGGATTCTGGGCGTGGCTGCGGTCAACCTCTTGGCACAACGAGGACGTTGTGTTATTTAATTGGGGAGTTTGTAACACCCCAATAGATGATTGAGAGTAAGTTATCCCACATCGGAAAAATATGGAGCTTGAGATATGTTTATAAAGGATTCCACCCACCACTTAGTAACAAAGCCTTGTACTTTTGGGCTTAAGTGAGGACAAAACGGGCCCAAAGGTGAACATCTCTTCTTTAGGTGGGGTGTGTTACGACGATGGTAAGTCGGGTTGTTATATTTCTAATAACAATACAAGTGATGTATGGTTTAAAGAACAATTCAGAGTGAAAAAGGTGTCAATTATACATGTTGATACAAACTCCATTTTGTGGATCCGCTTACTAAGGAATTACCGTCCACAGTCTTTCTTGAGCTCATTACTCTAATTGGTGTTTTGGTTTTAAGGAAATTCAATTCAAGTGGGAGTTTGTTATGTTAGACACATTAAAGTTTGCGGTTATTAAGTTCTGCAGAAATAAGGTTTTCGGTTTATGGTTTCACTCTGTGTTATTTTGGTTGATCTCACTAAGGTGGACCAAGTGGAAATATGCATATTTGGATCACATTCAGATGCTATTTTTATGCTGCACTCCCATGCTCGATTCATGTCGGTTATATTGACATATGTGACCATTGAGGGTCCTTGTGACACCCCCATAAGTTGAGACCCTTTCCTTTAGGCCTTCCCAACACATGGAGGCATCACAAGACTTGGTTTCTCAAGTTTTGTAGTGCGAACAAGCGAGTAAAGAAGTTCCAACTCAACATCATGCAATAGATAAGTTATAGTTAAACGTTTACAAGTTGTGGGATGTAAATACCATATCGAAAAGTAGGAGTTTAATAGTAAAAAACTAAGATAGACCCAAGTGATGACGACAAGTGAAGACCGCTCCCAAGCCCTCGAATGAATCATGCTAACCTGTCAACACTACTCCCCATATGGGCGGAAATCACCATATGGTTCACCATAGATCATTAAAACCCAAGTGTTAGCTTAATGATAAAAATGTTCAATGCACGTGAACTAAGCTTACCTACATATGACAATGCAAGGTGAAACCACAAGGCACAATGAGAGATAAGAAATCACCCTCCAACTTATCCACACAACCGGTGACCGGGACACGCCCACGACGTCACTAACACACACAAGATACTAGGAACAAGTCTGTGGTACCGGGCCTGAGTGCGACTCGAGTCCCCTGCCAGACATCGTGCCTCATCACACGAGTCCCTCCATAACCCAAGTACTAAATGTTCACATCCCCCTTGGAGTGGGAAGCTCCAAGGGTGACTTGAGTGGAAGACGGTTTCCCAACCGCCTTCCGTCTCCAAAAATCGGAACCAAAGATCCTCCAACATCCTCCAATGTCCAACAACAAAAAATGAGCCAACAAGTCCAAACAACACAACTATGCAACCACATTATCAAAACAAGTATAATCATGCTCAACTCTTCACTAATTCATTTCTCATCATTTAATTGCTCTTTAACATGTTATCATATAATGTAAACCATTTTTGTGACAATTTACCATCTTCATCTTAACCTAATTATCATGAAATCTTCTCATGTGATAAACCCTAATTACCAAAA
The DNA here is from genome assembly GCF_048544455.1 of Silene latifolia. NCBI lineage: Eukaryota > Viridiplantae > Streptophyta > Magnoliopsida > Caryophyllales > Caryophyllaceae > Silene > Silene latifolia. The sequence goes on from NC_133537.1 coordinate 316,056,305, forward strand.
CATGTTATAATGCAACTATCATGAGACAAATGCAATTAGTGATAATGAATGCAAAATTAAACACTAATATCACCATAGCTAAGTAGGGAAAACTCTACCTCAAGCTTATCTTCACCAATCCACAAGCTACTCACTAGAAATGCTCCTCAATGAAGCTCCCTACACATATTAATTGCTACAATCAATACTACAATCTACTATGATAACCATACTAATTAAATCCCTCTTAAACATCCCCTTTAAATCATACAACCTAACAAGTATAGAGAAATCTACTAACTAAATAAGATTGTTAAGACAAGAATAAAGGGAAGAAGAGGTATAAATCAACTTACAACCAATTGGAAGAACAAGGGAGGCAAGAATCTCCTCTAGAGAATTAGGGTTTTGAGAGAGTTTGTTGGTGAGGAATTTAGAGAGATAATGGGAGATTTTAGAGAGCGATGTGAATAGTATTGGAGAAGGATTTTGTGTGGGAAATCTGAAATGATAAGGTTCCGAAAGCGACATTTCACTAAAAATTTCTCGTATAAGCCGCACTCGACCGGCACTCGGTCGAGTGGCCGGTCCACTCGATCGAGTGGTATCTCCACTCGGTCGAGTGGATGGTCACTCGGTCGAGTGACCAACATTACAGGCTTCCTGAACACTGTCTAGTGGCACTCGGTCCTTCACTCGGTCGAGTGGGGCTCCACTCGGTCGAGTGAGTCGTCTACTTGGTCGAGTCTAGTCTATATAAATGCGGGGTATTACAGTCCTGCTACAACAAACTGGAGCAAAGGCCGCTTTGATCCTATGTTGGTATGATTGATGGACCGAATTGCTTAAGACGGTAAGATTGTTTGATAGCATTTTTGAGCTCACTAAGGTTATTGTAAATACAATTATGAGGTGTTACACATATATGAATGTATTTAGCCCAAGTGGGAGATTGTAAGAAATATGGGCTTAAATACGATAATATATGTGGACAAATAATTTATTCGGTAATAATTGTATTTATGCGCTATCAGTTAAGGTTAGCCCAAAATAAGGTGATCCACTACGGTATACATTATATGGGCTTATTATTTATAAATGTCTTAAAAAGTTTGGGTCAGTCTATTATCTAAGTGTAGATACCCATTAGGTTTCTAATGCATGATGGACGCATTAGATTAAGGAGACTATATATAGTCACCTGCTGGGTTATGGTCCCTGGTAGTACACAATAACCTAATCTCCCCGCAACCCATAAGTAGAGAGATTCATCTGGTATGTGTGTCTACTATAAGACCTAATCCGAAGACCGTCCATTCAGGCGGTTCATCCCAACCATTCGCCATGTAATTAGGTACGTTTCCGCTCTATAGTTTATACCGAGCGAGTAATTTAGTATGAAGTTTATGGTCTCTATTCGGATTAATTCTAACACTATTCAGTTTTGCTGGATGGATAAAAATGTACAGTCAACATTTCAACACCCTATCTTGCTAAAAAGTTATAGATATGTGAAAATAATATTATTAATTTTAAATTGTAACTAAGCTAAAATTATTATTGGAGACTTGCAGTAGTATCCCAACTACGTCAATATTATTCTCTACCATTTGTACAAGTATATTTGAGTATGAAACTACCTATACCCGTGCATTTTGCACAGGTACTAAGCTAGTAATGTATATAATCTCAATAGCATGTCTAACGATTCACACCAAAAGCTAACGGCAATGGTTAGACTAGTACCAACTTGAGTCATCTTCTCTTGGAATATGTTCGCAAAAGCGTTATCCATAAACTATCAGAAACGTAACCACCCAACCAAAATGTGTAAAAGTCAAAACCGCCTAATTCAAAATCAACTATTCTTGTTTGTGACGAAAAGATATTTGTGATCTCTCACACGCATCTCCCCTTTTTCTACATCATTTTAACTGGCTATGAGACGTCACAAATGTGATTTTGTTGTCCAAAGTAATGTAAATCCGAACTGATCCAAAACAATCCGATCGCCGGATATTCCTATATTCCCAGCCCACTTGGCATTTTTTTGCCCATTCAACTCCAACAATGGACATATTAGTTGATAGCCTTTTTCTTTTCCTTTTCTTTTCTACACTTTCTAGCATCTATCAACGACCATTCCATACCTAAAAAGGCAGCAAATTTTCACCAACAGTTTTCAGTTGCAGAATATGCTTCAAACCCCACCACTACATATGTAAACCAACAACAAAAAGGAGCTCTAAAGCGAGATATATACATTATACAATGTTGCTCACACACTGCCAAGCCAATCAAAAACTAACCATACATTATATTTTAGTCCTAAAGATTCATTCATGCCACTTTATTTTATCCTAGAGTCCTAGACTACTCTCAACCAGTAAATCCAACACATGACTAGAAAAAATCCAACAATGCAGATCATCCTCGACCAAGCCTCCACATAGAAAGTGGGGACGAGACAAGACGGGACGGGATTAAAAAAACAGGTAACGGAGTAACAAAAGTAGGCCCGCTAAAATTAACGGGCGTATATGGGCTAAAAGAAAAGCCCATGGGCTGGGCCGTTAGACCCGCTAAAAAATATGTTATCATTTTAGAACTTCAACTGGTCTCCCTTGTGACGGGTCACCATTTGTGGCGGATATTTTGTGAGTTAAAATAGTAATAAAATGGGTTAGTGGAGAAAGGGGACCACATGAATAGTATTGCAGAGAGAGAAAAAGTGGGTACTTTATGAGGTAAAATGGTATCCGTCACTACAGAGTGACGGATATGTGCCGTCACAAATGAGATTTTGTGTTAGAACTTTTATCTTTATAAAAGAACAAAAAAAAAATAGTAAGAAACACATTAATGTGATTATGTCAAACAGAAAGTAAATAAATAACATTCAATCCATATAATGGACACGGGAAACACTCTTGTGCTTTAGACATTTTCTTTACCAGGCCCACGGGTCAGCCCGCTACATTAGCTGGGTGGGTATGGGCAGCAGTAGTTGGCCCGCTATGATGGACACGGGCAACACTAAATAGCCCGCTGGGCAAATTTTTTAGGTTAGTCCCGAACCGTGTCCGGCCCAAGCCCGCCGATGATCAGCTCTAATATCGTAGTGCATCCTTACACAAATACGTAAACATCGTACTGATACATAATACGCGCCATGTACAGTATAGGACATCAAGATTTTAATCGAAGTTGCGATAGGCGATAAGGACCGTGTACGACACCTAAAGTTGACAAGCAATTGTGTATGGCCGTATGGGGGTTGAGAATTGAGAATTTGAGATACACAAATGCAACTTTGAGTACAATAGCAAAATTCAACAAACTTACGTAACCAATATATGGACACCAAGCAAGTAAAGTAGATCAAAACTCAACCAATTAGAACTAGTAACATGGCCCGAGTAGTATTGTAGGTATAGTACGTGTTCCGTCTGAATTACTATTGAGTATATCTCGAGTAAATGCACACAACTTTACCACATGTAAGAGGATGAAACTCGGAGTAGTATTGTATGTTTACCCGCGTATTCACTACTGAGTATATGTCGAGTAAATGTACACAACTTTAAGAGGATGAAAAAGTGAAAATCAGTAGAAGAAATAACCATAGCATCGGAGAGAAAAGCGCAAGCCTAAATTCAATTTTAACGGAAAAATGTTTTTACAAGCATTCTGTATCTAATGCTAATAGTGCAGTACATAACATTACCAAAGTACAATATGAGCTAATACTATACCAATACACATATCATAAGCCACTAACTCAACCGGGATTCTTCCAATGGCGGTACAGTTCCTACCGGGTGGTGGTTGGTGTAATTGGTTTCCGGAGGGAGAACTTGAGTTCTCCTCTTCAACAAAGCAACCCCTTTACAGTCCTACAACCCATTACCATTACAAGGCTAATCCTACAACTTTACCGCGAGAGTGACTTTATTATTACACGCGCCAGATACATAACAGTATTCCGCGGATAAAGTTAATTCTTCCCATGAGATAATCACATCAAGATTGACGTCTAACAACAATCTAAATAACATAATCAGACCATTCTTGAATATGAGAAGTATGATCCATAGTCAAGCTAGGGATTTTATCGAGCATAATCGGGTTTTGTTTACCACCAATAAGTCTAGCAGGATTACCAACAGCAGTAGTTTTAGGAGGAACATCCTTCAAAACAACAGAACCAGCACCAATTTTCGCACCGTCACCAATCTTAACATTCCCTAAAACACAAGTACCAGCACCAATCAATACACCATTTCCAATCTTAGGATGTCTATCACCACAAGTTTTACCAGTTCCACCTAAAGTCACATTATGCAAAATCGACACATTATTCCCAATTACAGCAGTCTCTCCAATAACAAGCCCGGTTGCATGATCAAGCAATATCCCTCTACCAATTCTAGCACCGGGATGAATATCGACTGCGAAAACTTCAGAAACTCGATTTTGTATCATTAAAGCTAGAATCTTTCTACCTTGAGACCACAATTTATGTGCAATTCTATGAGCTTGACAGGCTAAAAACCCTTTAAAGTTCAAGAAACAATGAACATAACTAATACAAGCAGGATCTCTTTCTCTAACTGCTCGTAAATCCGCTTTGACTTCATCGATCAATTCTTTGTTTTCAACAAGAACACCTTTGAATAAATCAAAAAGGGTATTTGCATTTAAGCTAGAAAAACTTAATTTCAAAGCTAAATGATTTGATAAAGCACTTTCTAAACATTTATGTGATAAAATTGAATTATAATAATAATTAGACAAGATGGGTTCTTGATCAACATCAGATTTAGCTTCTTCCACCATTTTTAACCATAAATCATCATTATCAAGAAATTCTTGAATAATTACCCTTGAATTATTAGGTTTTTGATGATTCTGCGAAATGGGTACACAGGAAACAAGCTCAGAAAAAGAGGGTCTGCAGTAATTTACATATTTGTAACGATGATGATGGTCAGATTGAGATAAATCTGGGTCACAAGATTTTGTGCATTCTGGTCTAGAAGTGTCAACACAAGTTGCCATTTTGGGGGAAATTAATAAGGGTTTGTGATTGATTTTGTTAGGTTTATGAGATTTGATTGGAGAAAAAATGATAGAAATCTTGGTTTTGGTTTTGTTATGGTGATTTAGATAATTTAGGGCTTGAGAAGAAAATATGAATTTGTAAGATGAATTTATATTAGTAGAGGCGTAAACTATTGGGCTCATGTCACTGATAATGTCACCCACACACACACACAATTTCTCTCTCAAATTATGTGTTATTTTATGAGTTGGGACTTGGGAGTTTTGACTTATGAGTCTCACTTCTCTTTTGGTGGATTATGTACTGATTGCTTGGGTTATCCTGATACAGTATTCATTTTACCTGTTACATACGGTTTAATTGAGTCCGATCAATTCGCGTTAGTTTATTTTTGGCACGTGATTAAGAGAAAAAAAAATGTGTTTTGAATAATTATTTATTTACATACTTTCTATTAGGCTTTGATAATTAATTCTTTATTTTAATATAATACTAAATGTAATTAGAAGGTATGGTGTTTAAGTTGGATTTAATTGAGATTATTGATAGGATGAAATGATTATTACAGACCACCAATAGGATGGATTATTGTTATAAAATAACCCTTCTTAAAAAGGCAGCTCAAAACGACCACCAAAACCTCTTGCCTACTTGCCACAAACTATCTTTTGCCTGGAACGAGCTAAGGTACCTCGTATATCGAAACTACTGATTCATATGGATAATTCTACTTGTGTCAAGCTCATATTAGAGGACCAATTAGTTAGTAATAATCTGAATTTTATTGTTAAACGGTGTCAAAACTTGCTTAAAGAGATTCACTGGACAATCAAGTTGGAACATACCTATATCTCTTATATATAAAAGCCAAGTTTTTTAAAGCATTTTCCATTGACTCCTCACTTTTAGGGAAAAAAAAACTTTTCTAAAAGTGATCCCGCCCCACTAACTATAAATTCAGATTTTATTTTGATTTCAACTCAAAAAATGCATGTCAGCAATTCATTTACTGCTTATGTATAACCTATGATATTCCGTAGCTCTTACTTTGATTGTCGATCTTTAAAAAATACTCCGTAATACTTTGAACTACAACTAAAACATAAAATAAAATATTCACAAACTCCCAAACACATGGGCATTTATAAATCCGGATCAATTAATTGCGCTTTGATTGATGTCTAGGGCTTATTTAAATACTCCTATCTTGTTTGATAATATACATCTAACATATAACTAAATTTTTTCTAAAAAAACATGGTGTATATAAACCAAAAGACATCAATTATACTATTCCATTGAAAATGAATATAACAGAGCAAATATGTTTTTTTTTAAGTCACTAATAGATTTTTGCATATACTTTGACTTTGTTTTACAAAAATGTTTGTATGTTTATTATCAAAGATAGTTAAAGTGAAACTTTTTGAAATAAGGTAAATTAGGAGAAATCTTCAAAGATATTAACATATTTCGTATATCATAATTTTAAGTTATTTCTACGTACACACGAGATTCAATAAGCTGTCATAGTTTTAAAAACACACACACTCTCATACTCATTAGACCCTCGTCGTACTACCTTCACCAGCTCAAACACAATCCCAACAAAACTCAGGTTAATTTGAGTTATTTCGTGTGAGTTGTTGAAACATATTCCTACAATGATATTAAAATCATTAATTATCAATACTTTATGGATAAATATTAATAAACAAGTGTTTTACACTTCTATTATATATTTTTACCAAATAAAAAAATTATATTTAACGACTTTGTAGGATGTACGATTTTACGATCTAATCCTACCGATTCGATCTTCCCCTCCCCATCGATCCAAAGTAACAACATTGGTTAAGGGTCAACAATACTCAGGTCAAGTTCACGATGGTTTGGATCAATTCATAGAATTCGGTTAATTTCGAATCTTGGGTTAACCTTTTGAGCTCGAGTTAGTTTTATGACAATATATACTCAATCATTGTCCAAAATAAATCAAATGTTGTTTATATTATGTAGTACTAAATTGTACTCCATATTCCGTTGTAACAATTATTTTTTTTACGTAAAATATTCTTTAATTAAAAATTGTAAACAAATGACAACAAATGGAAGGAGTATCCGTAAATATTATGGTAGCTTTTATTAGACTTAGAGTTTTATTAATAGGTTACGATGCACATTTCTTTAAGAGTTGTCCATTTAATTTTAGATACATAATTTCCACTCGATCTTATCTTGCTTGTGACGGTCACAAGCTTGTGATATCTCACAACTCTCTTTCATTTGTCCTTCCACTTTCCCCTTCTACTTGTCCTTTTATCTGACGTCACAAGCTTATAACGGATTTTATCTGTTACAAATAAGAATTTGTATTTTCACTTATTGGATCAAAATAATTGGAGCAAGATAGAAGGCATATGAATATGAAAAGAGTGAAAGGAAAGAGTGGAGCAATAATGAGAGACGAGTGCATGATCGAATGAAATTGAGAAAATAGAATAATGGGGAGAAGTGAAGGAAAACAAAAAGAAGCCGGCTGCGACTAGGGATGGCAATGGGTAGGGTCTGGGTAGGGTCCGCCTAGACCCGGACCCGACCCGAGATTTTTCCTTTGGACCCGTCCACCTGCAGACCGCAAGGGTCTAAAATTTGAGGACCCATACCCGGACCCTATGGGTAAGGGTAGGGTCTGGGTCACCCATGGTCCGAGTTTACCACTTTAAGAATAAGATTAACACTATTGGGTCTATAATATTAAAAAAAAAAAAATTCATACTACTTTAACATTATGAGTTTATTAATCATAGTTAATGGTGGTTGTGGTCGCCGTACGGCTATTAGAGAGGTGGTTCGGTCGCGTATCAGTCTTTGTGGTGGTGGTTTTCTTGTGTCAGTGGTGGAGTGGTGGTATTGTCAAAAGAGTTTGGTTGAGTTTTATCACTTTATGGGATGAGGGAAGAGAAAAAGACTTTAGTTGGGTTTCTACAGTCTGCCATTATGAATTCAGAAAAGTTGTAATTTTGATTTTTTTTTTCTTTAATAAAGGGTCTAAGGGTCGGGTATGGGTCTCATAACTTAGACCCGGACCCGGACCCGAAATATTTTCTTAAGACCCATACCCGACCCATACCCATTGGGTCTGAAAAAATGAGACCCATACCCGACCCGTTAGGGTCCGACCCTCAGGGTCTGGGTCGGGTCCCCGACCCATTGCCATCCCTAGCTGCGACCCCCCACGAATCTAAGAAAGACCATTTTAACGGCCATTAATCATATCATCCGTCATAAAGTTTACGACAATAGGATCATTACGAGACTTCACCTTATCTATGCTTCTAATTGTCATTTCAATTTGTCCGACCAACTTGTCACTACGGAATTTGAGGTCGTAAATAAAAGTGACAACGATTACCACAAAGAAATAGAGCGATTCATGAATCTAGTCTAGTTTAAAGAGTCGACATCTTCTCTTCTCGGGCGATTTCACACAAATTTATTGTAAAATATAGTAGTATTTTATGTTTTTAAAATAGTAGTAACCATCTTTAATTGTAGGGGTTAAACCCCTAAAAAAAATGGTTTCTAAAACAGCATAAGAATTCTTCTTGTTTATTATAAAAACTAGATTTTGTGCCCATGCGTTGTACGGGTTTCAAATTTGTCTTTCCTCTAATTTTTTTGGACCTTTTAATATCATTTTAAATTATACGTAACAGTTGTGTTTCAATTAGTCAAATAAGATACTTTGTACCGTTTTCCCAAATTTTCGAAATTAAATTTTAAACTAAATAACTATGTCAAACAATAACACATGGGATTTTCATGATTATCTCATATATCGTAAAACTAAGACTCATGCTTGTTTACTTGCACATAGTCTTCAAATATATTTTGTAAAACTGAATAAATTACCACGAAATATTGGAATACGATATCTTATTAAATTATACATTGATTCATAACGGTCAAATACTAACTAACCACTTTTTGTATACTAATAGCTGTATAAATGAAATTATTGAATAATAGGCAGATTTGAAAACACTTGAGTTCTGTTGCATCTGTTGTATGTATCTGGGGCTCCCTATGAATGATGGAAGCAGATATATCCTCTGGCCGATCGCTATCCCCATACCATCTCCTTGTGTAATGATGGCTTTCTTAGTTGGATTATGTACTTTGCATAGTCTTGTCACACGAACCTTGATTTTCCAGTCGTTACTGCCGGAGTCTTCGTTGTCAGGCGGTGTTGGTCTTAGTTCATTGATCGGCGAATAAGATCTGTTGCAAAGAAAAATTCAAATTAATATAAATTAACTTAATACTGATTGGATGCAGGAGCGAAAACTATACATGGAGAACATACCTTGGTGCCATTTTTGCTTAAAGAGGTTGCAGGATATTTTTTTCCACAGGTAAGTTTAACATTGAAATTAGTTCCTTTATATAGTGTATTTAGAATCTATCTATTTCTCTAAGATTAGGAATTTATGAGTTAAAAGATAAGAGTCCACAATTAACGATTTTCAATATTTATTAATTTTATATTATATTTTTTTGCATGAGGTAGTGGCCTTGTCACAAATAATGGCCATATATTCACCCAGAACAACCGTTTATTGTGTATAACTTGGACTCTGTTGGTCCGACACTTACAATTTTTTTTTTTTTTTTTTACTATCAAATCAATTTTTAATTTCTACTTTTCTATGCCAGATAATAAAAGACATAATAAAAGAGCCCGTAGTTACTGTGTAAGACGGTCCCATAATGAAAAAACATAACCTATTTGTGTAAAACCGTCTTATACTATAATTTGTGTAAAAGGGCGGCCTCTCTTAAGAGATGCTTTCTAAAAATCATTGGGACTATGGGAGCACGCCTTAGGTATTGATGGACTCTTTATGATTAAAATGACTACAACATACTCCTACAATAATAACATATGTAGAAGTTTGTTTTTGTCAAGAGTTTTATATAGTCTATATCTCACTACATGAGAAGAACCGTTTCATAAAAATAGATCGGCTAAGCTTATTTTAGCAGTTCATCTGATAAATGAGTGAAATAGTTTACTTTACGTTAAAAATATCTATTACGGAGGGATTAATCCACAAAGAGTGTCTCCGCATGGTAACTGTTTTAGCAGGATTTTCCTTGGAAGGATCCGGCTTGATTATTGAGTAATTAGGGTATCTAGTTCAATAAGTTTAGAATAATAATATGAGTAAATAACAAGGAAGAATTAAGTATAAAGAATATCGTTTGTATTACTTTCATAAGCTGAGTACAAACTCGTGTATATAACTGAATATTCAGGAAAGAGTGAGAGATAAATTGTAAATTATTGATGAATAATGAATGTCTTTACAATTGTTAGATTATGCTATTTATAGTTCTACAGATGCTAACGTTACATTCAACCTCAACGTTCCCCTTGATTGTTGGAGTTGTTAGCTGGAAAATAGGGCACATTCCCTATTAACACGGTTGACTCATTCTTCTTTAACAAAACCGTCATTCCTTTCCTCTTGCACATTTAGATATACTAAGATTATGTGCTCCTTGTAGTTGGACTTGGTCTTCCATGAGAGTAGGACGTGGTTATTTGTTCATATAACTGTATTTCTTGTTTATCAATTTAATCCAGCCTACCTGAGTGTCCTGCCAGGCTTTTCTGCGCTTATCATCAGGCTTTTCTTCTAGGATTTAGTAGCTTGCTTATCTTGTGGTACTCTTCATCTGCCAAATAGTAGTTAGATTTGTCCGGTCTCTGGTTGCCTCAATCAGCCTAGTAAGGTCAGGCCAAGTTAGAGTCAGACCAGGCTAAATTGGGCCTAACAATTGCCCCTTGACATTTTACCCGTGCTGGATCAGGCTAGGAGTGAGATGTCAATTTTACCGGGTTAAACAATAAAAGGAATTATATTTACTCAATGACTCTTAGACTCCTAGTGACCGTTAATCACTGCAACGGCTAACTGCATGATGTCATGCTGACAGTTTTGTGTTTTCTAGGGTTTTTGCATCGTTACCCTTCTTCTATAAATACGGTAATTGTGATGAGTTTATTTTTCACCAAAATTCTTCCACTTTTCTTGCTTAAATCTTCTCTAAAATTCTTCCCTATTTCCCAGGAATTCCAGTTTGCTAAATATAATTTCTCATTAATTTATCACGATAAATAAAACAACAAAGGATATGGGAGCCAAAAAGCGTCCCCGCTTCCCGAGTAAAGTCTGCTGCCGAGCCCGAACCACAGGACGTCCATGAGGAGGAGGTGGTTGAAATTGATCCTCCTGCTCGTGCTATAGCTTTTAAATATCAAGATTCTATTTTTTCTGCTCTTCAATCTCTGGATCCTTATTTTCCTGAAGAAAACCTATTGAAAACGAACTATGATAGGGTTTTAAGGGAGAAAAAATTAATTCCTGATTCGGCTGAGGTTTGGATTCCTGAGTTTTGTCCAGTTAGAGCTAATTGGGTGTCACCTGGTTGGTTCTGTATTTATGAATGGGCATTCAAAGCAGGTTGTAAGTTACCTTTTACTCCTTTAATGATTGATACTATTCGTGCCATGGAAGTATCACCTTTTCAAATCATGCCAATGGTTTGGAAACTTGTCCACTCTATTGAAAATTTATGTGCTAAACATAAACTTGTAATTACTATTAATGATATCAAGGCAGTATATCATTTGAAAAATCCTTCTACCGGTCGTTTCAATTTGAGAATTAAGTCGAAAATGTCTCCATTAATTACTAACCTGGACTCTGGAGATGATAAAAGCTGGGCAAAGACTTTCCTGTTTATCCGGACTGAAAGTCTGGGGTCAGGCTTTGATTATTTGAGATATCCTCCTTTGGAGAGTGGTAGGTTTCCTGTACTCTTAATTTGCAATTTATATTATACGAAATTAGGATATTTAAGTTTTACCTGTGCATTTTTGGTGTTGTTTGTAGCTCCTGATTGGAACTTCGACCCTCTTGACGAGGAGGCTACTTCAAGGATAGAGGCTTTTCTTTCTATTCCTGAGGAAGAGAGGGCTTGGCCTGCTAGTCTGGGCAGGGATTTATTGCCCCGATATATGAAGACTAAGCTGAGTGTGGTTAAAGTACCCAAAGGCAAGCCTAGCTCCACTGCTCTTTCCTGTACGTTTTCTATATGTCTTTGTGTTGATTGTTGTCTTCTTGTCGCTTCTCTTCTGATTTTTATGTGTATTTTTTATATATTAAGTATACAGGTCTTCTGCTAGGTTGGCCAGCTTTACTGCAAAAGACTTAAAAGCTGGGGTTGCTAGGATTGCTGAACAGTCCAAGAGCCAGGAGGCTAGTGGGAGTGACAAGACGCTTGACGTTTTGGTTTCTGATGTCCAACCTCCCCAGGAACCGCCCAGGCTAGTATCACCAGAGGTCGTTCAGGCTTCCAAAAGGAGGAGGGAAGCTGTTATCCCTGAAGAAGAAGGGAGAGAGAAAGAGCCTATTCAGGCTCAGCCAATCAGAAGTGTGTCTGCTCGGATGGACGATATGGATGCTGCCCGGGCGCAGATAAATGATTTCTCTGCTAGTATGAGCAGCCAGCTTTTATCTGACAATAACTTTGAGTTTGCTACTAAAGTGGTGTCTATCTTGTCTTCCCTTGTGACAAAGGCTGCTGCCCTCGCTTCTCAAGCTAAGGAGGTTAGTTGCAAAGGGACTTTTCATTTATTATGTGTTCTTTATGTTGCTTTATGTTTGGCTGATTTACTCTCTTTTGTTTTTCTGTAGGGATTGGACGCTGGGTTGGTTACTGCTTGTCAGCTCAGGGATGCCCAGGCTAGGATTTATGGCTTGGAGGAGAAATTAGATAAAGTTAACCGTGAGCTGCACACATCCAGGGGTAATGAGCTAGTACTTCAATCTCAGTTGGGGTCAGCTAGAGAGGCATCCGAGGCTGCTTTGGTTTGTGAGGTGGCTGCAAAAAACACTGAGAAAGTTGTCAGGCAAGAGTTGGAGGCTGCAAGGGAAGAGCTGAAGGCTGTCAAGGAAGAGTTGGCTGCCAAGAAGCAGGCAATTCAGAATCAGCTGAGGAAAAATGAGGAGCTTGGTGCTGAAAAGGAGCTAGTGGAGGCACGGCTTGCTGATGCTGCTCAGTACTTCTTTGGGAAAGGCCGGGTTGATGCTGTGAGGGATCCGGAGTCTGACCGGGCTAATTGGGATCCGGATGAGACAGCTTTGGACACCCAGTATCCTGATTTGATCAATATGGGTCAAGAAGAAGAAGTGGATTCTCCTCCTTCCAAGGAGAAATCTGGTGATCAGGAAATGGTGGATGGTTGTGAGTCGATTCATCGGTTCAAGCTTTGTTTAGATTTATATTTTTCCTTTTCGTTTTGGCCCATCCAGGGGGGATGTTCCTGGAATGAATAATTATTAGGTATGTGATAAGGCTGGCTTTTTTGGATGAATATTTTGTTTCGGTTTTGAATAAATATTTGGTCTTTGTTGGTTTCTTTTTGTGTTTTGATAAGGTACATTTGTAGTGTTGGATGTGTACTGGATCTGACCAGTTATTCGACTGGATCGGGCCGATTTTTTTTGTTGCCGGATCCGCGATTCTTTGTGTCATGGGTGGGGTTATTGCGTCTGTCTGGAGGGCTTATGTCCCCGCCTGTCTGGAGGGCTTATGACCCATCTATGTTATACAAGCCAGGAAAAGGTTTTCCAGGTTTGTATATTAAATTGAGCTCAATATTTTAAGGCCTGTTTTTGCAACTGAAAGTTGGATATCAGTTGGATATTAGTGGGGTGGCCCCCAATCTTTAAAATTTGTTTTAAGTAAAGTACAGTATGTAAAACAAATATTGAAGATTCTACTCGGTAAAGGGAAATACGAGAATATTGACAAGTACTTGGGTACATAATGGAAGAAATTATATAAGGCATTTATTCATATAATGGCAAATATCATACACTTAGTTTCATATCATGTCAGGCAGGAAATGGTAAGATAAAGGTTATACCTGGACTAGGAGATATATTTTATATGTGAAATAGTTTTAAGTGTGCAATATTCCAAGCTCTTGGGATTATTTCGCCGTCCAGGGTTTGTAGTCTATAGGCTCCCTGGCCGACTATTGAGTCAATCAGGTAGGGATCTTCTCAGGTTGGGGCCAATTTGCCAGCATTCTTCTCTTTTGTGTTTTGAAAAACTTTTCTGAGAACAAGGTCTCCTACCCTGAATACTCTAGCTTTGACAGTCTTGTTGTAGCTTTTTGCAACTCTTCGCTGATATGCTGTCATTCTAATGCTGGCTGCATCTCTTAGCTCTTCCGTCAAGTCCAGGTTGTCCTCCATTAGAGGTATATTGCTCGTTATTGTATTCAGGCTCCATCTGGCTGATGGAATGTTGACCTCAGCTGGGATTACTGCTTCACATCCATAGACCAAGGAGTAGGGGGTTTGGCCTGTGGATGTTTTAGGCGTAGTTCTGTCAGCCCAGAGGACCAAGGGGAGCTCTTCAACCCATCTACCTTTCCTTTTTTCTAGCTTCTTCTTTATGCAACTGATTATTGCTTTGTTGCTAGATTCTGCCTAGCCGTTAGCTTTTGGATATCCTGGTGTGGAGGTTACCAGGTTGATGTTCCATTGAGCACAGAAGGCTGTTGTTCTTTTTCCCACGAATTGCGTGCCATTGTCGCATACTATTTCAGAGGGGATGCCATTTCTACATATGATGTTGTGTTTGATGAATGCTATGACATCCTTTTCTTTGACTTGCCTGTATGAATCAGCTTCTATCCACTTGGAGAAGTAGTCAGTCATTGCTAGCATAAAAACTTTTTGCCCGGGTGCTTGAGGTAGTTTCCCTACTATATCCATGCCCCACTTCATAAATGGCCAGGGTGCGAATATGGAATGTAGTACCTCAGATGGCTGGTGGATATATGGTCCATGAATATGGCAAGCTTCGCATTTCGAACTGAATTCCAGGCAATCGGCCCTCAAAGTGGGCCAATAATAACCTGTTCTGAGTACCTTGCTTGCCAGGCTCCTTCCGCCTTTATGATTTTCACAGTATCCTCCATGGATTTCTGATAGTATCATTCGACTTCTTGTGGTTCCAGGCATCTGAGGTATGGTCCTGCCTGCGATTTCTTAAAAAGCACGTTGTTAATAATTGTATATGAAGCAGCTTTGATTTTGAGTGCCCTAGCATCTTGCTTGTTCAGGGGGAGGATTCCTTGTTGTAGCCAATCATAGTAAGGTTTTGTCCATGAATTGGCAACATATATTGGGAAACTTTCATCTTGTTTGTTTATTGCAGGTTCTAATAAATGTACGATGGGTATTTTATCAAAATCAGGGGGACTGAAGTTGGATCCTAGGCCGGCTAGGGCATCGGCCTGGGTATTCAAGTCCCTAGGAATTTGATCAATATTAAAATTGTGGAATTTTGATTTTAAATTTTGGACAACTTCCAAATAAAGCATCATTTTTGAGTCTTTTGCAGTATATATTCCATTTACTTGGTTTGAAATAAGAAGGGAATCAGTACGTACCTTTAAGTTTTGTACACCAAGGTCAATACATACCTTTAATCCAGCTATCAGGGCTTCATATTCTGCCTCATTGTTGATAGCTTCGAATGCACAACTTATAGCTTGTACTATCTTATCCCCCTGTGGCGATTTTAGTACTACCCCTAGGCCTGTGCCCCTCATGTTGGCTGCACCATCGACAAAATAGAGTCCATTCTAGGTCTGTTTGGTCATTGGTCAGTCTATTTACTTCTTTTATTAGGTCGGGTTCTAGGGCTGGACTAAAATCAGCCACAAAGTCTGCTAGTGCTTGTGACTTAATTGCTGTCCTTGGTTCAAATGTTATGTTGTATGTGTGCTTTGGATCGACCATTTGCACATTCGTCCGGACAATTCGGTTTTCTAAGTACGGACTTGATAGGGAGATTGGTTCGACTATTATAGGGTGGCTTTCAAAGTATGGTCTTAATTTTGTGCAACTCATAATTAAAGCTAAAACGTATTTTTAAGTAGGCCATACCGATCTCTCGCATCCATAGACTTTTACTTACGTAATAGACATGTGGTGTTGTTGTCCGTCCATTCGCTTTGACCAGGATCGCACCGACAAAGAATTCTGTGGATCGATGTGTATACTGTCGTGGGTTCATCTTTGACTGGTTTTGCCAACAAGGGAGGAGAGGATTGATATGTTTTCAGATCTTCAAAGGCAACTTTGATGATCGGGGGTCCATTGAAAGTCTTTGTTTTTCCTTAGCAGATTATAGAATGATTTGCACCTCTCTGACGATCTTGAAATGAACCTGTTCAGGGCTGCTATTCTTCCCGTCGACTTTTGTATGTCTTTTGACTGTCTTTGGTGGTTCTAGCTCCAGGATGGCTTTGATCTGTTTAGGGTTGGCTTCTATTCCTCTTTTTGTCACCATATAGCCCAAGAATTTGCCCTTTGAGACTCCAAAATGGCATTTTCTGGGATTGAGCTTCATATTGAATTCTTCCAAAGTATTTGGAAGGCTACTTCCAGTCTTTGACGTGGTCTTTCGCCTTTTTGACTTGACTACAATATCGTCTATGTAGACTTCCATGGTATCTCCTATTTGATATTTGAACATCATGTTGACTAACCTTTGATAGGTTGCACCAAAGATTTTTTAATCCAAAGGGCATAGCAAGATAACAAAGATATTCATCTTTCAAATGATGAAGGTCGACTTTCCCGATCTGCGGGGTGCATCTTTATTTGGTTAAATCCACCGGAGGCATCCATGAATGTTAACATCTCGTGGCCTGCAGTGGCATCCACCATTGCATCGATATGTGGCAGGGGAAATGGATCTTTGGGGCATGCCTTATTTAGGTCGGTGTAGTCTACACAGACTCTCCATTTGCCGTTTTTCTTTGGACGACTACTACATTTGCAAGCCAGTCGGAGTACATTACTTCTCTGATCATTCCCATGTCCAATAGCTTGTCAACTTCTTGGTTGATGATTTCATGCCCTCACAAAGACAAATTTTCTTCTTTTTTGTTGTACGGGCTTAAAGGATTTGTCAATATTTAACTTATGGGTTATAATATCAGCATCTATACCAGTCATATCAAAATGTGACCAAGCAAAACAAGACATTTTAGTTTTGAGAAAGCTGACCAGATTGGGTCTGATCGAGTCAGGTGCATCTGACCCTACAAGTACCTTCCTGTCAGGGAATCCTGGGTCCAGAATGACCTCTCCTGTTTCCATCTCGTGGATCGTGCAATATATTCTTTCCTGACAGGTGACTTTAATTGCTATGCGAGGGACTTACCTGACTTTGAGGGTTTCAAATCCTGGGTGTAGCATTCCTGAGCCGTCCTTTGTTCTCCCCTGATGGTGGTTATCCCCCATTCGGTTGGTATTTTCACACATTGATGGTATGTTAAAGGGATTGCTTGGACGTTGTGGATCCATGGTCGGCCCAGGATTACGTTATACGAGGATAGGTAATCCATTACCCCGAATCTTTCATAGGAAGCCACACCTTCCACATAGGTTGGCAGACTAATTTCTCCCAGGGTGTTCTTTGTTTCTCTGCTGAATCCAACCAGGACACTGGATTTTTTGATGATTTTCTCTTCATCTATCCTCATAGCTTTGAGGACGTCAAGTATCACCAAGTTGATTGAACTGCCCCCGTCTATCAAGATTCTTGATACCTTAGCTGTGCCAATTTACATGGTAATTACCAAGCTGTCATGGTGTAGGTCTGATAGTCCCTGCAAGTCTGAGTCATCAAAAGTAATAGCAGGTAATGATTTAGATCTAAGAGGGGGTTGAAGTTTAGACTCCCTGGATATTCTTTTGGCAGCCGAGCTGGTTAAGCCACAAATTTCTGATCCTCCATTTATGAACTTGACTTCATAGATGGGGGGAGGAGGAGGAGGAGGAGGAGGATCTCTGCTGTTCCCTGAATCTCTCTTGTTTTGTCCTTCATCTTTGTTCTTTGGCTGCTGGATTAAGTCTTTCAGATAGCCTTTCTTTAGGAGGTATGCCACTTGTTTCCTGAGTTGGATGCATTCTTCTGTGGTGTGCCCGATGTCCTGGTGGAAGTCACACCATCTCGTTGGATCTTTCCTGGGGTTGTTGGATTTTTTGAGCCATCTGACCGTGTCTCCCAAGCTTTCCAGGCGTTTGATTAACCCTGCAGTATTTATAGAGAAGTTATATTCAGGAATAGTTGGTAGGTTAGAAAGGTTACCTTTGTGTTCTTGTGCCGATGTTGACTTGGATCGTTCGTGTCCTGGAATAGGTGTCGATCCGGGATTGCCTCCCTTCTGGTAGGAGCTTTTCCTGTTAGTGTGTCCATAGCCTTGTTTTCCTCTGGACGAGTTTGTTTTGAAGTTGAGATCTTCTTCCAATCTAACATGTTCTAAGGCGATGGATTGAACAGTGGCAAAGGTTGGGCAGGCTTTTTTGGTTAAGTCTGCATAGATGTCACTGTCAAGCAGGACTCCTTGCCTGAAGGCTTCTACCGCTGTCTCTTCGTCACACCTGGGAATGGCTACCTTCTCTTTGACAAATCTTGCCAGGAATTCTTTGAGAGACTCCTCAGGAAGTTGCTTTACCCTGAACAGGTTACTGGGTCTCTTGGCCATGTATTTGCTGCTTGCGAATTGTTGATTAAAGGCATTGACCAGTTCTGCAAAATTTTTGATACTTCCATTTGGGAGATTGATGAACCATTGTAATCTTTGCTCCGGTGTGGTTGTACCAAAGCCTTTACACATGCAGACTGCCCGAGTTCACCGGGTATTGAGGCGACTAACATCTTCTGTTTGAATATGGCAACGTGATTTTGTGAATCAGAGGTTCCATCATAAGTTCTCATGGATGGGACGGTAAATTTCTTGGGGAGATCAATTTTTGCAATTTCATCTGCAAGGGGTGAATTAGCGAAGCTGTCAACTTCTACTTCAGCCACAGTGGTCCGGCACCTGTATATTTTCTATTTTGTTGTGGAGTTTTTGAATTTCCTGAAGCATAGCCATCATTATTGCTGCTTCAGTTTTGTTTGTTTCATCATTGGGAATGATTTGGGTGCCGGTTGAGGTATCCTTCTTCGAAGTTCCAAAATTGGAAAAGTCAATGTTTTTGATAATGGATGAGAATGGGGTTCTTGGTTCGAATCTGGTCTTGGAGCCTGAAGCCTGATTTTCCAATTTTTTCCTCAGGTTAGACTCAGATTCCTTTAGTCTACTGATTTCAGCTTCTGCTTGGGCTGCCTTTTCTTGAATTGTCTCCAATTCTTTGATCTTAGCCAAGGCAGCCGCCAATTGTTGTTCTGGAGTGAGTTCTACCATTTTTGTATGTGAATATTAAATGAAGAATGGTAAAAGGAATTTTTTGACTAACGAACTAGATGCCCCACGGTGGGCGCCAATTGTTTTAGCAGGATTTTCCTTGGAAGGATCCGGCTTGATTATAAGTAATTAGGGTATCTAGTTCAATAAGTTTAGAATAATAATATGAGTAAATAACAAGGAAGAATCAAGTATAAAGAATATCGTTTGTATTACTTTCATAAGCTGAGTACAAACTCGTGTATATAACTGAATATTCAGGAAAGAGTGAGAGATAAATTGTAAATTATTGATGAATAATGAATGTCTTTACAATTGTTAGATTATGCTATTTATAGTTCTACAGATGCTAATGTTACATTCAACCTCAACGTTCCCCTTGATTGTTGGAGTTGTTAGCTGGAAAATAGGGCACATTCCCTATTAACACGGTTGACTCATTCTTCTTTAACAAAACCGTCCTTCCTTTCCTCTTGCACGTTCAGATATACTAAGATTATGTGCTCCTTATAGTTGGACTTGGTCTTCCATGAGAGTAGGACGTGGTTATTTGTTCATATAACTGTATTTCTTGTTTATCAATTTAATCCAGCCTACCTGAGTGTCCTGCCAGGCTTTTCTGCGCTTATCATCAGGCTTTTCTTCTAGGATTTAGTAGCTTGCTTATCTTGTGATACTCTTCATCTGCCAAATAGTAGTTAGATTTGTCCGGTCTCTGGTTGCCTCAATCAGCCTAGTAAGGTCAGGCCAAGTTAGAGTCAGACCAGGCTAAATTGGGCCTAACAGTAACCAACAAATAAAAGTTAAAACTTTTCAAGACACAATTCATGATATCCTTTTTATTATTTTCTTTTGGTTATGAATGTTTAAAACTCAAGACATTCCCACCAGGTGATCTATGATCGGTTCACCTTATCTTAAAACTGCCACAAAATACTATTCCCTTTGTCTCATATAATAGTTTACACTTACTTTGTTTACCATGCACTTATAAATTAAGAAATTTAATGAGATTTAGAGAAAAAGAAATAACATATTACGAATGAACTGGTTTGGCTCGACCAAAACAAAAGAAGAGGCTGGTTTTGGTTGAAATTTTCTTATTTGGCTATTCAATTCATGCAGTCGTGTTTGATAGTAATTGACCGCGTGCAACTTCATATTGATATACGAAAGATGCTATTTTTGTTGATAGTTTCGCTATTTCTGGTACAACTACATGTTTCGGTAGCCTGTATTTAAAATACTACAATAATAATAATAATAATAATAATAATAATAATAATAATAATAATAATAATAATAATAATAATAATAATAATAATAATAATAATAATAATAATAATAATAATAATAATAATAATAATAATAATAATAATAATAATAATTGATGGGGCATATTTCGTGACCGTGACCAAGTCAACATATTGAAAGCAAGGTCAAAGATGTCCACAACAAGTCAACGACTTAGACAAACCCTAGCCGATGCGGCCCATCCGCAACCGGGTCCGGCATGACAACCCGCGGTAGCCGGGATACATATCCGCGTACTCATATCCAAGACCCCTCGGCGGGTCACGGGGCCCGCCGGCCAGCCCATAGGTCCCTCGGCCGAGGGGTAGATCGTCTTTCCACCGCTAGCCACTTGGCCACTTGGCCACTACGTGACAAAAGGTGAAGTCTATAAATACTCCTCAACCTTCATTGAGGAAAGGAACCCATCCAATCCAGAAATACACAACTTGACCTAAATACACTATTCATCTGGTATAATCTTCCTTATCTCTCTACAATATATTCCTAGCCAATTAGCATACAACTTATACATCTAAGTTTACTGACTTGGGCGTCGGAGTGGGTACGCTTGGCTCAAAGCCAAGCCCTCGCCTCGTTCATTGTTGCAGGAGAGGCCGAGAGGAACGATTAAGATCAAGGGAGAATCTAACTCAAGACATCATTCAACAAGCCACGGGTGGTAACTATACTTGCTCTGGAATTACACCCGGAACAATTGGCGCCGTCTGTGGGGAAGACACTAGAAGCTAGTCACATTCATTCCCAAAAAAAAAAAAAAACAAAAACCCACCCAAAAAGCTAAGAAGATGTCGAAACAAAGAAGAGGTGTTCGAATCGACGAGCCCCTCCACCCAGAGGATACCTTCAACAATTGAGTCATGCCCTCCACCGGCGGGGTAATCCAACCGGAGTTCGGGATGCCGATAATACCAGACACGCCGCCGCAGCCCAACCAGTCACCATCATGGGCCATGTGGTTGACATAGCAAAGCCGAAAATGGTCCTGGACCTAATTAGTAATACGTCGCTCACACCGTCACGCCGACAAGAGCGGCGGAAACCGTCCGTAAGACCGGGGCCCAAAATGTGACTCGAGAAATTTGAACGGAGCACTAGGAGAAGCCGACCAAACAAAGTCGCTGGGAGCCCAAAGTGGGCGTGGTAGACCTAAGTCCTTCCCGTACTCGTGGGAGGACAGCGTCCCCGCAACACGAACGAGGCATACCCCAAAGGAGCCAGAGGAGTCCGACTCAGCAGAGTTGGAGAAGAAGTCCAAGTCGAAGAAGGAGCCCCTCCCGCTACGAGGAGAGGAGCCGGGTTAGGAATGCGAGGAGCCGTCGCCACGTGCCATCCGGCATGTGATCGACAGCCCCTCAGCGCCTACGTCCTAGAAGTCCAGGTGCCAACTAAGCTCAAGTTGCCGCCCATATCATACAAAGGGGAAGGCGATCCAGCCGACCACGCTGAGGCTTTCGAGTCTCACATGTCGGTATGGGAGCAGCCCGATGAAGTGTGGTGCCGAGTTTTCCCAACAACGTTGCATGGGATGGCTCAAAGTTGGTACAAGGGGCTTCCCGACGGCTCGGTGTACTACTACGCCGACCTAAGGGACGCCTTTTAGCCCAAGACTCTTGCAACAAGAGAAGGGCCGTGGAGACATCGGACCTCCTAACTATCAAACAGGAGGGGGCGAGTCTCTACGAAGCTACGTGAAGAGGTTCGACGGAAAGGTCCAACAGATTCGAGAGATTAATCCCGAATCGGCGGCCTTGGCCGATGAAGGGCCTCCCAAGGGGAGATTTGAAAAATGAGCTCATCAAGTGCGGAGGCCTGGGCTTGGATGCCGCCAGAAAAATGGCCGACCAGGCCATCAAAGTAGAAGACTATCACAAGACGTGGTTAGGCCCCAACGAGGCCGAGCACTTAAAAGAAGAGCCGCCGGGAGGGCAACCCCGATGAAAGACGCCGTGACAATAATAGGTCACGGTCTGACAAATATGCCAGGAGACAGGACTCGACGGGCGCCGGGGGGAGTTCGGGAGCGTACTACAAAAAACGGTGCAGCGATCACACCCCCCTAGTCGTGTCGGCCGCCGAGGTATTCGCTCTGAGCAAGAGCGAAGGCCAGAAGTGGGAGAGACCCCCCAAGCCGAAGAGTGACGGTGACACGAGCCAGTACTGTGAGTACCACGGCCACACCGGCCATTTAACCAACGACTGCCGACATCTGAAGAATGCCATTGAAGAGCTGATCCGGAAAGGGAGCCTCGGCAAGTACGTCGCCGAAGGCCAGAAACCGAATGCCGGCGGGTCAAACAGCAAATCCGTCTTTGAACGGATAGGAGTAATCCATGTTGTCATCAGAGGCAACGGGAACGATGGGTCCGCTCATGGACACAAACGGCAACTGAATGAGCCATGTCAGGCCGTCAACTTTGTGCCCAACACAGCCACCCCCGCTTCCAACATCCCCGATATGACTATTGGAAGGAAGGACTACGAGGGAGTCGTCTCTCCTCATAGCGACCCGCTTGTAGTCAATTTGGACATATCCAACCACCTGGTCAAGAGATGCCTGATTGACACGGGTGCCTACACGAACATCATGTTCAGGGAGTGCTTCCTCACCTCGGCCTCAAGGTCAAAGACTTAAGCCCCGCACCAGTCCTTACATGCCTTCTCTGGGCCGGCCTAGTACCGCTCGGGTCAATCAGCCGCCGATGATGTTCGGCCGAGGGAATGCGGCCAAAAATCTCCTAGCCGAGTTCGTGGTCATTGACGGCTCGTCCGCCTACAACGCCCTCATAGGCCGAGTCACCCCGAGCGAGGCCGACGCAGTTGATGTCCATCCGGCACGGCACCGATGTATGTCTCGGACCGGGGAAGCGATAAGCTCGTCTCCAAAGACGAGAATGACGAGGTGGTCAACGTCCGATAGCTGCCGAGGATGCAACATGCAATCCCTCAAAGTGGCAAAGAAATCGGAGAAGGGGAAAAGTCCATCCTTACAACAGGAGGGCGACCCCATGGATGCAACTAGCGGCCGATCGGGAAGGTGAGCCCTTGATGAGCCATTAAAACACCGGGAATCTCGGATGTCATTCTTGTAGCGGAGGTGTCCAAACAATTGTGGGCACCCGACGCATGTTTTCATCTCGAATAAAAATTGCCCAAGTCTTTCGTCAAGAAATCGCTTTCCCCACGGTCGCTAGAGAACAACAGACGCCGACTCACACTGTCATATCGACAAGAGCGGCAGTCCCTATCAGCAAACAGACGCGACTCACACCGTCATATCGACAAGAGCGGCATCTCCTTCAAGAAACAGCACCGTCGCAGTACTCCAAGTAGTAGACGCCACGGGAGTCTCCTTCAAGAAACAGGCACCGTCGCAGTCACTCCAAGTAGTAGACGCCACGGCAGTCACCCCAAGAGGCGTGACGCCGTCGCAGTCACTCCAAGTAGTAGACGCCACGGCAGTCTCCTTCAAGAAACAGGCACCGTCGCAGTCACTCCAAGTAGTAGACGCCACGGCAGTCACCCCAAGAGGCGTGACGCCGTCGCAGTCACTCCAAGTAGTAGACGCCACGGCAGTCTCCTCAAGAACAGGCACCGTCGATCACTCCAAGTAGTAGACGCCACTAGTCACCCCAAGAGGCGTGACGCCGTCGCAGTCACTCCAAGTAGTAGACGCCGCGGGAGTCTCCTTCAAGAAACAGGCACCGTCGCAGTCACTCCAAGTAGTAGACGCCACGGCAGACGACGGCTCACACTGTCATACCGACAAGAGCGGCATGCACCCTAAGGAAGCAGACACTGCGACGGTTATAACCAGCGCGGTTGATACTCGCTGAGACGATCAAAATGCCTTGGAAGCGTTACTCAGTTGAGATACGCACTCTAGACTGCCTCGGCCAAGCCGAGGCGGGAACAAAAGAGACACTGAATTAATAACGGAAGGAGACAACCCAGACGAAGACGAAGACGCTAAAAGGACAGTCGAAGCTCAAATACTAGCGCAAGGAAAAGAGGTGAAGTAAAAACGAACTCTTATTAAATATGTTCAACGAATTACAAGAAATTACAAGCATAAGCCAAAAGACAAAAGGTTACAGAAATTATCTCCCTATGTCCGTTGTTGCTCGCCATCAGCAGCGGCAGCGACACTTTCTTCGATAGGTAACCCCGCAGCTCCCTTAGCAGCCTCAGCTTTAGCCTCGGCAGCCTCAGCCGCCTTTGCCCGCTTGGCTTCCTCCTGGGCCTCTTTAGCCTTTTCAGCCAGAGCTGCCTTCTCAGCGGCCGCCTCCTTCTCTGCCTTCGCCCTCACCGCCTCTTTAGCCTTCTCCGCCACGGCTTTCTCCTTGGCTTCGAGCTTGTCATCAAGCAGCTTGTCATATCTGTCCCACGGAAAGGAAC
Source organism: Silene latifolia (assembly GCF_048544455.1). Lineage (NCBI taxonomy): Eukaryota > Viridiplantae > Streptophyta > Magnoliopsida > Caryophyllales > Caryophyllaceae > Silene > Silene latifolia. The sequence continues at coordinate 316,081,420 of NC_133537.1, forward strand.
CATCAAGAGGGAAGAGCTCCTCAATCACTTCCCTAGCAGCTCCTTCGGCTAAATCCCGGAATTCAGCACACATGTTAGGGAGCATGACGGTTTGGAGCATCTCAATGTCCTTCTCCTTTTGCCTAATGACGGCATCTCTGATCCGAACCACCTCCGCCTGGGCCTTAAACAGGTCCCTGGATTCATTCCTCTGCTGGAGGTAGAGGTCGGCGTGCCTCTGAACAAGTGTACACTTCCCCAGCAGCTTAGCAGCTTCGGCTGCCGCAGCCTCGGCCTTGGCTCTCTCAAAGCAAGGACCTCCTTTTCAACGTCCCCGCCTAAGTTTTCTTTCGCCCAAGAGCGCCCTCTCAAGATCCCCCCTAAGCCTCTCGCTCATTGAGAAGATCGCTTTGCCTTCGCGGCCACCTTCTTAGTGGCATTAAGCTCAAAAGCGGATTGAGCCAAGGCCTTCTCCTGCTCTACGATACGAGCACCGGTAAGACCGTTCCACCTCGCCAGCTCCTTGATAAGCTCCGTGCCTTCATCTATGAGCTGGGAGAAGGAAACCTTCTGGGATGAGGAAACAGTGGTGACATTTTGATCACCGGCCTGTAGCTGGGAGAGGGAAACCTTCTGGGATGAAGGGACAGTGGTGACATTTTGATCACCGGCCTGCAGATGGGGGAGGAGAACCTTCTGGGATGGAGAGTTCACGGTGACGTGTTGATCACCAGCCCGCACAGAACTCCCCTCCACTTGCTGCCCAACAGGAGCGGCGGACGACTGCGGCCGATCTACAAAATTTAAAGTAAGCATAAGTATCGACATACGCAGACATGCCGAAGAGCCTGTCACAGGCAGCGCCTAAGGAACCGGCTAAATCTGAAGCCACAGAAAGAACAATACCGTGCTTGGCCTTCTTGGCCGAAACGCGCGTCTCCTCGTCAGCAGCAGAATCAACGGTCGCGGTATAGGCCGTCTGCTTTCTTTTACGGACAAGGGGCGAGCCCTCCTCCTCGTCGGAGTCATCCCCGTTGGAGATACAAATGATCTCCACCGTCTCCTTCTGAACAGGGGGGATGGAAGGCGGAGCCGGTGTCGACGCCACCACCGCCGAGGACTTCGTTTTGCGCGTGTGGCGCGGCACGTTACTAACAACCTTCGCCTGGGTCTCCACCGCACTCAAGCTTTTCAGCCGCTGCTCTATGAGATCAGTCGGCGACCTCCTGCGGTCATTGGGGAGAGCTTTGGGATGTAAGTTAGCAACGGTTTTATCTTTGTTCAGTCCCATTCTCCGGAGGATATCCTCAGACAGGTCCGGTCCAAAATGGCCTGCGAAGGAAACGAAGCAAGAGTTAAGTAGAAGAAATAAATCAAAGTTCAAAGACACAACGAGAACGGTGATGGGCCTCACACCGACCCCACTCACCCTGCGCTAGGGCCGGTATGAGGCCGACATGGCAAAGCGGCTCATCCTGAAGAATGATCTGCGTTGGAGGAATCCATCTTTTCGGCAGCCCACCCTTGTCTACCTCAAAAAGCCGCATTGCCAACCTCTCGTCCTCCGAGAGAAGAACCCTGCCAGCATCCATTTTGAGTTTCTTCCGGGAGACCCATCTGTCATGCTCCGCCTTAGTCTCACACCGCAAGTTAACTTGATGCTGAAAGGAGCAGGGCAGCGGATAGTCATCCGGCACCTTAACGTACACCCACCGACCCTGCCAGCCCTTGCAAGAGGAAAGTTTGTCAGCAGAGACATAACCCTTCTCCGTGTGCACACTGAACCACCCGGCGCGGCCAGAGAGTGACGGCTGGAGGTAATGAAGTCGGCGAAATAAGTTCACCGTTGGGGCCTCCCCCTTGAAGAGACAAAGCCAGACAAACCCGATTATGGTCCTCATAGCCAACGGGTGCAATTGGGCAACGACAACGTTCATGGCCTTAAGGATGGCCACAACATACCCATTCAGCGGAAACCGGAGCCCGTACTCCAAATGTCGCATATATACGCCAGTGTGGCCCGGTGGAGGGCAACAGACGGCTTGGCCCTCCTCAGGGATAACAATCTTGTATCCCCTGCCGAAGAAGAAGTGGCCCTCGAAAAATTTCTCACCGGAAGAGCTGGTCAACTTATGGGTCCAAACTCGGTCAACGCGTGCCTTACAGGCGAGGCCGTGATCCATAACGTACCGCCTCACGGTATTAGGACGAGCCTCCTCAGCATCATCACCAAAATCGTCCGCGTCATCATCGACATCAGAATCATCCTCCCATTCCTCCAGAATCCGAGGATCGACTTCGGGAGAAGGAGACCTAGGGCCCGGCTTACTAGGCCCGGCGTCGGCAGAAGACATGTTTACAATGAACTTACAAAATTAAAAATTGGAAAGTTTGTTTGTTTACCTTGAAGAAAACGCTCGCCGGAGTAACAACTCTGGAAATTAGAGGACAAAGAAGCCCTTGAAAGTTTAGAGAAGCAAAAATTTTGGAGAATGAAATTGGTGACCAATTTCACGGAGCAACTGCCCTATTTATAGGGAAAAGCCCATGAAGCAGGACCAATCAGAGAACAGCCCATGAAGCGTCAACCAATCAGCGTGCAGACACGTGTCGGACATGCAACCACGGGATGTCAATCGTTGCAACAGTTATGTCAATCAATGCAACAGTGACCAAACGTCTTCAACACGCCTATTCAAATCTCTCCGCCTATTCACCTTCCTCAACAAATTCCCATGCACCTATTCTCCGCCGGCCACATGATCAACCAAGCTAGACACCGCCGGCCGGGGGCAATCAAAAATAACCGGCAGTCTCAACCCGTCCGGCCGGCGGCGTCCCTTTCTTTTCCACATCGGATGCCCAATACACATCCATGTGGAGGGGGATATGGTACGGCCTAAGAAAGACTAGGCAGAGCGGAAGAATCCGCCGCAGAAGAAGCCGATGCAGGAAAATTTTCTACAAACTACTTTGCAGAATATACGCTCGTACGTACATCGAAGCCCATACCACGGCATAGACTACGCTGGGGCAAATTGATGGGGCATATTCTGCACCGCTGACCAAGTCAACATATTGAGCAAGGTCAAAGATGTCCACAACAAGTCAACGACTTAGACAGCCTAGCCGATGCGGCCCATCGGCCTGCCAACCTGGGTCCCGGCATGACAACCTGCCAGCCGGGATACATATCCGCGTACTCATATCCAAGACCCCTCGGCGGCGGGTCACCAGGGCCCGCCGGCCAGCCATAGGTCCCTCGGCCGAGGGGTAGATCAGTCTTTCCACCTGCTAGCCACTTGGCCACTTGGCCACTACGTGACAAAAGGTGAAGTCTATAAATACTCCTCAACCTTCATTGAGGAAAGGAACCCATCCAATCCAGAAATACACAACTTGACCTAAATACACTATTCATCTGGTATAATCTTCCTTATCTCTCTACAATATATTCCTAGCCAATTAGCATACAACTTATACATCTAAGTTTGCGACTTGGGCGTCGGAGTGGGTACGCTTGGCTCAAAGCCAAGCCCTCGCCTCGTTCATTGTTGCAGAGAGGCCGAGAGGAACGATTAAGATCAAGGGAGAATCCAACTCAAGACATCATTCAACAAGCCACGGGTGGTAACTATACTTGCTCTGGAATTACACCCGGAACAATAATAATAATAATAATAATAATAATAATAATAATAATAATAATAATAATAATAATAATAATAATAATAATAATAATAATAATAATAATAATAATAATAATAATAATCTAATTACACAAAAAGACACGAGGTCACACGACACCTCTTCACAAGGGAAGGAAGGTGATTAATTCACTTTTACAAAAATCAAAACAAAACGGAATAAGGGGAAAGACAAAATGAAAAGCACGCAGCACAGGGATCCTTTGCCGGTGCAACGACAGTCGGTGTGAGGTGCCGGCAGCGAGGACTTGAAGAAAGAGCAGAAAAGGAATGGGGTGTGTGTAGTTGCCGGGTAGCCGGTAGCAGGGCAACCGGTAGGGGATTCATGGCAATCGTGTGTTTACACGAATTGAGGTGAGGGAGGTGTTGAGTGCCGGTGAGGCGTCTACCGGTGGTGGCACCGGTAGCGAGATATTCAGCAAAAAGGAGAGGATTTGTTGTGTGCTTAGTGTCGGTGGGGTAGTCGGATGCCGGTAAATCGGCATGGGGATGAATGGCGATAAAGTTGGGTGTATGCGAGATTGATGTCGGGTTTTCGGGTTTGAATTGTGGTCGTTAATGGCGATGGTGATGAATGCAGGTCGTGGTGATGATGAAGGTGGACTGGTGGCTTCTGTTAGTTAATGGAAAGCTGCATTCGGGTTCAAAACCGAGTCATGGCAAACATGGTGGTGTTGAGGCTGGTTATGGTGCCGTGTAATGGTGAGTGCGATGGCTGAATAGTTGGTGGTGTTGTAGTGGAGGTGATGATGGAGCATGGTCGATGCTGATGAGTTTACAGGGGAAGATGGAAGTATGGGGTAAAAAGCAAAGAACGTACGTAAGCTAAGTTGATGCATGGTGTATATATATACCTACGTTGTAATTAGTGTTTTAGTTCTTAACAGATTCAAATGGAAAATAGATCTTTTGTCAGTTGTGATTAATTATAATATAATTATTATATCTTCTGCATTATCTGTTTGGCTGAATTTATATCTTTTCGTACATATTAATATTTAAACTATATAGGTGTTTTACAAAAGTTGGAGACTCTAAAATTGCCTGAAAAAAGCCTCTTATATATATATATATATATATATATATATATATATATATATATATATATATATATATATATATATATATTGATTATTGTTACAAAAATTTATTGTAAAAATTACCTGTTTCATCTCTAAGTATTCCTCTATTTCCCATCGATTTATAAAGTAGTACAATCACTCGTCTTCAAACAGTGTAAAACTCTCATGTGTGGATTTTATATTTCAACACTAAAAAGTACAATAATATATAGTAACTGTATGCCTAATTAACCAAAGTCTAACTAACTCATTATTATGTCAAGTTTAAAAAAGTTTCTTATATAAAAAAAAGGAGACTAACCAAGTTACAGTAATATTTTGCGCTGGCTCTGTTTTGTAAAACTAATTGAAAAGTATCTGAAACCTAAAAAGGTACCTGAAAACTGAAAAGCTAACTGAAACCTAAAAAGCTAACTGATAAGGTAGCTGAAAATTAGGAGTTGATAAGATAGCTGATTATATAAAAAAAAAATGTTTGCCAAACTAACTGAAAAGATAACCGATTTTGATGAAATTACGTAAAAGGATATGCTAATTATTTAATAGTATAAATTTAATGGGTAGAAAGGAAGAATCAAATCAAATCAGGTACCTTAAATCTCAAATGTTACTCTAGGTAGCATTTCATTTCAGTTAGTTTATTTGGTTAAATAAGCTACTTGTCAAACGCTTACAAAAAAAATAAGGTACATGAAATTTTGGTCAAATAAGCTACTTGACCAAATCAGGTATCTTAAATGTATTGCCAAACAGAGCCATACTACTAATCTTTCTCGAGTTATAATTAAAAAGTAAAAATAAAAATATAATTTCTTCAACATTTATATTGCATGTGTGATACATGATATATTAAATTACTCTCTTTATTCCATTTTTATTATCCTACTAGTTTAGATCCCGCACAATGAAACCGTGGTATTTGTAGAGTTTTTATTTTTAAGAAAACCATTTAACTATAAAACTAATCAAAAAATTGAGTAATGTCATGATATATATATTTTTAAACAAAATTAATGAAATTGTTTATAATTTTTTTATTAGCATATCATTTAGTTACGATTTAGCATACAACGAACGAATTTTTTATCACAAAAATCTTAGGAACAAATTTTAAATAAGGGATTATATCAAAATAGGAAAGTAAATAAGAGATTTTTTCAAAATAGGAAATGTGGTTTAGGCGGAAAAACTTGAAACTTTTCCTATTCTTTTAGTAAATAGAGGATTTTCTACAAAATTTATCCCAAATTTTTTGGGTGCAAATGGAGTGATACGTGATTATTTTACAACATTTTACCGCTTATTTATACCTTATCACATGTCATTTCCGCTCTTTGGAGCGATTTTTGGTATTAATAGCTTCCCTTTAGTCCATTTGGCTTTAGATAATGTTTTGTAGGTGAAACAAGGTAAAACAAGGCGGAATTAATGCATATTGGAGCCACTTTGGATGGGTCAAGGACTTGGGTGCGGAATCTTAGCTTGGAAGCGGTCTCGTCTCACTTAAAGGCCATTTGGATGACCTCCGAAAACATCTTGACCCTTAAAGAGAAGTTATGAAGCAAGTAGAATCGTCCCTATAGCTATCCCTATGGGACAATGACCGGTATGGAAGAAGGGAAGCAAGAGATGATTGCTGGAAGCCGTCCCTAACCTCGTCCCACCGGGACAGCCACAGGGACAGACACCCATACAGGCCGGGACAGATTTTGTCCCAAAGAGACGGTTCATTTCGGCCCTTTTCTCTTCCGATTCACCTCCATTTGTTTTGCAAACATTATATATACCCCCACTTTGTAATTTTTGGGACACACAACCCTAGATCTAGTTTTCCATTTCCCAAGTTTCAAACTTTGTTAATCTTTCCTTAATTACTCTCTAATCTTTCAATAATTAGCATAATTTTAGTCTTAGAAATTGGGTTGTAAGAGAATTGAAGATTCCTCCATTCTTGTTCAATCCAAATTTCCTTCTTTTGCAAATAAGTTGGTACAATTCTTTCCTTTATGTTCATTTGTTTACATTTACTTTCTCTTAAATTTTATATCAATTGTTTGCATTTGAATCTCTCTTATTAGTTGTTAGATTATAATTTTCTCTCTCTTGTTCATCTTCTTCATGTTTCTAGTTGATATTTCTCATAAAAATTTGAATCTTTTGAGTTGTTGTATCAAAGTTTGTTCCTTTTTGCATTAATCCTTTTCCATCTTAGTTTAATTTGTCTCTTCTCATAGTTTTGTTGATTTATTGCATGTTTAATTGTAGTATTCAATTTCATATCATGTCTATGGTTAAAGAATCTATCTTTATCAATTATTTTGTCTTAATAACCATGATTTGTGAGTACTAGGACTCGATTATCCCCGACATGAGTTTCCTACTTGATTAAGACCCATTTAATTGGTCATTTTAGGTGGTGGTAAAGGAGAATTAAGCGGATTGATTTGTGTTATTGACTTGTTGGAATTTTCTTCATGTCCTTGACTCTTGACCATTGGTGAAAATCAATTAGGTGGAGGATGGTGTGATTTTAGCTTGTCTTTTGTTAACCTTGGTTGAGACCAAAAGGGAGAACCTTGGGAGAACACTCCTAATTTTTGTTTGAAATCGGCCCTCGAGAGAGGGAGTGGGATGACTCGGATTTGTGACGCAAGTTTAATGAACCTAAATCTATTTTAAACCACCCTTGAGATAACGCATGATTTTGGTAGAGTTGAAAATCGGAATTAGGTACCCGACCTTCGAACCCGAGAGGGGGGTTGGAAGGGCTTACTAGTGTCCACTCACGAGACCGAAAGAGAGGTGTTTGACGACCTAGAGCCATCCTCCTCTTTAACACTACCTAATCGGCCACTTAACGGGAAATTAAACTTGTAGGAGCAATTGTCGGTGGAGAAGTCGGGTCCTAGGTTTTTCTTAATAATGAATTACATCTTTTACAATCTCACTTGCTCAATTTCCATTTTTAGTTCATTTACATTTTATTTTATTTAGTTTAGTTGTTTAGTCTAAAATCTTAACTCAATTTGTGCCGACTTAGCTAAATCAAAGACTTAAAACAGTTAGTACTCTCCCATGCTCCTTGAGGATTCGACCCTTAAATAGTGCAACGAACTCGTTCACTTGCGAGGTTAGACTTTGAATCATCATGGAGCCACAAGGACAATTTTAATGCTGACCAGGTTCAAACCTAGGTCATAAGTACCACCTTTTATAACTTTAGTAACTAATTAAAAGATCACAAATTCTTGTTTCAGACGGACACTTTTGGTCTTATTTGTCAGACGGATAAAATATTGCCATTTTTTAAGAAAATGTAACCAATTAATTCACAAAATGTTATGACTGGATGTGTCATTTTTACCCTGAAAATGATGTGAACAATAATGGTAACATGTTATCAGAAAATAACAACATTTTATTGTAAAATGATAACATGTTACCCGTCTTATTTCAGATCAAAAGCAATGGTCTTAAGAAAAACGGACCGTTAAAAGATAATTGACATCTACAATATATTTTAATTACTGGCCGCATACAAAATTAAATATAGTAATTAAGATAATGAAGAACCAAAAGTTAAATGATCAAATAATTGTGAGTCCACCAAGTGTTAGAGTAACTTTTAAGTCAAATTATGAGGATCAAAGAACATTGAAGCGGGTCACTAATCATTACTCCCTCGAATAGTAGAAACTTGAAAGTAAGCAGATGGCTGTCAACCTTTGACCTCAACCGTTAAAACTTAAAAGTCACCAGGTAGTGACGCATTCGGTGACGTGCCAACTATTTTTGAGCTGCCTCTGATACATTCCAGGAACTGTCACAGACTCACAGAGTCACAGTGTCTGTGTTAGTATGTCATAGGCAATAATAGAGTCAGAATTGTGAAAATCTTCGAAAATTTTAACTAAAGATTTCGAAATTTACAACCGTCAGTCGGGGCGAGCCCCCTCCACCACTGGTCATAAGCTATCTTAAGCTATCTTGAACTAACATTCCACTTCACTTCGAACTACGGATGTTAATGGCTCGGATAATCGAATTCAAGGCCGGGTGACTTTATAGTTCATTGCTTTAAAGCCTCATTTAAGCATTCAACCGATTCATCATTTGTTAAACTACCATCCGTCATTCATCCATCCATCATCCATTTACGTTTACATCATTTTTTTATTTGAAGTATTTAGTGTGTATTTTAGATGTGTTTTTATAAAGAGAAATACCGCGTCATGTAGAATTGAGTGGATCAGCCTCTTATCAGATGTTGTGTGAATAAACATCCCTATTTTGAGCTTTGCCCGTCTTTACCGACAAGAACTAAGAAAAATCCCCTATTTACTAAATGAATAGGCGAAACTCCAAATTTTCCCGCCTAAAAATATTTCCTAGAATAATGTTTGGTATTTTAGCATATACTATATGTATGGACATGATAAGTTATAAATGGATATAATCTTTTGTATTTAAATATTTATAACATTTAATATTTCACATTTTGCACAAATTTATCTCCGATCATTTTAGGAAAAGGAAATTCTTTTTTTAAAGAAATTATTGATAAAAATGTATTGACTTTTTCTGATAAGAAGTTGCGGCTAAAAAAATATGGTATTAGTAAATATTTGTTAAAATTCATTGACTTTTTATGATAAAAATTTACAGCTAACAAAAATATGTTGTATTAGTAAATATTTGTAAATTAACATCATTAATTTCTCGGTAAAAACAAAAAAAAAATTCAAAAACAATACTCATTTTATTACTTCTTACGATTTAAACTTTTATTTATTTCTCTAATCAAAATACATTAAGGAGAAACATGAAAAATAAGTGAATTGTCAACTTAAATTCTATAAATAATACACTAAAAAGTAAAACTCTATAAATACCGTGCATATATTGCACGAGGTCTATATTAGTAACTGTATAAATACCGCACATTCATTGCGCGGGATCTAAACTAGTTACTAAACAAAGAAAATAAAAATAAGAGGAGGTACAAATTAATTAAAAACAAAATAAGAATTCCCAAAATAAATAAGAAGGTAATTTGAGTTGGAAGAAATTTACACTTGTTTTTCATTTGAAATTGAATTCACTTTTATTGCTCGGGCCCTATTTTTATAAACTTAATTCTGTTTGAAAATTTTGTGATTTAAGAATTAAAGATTAAGTTTTATATTTGATCAAGTATTTAAAATTAAACTAGGAGTACATTGACGTTGTGTACGTGGATTATTACACCATTAATATGGTGACTCAATGCTTTTTTTTTTTACAGCTGTAAAAGAAGAGCTTTACAATCGCAGGGCTTGCTTAGCCAACCCGTGCGCTATATTGTTAAGACGCCTAGGAATAAAATTAAGACTCAAACAATGAAAGAAACTAAATCGATCACGAACATCCTCCAGGATCCCCGCAATCATATGATCTTCCTTGTCAATCCCCGCTACCTGATTGATAAACTATAAGCAATCAGACGATAAATCAACGTGAAGGATTCTCTGCTCCTGTGCCCATAGCAAAACATCTCTAACTCCGAGTGCTTCTGCTTGTAAAGCCGACTCAGCTCTGGTGCGCACCTGCCTCCTCACGATTTCCCTTCCCGTATGATCGAAAGCAACCCAACCAACCGCCGCTTCAAAGTTCCGTAACCAGCTAGCATCCACTTTGACCCTTACCACCCCACAATCATTATGGTTGCCGATGAGGTTGACGAGATGACCATTGCGAATGGCCTCACGATCCTCTTGTGTCGAGCCTTCTTCGGAGCTTTGCCACAAGGGTTGTTTTGTATGTTGAGAGCTACATAGCACCTGCACATTTTTTCGGATTGAACTAAAGAAACACCCCGTAATCGTATACGGGTTTAAATCCAACTCCTGAAAAATGACCTTGTTTCTTAACGACCACACACCCCACAAGTTGGCCACAAAAGTAATCATCTTGTCCTCGCCCCCTTCACTTTTGGATAAGTACCTCATCCAGTCATAAATCCATTCAGAGACCGAAAGTCCCTCAGCACTTTCCACTCGGATCCCTAAATCCGAGCCCGCCCATAGCCGTTGAACAAGACTACAATCGCGAAAGAGATGTTCCAGGGATTCAACACATTTCTGATCACCTCCACACATGCCACAGAAAGGTTCAACGTCAACCTTACGTTTATGAAACTCGCTTCCAGTAGGCAAAGCCTTTATGATAATCTTCCAGATAAGAATTTTCCAAACCACAGAGACGGGTAAGTTCCATAACGTTTTCCTACAGAACTCTCTCCCTCGATCATTGATTCTTGTTCTGTCTTTACTGGTACCTCTTATGGCCATGTATCTATTATAAATAAGCCCGTAGCCACTCTTAACCGTAAAGGTTCCATTCTTTGTAAAAGGCCAAAAAACCTTATCCCTCAATCTAATTTCGCATGACGGGATGGCAAGAATACGAGTTGACCACTCATCCTTGAACACTGCATCAATAAAAGCAGCATTCCATTTACCATCCGGATGAAAAAGGTCCCTTACTTGCAAGCGTGCCAAATGGCTATTGGTCAAATCTAGCCACACATCTTTCGGTTCCGGCTGCTTGCCCCCCACCCATCTAGAGGTCCGCACATTCAGTCTCGAATACATCCCGATCTTCTAACCAATGTTTTCCAGAACAAAAGACAGCCCATGTAAAATGCTACGAATACCCCACGAACGCCCAGTCCCTCTGATGGGATGCATGTCATTATGGAAAACCTGAGAACTAAACAACTTTTGCCTGAAAATCCTGCAAAATAATGAGTTTTCTCCAGAGACAAGTCTCCATCCATGCTTGGCCAACAATGCTTGGTTGAGGCACTCAACATTTCTGATTCCGAGCCCGCCCGCACTCTTAGGCAAACTCAGAAAATTTTTACTACACCAGTGAATGTTATTGCCCATCATACATCCCGTCCACCAAAACTGTGCCAAAAGAGAATTGATCTTTTTTGCCACACTTACCGGAATTTTGAAAACCGATAGAAAATAATTTGAGAGATTGGATAGAACCGATGAAATTAAGGTAAGACGACTCGTTGGTGATAGAAAAATCCTGTTCCAAGAAGAGATACGTTTGGTGACATGCTCAATAAGAGCATTAAAAATACCTTTCCTTGATTCTGTAAACTCTGCCGGAATCCCCAAATACTTTCCAATGCCCTTATTCTTTCTGATCCTGAAAATCTTCAACATACTCTGTGCCTTTATCAACGTAGTATTTGGGCTGAAGAGAATTCCAGATTTATCTAAGTTTAATTGTTGTCCGGAGGCCTCGCAATAATCAAGAATGAGACTCATGAGATACGGGACAGTGTCGCCCTTATCCTTGAAGAAGAAGACCGAGTCATCCGCAAAAAACAGGTGAGTAATAGGTCGAGTAGCCCTAGCAAGTTGTACTCCATGGATCTTTTTTAGGTCGTGAGCGTGGTCAATATTACTGGAGAGAACCTCCATGCACAATATAAACAAATAAGGTGACAGAGGATCGCCTTGCCGTAATCCACACCGAGGTCGAAACTGAGGAAGTGGAGCTCCATTCACAAGGATTTCAGAACTTACCGACGTCACACAGTTCATAATCAACGTCCTCAAATGTTGAGGGAGCCCGAACTTATCCAACACCGCCTCCAAAAAATCTCATCTAATACGGTCGTAGGCCTTGCTCATGTCTGCTTTAAACACGCCTACACCTATCCTCCCCTACTTATGGTTAGATATTTTATGGACTGCCTCATGAGCCACTAGGATATTATCACTAATGTTCCTCCCCGGGAGGAACGCGTTTTGCGTCTCCCCGACCAAAGAGCTCATGATTTTTGCCAACCTATTTGCTATACATTTGGATACAATCCTCATCATGACATTACAAAGGCTGATAGGTCGATAATGGGACACTCCCTCCGGGCTCTCCTTTTTTGGAACAAGAGTAATAAACGTTCGATTCACCTCCTTAAGGAGCCTACCTGAGTTCAGGATAGAAATGACAGCTTTCGTGAAGTCTCTTTTAACCATGGACCAACATCGTTGATAAAAAATTGCCGGAATGCCATCAGGCCCCGGGGCTTTAAGAGCCCCCATCTGGAAGACCGCCCTACGAACTTCTTTAGCCGTAAAAGGCCGATTGATACAGTCAGTTTCGTCCTGGGAAATCTTACGCTCCAAATGCTTGAGAGTATGCTGGAAAGCAGATCGATCACGCCACACATCACCCTCACCCGAAGCTAAGAAAAGATCCATAAAAGCATTCTGGAACTCCCCCCTCACCTGACCCTCATCATAGAGCCAAGTCCCATCAGAGCCTTTCACCCCATGAATGTAATTTCTTCCCGCACGCCCTTTAACCCAGTTAAAGAAATATTTCGTACAAGTGTCCCCATCTACCATCCACTTCATTTTGGCACGCTGCTTCCAGAAAGCCGCTGTTGCTCTGGCAAAATCGGTTACTTCCTCATTCACTTTTGAGAACTCCTCCTCTCCACCCCCGGTGGTGGCCAGAACCATGCCGTGTTCCAACCGCTGATCAAAATCATCCCATTTTCCCTTCCATTCAGCTCTTTTATCTAAAGTCCACTTTTTGACACTCGTCCTAACTCTAGATAACTTCCTAGTTACACGGAAGGCCGGGGATCCCAAATCCTCCATATTCCAAACACTCTGAATCCGTTCCATACACGCCTCATGATCCAAAACCCAAGCATCCAATTTAAACGGTTTACTTCCAGAAGTTCCCACAAGATTTAAATCCACTTCAATTGGCGCATGATCCGATATTTGGATGGGATAATGTTTGATACCAGTATTTGGGAACAGAGTAAACCAATCCTTAGACCCATAGGCCTTATCAATGCGCTCATAAACCCTTTTATCGCCCTTCCTATTATTACACCACGTGAAACGTGGCCCCTTGAACGGAATGTCCATAAGCTCATTTCGGATTTTCCATAAATTGAATTCATTGGCCCCTCCTATAGATCTTTGACTTCCACTTAGTTTATCACTCCTATATTCAACTTGGTTAAAATCACCAACCATAAGAAAAGGGTATTTACAAGTCTTACTCCAATCCTCAATATCTCGTAGAACAGAGGCGCGTGAACTCACACACGGAGCCCCATAGACAAGGACCAGGTACCATAAAAGACCATTACATTTTTTCACTAAGAGGATGATAAAATTATTACATGCCATGACCAACTCCATACGCGACTCCTTGCGCCATCCTACCCATAAACCTCCCGAAGCCCCCACGGCATCAACACCAAAACACTTCGCAAAACCTAGTGGTCTAAACATAGGAAAAATACGACTAGCGTTACATTTTGTTTCGATTAAAAACAGAAAATCATAATACTTACTACCTAATAACGCTCTTATTTTTGGAATCGTAGGGGCGAGCGTGTTATTAAGACCCCTACAATTCCATACTAGGCCCATCATGGTGAAGGAGGAGGTTGTGAAGGCCCAACCTCCGCAAAACCACCAGCATCAGGAACTGTGCCTCCCCCATTCACAGATGGGAGAGACGAATCACTGGACTCCAGCATCACAACATCTTCAACATTGACCCAAAAACCCCATGTTGGCTTTGATGTCTCCTCTTCCTTCTGAATCCCCTCCCAGCAGACCCTCTTAGCTATCTGCCTCAGATAGTCCTTTGCTTGTTCAACAAATTCCCGAGCCACCTCTGGGATGATATACTCCCCTGCATCAGTACAACATTTTCTTTTCCTTGCACCTCTAACTTCCTCCTTGTAGTCATCCTTTAAATCAGAGAAATGGTACATATCAATTAAGCCCAGACAACTATCAGAATTGTTACCTACTGGTAACTCAGTAAACAACCTTGCTCGTGCTCCTACTTCAGGTACATCAAAAAACCTTTTTTCAGTGCTCTTCATTGGCATCTTGCCCCTTAACCTTCTGATCTCCTCATCAGTCTTCATTTGTACAATCCTTTCCAGAGGTAGCAGATTGGAGGAACCCTCATCCAGCTCCTGCCCTTTCCTGACAATAGCTTTTGAGAAAAAAGAAGGTTGGGATTTTTGATTCTGCAAGTCATCCCTAGTAGCCTCTTGGGAACATAGATTAGGCTGACCATTGAGAACCCCATCACCTGTGGCAAGCCGTAGAGCAGTGTTAGCCGCTGTGGAATCATCTGAGGAAATCACAATAATCTCCTCCTCATGTCAACTCTCAGAAGGTAAATCAGGATCACTTGACACTGGATCAGGGAGCCACTGGTTATGGGTGTCCCCTGACATAACTGGATTAGTCCCCTGTGATACCCCAACATCAGGCTGAACATGTTGCCCACCATCAGATTCATTTGTCTCTTCCTCCATAGCCACTATCATCTGACCAGCTGCCTCCTCTTCAACCCCAGCTGCCTGCCCTGAACCTTGACCCCCCTGCCTGGAACTCTGGCCCACCTGCCTAGTAGTCCCATCTCGATAATGGTAAACTGAGATCCACCCCTCAACAGGGGGGTCAAAAGTCTGATTGTAACCCCTATGCTCATCCTCCATGTGTGCCCAGTCCAGGTCCCCTTTAATCCTGTTCAGAATGGCTGCCTCATGTCTCTGATCATGATCTAATGCACCAACAAGTGTATCATGATTGGGGTAAATGACATAAGGATCCTCTGCTTGTATCTGAGCTAACACCCCTTGCTGTAGCATATTCAGGTCCTCCTGAACTTCCAAATCTTCACCTGCACTGTAAAAAACTTCATTTTCTAGTTCTCCTTCATCTAACCACCCCCCAGCCCCTGGGTGTGGATGATTAACCAGGCCCATCTCCACATCCCGAGGTTGAGAAGCAGCATCATTTCCTTGAAGCCCTTCACCCCCCAAAGCCTGCACATCCGTCATCTCAGCATCCCTCATCTCATTCTGCTCACCAGAGTTGTTATTTGCTATTGTGATGTTGTTGTTAGCAGTTATGTTAACATCACTCTCACCATGATTAACATGCCCCATTCCCTGATTTCCAGCTTCACCCCCAGCCTGTCCCAACCCCATGCCACTGTTTCCCCTGCCATTTCCAACCTGAAAAACGACAGGTCATACAAAAGGTTGTGCAGTGACTACAAAGGACATGCCAGGTAAAACTCTCCCCCCCGGTGTAATGCCCAAATCAAAATCCACAGCTCTTTCTGGTGACTCCCATCTTCTCCTCCTCCTATTAAGACCCCTAGCACTACCAAGTCTGACTCTAGAAGATAAAAACTTGGTGGTAGAGGGGGTAGCACGTAAGTCAAGATTGAACATGGTGTGGGTGCTGTTAGTCTGAAAAACTGGAAAACCCTTATCCACTGATCGATCAAGCATGCCATTAATGCCAGCAACAACAGTCATAATAGACTCTCTACACTGTGCACCCTTATGCCCAACTTTTCCACACTTGATACAATATTTAAATATCTCCTCATACCGAAACTGGACCCATAAGAGATAGCCCCCTTCCATAGCTAGGAAAAAACCAGGCATCAAAGGCTCATTTAGCTGAATACGCACCTTAACCCTAAAGTAATCGTTATCTGGTACAAGATGGAAAGGCTCAACATGATAATTATGACTAAGGAGCTTACCAAAAATATGGGCCACTGGCATTGTTAGGTACTCAAAAGGGAGTCCACAGATACGAACCCATAGTTCTGCATATGGAAACCGGACTGTACGCGGTACAGTATCAGGGAACCATTTCGAGAATACCATAACTGCCCCATCAATTGTTGTAGTTGCTCGCTGTAGCAAGCCTTCCATATCATCAGCTTCAGTACAATGGAAGACATAGACCTCACCCATCCTAAAGGCAGTGATGATCCCCTTAGTTGTCTACTTCTTTCTAATCACTTCATTAATCAGCTCCGCCTCAAAAAGACGATAGTAAACAAGGAAGCCCAAAACACAACAGCTCCAGAAAGCTTTTGATTGCCCCAGCTCAGTTGGGTCAATGTTGATCACCCCCCCCAGACCTAGGGTACCTCCACAAATTTGCATGTAAAGGGTTCATTGGGTTAAAGTCAGCAGAAGGGTGTGATTGATGGTAGTTCTGGTGTGTTCCGTGCTGCAGATCATAATCAGTCTCCATTTTTCTAGCAGCAGGTTGTTTTGATTGAAGATGATTACTGGAAAAGAACTCTTGATTCTGGACTTTGTGACAAGATTTTTTCTTATGATTAAGAAGATCAATGAAATGTGATGAGTGAGATGAAATTCCTACAGCCATATCAGCTGCTTAAATAGGAAGGAAAAACTATTGGAATTCGCAGGAGACTGCAAAGAGACCCTGACGTTTCAAATCAACGAAGCCCAGCAAACCAACCAACGCACGAATAAATCCTCGAGCCACTCTAATAAATGAACTACCAATTAAGACAAACTATCCAGAATGATTATAATTTTGGGAAGAGTAAACGAAAATGGGAATAAAATCAATTGCAGATAGAAAAAATAGGGTTTCGAGCCCCAATTAAAGACGCCTAAACCAAATGATTACCAACTTTAGTAGAGTAGCTGGGTAATTATGAACTAGAAGATAGAAGATTCCAGATAAATGAAGACCCAATAGATCAATAAAGAGAACTGATTGAAATTTGGGGAAGAGGAAAAGAGAGATTTAAGGTGAGAATAAAATTTTTTTTAGGTAGCTACAGTAGGAATAATAGGAAGCTCTCCAGGAGAGTTTAGCTCTCTAGATTTTTAGAGAGAGAATTCCATTGGAGACACGTTATGGTGACTCAATGCTCTTTAATCATCTTAGTAATATTGGTAATTATGGTGATGTTATGATGGCCTTAAATCATTCTAACGGGCAAAAGGCTTTATAGCTGTTATGTCATTTGACTATTAAATGGTATGATTATATATACTCCATTAATGCAAGGTGTGTTAAGCTTTTGTTGGGAGAAAAGTAAGAACCGATTCTTGCTAATCAAAGATCAAATACTTTCTACTCATACAAACCAAAAGATAATATATTTGTTACAAATTTATTTTTCTACCAAAAGTATTACTGAGCATTGGGCGGTCATCGGTTCGGGGGTTCCTCTTGCTGCTACCGAAGGAGTCCAACAGGTTGTCGTATCTTGGAAGAGGAATGCACTATTTGGTAACCAGTGCAGTGGAGATGTTATCTCTCTTAGGAAATGGCCTAGCGCGATTCGACCCAGGCTACATCTTTATACTCTACTCTCTTTTGTTATTATTGTTATGTAATTTACCTTTTTATATTTATTATATTTATGTTGTAATATTATTTACGGTAATAGATTGATCCACTTTTTCTAACAATCTAAGATAGATAACCCGTTACCGTAAATAATATTATACTCCGTAACTGTGGATGAAAATTATATGTACTTGTGAAGTTTAAGTGACACGTATATGCAAATGCATGATAATAACTTAGATTATACATTTACACGTTTGGGATAAAATATGGCAAACATATGCGTAAATATGTGTACGTTGCTTACTTCTGTTTTTTTAGTTGTGTATGATGATCATGCTTTATCTTTTAATATATTTGTTGTGTTTGTATCTTTATTGTCCCTGCATGTTTACATTGTTTAATTCTATGTTTGAAACAAAGAAACAAGTTTAATCTGTCGTACAACTATACTACTCCCTCCATTCAACTCCACTTTGCATGTTTCACTTTTGCACACTATTCGTAAGCGGACATTCAACTTCAATTTTCTCTCGATACATAAGTTAAAATATATTCATGTGGGATCTTATTTGATTCGTCTTTAAGAGTACATTAAAAATATCTAACTTTTATATTTTTTGCAAATACGTAGCTAAAAATATTTACTGCGTAAAGGTCATGTTGTGTCAACGTAATAAAGCAAACATGTAAAGTGGAGTTGAATGGAGGGAGTATATACTTTGGTAGTTGTGTTTTTAAACCCAATTATCCCATGCATAGTCAAATAGATGTATGTGTTGATATGGCTAATGGCTACCCAAGAGTAGTGTTCCTTTGTTCATGTTCATTATTTTTTGTTAATTTGGTGAGCTTTAATTACTGGTTAATGATTGTTGAATTCCTTATCTCCATCAGTTATATTGTCACAAGATTTAAGTTGGTTAATTTTCACATGATTTAAATTGGTTAATTTTCTACCAAGTTATTACTTTTATTTATTTATTAGTTATAGACTTGACAAATGTGAGGTTTTTTTCTTCGAACTATAAGTTTGTATAATTTTTTACTTTAGTGGATATCTGTGGAGAACGGGGGCCCATAGGGGTCGCTTGGGAAACAAGCGTTTGCATTTGTGGAGTCGCCACCAATTTATTGTGGAAAATTGGAAACCGTTCGAATACCTCGTGTCATGTCAAGACAGAAAGTAATGACATGAACACTAAGAACTCGTTACCCTCAGAATTCTATGTCTAGAATGACTCTCGTGGATGCTAATGAACACGGATGTTCACAGAGATCTGGAGTAAGGGGTGATGGTATGTATTAGGAAGTCCTTTTACTGAACACCTAATCCTGCCCGCCTCGATAGCGGCCTCTACTAATGATTAGGAAAATCGTCTATATTTGATATGCTGTCGATTATATGCATGCAATGCAACAAACAACATTTTAAACCTAGCATGTGAGAATTAACTAAGTCGGTGAACACATAATTAACATTCATGAATGTCGAATTAGGGTTTAGATTAATTACATGTAAGAACGAGTAAATAAATCATCCAAAACGGTAAATAAATAAGATAAATAAAATAATTACAATAAATGAAATTACAATGAGTTACAATGGGTTAATTGATTTACGTCAGAAATATAATTAAAACGGATAATTTGAGAAAAAGAAAGGAGAAAATAAATTAGGTTAGAAAATAAACAGATTAAGGGCGATAATACGGATAATAGTCGATTAATACGTAAACTAAACGAATTAGGTGAAGGCAAGAACGGAAGTTCAGAGACAGAATTCAACCCGGAACAGGCGCAGCAATGCTGCGTCTCTTGGAAGAGGCGCAGTGGTCACTGCGTCTGTTCCTGAGGTGAGTCCTGGCTGTGAAGCCGGAACTGCGACTTGTTAATGTTAATTGGTAATTTTAATGATTGATCATAGGTTATTTACATGTGAACTTGGTCATAAAAACGGCAAAGATGAATTAAAACGGATTAAAACAAATTAATTACAAATAAATTAGGATTAATTGATTATAAATTGATTAAGGTTATTTAACGAATTAGACAAACGCGATATACTGATAGAAACATATACAAAAGTCGAATTCGAGAGACTTGATATGAACAAATCGAATCTCTAAAAATCCGGGTTTGATTTGATTGACGAAAACCCGCAAAAATTTATTATTAGGGATTTAAGTCGGAATTAAAGCGATAATTATTAGGAATTATGAATTAAAATTGTTATACGGATGAAATAAGAAGAAAAGACGGGATAAAAGAGATGAATCAACAAAGGACAAAGGAAGAAGAAGAAAGGCAGGAACTGCGGCAGCCTTAGGAAGAGGTGCAGCAGATGCTGCGACTCTTTGAAGAGGCGCAGCAATTGCTGCGTTTCTTCTCGACGTCTGTCTTCTGCTAATCCGTAAAAATAGGTTAACAAAGGGGTTTTAGAAATCGGTTTTAAGCATATTTTTGACGTAAATCTTACATTAATTAGTACAAAAATAAAATACAATATTAAAAGATGGGATTTACACCCTCAGACTTACATGTTTGACGAAACGAGATTAACTAAGTTAACGTTTTAGTGATGGCTCGACTTGGATGTATGAAGAAAGTGCCCTCGTAAGAGAATTTAGATTAAATTGATTGATTGATTGAGGTGGAGTTGGTCAAATTGGTCGGTCATGCAACGTGACTGGTACTCAGAAGGATCCGAGCTTACGTGGTCGATTTGATCAAGAACGTAGACGTCAATAAGTTTATAGCACGATCTTAGAATGCAAAGGGAGAAGAGAATGGCGGACACTCGCGTGAGAAATATGAGGAACGGAGGTCCCTATTTATACTAATCACACGGAGGAATTAGGGTTAAGGTAAAACTTTGGAAATAAATCTCGAAAAGATTTGAAAATATGCAGAAAAGAGCTGAGGAGGAGGCGCAACAGCTACGTACTGTGATCCTTTGAAGAGGCGCAACATGTGCTGCGTCTTTTCCCTGGAGGTTTCCTCCTGTGGAAGAAAGATTTTCCGCGTTTCTTTTATAGAATTGCGGTAGATCTCGACTTCCTTATTCTTTATCATAAAATTTTCGGGATATATTTTACCAAAAGATTAAAAATTGATTTTATGGAACAAATATCTGGAACATTCTAGAACATTCCGACTCGGCATTTTAAAACGGTTATTAGAAAATGAAGCGGTTTTTGACCCGGACTCCAAATGAACTCTAATTACTGTCAAAACGACCGTATCGGCGCGTAGATGACAACCAAGGGGTAGACACAAGTATTTGAGCTATCACTAAATGATAAACTTACGAACTATCATAAATCATTCCGCGTACCAAACATGCGGCCCAATCATCACCGGGTGGCTTGCGGGAGGTGCAGAAATGAGGTATCTACAGAGCCCCCACTTTGACTGAGGCTTGGACAAGGCAGGAGTCAAAGTATAGCCATCAGGTCAATCGAATATTACAACCTGACGACTATGGCGACGCGAGGCGGCTCAAGGGGTCTGAGCCAAGGACCTGTCGTCGGGAACAATTTAGAGTCTGTCGACTATCGGGGAGGGTCGTTTAAAGTCCATTAGACTATGTAAGGAAGCTCGCCAGCCATAAGAAGAAACCATACCTGAGACTTCTTTCTTAAGATGTTTTCGGAGACGCGTAGGAGCTAAGGGTAAGACTTAAAAGACATATAAGGGTTGTGCTAGGGTGTGGGGCCCTAAAGGAAAACATCGACGAGAAGTCGGGTTATATTCATTATAACAAAACACAAATTCTCTCTAAACTCTCTCAAATTCCGACCAAAATCCGTCAAAATTTGATCAAATCATTCTATTAATCATGACTAATCGAGGTATATGTCTCATTTTTGCTTTAACATTCGTGTTTGCTTGATTTTGAGTCGAAAAATTAGGGTTTTCTAACCCAATTATCTCGAAAATTTGGGGCTTTTCCCCCAAATGGATTTGCCTTGTGAAATTGACATTAGAAATGGATAGTAGGCAATGTTAGGAATATAACCATGTATTCTTTTTGAGTTTTCGTCAAGTATTGAGCATTTGACCGATTTTGAGACGGTTTCTCAGCTGTTTCGAAAACTGCTTCGAAAATGGCCTTAGGATTGCCCATTTTTGATGAAATTTGATTTTTGGAATCCTTGCGTAATGGGTAAACTCCCTATTATGTCAGATTTTTGATTTGTGACAGCCTTTTCAGGATACTTTTCTAGGGCATAATCGCCATTATAGCGAAATGCTGCCGAAATTTCGACTCCAACCCGTGACTAGGCTTGGACTTAGACTTAACTTGACCCAATTTACCCATATGAATGATCGGATTTTGAAAGAAATGGCCAAAGATGGCGAGAAAAGGCCGTTTTCAGGGCTTGACAGGCTTGAAACAACCCTTATCGAGGCTTGTCGTCTTTCGACGCGACCTAATTTACTTCAATTTTGCAAGTGACATTGCTTCTATGTCAGGGAAGGCTCCCATGGACGTGGACGTCGACTTTGACCCTTCTCTTACTCTTGAGGAGGTGTTCGAGGAGGTTTTTGAGGAGGAGGTCGTCGAGGAGGTCCCGAGGCGGGCCAACGTAGGACGAGGTGGTCGCCAGCTAGCGGGGGCACCAGAGTGGGCAGAAAAATGGTATGGTTGACATCTCATTTGGGCAGTGGAGAGTCACCTATCTTACAGGGTGGCGAGAAGTTTAGTAGGCTAGACTTACCATTTCTTTACTAATTTCCTTCTTTATTCCATTTCTCATTTGCTTTGTGCTAAAGATAACATTTTCTTGAATCGATACAGGAGGCCGGGAAATTGATGTCTTTCTCTGGTTACACGATGATGATGGAGGCCTAGGAGAGGTTGATAGAGGAGGAGAAGGCCATCATCAGGTTGGGAGCCTTCGGAGCCTTGGTGGGAGTGTGGAGGGCGATCAAGGCAAAGAAGCTTCGGGCTAACCTTTGCCTGATTCGAGCCTTCCTCGATTGGTACTGGGACACGACCTCGACATTTCACATGTCTTTTGGGGAGGTCGGGGTCACTCTGGAGGACTACGACATGATTTTTGGTCTGCCATTCGGTGAGGAGGCTGTGGTGTTGCCGTTGACGACCGTGAGGGTGGACTCGGCCGAGGCCTGGAGGCTGATCGGATGGAACCTGTCAGAGGGTGCTGCCAGTGTTCCTGGGTTAGTACCGAGTACTTACATCAGGGATTACTTCATGGGTAAGACCCCGGCGTTGGTGACAATGGACGAACGGAGGGTGGATCCTCCTGCTTGTATTGCGGAGCAGAGGGCTCGTCTGTGGCTTTGGTGGTTCTGTCTTCGCTTTACCTCGGAGATAAGGGGGAGAGGTTGTCGACGAAGCTTCTTCCGTTCCTTTCTGACTTGAGTGACCTGGGTCGGTGGGACTGGGTCACTCCAGGTTTTGCGATCCTCACTCACTATATGAGGGCCATGGTTCGTCCCGAGCTGCTAGAGAAGGGGACTTCTCCGGCTACAGTCGGTCCTGGGCTACTGCTGGAGGTATAATCCTTTGTTTTGCATTATGAAAGATCATTACTTCTTCCTGTACTTCTTTTGCTTTTATCGAATCACGAAAGATCATTATCGATTGTGTTGTTTTGTAGGCGTGGGTGTACTCCTACTTTCCGGGCATCGCGCCCAAGAGGACGGAGCCAGAGTCGAGGGCGTACCCAGTGGTGAGGGATTGGGTGGTGTGTTATAGGAAGAGCCAGCGCTCTTCTTACGATATTTGTCGACGGGGCGTGAATGCCCTAAAATTGAGTGGCGTGAGTATCTTCAATCACTTTTCTTTTTGTTTACTTTATTGATTTCAGAAATGATCATAAGAATAACCCCTTCATTTACTTGTCTTTAGTAGGTGCCCAGACCTTGGGTGGACTACCCTGGCGCTCCGGCCTTCGTGGCTGAGGTCCTTCGACCTAGGAGCTCGGGTCGGTTGCTACTGAGGACATCCATGGGACCAGTGTGGTACCTGGGCGAATGTTTGACTCGTCAGTGTTCCCGTGATGCTTTCACGGTTCCCATCGATCCTCCTCGGACGATGTTTAGGGAGCCCCCTGATGCTGAGAGGGAGGCTGACTTGGCGGGCATTGGTGGTGACGCTCTTCTTCTTCCTGGCGAGGAGTACTCCTCGTTTGTTTGCCAGAGGCTGGCGTACTGTCCGATCATGGTAAGCATTTTACTTTTTCTTTCTGAATTAACTTGATAAATGACGACTGATCGTCGAATAAAGTATTCATTTGAATTTTGCAGGAGATAGAGGTGGCAGGCGTCGAGCCCCCAGCGTACCCAGAGACCCTTGAGTACACCGACGCTGCGAGGATGACGACGATCTCCGAGCTCCGTGACTTCGGTGAGGAGGTGATAGATGCTGGCCTGGAGGAGTGGCAGCACTTGGTTAGGAGGGTAAGCCCC
This sequence comes from Silene latifolia, assembly GCF_048544455.1. Lineage (NCBI taxonomy): Eukaryota > Viridiplantae > Streptophyta > Magnoliopsida > Caryophyllales > Caryophyllaceae > Silene > Silene latifolia. Next base: position 316,105,828 of record NC_133537.1, read on the forward strand.
CAGTTTCGGTTGACTTTTGCTATTGTATAAGAATACATTTGTTCATTTTATTAAAAATCTTTTGTTTTTTGAACTGCAGGTGTCGCCATCTCAGCATGTAGCGTTGTGGAGGGTGGCCAACCGGCTGCGGGCCACGGCTACATAGGCACTTGCAGGTGGCCGAGGACGACAGGTATAAACCTCTCATTCTCTTTATTTTGAATTTCGTTGTAATTTCTCGCATTTGTTTGAAATGGTTGAACGAAATGATTGAAATGGGGCATTTCTTTATCACTTGCAGAGGGAGCGAGACTTGGAGCGTGAGCTGGCGCGGTTCCAGGAGGAGATAGCTCGCCTGCTGAGGGAGCTGGAAGTCAGGGACGCTGAGATCGCCACCCTCGAGGCGACCGTAGCTGAGTTGAGTGGCGACCAGGAGTAGCTGCTCTTTCCCTTTTTTGCTGTCGTCTTGAATATACTTTGTACATTTTGGACTCTGTTTTGTATTTTCGGACCTGTTTTGGGCGAAAGCCCCCAGTTGGTTGTACTTTGTTGCACTTTGGTTGTATATATAGAGGCCTGAGTGCCTTTGCTGCTGGGTTGTATGTTGTTCCTGCAGGTTAGCTTAGAAACAGGTTTGGTAGATGACGGTTTACGCCGTCATGCTGCCGAAATTTCCACAGAATTTACACGCGTGACACGTAATATACACATGGCTCTAATTAGCGCAAAATGCAAACAAAAATAAAGCTGAAAATGCGTAAAATTGTCCAGAAATGGGCGAAAATGACAAAAGTGCCCAAAAATGACCGGACGGTAGGGAGGGCTACCCCCTAAAAAAAACGTAAAAAGAAATGTATAAGTTTGAAATAAAATGGGAAACGAAGAGTGAAATGATTCCCCTAAAAAAGAAAATAAAACGAAACGCGTAAGTGTGCTCGTTTGGCGATAATGTCGATTTTGTCTCGAAAGGCATACCCGGGAACTTTAGGAAACATAAAATTTGGTAATTGGACGGAATTACCAAAATAATAACCTATAGGAATAGGAAATTATAACCAAAATAAATTAGGAAAGATCCTAAGCGGAAATCCACGGAAATCAGCCTGGGGAAGAGGCGCAGCAAGAGCTGCGACCCTTCGAAGAGGCGCAGCCGTGCAGCAGGTGTTGTGCCACTTCCCCAGCTGGTCAGACCTGACGGAAATTAGGAAACGACTTTTAGTATAAATAAAGACGTCGGGGAGGCTTTTATTCTCATAATTCCTCCATCGTTCTTCCGTCTATTTCATAAAAACTCTCATATATTCTAAAAAAATTCAAAATTATGGATGCCTTCGAAAACCGCCTCAAGGATTGGACAAATGAGTTCACAAGTGTGGAGAAACACGACATGGATGCCTTTAATTTGGGATCAATCTTGAGTCTCAATTTAGTGAAGATAATGAAACTTTTCTTGGATGCTTGTCTCGACTATTGGGACCCTAATTTCCATGTGTTTGCTTTTCCTGGAGGCGATATTTGTCCTTTTCCGGAGGAAATAGCTGCTATAGGAGGATGGGACCCAGAAAATGCTCCCGCCATACCTTCTAGCTCTCAGGGGTATAAGGGCAAATTCAGAGGCTTGTTGGGACTGACTAAAGCTGAGGTCGACTGTCTTGTGAACTCAAAAGGATTTCGTATGCTTGACTTCATTGATCGATTTATAAACAAGGAAGACCCTTCTATATCTTATGTCGCGAGACGCAGAGCGTTTGGATTCTGTCTACTTCAATGTTATGTCCTTTAAGGGCACGTTGATAAAGAGATGAGAGGGAATCCTCGCTTCTTGAGCATAGTGGAACAGATGGAGCAGCGCAGGAGCCCAGTGTGCCTTTGCTTGGGAGAGATCACTCTAGGGTTGGACAACAGAAAAGCCAACCGAGAGCTTCCTTATTTGTGTAGTCTTATTATTCTACAGGTAGGAACCCGCTTTCTTCTTCTTCTTTTTTTTTGTATGTGGACCAACCGTTTTTTTTGTTTTTTTTTTGTTTTCTGTTAGCCATATGGGGATTAATTCCCGTCATCCTTTGTAGGTTTGGCTCATGGAGTGATTGCGGCTGATCGAGCTCCCAATGAATGTTCCAGGATACCATGCTCGGTCGATTGTGATGAAGACCAGGCTCTACATGGTGGACTTTGCTCGGGTTTGCAACTATTGGGAGAACAAGTTGAAGAATGAAGGAGGCCCCTTGATCCGATGGATCGTGCCATGGTGGCATCTCAGGCCAGTCACCGGAGTTTCATCTTTAGACCCGACTCGGTCAGTTCGCATTCCTGGCTTGGAATTTATGGTTTGTATCTTCCCGGAGAGATTGATGAGGCAGGTTGGTCTTAAGCAGAAGATCCCTAAGCTTGACAATGTTCCTCAGACTGCTTTGGCACATACGATAGAGATTCGTCGAGAGTGGGCCCTCAAGAGGGCTTAAAGGAACATGTTGTTTATACTTTCTCCTGTTGGCTCCTTGTGGGTATCTGATTCATATCTGCAATGGAGGAAGACTGCTACTCCTGAAGAGCGCGAGAAACTGAGGAAGCACGAGCCTGTTGACTATAAGATTCGCGAAGTAGCAAAGGAGAACCATAAATACTTGACTGAGGAGGAGGAAGAGGCCGGATTCCGAGTCGTTCATCCGAAGAAGAAACCGAAGATTGCTCCTGCCGCAGAGATGGGGGTGGACCGAAATGGTAAGGCGAGACCGCGAGAGAGACTTTTGGTGATTAGGTCAGAGTTAGCACAAGAGCGTCCGGCTCGTGGTCGAGATAAAAAGTATGACAAAAATGACAAAGGCAAAGGAAAGATGGAAGAGTAGCCTTAGTCGTAGTATTATTTATTATTATTATTTGAAATAAATGGCGGGGTGTTAGAGTACTAACCTAGCATTTATTTTTCAGCATTTTATACTATGTGGCTTATTATTATTATTTATGGAACAAAATGAATAAAAAGATTAATTAGTTAAGAAACTATTGTTATTTTTTTTTATTATTCTTGTCGAATTTTAAATGCAAATGTCCTTCTATTTACATTAAAATAACGGGTTGTATCCTGTGAAAGGATTGCCTACGTATTCATTAAAAAAATAAAATCATACCCTTGCGTGTAGTTCGAGTAAATGTAAAAGAATAATTGTTCTAAGCAAGAGCTTGTAATGAACTAGAAAATAAGCATGTGCTTTACTTACTCCTAAAATACAACTCAATTTATTTGATGATATGAGGATGACGAAATGTCAAAATGCAAGAGCATAGTGACATAAGCTATTCAGCGGGCCAAGGCCCATTTTATTTCGTGTCGCATGAGCGGCACGTGGGTGTTACGCGAGGCGCGTGTCTTGTCCTACACTAAGCATAGTATCATTTCAGTTGATTGAGGTTGGTTGGGTTAGCAAATTCATTCCCGTCTAGGTATGTAATCTTAACCGCACCCCCAGAGAGTATGGATTTGACTAAGAATGGTCCAGCCCAGTTGGGTTTGAATTTTCCACGTGGATCGACAGGTAGTAGAGCTCTGACTGATTTGAGGACTAAGTCTCCTTCTTTGATGTTTCTGGGCTTAACCCGCTTGTTGAAGGCTCGTTTGATACGTGCCTGATATGTTTCCACATTATGTAATGCGCGCAATCTTCGTTCATCCAAGAGGATGAGTTCTTCATATTTGTCCATTTTCCAATCAGCTTCTGGAATTTGACTTTCGAGCAGAATGCGTAAGGACGGGATTTCTAGTTCAACTGCTTATACAGCTTCCATGCCACATGTTAGGTAGAAAGGAGTAGCCGTAGTGGGTGTCCTAACTGATGCGCGATATCCCCATAATGCGAATGGTATCTTGTTGGGGCAATCGCGATAATTATCGATCATTTTCTTGAGGATAGTGACGATATTCTTGATAGATGCCTCTACCGCGCCATTAGTTTGAGGCCTGTATGGCGAGTAATAGTGGTGCTTGATCTTGTATTTGGCTAGTACCTGCTCAGTCTTAGCTTGGAAATGTGATCCATTGTCACTGATGATCTCATGTGGGCAACCATATCGACAGATGATATTGGTTTGTATGAACTTTGCCGCGTTCTTGGCTGTGAGACTAGTGTAAGATGCTGCTTCGACCCATTTGGTAAAGTAGTCGATAGCTACTAAAATGAAACAGTGACCTCCTGTTCCGGCTGGAGTGATTTTCCCGATGATATCGATTCCCCAAGCAGAAAATAGCCAGGGAGATGTCATGGTGTAGAGTAGTGACGGGGGAACATGCTGTACATTCCCGAAGATTTGGCAGTTATGGCAATGCCTGACATACTTGATGCAATCGGATTCCATCGTTGTCCAGTAATATCCCAGACGCGTGATTTTCTTTACCATCATTGGTCTACTCATGTGAGGGCCACATTCTCCATCATGAATTTCTTCCATCACTTTCTGTGCCTGTGAATGATCAAGGCAGCGCAAGACCACACCAAGGGGTGTTCTTTTGTACAATTCTACCTGAATGAGGAGGTATTGAGAGGCTAGTAGGCGTATGGGGCGTAGTCCCCTCTTGTCCATATCTGGTGGATATGTACCAATGAGCTTGAAGTTTAGAATGACTTGGAACCAAGGTTCCCCTGGATTTTCTTCCGCATCTGTAATCTGGCGCACATAGGTTGGTTCTGACCGTCGTTCAATGCATAAAGGCATTTCTACCATGTCGTCTGGCATATTAATCAAAGATGCAAGTTTTGCAAGAGCGTCTGCAAATTGATTCTCTTCGCGGGGTAGGTGTAGATAAGTGACTTGGTCGAAGAATTGGGCAACTTGATCTATCCTAGCCTGATAGGGTGCTAGACTTTCACTTCGAATCTTCCAAGATCCAGTAATTTGGTTGATGATCAAGGATGAGTCTCTATAAACTCGAAGATTCTTGATGCCTAAGCTTACTGCAGCTTGCAGCCCAATAAGGCAAGCTTCTTACTCTACTGCGTTATTTGTCACCTCGAAGTCGAGTTTGACAGAGAGTGGTGTATGCTCACCTTCAGGAGAAATGAGCAACACTCATATTCCAAATCCTCTTAAATTCGATGCTCCGTCAAAATAAAGGTCCCAAGAGTCTACGTTAGTTTGTAGTATGTCCTCATCTGGGAATGACCATGTGTCTACCACTTGGGTGTCGTTGATGGGATTATCGGCGAAGAACTCGGCAACGGCTCGCCCCTTTATAACCTTCAGAGGTACATATTTGAGATCGAACTCTGAGAGCATTAGGGTCCACCTTGCCAATCGACCATTGAGAACGGGTTTCTCGAAGAGGTATTTGACATGATCCATTTTGGAATACACCTTGAAAGAGTAGCTAAGCATGTAATGGATTAGCTTCTTTGTTGCCCACACAAGAGCGAGACATGTGTTTTCGAGAGGTGTGTACTTGCATTCATACTCCAAGAACTTCTTACTAAGGTAGTAGATATCTCTTTCTTCTTTTCCTATGGTTTGTGCGAGCATAACCTCCGTGGCTGTTTTGGTCATTGTGAGATATAAACCAAGAAGTTGATCTCGCTGAGGAGGCATGAGCACTGGTGGTTTGGCTAATATCTCCTTAATTTTGTCAAATGCTTTTTGGCAATCGTCGTCTCATATGGTATGGTCTGTTTTCTTGAGCTTCTTGAAAATGGGTTCGCAGATCATAGTAAGCTTCGATATGAATCGACTTATATATTGCACCTTGCCTAGGAATTCTCTAACCTCCTTCTCTGTTTGAGGTTATGGCATTTCGATAAGGGCCTTGATCTTAGATGGATCAATTTCTATCCCTCTTTGACTGACGACATATCCCAGCAGTTTGCCTGACGTTACCCTGAATGCGCATTTCTGGGGATTGAGCCTCATGTTGTACTTTTGCAATATTAGGAAGAATTTACGAAGGTTGTCAATGTGCCCCTTCCTATCCTTGGATTTGACAATCATATCATCAACATACACTTCTACTTCTTTATGCATCATGTCATGTACTAATGTGGTCGGGTTCATTGATATGTGGCTCCAGCGTTGATTAGCCCGAATGGCATAACAGTATAGCAATAGGTGCCCCATTGGGTGACGAAGGCAGTCTTATGCATATCTTCTATGGCCATCTTGATCTGATTATATCCTGCATATCCGTCCATGAAGGACAACAACACGTGGTCTGCTGTATTATCTACCAATATGTCGATATGTGGTAGTGGGAAATCGTCTTTGGGACTTGCCTTGTTTAAGTCTCTGAAATCAACACAAACTCGGATTCGCCCATCCTTTTTAGGTACGGGTACTATATTAGCCACCCAATCTGAATACTCGGAAACTTTGATGAACCCGGCTTTGAATTGTTTATCAACTTCTTCTTTGATTTTAAGAGCCCATTTGGTCCTCATTCGACGAAGCTTCTGCTTTACAGGTTTGAAACCTTGCTTGATTGGAATTAAGTGTTCTGCAATATCCCTGTCGATCCCTGACATGTCTTTGTAGGACCAAGCAAAAACGTCCTTGAACTCATGTAGGAGGTATGTGAAATCGGCCCTTTCGGTCGGGTTTAAGGTGGTCCCTATCCTAAGTTCTTGGGGTTCTAGTTCGGTTCTTACATTGATGGGTTCAGTGTTTTCTATAACTAATGGCCCTTTCCCCTCTTGTAGTATTTCTTTACTTATGAAAGGAGGTAATTCGATTGAGTTTGGGTCAGGATCATCCTTATTATCATCGTAAATAGAATTGCATTCAGAATAACACAAAGAGTAAGCAGAATCTGATTTATTCATATTAAATTTTGAAAAGAGTTGAAACAAAGAAGCCATCTGTTTAGTAGTCACTGGCGGTAAAGGGACAACTGTTGGGACATTTCCCAGGCTACTGTTACTACTTGACGCTAAACTAGGAGGAACAAGGAGATTGGGAGTGACGACGGGAGAAGACTCTCTAAGGACTTCTCTAGACTCAGACTCTGATTCCGACTTCGACTCCGACTCTGGCTCGAATTCATTGTCTTCGGGTTCTTCTTTGAACATCTCTCCTTCTCCAGTGGTGACTTTGAAGAGCTTTCCTTGGTTGTTCGTCCATTTGATCGATTTTCTCTATCCTTTCTGCTGATCTGAATTGGTTTCGGTGATTAATGCTGTAGGGTTGAAATGGTCATCCTGTAGTATCATGGTAATGATGTCATCCTGTGCGGCTCTAACAAATCGGTCCTCCCCAAACAGAATACTGATGGCTTGTTCGTCTAAACAAGGTGTTTGACGAATTTTGACGGTAGGAACCGTTTCTGGAGGAATGAAGTAGCAATCGTGGAAGACCTCGACTCCGGCTAGTTGCATTCCTTTGTAGTGCCAAGGTTCGGGAAACCCGTGGAAGGATTCTTGACTCCCTTCTCTAACGAAATATCCATTTAGGGTAGGGAGGTAAGATCGCATTTGGATTCCATGGTTCTTACGATTTTGAAACTGAGTGAGCATTTCCAAGGCTTCTTCCTTCGTGGGTTTGTATCCCAGTCATAGTGGTATCCTTTGAGAGTTCCCTTCTTTGTAAGGTGTAAAGGTATTCTTCTTGGCAGGATTCAATGGCATTCCCGGGAAGTATCCCTGAGACTTGAGTATGTGGTTGACCACTAAGTTGGTGTATGGGTTGAAGTATAGAGGCGCCAGATCACTTTCTACAAGATTTATGCTATGAAAGCCCCCAAGCTCATATACTGGATATGTGACTACTTGGTTGCTTGACATCTTCTCTATTACTGCCTTGATAGGCGACGAAGTGATCGTCACGACTTTGCCATCCAGTGGGATCTTGATTTTCTGGTGCAAGGTGGATGTTACTGTTTTGGAAGCGTGAATCCAGGGTCTTCCCAGAAGTATGTTGAATGATGCTTCGATATCCACTATTTGAAAATTAACCTTTCGCTCGATCGGCCCTGTGGCTATGGTGAGGTTGACTAGTCCTGCCACTTTGCGTCGTGTTCCATCGTATGCTCGAATACCTTGGTTAGTAGGAGTCCAATCTGGTTCTTTCATGCTCAACTTGTATGCTGTTTTCAATGGTATGACATTGACTGCAGAGCCATCATCTACCAATGTCATTGGCACGTTTTTCTTTAAGCATATAACGGTAATGTATAGAGCTAGGTTGTGACTGACGCCGAAGGGAGGCAAATCCTCATCTGAGAAAGTAACTGGATTACTTAGCTTGGTTGAATCTTGGAAGACCAAGTTGACTACGTCGTCAGGCGTAGAGTTGTGTGCCACATTTAATTTAGCCAAGGCTTGCAGTAAAGCTTGGCGATGAGGAAATAAACTTGCCACTAGTTTCCAGACTGAAAGATCAGCCTTTGTCTTCTGTAGTTGCTTTAGTAAATAGTCAGTAGATGTGTCTTTGCCATCATTTGGTGTGATGACATTGGTGTTGGTAACTGTTCCATTAGTTATAGGGCCGTTTTGAGAAACATTTTGATATGGACGCCCTGAGCGAGTGAGGTGGTCTATATCTTGATCTTTGCTAGCTTTAACTATATCCTCACTAACCTTGACGAGATAGTGTTTAGTGAGGTATTCATCTTCATCGTCATCGGCCCATATTCCGTTGACATTAGTAAGCTCTCTCAATCTTATAATCTCAGCTTCTAAATTGATTATTTGGTCGACTAGACTGTCAACTACAGCGACTACCTCTTGCATTGTAGAATTTTTGAGACAGATTTAGTGGCACGCTCTCCTTGGGTATGGTGCTTGGATTGCGGAGGGATACTACTACATTTTCCAGTTCTGAAACTTGTCTACTCACACTCTTTGCCCATGCAATAAAATCGGTGACAGTAGGAGAAATGGTGGAGTAACTCCCCTCACCTTCTAATGCATGAATTTTGTCTTCGATTGGAGAAATGAGGTGTGAACAATCCAAGGTGGATTCTTCATCTGAAATCATCAGAACTCCAAGAGGATTCTGAGTATTGTTAGGCTTACCTCCAGAAGGTATAGGTAAACGACCATTTTCGATCATGTCCTGAAGGACATGTTTTAGCTTGAAGCATTTCTCTGTATCGTGCCCTTTACCTCTATGATATTCGCTATGCATTTTCGTCCCAGAACTTAGACTTCTTTTCTGGGTCAGGTGTAGGTCCTATGGGTTGGAGTTTACCTTGTTTCATCAATCTTTTCAGAGCATTAGAGTAGGTATCGCCAATGTTTGTGAACTTCCTTTGCGGGTTATTCTTCTTTGATGATTCGAGAAGGTTAACCTCATCAGTCTTGCTAGTAGAGCTATAAGAACGACTCGTTGAGCCTTGATATCCATGACCTACCGTTTTGGACAAGAGCCCCTTACGGATGTCATTTTCGATTCTTGTCCCTAGCACAGTTAGATCTTTGAAGGTTTTTATGTTTTGGTACCTCAAGTGGTGTGCATAAATGGGTCTCAAGTTATCCACAAATTTCTTTACAAGGGTTGCTTCATCTGGACGTTCAACTAATTGTGTGCTAGTCTTCCTCCACCTACTTAGAAAGTCGATGAAGCCTTCTTTTTCATTTTGGGTAAGAACCTCAATAGTGCGCATGTTGACTTGAATCTCAGCATTGTCCGCGTATTGTTTAGTGAATTCAATTGCGGCGTCATCCCAGGTGGAAATCTTCTTATGCTCCAAAGAGTAGAACCATTGCGTGGAAATGGTATCGAGAGATGAAGGAAAGATCCTTAAGAAAATCTCAGGTTTGATGCCTTTGATAGACATGTAGTCTTTGAAAGCACGAATGTGGTTCAAAGGGTTTTCATGCCCTTTAAACTTTGGGATGTCAGTCATGTTGAAGTTGTTTGGCAATTGAGCATTCACAGCCTCATACTTGCAATTATTTTCCCTGTAGATGTACTCTCCCTTGAGGTACATTAGTTGTTCCTCTAAGTATTGGAGTCACTTTTCAGCTTCGGTAAGACCTACTGGAGGGTTGATTTCTTGTGGCCCAATAAAGGGTGGAAGATTATCATGTACAACTTCGCTAGGAATATCATCTTCTGCAGGGGGAGTCTAGTTTCGACAACAACAATTCGGCCTTCGATAGCATTGAGGCGATCATAGGCTTGGTCTTGGCTTGTTTGGAGATGAGCAAGCGCGGCTAGGATTTGATCATTACCATTTGGGAGTTGAGCGTTGGCACTTGTGGTACTAGTTTCAGGCATCTTGGAAACTGGATAAGAGATCGACGACAAATCAAAACACGATCGACCATTCTAGCACACTTACTCAAGGAAAAGACTCGACTCATGAAGTGGGAGTGTGCCACTTGTGTTAAGTGTGATTAGAAAATGACAAAGTTTGGAAATGTTTGTCCTAACAACCGTAGTGTAGTTCTAGGAGTGTTGACTCGAAGTGAGGTTTGGAAATGGATTTTGAGGCCCGAATTTTGACTAGAGATTTGGACAAAGTTTCGACTCATTTTGCGCTAATTTGGACCATTTTCGAAAAAAGGGTTTACATTTTAAAAGATTTTGATTTACAAAAATTCGTCATAGTTTCGTTTACGAAATGGTGAACACGTATGGTACAAGCATTTATACAGGCATTATAACGGTATGCTGAGTGCATTTAGAAGGGTTTTGGCTTAAAAGGTGGGTTGCCATACCGAGCAATCAAACACTGGTCTGTGGAGAGGTCCGCGCCGAACATGAGTAAGGCCGGTTCCCAGTCCATTTCCTCGAGTAGTGAAAGCCCTTAACATGAGTAAGCATCATGGTATGGTTGACGTCAATCGCTATCCATCCTTAGGCCTAGATAAGAATTTGGACCGTCCAGACGGGACGATTGGTCGAATGGGTTGGGTTGGGCCTAGGAAAGCCGAATAAAACGATCTAAGAAGATCGAGTAATGAAAAACGACAACTGTCTCATATAAACTTATTCCCTAACCTTGTACAAGTTTTACCCTTGGCAACACGTAAATGTATTACTCCCCAGCGGAGTCGCCAAACTGTGGACAATGGGGGGCCCACGGGGTTCGCTTGGGAAACAAGCGTTTGCATTTGTGGAGTCGCCACCAATTTATTGTGGAAAATTGGAAACCGTTCGAATACCTCGTGTCATGTCAAGACAGAAAGTAATGACATGAACACTAAGAACTCGTTACCCTTAGCATTCTATGTCTAGAATGACTCTCGTGGATGCCAATGAACACGGATGTTCACAGAGATCTGGAGTAAGGGGTGAGGGTACGTATTAGGAAGTCCTTTTACTGAACACCTAATCCCGCCCGCCTCGATAGCGGCCTCTACTAATGATTAGGGAAATCGTCTATATTTGATATGCTGTCGATTATATGCATGCAATACAACAAACAACGTTTTAAACCTAGCATGTGAGAATTAACTAAGTCGGTGAACACATAATTAACATTCATTAATGTCGGATTAGGGTTTAGATTAATTACATGTGAGAATGAGTAAATAAATCATCCAAAACGGTAAATAACTAAGATAAATAAAATAATTACAATAAATGAAATTACAGTGAGTTACAATGGGTTAATTGATTTACGTCAGAAATATAATTAAAACGGAATTTGAGAAAAAGAAAGGAGAAAATAAATTAGGTTAGAAAATAAACAGATTAAGGGCGATAATAACGTTAATAGTCGATTAATACGTAAACTAAACGAATTAGGTCAAGGCAAGAACGGAGGTTCAGAGACAGAACTCAACCCGGAACAGGCGCAGCAATGGTACGTCTCTTGGAAGAGGAGCAGTGGTCATTGCGTCTGTTCCTGAGGTGAGTTCTGGCTGTGAAGCCGGAACTGCGAATTGTTAATGTTAATTGGTAATTTTAATGATTGTTCATGGATATTTGACTCGAGTGAAAGTGATTTAATAGGTTATTTACATGTGAACTTGGTCATAAAAACGACAAAGACGAATTAAAACGGATTAAAACAAATTAATTATAAGCAAATTAGGATTAATTGATTACGGTTATTTAACGAATTAGACAAACGCGATAAACTACTGATAGAAACATATACAAAAGTCGAATTCCAGAGACTTGATATGAACAAATCGAATCTCTAAAAATCCGGGTTTGATTTGATTGACGAAAACCCGCAAACATTGACTATTAGGGATTTAAGTCGGAATTAAAGCGATAATTATTTGGAATTATGAATTAAAATTGTTATACGGATGAAATAAGAAGAAAAGACGAAAAGACGGGATAAAAGAGATGAATCAACAAAGGACAAAGGAAGAAGAAAAAAGGCAGGAACTGCGGCAGCCTCGGGAAGAGGCGCTGCAGTTGCTGCATTTCTTCTCGACGTCTGTCTTCTGCTAATCCGTAAAAATAGGTTAACAAAGGGGTTTTAGAAATCGATTTTAAGCATATTTTTGACGTAAATCTTACATTAATTAGTACAAAAATAAAATATAATATTAAAAGATGGGATTTACACCCTCAGACTTACATGTTTGACGAAACAAGATTAATTAAGTTAACGTTTTAGTGATTGCTCGACTCGGATGTATGAAGAAAGTGCCCTCGTAAGAGGATTTAGATTAAATTGATTGATTGATTGAGGTGGAGTTGGTCAAATTGGTCGGTCATGCAACGTGACTGGTACTCAGAAGGATCCGAGCTTACGTGGTCGATTTGATCAAGCACGTAGACGTCAATAAGCTTAAAGCACGGTCTTAGAATGCAAAGGGAGAAGAGAAGGGCGGACACTCGCGTGAGAAATATGAGGAACGGAGGTCCCTATTTATACTAATCACACGGATGAATTAGGGTTAAGGTAAAACTTTGGAAATAAATCTCGAAAAAATTTGAAAATATGCAGAAAAGAGATGGGGAAGAGGCGCAGCAGCTACCGCGATCCTTCGAAGAGGCGCAGCAGATGCTGCGTCCTTTTCCCGGAGGTTTCCTTTTGCGGAAGAAAGATTTTCCGCGTTTGTTTTATGGAATTGCGGTAGATCTCGACTTCCTTATTCTTTATCATAAAATTTTCGGGATATATTTTGCCAAAAGATTAAAAATTGATTTTATGGAACAAATATCTGGAACATTCTAGAACATTCCGACTCGGCATTTTAAAACGATTATTAGAAAATGAAGGAGTTTTTGACCCGGACTCCAAATAAACTCTAATTACTGTCAAAACGACCGTATCGGCGCGTAGATGACAACCAAGGGGTAGACACAAGTATTTGAGCTATCACTTGACGATAAACTTATGAACTATCATAAATCATTCCGCGTACCAAACATGCGGCCCAATCATCACCGGTTAGCTTGCGGGATGTGCAGAAATGAGGTATTTACAATATCGAATCAATCTGGATACGAATATTTATGTTTGTGGAAAAAATAATTTTTTTGGGTGATGAGAACTATGTTATGAGTTATTTGTGTTTGTGCAAATAGATCATTTATTTTATAGAGTTGTTGCCCATATTTATTTGTCTCCAAGATATTATGGTAGGAGTACTTTTACCAATGAATTTGTTTTGTTCTCGTTTAATTTGTGCCTTAAATAAAAACTAAGTATGTTGCTATATTTGTTTACTACTATACTATTCCATATGATGTTTGGTTAATGTCGAAAGTCATTGTGTTTTATACTTGACTAGCTATGAGGTGATAATGGTGGTAAACTACACATGTACCATACGTATGCTTTGGGTGATTTGGTATTGGTTTTATCATTGTCTATTATCAATGAATCTTTTGTAAATGCTAAAAGAGTAGTGTTTGTTTTAATATTAATCTTATCATCAAGTTTATTTAGCTTTGATATGTGATGTATTGAGAACATCTTGAGTTTTGGTTTGGTGTGTGATTCTTTACTTGAAGGGTATGTTAAAGCGAAATGATTATTTATTTTGGAGACCAAAGGCAACCACGGTTGTATATTATATTTATCTTTATATGGTGGAGGACTCTTATCATGGCTATTTATTTTTATATGGCGGAGGTCTGGTATCATGGCTGGCTTAATTTTATGGAGATGCGGTATCATGGAGATTTCCGTTGTGGATTATTAATATTATTATATTATATTGGATACCACAAGCATGGAAGTCAAATAATCGAGGAGTTATCGAGATATATTCTATATACTTATATTATCCAAGCCGTCTATGCTTCTTATTCCCTTATTATGCGGTCAAAGAATTTTAGCTAAAGCTAAAAACAAAAGTTTGATGAGATCGATCGAAAGTGAGATATTTTATAATTGAGACGTGGTCCTTGAGACACGTGGTTTTCCATCATGATGATGTTCTTGATTTGAATATGATTAAAGTCATATCACATATCTGTTTATGAAAAAGCCGGCCGACAAGTACGTACTTGATTATTATGAGAATTGAATCGTCGAGGGGAATGAGACTTATTGCCCATATGATAGCCATCACAGTGGAAACCCGTCTTCAAAATCCCATTAAAGAAGTTCAACGGGTAATAAAGAAACTGTGGGTGGGCTAATTAAGGAGAGCACCATTTATTTGTTTGGCGGATATTTTATTTTGATCCGCGTCTCATTCCTATGACGAAGTGTGATATTTGTGTTTTATGAGGTGCTCTCATTGATTTTGGTTGTGACGGTTTGAGGTCAAGCATTGACTCTTAATGAATCCGAAGGCATAATTTTTTTGCGGGGTGGATGTCACACCTACCCTTGGAGGATTCACCTAATGAGTGTTCGTAGTGTGGTCGCTACTATGGGACGTGGGCAACTCCCTAGATGCACTCATGATACAAGATACCTGCGCATGACCATTAACGCGCACCGTTGATAGAACCTAGTGATACCAAGCTTGATCTAAGGGGCCTAGTTCAAAGTATTTATACTGCTATGGTTCTTTCGAGTGCAAGCTCACTTACACTAAGTGTTGGTTCAAAACCGAAAGGTACCTACACCTATTACGCGGTATTATATGCTCGTAATTATTATTTTTATAAAAAGATATTTTATTTTTCATTTTTAGATTTTTAATCTTGTTTATATATTATTTTAAAATATTTGTGCATTCTTAAATCACGTGGGGGATTGTTGGAAAATTTTGTAATTTAAGAATTAAAGATTAAGTTTTATATTTGATCAAGTATTTAAAATTGTTTCTAGGAGTACATTGACGTTGTGTACGTGGATTATTACACCATTAATATGGTAACTCAATGCTCTTTAATCATCTTAGTAAATATTGGTAATTATGGTGATGTTAAGATGATCTTAAATCATTCTAACGGGCAAAGAGCTTTATAGCTGTTATGTCATTTGACTATTAAATGGTATGATTATATATATTCCATATAACGCAAGATGTGTTAAGCTTTTTTTGGGAGAAAAGTAAGAACCGGTTCTTACGAGTCAAAGATCAAATACTTTCTACTCATACAAACCAAAAGATAATATATTTGTTACAAATTTATTTTGCTACCAAAAGTATTATTGAGCATTGGGCGGTCATCGGTTTGGGGGCTCCTCTTGCTGCTACCGAAGGAGTCCAACGGGTCGTCATATCTTGGGAGAGGAATGCACTATTTGGTAACCAGTGCAGTGGAGGCATTATCTCTCTTAGGAAAGCGCCTAGCGCGATTCGACCCAGGCTACATATTTATACTCTACTCTCTTTTATTATTATTGTTATTTAATTTACATTTTTATATTTATTATATTTATGTTGTAATAATATTTACGGTAATATATTGCTCCACTTTTTCTAACAAATTCAACTCATTTTAAATTTTGTAGCTCATTTCAATTTGGCTCATATTTTGTAAGTTTAGTTAACTCAGATGATTTTAGTTTAGTTAAAGTTCTACAAATTATTTAGTTAAAGTTCTAAAAATTCATTTTAGCTCAAAACTTATAAATTTAATTAAGTTCATAAAGTTTTAAGTCAAAAGAGCATGGTCTTACTCTATCTTCATTCTATCTATAAAATATAATTAAAATACTACCCTAAAATGACTAATAAACGCCACGTAGACAAAGCCATGTAGGATCCAAAAATGCCACGTAAATGTGAGCATCAAAACTCATTGCCACGTAATTGTCTTATTTTATAGATTTAATGCATTTTTCTATAAATTAATTAAATTTATGTAACTCTTACAAATTTACATCAAAATTTCATAATTTATAATCAATATTGACATTGTAATTGAACGTTTGTGATAAAAATATGTTAATAAATGTCATAATTTATAATTAAAATTGTCATTTTAATTGAAATTTTGGTAATAAAACATGTTAATAAATTAACACTTTTTATATTACTTACATGCACCCACCATTTTTATTGACACTTTTTCCTATTTAATTTATTTTTTTAATTAAACATTATAATAAATTAATTAAAACTCTTCATAATACTTAACACCCACCAAATTAATTAAAATTTCTTCCTATCTAATTAATTTTTGTAATATTATATGTTAATAAATTTATTAGATTTCTTTATACTACTTAATACCCATAATTTTCATTAACATTTTTCCTTATTTAATTCACTTCTTGAGTTGCTCAGCAATCAATTATCTAATTTAATAATACCACAAAATAAATTAAAATATAGGAGTCTATGGTTGTGTGATGGCTATAAAACCTATAATACCTATGTTAGTTTCTATTCACAATATTTATTTAAAATCTATTGCTCATTTTCCTATGATCTTCTAAGTTGTGGATTATATTTTATGGTTTAATTTATTTATTTGATTATAGAGAGTATATTGAGTATTATTATTATTATTATTATTATTATTATTATTATTATTATTATTATTATTATTATTATTATTATTATTATTATTATTATTATATTGAGTATTGTTGTTGTTATGTCCAATAAAGTATATTTTAATTTGTTATGTTATTGGTTTTATAAATCCTTTGATTTATATTTAAATTCATGTTTTCTATTTGGTTTAATTTCAATGATTTACATGTGACAATGTTGATTCGTTTGTGAAGTTTTTGCCATCTTGATGTTTTACCTTTTGGTCAATATATTTTTTATATGAATTTTAAAGCATCGTGAAATGTATGTGAATGCAGATAAGACAAAGCATCACGTGGGTAATCTGAAGAGTGAAGAAATACAAAAAACACAAAACTGAGGTAAAATCTATCTATACAATATAATTAAAAGGCTACTTAAAACATTTAATTTTAATTCACATGACATTTTTATAGAGGTTAATACTAATTTATCTATATTAATTACTTAATTATTTATTTTTATACAATATTATAAAAAGGCAAAACTATGTATTAAAAAGTTAATTATCTCCAAAATTGTCACATTCTTTTAAGTACCAAAAAAAAAATAGTAGTTGCAATCACTTAAAAACTAATATAAACTCTTTATTTTCTTCTCATAAATTTGGTTATTAATCTACCTATTTATTTAACTTTAATTCCATAAGATAATTAAAAAGCAAGCGATACTATCTACCATTATTATTCTGCATGTCATATTTTAATTTCGGAAGATAATTTCTAAACCATTCTCATGCAAAATAGATTGTGTAAAATAATAATAACAACAACAACAACAACAATAATAATAATAATAATAATAATAATAATAATAATAATAATAATAATAATAATAATAATAATAATAATAATAATAATAATAATAATAATAATAATAATAATAACAATAATAACAATAATAACAATAAAAACAATAATAATAATAACAATAATAATAATAATAATAATAATAATGAGAAACCGCCTAGAGAGAGAAACTAGAGAGAGGATTCTCTCAAATTAATCATTCTGTTACGCTAAAA
Organism: Silene latifolia; assembly: GCF_048544455.1. Taxonomy (NCBI): domain Eukaryota; kingdom Viridiplantae; phylum Streptophyta; class Magnoliopsida; order Caryophyllales; family Caryophyllaceae; genus Silene; species Silene latifolia. Next base: position 316,123,609 of record NC_133537.1, read on the forward strand.
ACCGCCATTGTTACTGCTCTCCCCAAGCTTCCATGACTCGAGGGAGGAGCCGCCCGCCTAAAGGAAGGCCACCAAACGACTCCTCTACTCTTTCCGAGTCTTCTGGTGCCATTTCTTTGCAGAATTCTGATGTTCCTGAACAACTAGAGGAAACCCAGCTCTCTTCGCCACGACAACCGGTTTTACTGAATACTCTGATTGTTGACGTTGTTCATTCTGCGGGTATACTCTCTACCTCTGTTCCTGCTACAGCTGTTGACGGTAATTATGTCACTTCTCCTTCCATAATGCCAGATTCGAATGATTTGTTGAATAGTGGAATTCCCTCTTCCCCTGTACATCCTACGATTTCGCCTGTTACACCTGTGGTTTCTACTGATAAAGTGAAGGATACTACAATGGCGTCGAAATGGTCGGATGTTGCTAAACCTAAAACTCAATTGGGTATGCGTCTCTTTTTTCATGAACAGAGTAAAACTGCGTCTGAGATTGATATTGAATTGGACGATATTGCTGATGAATTGAAACTTTGGAAGTTTACTCTTATGGGTCATTTGTTGGGATCTAAGCCAACTGTCAAACAGGTTTCTGAGTATGTTGGGAAAAGTTGGGGTCACATTGCTTCTCCTGTGGTGCAATACTTTAGGAAAGGTTAGTTTAGCTTCAGATTTGATAACGAGGAGGATATGAACAATGTTCTTAAGGAGGGTCCTTGGAAAATGGGCTCCTATTCTCTAATTCTGAAACAATGGCATCCTAGTTTCTCTTTTGAGATGGAGAAGGTTTCAGTTGTTCCCATCTGGGTTTTGTTTCCAGGTCTTGATTCTTACCTATGGTCCAGTGCAGTGTTGAGTAAGATGTCAAGTAAAATAGGTAGGCCTATGTTTGCTGATATCCCAACCACCAACAAAGACAAATTGTCCTTTGCTAGGGTTATGATAGAGGTGGACATATCCTCTGACCCTCCTCTTGAAATCTCTCTTAATACTCCATTTGGTCCTTACAATCAGAGGATAGAGTATGAGTAGATTCCTCACTACTGTGCTAGTTGTGGGAAAATGGGTCATCTCAAGCAAACATGTAAGAAGAACCAGCCTGCTGTCACTGCTACCCAGAAGAAAGTAGAGGTCAAATACATTAAGAAGACTACTCCTTGTGTGCTAGGTGACACCTCAGGTTCAGATGGGGTTGTTTTTGTGTCTGTGCCTATTGAGTAGAGTTCTGGCTCTCATGCTCAGGCTACTGATTCAGGATCTAACTCCTTGAATGCTGAAATGCATCAAGAATGCACCAAGATGGACCAATTGGCTCAACCTCAAATAGCCTTGAAGAGAGGTTGTTCAATTGAGTCGCCTGTTCTAATTGATACTCAAAATTCCTTTGCTCCCCTAGCTTTAGAAGAGGGTGAGATTGTTTCTGATCTGACCTCTATTGAGATTATGGAGGATCTTGAAGTGACTAATCCTTGTGTGCTAGGTGGTACCTCAGCACCAGCTGTTGAGGGTCCTGACTTTGTGCCACCAGATGGGGAGCACCCCTGTCATTTGGCTAATAAGTTGGAACCCCAGCTGCTGTCTGCTGAAAAGCATCAAGAATGCACCAAGAGGGACCAGTTTAGCCAGTCTCAAATAGCCATGAAGAGAGACTGCTCAACTGAGTCAGAGCATAACATCACTATACCTGTTGCTAATGCTTTTACTTTACTAGATGATCCAAATGATATGGAGTCTGAGATGCAGCAACCAAGCTTTCCTAATGTAGGGGACCCTCCTCCTGATCCATCTTTCCAATGATTCTTGCAACTTGGAATATCAGAGGCTTTAATAAACCAATAAAACATAGTGAGGTCAATCTCTTTCTTAAAGAAAATAATGTGGATGTTCTGGGGCTCCTTGAGACTAGGGTGAAGAGTACGAAGGCTAAAAATATCCTGAGATCTAAATTCAAGAGATATAATGCTTTCTGTAATTACAATAAGCATTATAATGGCAGAATATGGGTGTTATGGAACCCAGCTACTACTAAGGTGGACATTTTGCAGGAGGATGCACAGGTTATCCACTGTAAAATTAGACACTATATTACTGGTAAGGAGTTCTATCTGTCTGTGATTTATGGTAGTAATAGTGCCACTAAGAGGCATGATTTATGGGATTCTCTGATTCAGTTCTCTAGTCAAGTTACCCAGTGGGCAGCTATGGGGGATTTTAATGTGGTGAGACATACTCATGAGAAAATTAGTGCTACTCCTCCTATTCTGAGTGAGTTAATGGATTTCAATTCTTGCCTACTTACTTGTGGACTGGATGATATGAGTGGCACTGGGAATGACTTCACATGGTTTAATAAGCAGGAAGTCTCTACTAGGGTTTACTCCAAATTGGACAGGATTTTAGTTAATAATACCTGGCTGCAGGATTACCCTCAAACCACTGCTCATTTCCTTGATCCTGGCATTTCTGATCACTGTCCTGGCCTGCTCACTTTCCATGACAATGATAGACCCAGGAAGCATTTTAAGTTCCTTAACTGCTGGACTGAGCATCCTCAGTTCCTTCAGTTGGTGGCTGGGGCTTGGACTGATAGTCAAACTGGTAACTCTATGTTTCGTCTCATGAGCAAGCTCAAAGCTGTTAAGAAGGTGCTCAGGCACCTGCATTCAGAACACTATGCTAATATTGGGGAGAAGATTAAAACTAAAAAAGAGGAGCTCTCCCAGTGTTTTAGAAAGCTCAGGCATGACCCTACTCATGCACATCTCATCAATCAGGAAAAGGAGATCTCCAAGGAGCTTTGGGCTCTTAAAGATACTGAGCTTCAGATGCTTTCTCAAAGAGCTAAGGTGCATAGCATTAAGTATAATGATACCAGCTCTAAATTTTTCTTCAATAAAATAAAGGAAAGGCAGCAGCAGCAAATGATAGGTGACATTAAAGACCACAATGGTATTCCTCACTCTGCTTTGCAGTGGGTGGGTGAAGCTTTTGTTGATTATTATAGAGAGCTCTTAGGCAGTACTGTCCAGGTCTCTCCTATTGATCCTAATGTGCTCTTAAATGGTCCTTGTGTCAGCAATAATGCCCATGAGGCTCTCATTGTTCCTGTCACTAGAGTTGAAATCAAGAAAGCTTTGTTTGATATTGACTCTAACAAAAGTCCAGGTATGGATGGTTTTTCTGCTGGATTTTTCAAGAAAGCTTGGGAGATTGTTGGAAATGATTTTTGTCTAGCTGTGGAGGACTTTTTTAAAACTGGATTCTTGCCTAAGCAAGCTAATACTACTTTGGTCTCCTTAATTCCCAAGAAGGCCTTCCCTCAAACTGTCAAGGACTTTAGGCCTATCTCTTGTTGCTCTACTGTCTACAAAACCATCAGTAAGATCTTAATTGCTAGGCTCCAAACAGTTATTCCTGATGTTATTGGGCCTGAGCAGGCTGCTTTTGTTTAGGGTAGGAGTTTGTTTGAGAATGTAATGCTTACCCAAGGCCTCCTTAAAGGTTATGGAAGGAAGAATATCACCCCTAGATGCATGCTTAAGGTTGATATTAGTAAAGCTTTTGACACTTTACAGTGGCCATTCATCAGGAACATGCTCTCTGGTCTTAATTTTCCTCCTATTTTCATTAAATGGATCATGGCTTGTGTCACTGGCTCCTGGTTTACTCTCAAAGTAAATGGAACACACCATGGTTTTTTCAAAGGGCAAAGTTGTGTGAGGCAAGGGGATCCTTTATCCCCCTATTTGTTTGTTTTAAGCATGGAGATCTTGTCTAGACAGCTTAGAACAATGTGCCTTTCTTCTGATGTTTCCTACCACCATAGATGTTCAAAAATCAAGCTCACTCACCTGGTTTTTGCTGATGATCTCATGATCTTTACACGAGGGGATTTGCCTTCAGTTCAAAAAGTTACTGGCATTTTAAGCACTTTCTCCACTTGGTCAGGTTTGACTGCTAACCTGGAGAAAACTGACATTTACCTTGGGGGTGTGGCTCCTGCAGTAAAAGATCTTATTCTGGAAAGAGTTGGGATTAAAGAGGGATCCTTTCCCTTCAGATATTTGGGATATCCAGTTAATGATTCCAGGCTTACTATGGATATGTACAATGCCTTGCTTCTGAAGCTCCAGACTCTAAAGGGAACCTATTCAGTTCAGCATCTTTCTTATGCAGGGAGAATTCAAATTCTAAATTCCATATTTTTTGGTCTTAATAACTTCTGGTGCACTGGATTATTACTCCCACAACAGATTTGTCTCCTTATTTCCAAGTTAAGTAGGGATATTTTTTGGGGTAGATTTGACAGCAAGAAGAAGCACATCTTTAAAGCCTGGTAGAGCAATTGTGTACCTTGGGAGGAAGGGGGTTTCCAGGTTAAGGATGTCTGCACCTGGAACAAGGCTGCCATGCTGAAATGGTTTTGGCATTTAGATAGAGGGACTAGAGCTATCTGGACTTCTTGGGTTACAAAATACTTCTTAACACATTGCTCTATCTGGGATCTTGCTATTAGGGATTGTTTCTCTGAAAGTCTCAGAGGAGTTCTTCTCCTTAGAGATGCCTGCATTAAGCAACTTGGCAATGTTCAGGCAGTTCAGACTATGCTTTCCAACTGCATTATCAGGAATAAGTTCTATGTGAAGAGAGCTTATGATAATCTGCGATGTTCTTATCCTGTCCATGCTGTATATAAAGCTATTCACAGGAATATTATCCTTCCAAGGCACAAAATCATTCTCATGCTTGCTGTTCAAAGGAAGCTAGCTACTCAAGACCTCTTAATTACTAGATGGATTACCATTGTGAATAGATGTTACCTATGCAAGTCTGCAGCTAAATGTGCAGATCACCTTTTCTTTGCTTGTCCTTATGCTGCAGGTTTACTGACTCTTCTGTAGCAGTGGATAAAGATACCCATTACCACCACTTCACTCTGCTCCTTGCTTACTTTACAAAGAAGGGGTCAGGGCAGTAAGCATCACTTGATTAGCTGCAGTGTAGGCAGTCTTGTTTATGCTGTTTGGGCAGAGAGAAATGCAAGAGCGTTTAGGGACCAAGAGAGGTCTGTTCAGGCTGGTTTTAGTGAGCTAAAGTTCACTGTCACTGCACTTTTAACGAGTAGAGGACCTGAAAATATCTTCCTTGACATAGATTCAGTTTTCAACTCTTAGACTTATAGTCATTTTTCTTCTTGTATAGATAGTGGAAGAGTTTTGTATATGGTATAGAGGATATATCTTTGTAAGAAAACTCTTGTACTCCTAATTTTTGGAATATATGAGTAATACCCTTCTTGCAAAAAAATAAAAATAAAAATAATAATAATAATAATAATAATAATAATAATAATAATAATAATAATAATAATAATAATAATAATAATAATAATAATAATAATAATAATAATAATAATAATAATAGTAATAATAATAATAATAATAATAATAATAATAATAATAATAATAATAAACCAAACCTTTCACATTCTATTTCTCCTTACACCATATTTATATCTATATTAGACTTCATAATACTGAGAAAAATCTATAACTTTATAATCTAAATAAAAATATCTATAATCTATAAATCTAATTAAAAGGCAAGACAAACTATCTACCATAATCTATATGTCTTATTTAATTACATACGATAATATCTTAAACCACTCTTGTATAAAGTAGATTTTGTAAAAAAAAAAATTATAATTATTAGTAATCAAGCAAACCTTATACATTCCATTTCTCCTTACTCCTTATTTATGTTTATATTAAATTTCATAATAATGAAAAAAATGATGCTCAAAACTCAAAAGTCATGAACCTTGATTCATATTTATACTTATATTAAATTTGATAATAATGAAAAAATGATGCTCAAAAGTCGTAAACGCATCCTCAATTGTTTATATATTTTTGTTGGAAGGCAAAATTTATAAACCAAAATTTTTCCCATCCCTATTGTTAATAGAACTAAATGTGTCACTAATCTTCCTATGATCACATTTTTTAGTTTATTAACTAATTTGTTTCTTTTTTAGTGCAAGTTCCATTGGTATGAAGTTTTGATCACATTTTTCAAATATTGTATAAAACAAATTCCACTGTTTTGTTGATTAATTCGCATTAATTACTGAGTTACTTTTTTATAGGGACGATTCATTGGAGAAAGAAGACTATATGGAGAAGTAAAATATTAGGATTGCTTAAATAACTATATATAAAAACTAAATGTGGTAAGATTGACGACATCAACGTGAATGAGTAATAGTTTTTTAGTTTTTTTTTCAACTGTATTTTTTATTTTGATATTTGTTGATTTTTTTTCATCATTTTACCTTTGAAAAAATAGCACTCTTTAATTTATCGACTTTGATCTTTATGTTAACATGTCAATGCCCGTATTTTTAGTACACGATCTATCATGAATTATTCATGAGGTAATCTTACTATGTGATTTGATATTTTATAAAGTCTCAATTACTAGAAACACTAAAAACATCACACTAAAAACAAAATATCCCGTGAAATTCACGGGCCACGAAACTAGTTCCTTATTAATAGTCACCAAAATAAAATAAAAATATTATTGCTTATTAATGGATATAATTTAATTTAAAGAAAAAAAAAAGCGCTTTAGATTTATCAAATTGTATAAAAATTAAGATGAAAAATTAAATATCTTTAATAACTTTAAACACTCAATCCCATTTACACAAATTTCGTTTTATGGATTACTGAACGAAATTTTCCAGTAATTTGGTACAGGATAAGTGATGGAGACGAAGAAAATGGATAAGATCATATACACTCGAGTGAAATCATGATGATTAATTGGAGTATGAGTTTGGTTCATTTTTATATTAAAATATGAGTTTGGTTCATTTTTATATTAAAATATGAGTTTGGTTCATTTTTATATCTGTTATATATGGAACAAATGTATATAAAATGCATATATCGAAATAGGATCTCATGCGAACTGTGCGAACTAACTTAAAAACCAAAACACTCACAAACACGCGCTAACATTTTCTCACTCACCACACTCCCTGACATTAATTATACCCAACTACTTTCCCTCTCACCTCAATACCTCTATCTACTGGTAGTGTAGGCCGCCGGCTACCACCAATATCTTGACAGACCTAAGTCGTCGGCGATGCATCGGCCAGTGCGCCGATTGCTGCCCTTCTCTATCTTCGTCGTCGATCCCTAACCCCGACCTTATCCTCCGTACTCTCTTATCCTAAATCACCGACCACATCTATCGCAACCGAGTAGCCGACCATCCAAGCTTGTCACTGTCGCACCGATGCACCATTTATACAACAAGGTCTCTCGTCGTTGGAGCAATTATTATAACAAACTCGGCGTCATATATTTTAGATCTCATGTTACAAATCTTCACTCCCATCCCAATTAAAGCTTCTACTTTCAGTTTGTATGTTCGTTTGGTGTCGGCGACGATGTAGGGGTGGTAGTGGTGCTCGACGGCTTTTGCTTTTTTGTTGTTGATGCCTTGATGGTTAATCATTTAAGCAGATGTGTTGGCGTGTTGCTCATTTAAAAGTCTGCTGTTCATATCTATTGATTTCGACTGGTGAAGGTTGTTGGGGGTGCGCGAATTCCGTGAGGGAAAGTGGGATAATAGGCGTGCGGATGTACAAGGGAAACGACGGTGGCCAGCTCCTCACTGGTGTCTTTAGGGTGGTTGTGGATGCCCTCGGCGATGCCTGGTGGCCAAGTGTGACGATCCGCACACTTCGAACCCTTAGGTTTATTTATGCTATGTAGTTTAATTTCCTCTTGTATATTTTTAGTAAATACTTGCCTAGTTTAGCATAGTTAGCATAACTTTTCTTTCCATAAATAGGTATATCGTTATTCTACACTTTTAATGTTTCCTGCTACCAGGATGTAACTATCAAATTTCCCTCTTTAGGGAGTACTAGTCAATCAAAAATCTACTTCCTACCAAGTTGTCTTCTTATTGCTTGTTGTTGCTTTCTTGTGAATGACTCTTGCCTTCACTTCACTAACAAGCCCGTGAGTGTCGATCGAGACTAGGATTCCGACACCCACAACCCGAGACCGATTACGAATGCACTAGTGCTTGACAAACACTAGTGCTTGACGCCCTCGTTTGCATTCTTGTCGAGTGTTTAGACAAGGGTGCGCGTCACGCCACGACTCAAAGTTTCGGATCGTGACATTTGGTATCAGAGCCCGGTCTTCTTGACGGGTTTCTGTATACGATGGCATCAAAAGCGGTAGATCCGAGTGGGAACAAAAGTGACACTAAGGCCAGAGTGGCGGCTTTAGAGAGATTGATGGACGAGAAAATTCCATCCTTGGAGGCTCTCATTATGAGTTTGGAGAGTACTCACCAAGTAGTTGAGGAGACGGTAAAGGGGCATGATGTCCGCTTCGAGACCGTAGACGAGTCCATAAAGGGGCACTAGAGCCGCCTTGTGGCCGTCGAAGAGGCGATTCCGAAAGAGTATAACTCTGATATGGGTTATCTCTATGAAAAAGTCGAGCAACTCGAGAACATGTGCAATACCTTAATGAAAATGGCCGCGGACGGGAGTTTTGGTGGAACTCCTAAGGTGAATCCGCCTAAACCCCTCAAGTATAGTGAGGCGAGAGATTCGAAAGAAGTCGATAACTTCATCTTCGACATGGAACAATACTTCCGAGTGAGCGCGCTCGACGAAGGTCTAAAGGTCAGCACCGCGAGTATATACCTAATGGATGACGCTAAACAATGGTGGCGCTCGAAACATGCCGAGATCGAGGCAGGGACCATTAGGCTAGAGTCATGGGATGATTTCAAGCGACTCTTCAAGGAGCAATTCTACCCGGAGAACACCGATTTCCTAGCTCGAAGGAAATTAAAGAACTTGAAACATACATGCTCGATTCGTGACTATGTGAAAGCGTATTCGGCTTGTATGTTGGAGATAGCGGACATGACCGAGAAGGATCGGATGTTTCAGTTTTTTGATGGCTTGAAGGAGTGGGCGCAGCGAGAAATCATGCGATAGCGACCAAATTCCCTCTCGGCTGCGATGACAGCGGCTGAAAGGCTAGTTGACTATTACACGGAGCGCGAAACCTCCCAGAAGAAGGGATTCGCTGCAACGGGCGGAAGAAACCAAAGGTTTGGAGGGACGACTTCACAAGCAAGACCTCCCTCTACGGGTAATAGTCGGTTCCGTCCTGGAGGTGATAATAGGAGATGGGGTCCGATGAATTCTACTCCAACCTCTTCTAAGGGTAGTAATTCTGAAGGGTCGACTGCCAGGAAGCCGTTCGCGTGCTTCCTTTGTAGAGGACCGCACTGAATGTCCGAGTGCCCTCACCAGGGGGAGTTCAACACCCTCAAGAAGAATTTGTCCAAGATGTCGGTAGAACAGAATCCCGAGGGGACAGACCAGGATGCAGAGGGGTGCGATAATGATATGGCCAGTGAGCAAGGAGAAATGGCTCGAATGGGAGCAGTCCACATGATGTGCTCAATGGGCAAGAGCGTTGAGCGCTCCGAGACCAAGTCCACGGAACTGATGTACGTGGAGATAAGCGTCAATGGGAAGGCTACTCGAGCTATGATAGATACAAGGGCCTCCCATAATTTCGTCACGCCCGACGAAGCGAAGAGACTCGAAATGAAGTTGAACCGAGGAGGAGGAAGCATGAAAACTGTCAATTCCAAGGCCTTGTCGATTCAGGGTGTGGCTAGAGAAGTGGTGATCAAGATGGGCGAATGGACGGGGAAGCTCGACTTCACCAGTATCCCGATGGATGACTTCAAGATCGTCCTCGACATGGATTTTCTGAAGCGAACCCCGACCTTTCTGGCGCCCCACAATGGGTCTTTAATAATGGTGGGATCAAAACCATGTCTTGTGAAAGCTGTTGAAGCTGACCGAAAGCAAAAGGGGCCACTCCTCTCGGCAATGCAGTTGAAGAGGGGACTTCAAAAGGGAGAGCCTACATACTTGTGTACCATGTCCATGAAAGAAGACACCCTTGGTGAATGCGTGGAACCACAAGTAGAGGAGGTGCTAGAAGACAATAAGGACTTGATGCCTGATCAGTTATCTATGAGTCTGCCACCCCGACGTTCGGTAGACCATCAAATTGAATTACTCTCGGGCACAAGACCTCCTGCTTGAGGGCCATATCGGATGGCGCCTCCCGAACTAGCGGAACTACGAAGACAGCTAGAAGACCTAATTCGCTCGGGGTCGATACGACCTTCCAAAGCTCCCTATGGAGCCCCTGTGCTCTACCAGAAGAAACAAGACGGTAGTCTGAGATTGTGTATCGACTACCGAGCTCTGAACAAGCTGACGGTGAGGAATCGCTACCCCATCCCATTGGTACAGATTTGTTCGATCAATTACAAGGCGTTTTATACTTCACCAAGCTCGACCTGAGATCTGGTTATCATCAAGTTCGAATTGCCGAAGGAGATGAGCCGAAGACTGCTTGTGTGGCGAGGTATGGGTCTTTCGAATGGTTGGTCATGCCCTTTGGCTTGACGAACGCACCTGCAACGTTTTGCACGTTGATGAACATGTTTTCCACGAGTACCTGGACAAATTTGTGGTGGTATATCTAGACGATATCGTTGTATATAGTCGCTCATTGACTGAACACGTAAAACACTTTGAGTTGGTGTTTGTGAAGCTACGAGAGAACCTCCTATTCGTGAAAAGAGAAAAATGTGAATTTGCCCAGTCTGAAGTGAATTTCCTTGGTCACATAGTGGGCAAAGGCAAACTGAAGATGGATCCAAAGAAGATAACCGCTATCAAGGACTGGGGAACTTCAAGGAGTGTGTCTGAGCTCCGCTCTTTCTTGGGGCTCGCAAACTACTATCGAAGATTCATCCGAGCGTACTCGAAAATTGCTGCCCCGCTCACCGAATTACTGAAGAAGGATAATAAGTGGGAGTGGTCTGTCGACAAGAAGAGAGCCTTTGAGAAGCTCATGGAAGCGGTGGTACAGGATCCAGTCTTGGCGTTACCGGATATCACAAAGCCTTTTGAAGTTTATACGGATGCATCTGATTACGCCCTCGGGGGGGGGGGTGCTACTCAAGGGGGTCACCCAGTGGCTTTCGAGAGCAGAAAGTTTAATGGAGCTGAGACTCGTTATGCGGTACAAGAGAAGGAACTCCTAGCTATTGTTCATTTCTTGTGGGGATGGAGGCACTATCTCTTGGGATCGAAGTTCGTTGTCAAGACTGACAATACCGCAGCATCTCACTTCTTGACTCAGCCCAAGATGAACAGCCGACAAGCTAGATGGCAAGAATTATTGGCAGAGTTCGATGTGGAATTTGCTTACAGACCAGGAGCCACGAATAGAGTCGCTGATGCCCTCAGCCGAAGATGTGATTTGGCCACATTGCACACGATTTCTTATTTGTCTACCACCACAGTGGCTACCGATATTCAGGCTAAGGTGAAAGAGCACCTCGACCAGGACCCGGTGGCAAGGAATTTGAAACAATTAGCCATCGAAGGGAAGACTCGCAAATTTTGGATGGAGGATGGCCTCTTGTTCACGAAGGGACATCGGATCTATGTTCCAAAAGCGGCAGGGATGCGAAAGATTCTCTTGCAAGAGTGCCACGATACATTGTGGGCAGGTCATTCGGGGTGGCAGAGAACCTTATGCCTAATGAAGAGAAGCTACTACTGGCCGCAGATGAAGGATGATGTGATGGAGTACACAAAGACCTGTCTGGTCTGCCAGCAAGACAAGGGAGAGAAATAGAAGCCGAGAGGGCTACTAAATCCTTTACCGGTACCAACTCGTCCATGGGAAAGTATCTCGATGGACTTCATATCTGGGTTACCGAAGGTAGGGGCTCTCAGTCTGATCCTTGTCGTTGTGGACCGCTTCTCGAAGTATGCCACATTTATTCCCCTTCCGAAGACGTGCAGTGCTGAAGAGACGGCCACGATGTTCTTCAAGAATGTTGTGAAATATTGGGGACTACCTCAAAGTATAGTCAGTGATCGCGACTCTCGCTTCACGGGACTATTTTGGGAAGAGTTGTTCCAGCTCCTGGGCTCTAAACTTCGGATGTCCTCAAGTTACCATCCTCAAACAGATGGCCAGACAGAAAGATTTAATAGCATGTTAGAAGAGTACTTGAGACATTTTGTGGGCGTAACCCAGATGGAGTGGGTGCGCCTCCTAGATGTTGCCCAGTTCTGTTTTAATGTTCAAATGAGCTCCTGTTTTAACAAGAGACCGTTTGAGCTTGTCACATGTCAATAACCGTTATTGCCTCCCACAATTGCAGATTTTTATGGTGGCCGGACGAAGAAAGCTCACGAGTTTGCTAAAGAATGGAATGTCAATGCTGAGATTGCTCGCGCTTACTTGGAGAAGGCGTCCCGCCGCATGAAGAAGTGGGCAGATGAGAACCGGCGGCCAAGAGAGTTCAAGGTAGGCGACATGGTCATGGTGAAGTTGAATAAGGAGCAGATGAGATTTCTTAGGGGAAGAGACAAGCGGCTGGTGCAGAAGTATGAAGGCCCCATCCAAGTGATCAAGTGGATTGGGGAAGTTGCTTACAAGCTTGACCGCCCTGCCTGGATGAAGTGTAACACCCGCGAATTTCCCAGTTTTGCCATTTATAGTTAAAATTGACCATTCGATTGTTTTATTTATATTTTAAATTATTTAACTTAATTAATTTTATTTTAAACACGATTTTTATAAAAACTATATTTTTATAAGCCTGTTTATATAAAAATATATTTTATTAGTCGAGTAGGATAATAATGATAATATTAATAATAATAAAGTTTCGTCTTAAATTATAATAGGTTTGAGACGTATTCCCGTCTAGCATAAGACCGTCACATTTTCTTTTAGAGCGTAATTTATTCGGACTAATCCGATTCTTACTACACATACTCACACTCACCTTATCTCTAACTTAAAATATATTATTATTATTATTATTATTATTATTATTATTATTATTATTATTATTATTATTATTATTATTATTATTATTATTATTATTATTATTATTATTATTATTATTATTATTATTATTATTATTATTATTATTATTATTATTATTATTAATGTTGTCCTACCCCGTCCCTACCCCCCTTCTTTTCCCCTTCCTTTTTCGTGATTCACCAGCAACAACAAAACAATAGCAACAACAATCAGCATCAACCCAAAACATCAACACCTCCATTAAACCCGACATTCAAACTCAGATCCCGACTTCATTTCTCAACCATTTTCGCTAATTTTTACGCCAATAGCTCCCCCTTTCTGTCCTTCATCTTTTAAGGTAAGAAAGATCCCCGCTTTCCTCCAATATCGTGGCTGTCGTCTTATTTAAGGCTCAGATTTCTCGCTAATTTCGGTTGTCTTCATGTTTAGGTGCAAGCTTAGACAACCCGGTATGGTTTTAAGTCGAAATCGTGTTCATTGAAGGGCAAAAAGGTAACGGTGATAGGTTACTCGACAAATGTCGAAATTTCTGTGTTACATGTCGTTTTCATGCTCTTCTTTGATAAAGTTCAATTCTTTACATTTTTCTTTCATTTGATTGGTAAATATCGTCTCAAATCAGTGTTTGGAGTGGACTGTGTCGAGCCCGTGTTCTGTCGTGACTTCCGTTTGCGTGAACTCAGTTTCTGACTCGGGTTTAGGGACGGTTAGAGTAGTTTCTCGGACTTTTTTTGTGCTCGTCTATTTACATAGTCAATTCATCCTTCGTATGCTTTGAAACCCCGTGTCATAGTGCCTCGGCAGGACCCGTGTTTGCGTTCGATTTATGCGTTTTAAATGTTCTGTTCTTGGACTGATTTCAGATGGAATATGGAGTGGTGTGAAGGGTAGTGGTAGGTAGTCGGGTAATGGATGTGTCAGGGCTGCTCACGGCCTGGTTGGGTCTGTTTTGAGGTCCTTTTTCAGGATTGTCTCGGTGGTTGGTGTAACGATTTATGCGACTGTTTTTGGGGTGTGCTTGAGGCATTTTTGTAGGGCATTCAGGACTGCTTTTAGTCGTGAAAATGGTACCTTGTAGGGACCGGTTTTGGTGCTTAAAAATGCACGTTTTGAGACGATTACATGTTGAGTTTAGGGGACTAGTTGTTTGCATTTCTGGGACTGTTATGGCGCGTCTTAAGTAGCTGTTTTGGTCGATACATATATACTATTTTGGGACTGTTTTGAGTCAACTTTGCAGGCACTTGGGGACAGTTTTGGGGACGGGTTGTATGCGTTTCTAGGACTGTTTTAGGACAAGAATAGGGCGTGTTTGGGTACTGTTTTTGGGCACAAATCTGTGCTGTTTGGGACTGCTCTCAGACGAGAAAAAGATAGTGTTGTAGGTGTTGTACACGGCTGCTTTAGCAACCTATTTTGACGGTGTTTGCAGCCTGAGCAGAGGCTGGCAGTGGCCTGGGCAGTGGCCTTGTGGCCTGGGCAGTGGCCTAGCCTAGGTAGTGGCCTGTCTGGCCTAGGCAGTGGCTAAGGCTGGGCGGTTGTGGCCCTAGTCACGTGTAGAGGTATGGCCATGGTTAAGCCGTGGCCTAGCCTCGTGTTGCGTGCCTTATCGAGTCGGTTTATATTCGTGTTTGATTTATTTATTTCCCGTCTCATGCTCTATATAACTTAGTTCGTTAAATATCGCCCGTTCATATATTTTTCTCACATTAATTATAAATGCGGAATTTATTATTTATTCAAGTCAAAATTTGATGAAATGCCTTACTTACCTATAATATGAATTTTTAATCCGTTCATTATCATTTATTTATCGTATCTCAAATGTGAGTGAATTATTCTACTTATTTAATTAAATTGAGTCATTTATAATTGGATGCTTGATTTGCTTATTATGAATGGTTCATCTCCGTTTGTTTACATTTTTATTCAAGGGACAAATATTGAAGAAATGGGTTACTTATTCATATTCATGATTATGATTTGGCATGAAATGTCTCACTTGGATTATCATCGGTTCATTACATGTAGTAGTCTCTTTCCAAGTTGATTCGTATCGCTTGGTTGAGTTGTATTCTTATGATAATGCCTTTATGCTATACCGTATTGCTTGACTTATCTTTACGCCTCTTTCGGACTTTCCTGCCGATTGTGGGTTTAGCTCATATCTTCCGCCTCTTTCGGACTGTCCTGCCGATTATGGGTTCTCGATTTCCGATTTAGGGTTCGGGTCTTGGATGCGGACTGTCCTGCCGCATGTCGAATCTGGAACTATGATGTCCTGAGAGTCTGGCCAGATTTAGACTAGGACTGAGTCTTGGGAGTACCATTGTCGTCCTACCAGGGGAATTATATATTGATATATGAGTAGTAAAGGTCTTGCTTGGTTATAGATATTGGTATTTGTCTTTCTAGTGTTGTTTGTCTTGGTCCTATCGGATACTAGGGGTGAGCTATAAGCCCTCTAGTTGCGATATGATCGTCGGGATTGATGTTCCCATCCATTCTTATGGTGAGATGCAAGCCATAAGTATGAATGTGACATTAGTAGCCACGTCCCGTGCAATGTTTGCTAAGTGGTTTTCCAAATAATGGCTACGATTTTTATTCTTATAACTTGCATTGGTTGATCCCTTACGTAACTGTTTCACATGATTCGGATTTTAATCTCATATCTATGTTATAACTCCTTAAAATGCGTGTTTTTGCATGAATGATCCTATCCTTGTCTTTCATATTATTTGATTGTCTCACATGAATAGTTGAATCTTTATTATGCTAAGCTTGGTACATCTTGTTCTATTTCATTTAATTGCCATGTTTAAATATAAACTTGATATTCATGCCTTTCGTAATTATCTTATATGACTTACCTGTTTTAGTTCTTTATTATGTTCGTTTTGACATTTTGTGGCTGGGAGAACCTTGAGTTACTCCCCACTGACTGTGGCGTTCATGTTTACATGAATGACAGGTATGAGTGGTGCATTCATGGGGTGAAGACTTGTGTGAGCTAGCGAGCACTTTGACCTTGTAGTCGGTTTATTAGGATTGTTTAGACTCACCTTTTATTGTATTGTCATTCGAGGGATATATTTTCCCTCACCTTGACTATCACGTTTGTATAATTTAAACTTTATTTCCGCATTCTTTATTTGTGTTTTGTATTTTAATGAACCCGCGCTTTGAATTTTTAAAAGTTTCAAAACTTTCTTATTTTCCGCTTGAATTTATAAGTTTTATCATCCGCTTTATCGCGGGGTGTCACAGTTGGTATCAGAACCTATGTTGCTCCCGACGCACACACGTGTACCCCAAATTTAAATGTGAACTTGACCCCGAATAATGAATGAGAGATGGGTAGACTTAAGGACCTAAGGTGGTAGCCTGTAGTGTGTTTGCTCTTTGTTAGGTTCTAACATATTTGTTGATTGTCATTTAATAATTTTTGTATCTTTGGATCAATGACCGTGAGCTTACCTACATGAAGATCAAGAGTTGGTGCCTATTGCCGGAAATTGAATTCAACTTTGAAGAACGGTTCTGCTTCCTCGAAGATGTTTCTCATTCTTTGTGTATCTTGCTTTATTCTTTATCTCTTGGTGCTTATTCCTTCTTCTAAATTCCCTTTTCTCTTTCCTTGTAAGTCGCTCTTGTATCTCCTAACTTGTTCCTTGTTCCTTGCTTATCCTCCCTTAACGCCTTGTTATAGTACTCTTTCTTTTGAGGAATGTTGACCTTAGTTAGAAATTTGACTTTTGAGGAGTTTGTTTGTGGTTAACCCATAACCCTAATTTTGAGAGGATTTGATGCTGGAAAGACTTAGGTAGTATGATGAGACATACTTGATGGTTCTTATACCTAGATCCTATTGATTTTTCAGACTTTAGATTGGCATGTTACTATCTTGTATTGAAATGATAACCTTGTGGAATATTTGAGGAACGTTTTCTTGGAGTTTAGAGCTTGGTATTGGGATTCTTGATTGAGGGTTTACTTTTCTGAGGAACCCATGGTTGACACTAGTTGGATATGAGTATAGCTTTGTTGGAAACTTCGACTTTGATCTTATGGAAGTTGTTTGTGGATGTTTGAGGATTTAGATTGTCGAGATCACACTTTTAGTGAAGTACCTTGTTTCAAGGAATAGCTTACGATGAAGTAACACGAGTGTTTTGAGGAAATCCTTGGGAGTGATGTGGTTATGAGTTTTGTTGCTAAGAAGTTTTCGGAACCGCTTAGATTGATGTTGTTGTTTGAGGTTTGAGTATCTGGTGTTTCCCTTGTTGTCTAATTTCCTTTCTTCTTTGACCATAAGCATTACCGTTCATACCTCTCTTCCTCGCTTCATCATGCTCCTCCTTTAAGTTTGGTACTCGTAACCTGTGAAACTCTATCTTTGACATCCTTGTTGACCTGACTTCGATTCTTATCCCTAGGAAGTTCATCATAGTTGTTTTGATCAGTTAAGTTTGAACTCTCTTAGCGTACCTTGCATTTATGATATCTAAGTTCTTTCCTTTTCGTACAATTTCTAAACATTTCAAGCTACCATTTTGATTCGTTGTTAAAAGTTTATGTTACTTTTGCAAACCTTACCTATTTTAAAGATTTGGAAATGAAAATTTGATTTAGTTCCCTACTTGTTCATTGAATATAAACTTATTTATCATGATTTTAATTGCTAAACCCGAGATTTCTGTAAATTTTATCGAATTTCTATTAACTTTGATCTATTTATGATTTCTTTGTCAAAGTTTAATGTTATATTTTCGAAAACTTAACTCCTTTTTGAGTTTACCATGAATCTTTTAATTTTCATTTGCCTTTTACAAAAGAAAATTTGAGTGGATTACCTTTTTCCATTTGATTTTAACGTTGACCGGATGTTAGAACTCGTTATTGGAGACGTTTGATAACTTGTTCTACGCTTGTCGGCGAATTGATTTTGTCTTAAATTTGTCTTTGACTTAGAAAGTTAACGTTCTTGTGTGCACGACAAGAGCAATTTCGTTCCATGAATGAGACCTATACTTTGGAAAACTCTTCATAAATGTTTTGAAAGCATTTTGATTTTCGATTTATACAAATGATGTGCCTTTTGACCTTATCTTTGATTTGGAATGTGATGTTCTTGAATACGTAACGAGAGCACTTCCGTTCCTTTGATGAGAATCTGGTTCCGTCAGAAAACTTTATTTGAAACTTTCGAAAGAATTTTAATTCTTACGACAAGTAACCTTTTAAATGTTTTGGTTACCGATTCCAAAATTCCAATTTTATTTTTATAACCTTTCATTTCTACTTTCAAGTTTCGAGGACGAAACTTTTTCAAAGGTGGGGGTGATTGTGACACTCGCGAATTTCCCATTTTTGCCATTTATAGTTAAAATTGACCATTCCATTGTTTTATTTATATTTTAAATTATTTAACTTAATTAATTTTATTTTAAACACGATTTTTATAAAAACTATATTTTTATAAGCCTGTTTATATAAAAATATATTTTATTAGTCGAGTAGGATAATAATGATAATATTAATAATAATAAAGTTTTGTTTTGAATTATAATAGGTTTGAGACGTATTCCCGTCTAGCATAAGACCGTCACATTTTCTTTTAGAGCGTAATTTATTCGGACTAATCCGATTCTTACTACACATACTCACACTCACCTTATCTCTTACTTAAAATATATTATTATTATTATTATTATAAATGTTGTCCTACCCCGTCCCTACCCCCCTTCTTTTCCCCTTCCTTTTTAGTGATTCACCAGCAACAACAAAACAATAGCAACAACAATCAGCATCAACCAAAAACATCAACACCTCCATTAAACTCGACATTCAAACTCAGATCCCGACTTCATTTCTCAACCATTTTCGCTAATTTTTACGCCAATAGCTCCCCCTTTATGTCCTTCATCTTTTAAGGTAAGAAAGATCCCCGCTTTCCTCCAATATCGTGGCTGTCGTCTTATTTAAGGCTCAGATTTCCCGCTAATTTCGGTTGTCTTCATGTTTAGGTGCAAGCTTAGACAACCCGGTATGGTTTTAAGTCGAAATCGTGTTCATTGAAGGGCAAAAAGGTAACGGTGATAGGTTACTCGACAAATGTCGAAATTTCCGTGTTACATGTCGTTTTCATGCTCTTCTTTGATAAAGTTCAATTCTTTACATTTTTTTTTCATTTGATTGGTAAATATCGTCTCAAATCAGTGTTTGGAGTGGACTGTGTCGAGCCCGTGTTCTGTCGTGACCTCCGTTTGCGTGAACTCAGTTTCTGACTCGGTTTTAGGGACAGTTAGAGTAGTTTCTCGGACTGTTTTTGTGCTCGTCTATTTACATGGTCAATTCATCCTTCTTATGCTTTGAAACCCCGTGTCATAGTGCCTCGGCATGACCCGTGTTTGCGTTCGATTTATGCGTTTTAAATGTTCTGTTCTTGGACTGATTTCAGATGGAATATGGAGTGGTGTGAAGGGTAGTGGTAGGTAGTCGGGTAATGGCTGTGTTAGGGCTGCTCACGGCCTGGTTGGGTCTGTTTTGAGGTCTTTTTTCAGGATTGTCTCGGTGGTTGGTGTAACGGTTTATGCGACTGTTTTTGGGGTGTGCTTGAGGCGTTTTTGTAGGGCATTCAGGATTGCTTTTAGTCGTGAAAATGGTACCTTGTAGGGACCGGTTTTGGTGCTTAAAATGCAAGTTTTGAGACGATTACATGTTGAGTTTAGGGGATTAGTTGTTTGCATTTCTCGGACTGTTATGGCGCGTCTTAAGTAGCTGTTTTGGTCGATACATATATACTATTTTGGGACTATTTTGAGTCAACTTTGCAGGCACTTCGGGACAGTTTTGGGGACGGGTTGTATGCATTTCAAGGACTGTTTTAGGACAAGAATAGGGCGTGTTTGGGTACTGTTTTTGGGCACAAATCTGTGCTGTTTGGGACTGCTCTCAGACGAGAAAAAGATAGCGTTGTAAGTGTTGTACACGGCTGCTTTAACAACCTATTTTGACGGTGTTTGCAGCCTGAGCAGAGGCTGGCAGTGGCCTGGCCATGGCCTGCCTGGCCTAGGCAGTGGCCTGTCTGGCCTAGGCAGCGGCCTAGGCAGTGGCTAAGGCTAGGCGGTTGTGGCCCTAGTCACGTGTAGAGGTATGGCCATGGTTGAGCCGTGGCCTAGCCTTGTGTTGCGTGCCTTATCGAGTCGGTTTATATTCGTGTTTGATTTATTTATTTCCCGTCTCATGCTCTATATAACTTAGTTCGTTAAATATCGTCCGTTCATATATTTTTCTCACATTAATTATAAATGCGGAATTTATTATTTATTCAAGTCAAAATTTGATGAAATGCCTTACTTACCTATAATATGAATTTTTAATCCGTTCATTCTCATTTATTTATCGTATCTCAAATGTGAGTGAATTATTCTACTTATTTAATTAAAATGAGTCATTTAAAATTGGATGCTTGTTTTGCTTATTATAAATGGTTCATCTCCATTTGTTTACATTTTTATTCAAGGGACAAATATTGAAGAAATGGGTTACTTATTCATATTCATGATTATGATTTGGCATGAAATGTCTCACTTGAATTATCATCGGTTCATTACATGTAGTAGTCTCTTTCCAAGTTGATTCGTATCGCTTGGTTGAGTCGTATTCTTATGATAATGCCTTTATGCTATACCGTATTGCTTGACTTATCTTTACGCCTCTTTCGGACTGTCCTGCCGATTGTGGGTTTAGCTCATATCATCCGCCTCTTTCGGACTGTCCTGCCGATTGTAGGTTCTCGATTTCCGATTTAGGGTTCGGGTCTTGGATGCGGACTGTCCTGCCGCATGTCGAATCGGGAACTGTGCTGTCCCGCGAGTCTGGCCAGATTTAGACTAGGACTGAGTCTTGGGAGTACCATTGTCGTCCTACCAGGGGGATTATATATTGATATATGAGTAGTAAAGGTCTTGCTTGGTTATAGATATTGGTATTTGTCTTTCTTGTGTTGTTTGTCTTGGTCCTATCGGATACTAGGGGTGAGCTATAAGCCCTCTAGTTGCGATATGATCGTCAGGATTGATGTTCCCATCCGTTCTTATGGTGAGATGCAAGCCATAAGTATGAATGTGACATTAGTAGCCACGTCCCGTGCAATGTTTGCTAAGTGGTTTTCCAAATAATGGCTACGATTTCTATTCTTATAACTTGCATTGGTTGATCCCTTACGTAACTGTTTCACATGATTCGGATTTTAATCTCATATCTATGTTATAACTCCTTGAAATGCGTGTTTTTGCATGAATGATCGTATCCTTGTCTTTCGTATTATTTGATTGTCTCACATGAATAGTTGAATCTTTATTATGCTAAGCTTGGTACATCTTGTTCTATTTCATTTAATTGCCATGTTTAAATATAAACTTGATATTCATGCCTTTCGTAAGTATCTTATATGACTTACCTGTTTTAGTTCTTTGTTATGTTCGTTTTGACATTTTGTGGTCGGGAGAACTTGAGTTACTCCCACCGATTGTGTGGCGTTCATGTTTACATGAATGACAGGTATTAGTGGTGCATTCATGGGGTGAAGACTTGTGTGAGCTAGCGAGCACTTTGGCCTTGTAGTCGGTTTATTAGGATTGTTTAGACTCACCTTTTATTGTATTGTCATTCGAGGGATATATTTTCCCTCACCTTGACTATCACGTTTGTATAATTTAAACTTTATTTCTGCATTCTTTATTTGTGTTTTGTATTTTAATGAACCCGCGCTTTGAATTTTTAAAAGTTTCAAAACTTTCTTATTTTCCGCTTGAATTTATAAGTTTTATCTTCCGCTTTATCGCGGGGTGTCACATGAAGTGTCACCCGGTCTTCCATGTGAGCTGCTTGAAGTCGTACAATCCAGATCCTGAAGATCCAACCCGCAACAAGAGCAAGCACGCCAACATCCATTCCAATCACCTTCCAGCAACATCAGCCGACTAATCCAGCCTTGAAGACTTGAAGAGTTCCTGCGTTGCCGAGGACGGCAATAGATTAGGTGGGGGAGAGTGTGACGATCTGCACACTTCGAACCCTTAGGTTTATTTATGCTATGTAGTTTCATTTCCTCTTTTATATTTTTAGTAAATACTTTCCTAGTTTAGCATAGTTAGCATATCTTTTCTTTCCATAAATAGGTATATCGCTATTCTACACTTTTAATGTTTCCTGCTACTAGGATGTAACTATCAAATTTCCCTCTTTAGGGAGTACTAGTCAATCAAAAATCTACTTCATACCAAGTTGTCTTCTTATTGCTTGTTGTTGCTTTCTTGTGAATGACTCTTGCCTTCACTTCACTAACAAGCCCGTGAGTGTCGATCGAGACTAGGATTCCGACACCCACAACCCGAGACCGATTACGAATGCACTAGTGCTTGACAAACACTAGTACTTGACGCTCTCGTTTGCATTCTTGTCGAGTGTTTAAACAAGGGTGCGCGTCACGCCCCGACTCAAAGTTTCGGACCGTGACACCAAGGCAGTGACATGTCGGAGTTGGAGTGGCCAATTGAGGTCGGCGACGGAGCTCTAACGGTGTCGTGTCAGAGTTGGGTTACTGTTGGTAATGGTGGTGATGGTGATTGTGGCGGTGGTGAGGCAGTGGTGGTGGTGGTGGCGGCGGCAGTGAATACACAAAATACGACCTAAATACACTTCGTATTACTACTAGATACACTTTGTATAACTACTAGATACATATGTATCTAGTAGTAATTAGGGGTGAGCAAAAATATACGATACGGTTTTATAATACGAATACGATACGGTATACGGTTTGAGTTATACGGATTTCCGTATATACGATACGAAAATCCGTACATACGATACGGTTTTATAAAAACCGTACCGTATCCGGGTCGGGCAAAAACGAAACCGTATATACGGTTTCTGACACGGTTTGAAGTTTTTATATAAAAAAAGTTAAAAAAATGTAAAGTTCCTCTTTCAACTCCACTCTTTTAATGTTTTGTACGACTTTTTTTACTAACTTATCTCAATAAACAAAAATCAGCCCTTTATAAGAGGTGGTCATGTTAGAGGTATTTATTAGCTCTTGAATAATTACAATGTTTAATTGAGCATTTGTCACCAAACCGTATCCGTATATACGGATTCCGTATACACGGTTTTTCCGGGTACCCGAAAACCGTATATACGGTTAAACCGTATCGGATCCGTATAGTGATTTTTGCGATTTTTAAAACCGTATACCCGATACGGTTTTCAAAACCGTATCGGGTACACGGTTTTGCTCACCCCTAGTAGTAATACCATGTGTATCCAGTATTAATACCATGTATATATGGGGTAGTTCGTACGGTTCGCACCGTACTTTACTTCGCACCTGACCCCGCCCCATGCATATATCTATATAAGTATTAGATTAGGGTCAACATAAGAAATACGTGTTTCAACATTGTTAGATTAAAAATAAGAATGTTTCAGAAGATAAGTTAAAATTTTGTCCAATATCTCAATTAGGTTCTATTATAACTCATTTATTGAGCCACTATTTATCTATTTAACTTACTTTTATTGGGTCATTTCAAGTTGAAAAACAAATCTTGACAAAATTATTACTCCGTACTTCCTACTTTGTATTGGATAATGAAAATGAATTGCGTGCACGACAGACACTTGTCACTTATGTTGAATGGGTTTGTAAGTGCCTCAACCACAGGTTATGCATTATTTAACGTGACACCTACGTGTGCAAAAGAATCAACACTTCAGCTTATCTATACACAAATCGCATCCCCAAAATTGTTTGGCACAACCAAAATTAGTCGGTGTGAGTGATATCGACTCTCATCTCTTAAACAAATGATTAAAGGTTCAATTTCTTACTCTTAGAAATGAAAAAGTCAAACTTGGAGGAATCAACCCATTAAATTGCTTTCAATACCTGAAGAAGATTACCCCAACAATCGATAGGAATACTCTGGTCAACACCAAAAAAATGGTTTCGCAGACGTCAATTGTTTATAAAGTATCTCACTGAAAACAGGAAACGCTCCATCTATTCTCAAGTTTGTTCTTATGTGTTAGCTGCCTAAATTATTGTAATTCTGAAATTTGTTCCTATCGTACACCAGAATACGATCTCTATATGTTCCTTGTCCTAACTTACAATCAACCAGCAATTATTGTTAGATCGTTATACTATCAACGACAATTTTATATTCTGTAATAGTTTATGCATCTTATTTAATGATAGCAATAGCCAAATGAGATGCATTAGCTATACGAGTATTATACCCTATAATTTTCTGCATTTTAGATGGGATTTCTCGTTTTGTTAATAATGTCGAAAGAATGTATTACTAGGTTTTTTTACATGTTTCAAGGATCATCAAATCGGCCTAAATTTCCCTGCATATGTATCTATCTATGTGTATCTCTTACATTAGCTGTGTCATGTGTGTGAGTTAGAAGCTAAGTCTCAGCCATTTATTTCCATCAATGAACTCCATATCTAGAAACGGCCTGGCATCGTCGATCCTGAATGACCTCGCCCAGCGTACCCTCCCTGATGCATTTGATCCCTTTCCTCTACACTGGAATTCTCCAAACACTGCAGTCCTGAAATGCACAAAACCCGAATTCATTTTCAACAATTTGCTATTTTAATAGGTAAAGTCTTCGAGAGCTCCCTTTCTTCACGAAATTTGGCCTATGAGAACTCACTAAAACAAAAGAAAAAACCAGCAACGACATCAGCAAGCAACTATTGGCTTTTTTTTTTTTCTCGGATGACCCTGCTGAACATTTCGCCAAAATTTTGAGGGACAGAAAAATCACGTTAAGAAGAGGCAGCGTCACTTTAGGGAATCATTCTACTCCGTACTTTATTTCATCATACAAATGAAACGATGTTGTTCAAAGTACTTACTTTTGTCGCTCTGGGACGCCCCAGTCACTCCAACCTTCAGGTGCGATGATATCATCAATATCACAGTAAGAATATATTGCTCTTGAGTAAGGTCCCCATGCTCTTCCCAGGTAGATTTTACCACTTCCAGTTATCGAACAGTTGAGAAATGAAAACCCGGTATCTTCATTAGGTGAATTCCGGTGATGAGCTGCAATTGCTCCTGACTGATTTGCCATTGAACGAAGAGTCGTATACTGTTTGGGTTTTTGTGCAGTATGTATCAAAGAGAAGAAAGGGTAAAAAGTTCTGTTCAGGAAAGAATGACAGTAAAAAGTTGTTTTAATTAATGTTTATACCTGATACAATGATTTTGCATTGCCAAAAATGAAGTCAATGGATCCCTGAATGAGGCACTGGTAGAAGTAATGTGATCCACTCTCATCTAATAGTGTGTCTTGAGAACCAAGGATGTTCACTTTGTAGAATACCGCCTTTTCTGCTGACACTCTCAGTGCCACTGCTTGCATTCCCAACCAACCCGGGATTGCTACCACTGTGTTCTGCACCAACCATAAGGACTCGTATACATTAGCTTATTCACCACCATTACCGCAATAGGTTCCATTATCAGTACATAACTTTGTTACTCTTTTATGTGTTTTATTATCCAGTCTTTACAGACAGCGAATATACACGGCTGTTAATCAGACACAATGCTATTATCCACGACCACCAGTACTACATCAACGTTACCCCAGTTTCAGTGCTCTAATGGCCCTCGCCTGTGACTAAGGGAGGATGGATTTCCTCATCTACGATATAAAAGTATTTAGAGATGGATTTGAAACGGGAGGTAGCTAAGGAAGAAATACCTGAAATGTAATCTCAGAAGCACAGAAATAATCGGAGAAAATAGTGATGGTGGCGGATCCAAAAGTTCCGAGCTCTTCACCATTGCTAGTCCTATCAGAGGCTTTGCTGTTCCAGGTGATTACAGTATTAGCTGACTGATTTGGCATCCCTATGAAGGAAATGTATGGCTTAGAACTTGGTACAACTACTCTTTCCCTGCACATTTCCAAATTCACACTTTAAAGTAATTTCATTTCCAAAAACTTGACTTATATGGTCAACCAATAATCTTGACTAAATTCACTGTTTTATTGTTTATTACTATGTTATGTGTTAACTACAAGGGTAAACTTTGACTAACTGTTGAAAGGGAATTCCAAGAGTGAAGTGCCCCTCACATTAAATTCCATCCAGATGAACTTATTAGTATAAATGTTTGTGTAAAACAGTTTTACACTAATAATGTGATGGAAATCATACAATCGTTTGCTAATGAATCCTAGAAAAGGAAAAGAAATTTTTAGTAACTACCTTATGTTTTATCAACTATGAGTAATATTTGGTTAGCAAAGCATACTATTTTATATTATGGTTAACCAAAGAGTCTTTGCGTAATGACTAGTTAAATTATTTACATTCATTAACTAGTGAACCTAGTTGAGAAACGGGTAACAAGATTTTTACGTATTATTTGAGTTAAGCACATACCTAAGGGGGAAAAGATGGATTGTACCACACAGCCCACTCTTAACAACTATTGCTCGTATTACATATGTGTATGTAGTAGTAGTACATTGTACACGAAATATATAAGATCATGACTCGTCAACTCGAACCAAATTCTTAAAAAATGAAATATAGTTGGCCACATTGTATTATGGTCAAAAATAAAACTGCCAACTGGTAAATAGTAAAACCCACGTAGCTTAACCGATCAAAAAAATAACTGAATAACTACACACGTAGCTTCAACAGCACTACTCTTTCTGCAACTGCCAAGAATTGGTAGAGATGATGATGAACAAAAACAATCAAATTCATTAATCACAAAAAAAAATACTGATTAAAACACATGATTAAATGATTAGTTACCGGTAAATTCCAGGAAGAATAACAATCTTAACTCTCTTAGAATTCCCAAAAGGAACTAAATCAACAGCACCTTGAACAGTTACTGAATTCCCAGTTTTACCACTTTGATCAACCACTATAATCCCACTCACATTCCAATTCTCCTTCCCTTTTATCTCCGTTTTCGACACCGATTCCGTCGAATCATCAACCTTCATATCATCCCAAGTAATGTAATGATAATCTCTAACATTCACACCTGCATTACTACTACGACTACTACTGCTACTAACATCAGTGTTATTCTGACCAAATACAAACTCAAACACCATAGGTAAAAAACAGAGGAACAATGTAGATTTCAGCAACATTGGTGGATAATTTTTTGTGGGTAATTGATGAATTAGTGTAAAATGATGAAATATGAAATGGGTAGTGATCAATTTACGGAGAATGTGAAAGAGGTGAAAGATATTAAATAGTTGGAGCGTATATATGCTCTGTTTCTGCTCACATTGCTTGTGACACTTGAGTGGTATGTAGTAATTCACTAAATCTAATTAAATTTTGGTTCCAATTAATATGGTTAAAATTACTCTATTGTTTATCAATGATTAATTAATGAAGAGTTTTAATTAATGTTCATTGAAAGAGTGTTAATTACATTTTTTTTGGTGTGTTTGTTGTAGAATTTTGTGTTTTTGGAAAAAAAAAAGAAAAATAATTGGAAGGAGAAAGAGGTTGAATTCGTTTTTATATATTTATTTATTAGGGAGTAGAAAGATGAGTAGTTGAAGAAGTGAGGTAGGACTTTGTGGAATATGTATTTTAAGAGGATTAAAATTTGAATTAGAGGGTGATTATATATTTATATATATAGTGATTAAAGAGTGAGTGAATCTTCATGCTTGGTGTGGCTTGGATAGTTATTGATGAGGAAGCTTAAAGAAATTGAAATAACTGCCTTGATTATAGTACGACTAGATAACGAGTAATAGTAGTGGTAGTGTAGTACGGTGCATAACGGATTCTCTAGTGGTTCGTACTCTAATGGGTTCGAGTTTCGACTTCCCAACGGCCCATTCTCATTTGCTACAAATCTGCCAAGCTTTTATTCGAGATAATTCGTGGAAAGTCGAACTTTGTCATATATATCGTGAGGCCAATTCGTGTGCGGACTGGCTAACGAATCAAGATGTTACTCAATCTTCTCACTTGACTTCGTATGACCTTGATAACGTGCCAAATCATCTTTTCCGTCTAATGGAACAAGATATTGGAGGCGTCTCTTGGCCGGTCCCGTTCTACTCTTCTTAGTTTTTCCCCTAGTGTAGTTGTTTTGTTTTCGTTTGTTTGCTTTCGTTTTTCTTCTTTGGGTTGTATTTCCTACTCCTCCTCACAAAAAAAGGGTCTTTCTACATGGTACCCTTTTATTTCTTCGAATTCTACGTGGCACCCTTACGTTTCAAAAATGTCAATGGTACTCCTAAATTTAATGAAAACATCTTAAAATACCTAAAATATCTAAAATGCTCTAATCTGCCTCTTTTAAATGTTTAATTTATAATTTTTTGATTGATTTTTTGCAATAATTTGTTATGTCATTAACATAAATATCATTTACTCAATCGTAAACATATTTCTTTTACTAAATTTAACTATTTAAAAATGTGGTGTAACACCTCCACTTACCAAGGAGCCTTAACCAGACATTTCCTAGTAACTAAGGACGTTACCATCTCGATTGCCCGGGGTAAGTATATCAAATGGAGCTATAACAATTAATAAACCCTTTACAACTTACAGCGGAAACAAAAGAAGAACAAGTCGACTATGACAACATAAGAAAATACAACTGGTGAAACTACTATCGTCCGATGACCGACTCTATGTCATGCGACCTCTCCAACTCAACAGCTACATATATCGAGACAGCAACCACAACAACCTGAAAAGTTCACTGCTCATCATTTCACTAGTAGAAAAAACCCCATATCACGACGCAGTTATCGTGGTGGTTCTAATAGAAACGACGCGAAAAGCCAAATAAATTGGCGGGAATGAAATTTTTATTTAGGTAGGAGGTATATAGTGGCGGTTTAAGTAAGAACCGACATGATAACATAAACTTTTTATGGCGGTTCCAAATAGGAAACGCCACCATAGGTCAAATAAGCCACTTACCAAACACTAGCAAAAAAATCAGGTAACTCAAATTTTGGTCAACTAATCTACTTGGGTCAAATAAGTTACTTGAAGTGTCTTGTCAAACACAACCGTTGTCTTGTTTGTATTTTTCAAATTTGTATTCAGTTAATTTTAATTGATCTTTTACTCAAAAAAAAAACAAAAAAAACAAAAAAAAAAAAAAAAACTCTAATGAAGATTTTTAATTGACATAAGAAAGAGAACCAAATTTTATTAGGTGATCAAAGAAAGGATAGATCGATTTGTTACATTTATTAGTTATTGGCTAAACAATTTTCTGGTGCAAAGTGCAACTCGGAATTCATGGTATCATATATGATACGATGATTCACTTGTTGGAATGCTCCGAAGATAGTCCTTGTATCAGACGGGCGTATCATTAAGCAATACCCTTGAGGATTCGGGTGCGCAAAACCCATCATATATGCTTCTTGTTCTATTACAAAGTCAGCATTATTTGCAAAATGAAATGTTACTCTAGGGAATACTGTCCTTACTCCCGGTCTTGGTTGCTTGTAGCATAACGATGGCTCACGAGAAGTTCTTGTTATTCCCGGATATTTTGTGACAATATTTTGTATCAATACTCTTTCAAACTCTCTATAAGCAGTGTTAATTAGGTAGCTACCCGTAGTTCCTGAGTCAATAATGCATCCTCCTGAACCATCTTGCCTGAATTGAAATACCGACGGGTTGATATTTAATCTTTGGGAACCGATACTAATAGCTTGAAGGTGCAAGTTATAGTATGGGGCGGGCGCTTGGATAAAAGGAGTAATGTGTCGATGTAATAAACCAAGGCGTGGTATATCATCACCAAATCGAAGGAACATAGGTGGTCGTTGACCTTGGTAGTCGATTGGTGTAAGACAGTACGAAAACCGGCCTCTGAAACGTTCCCCTGCTTGGCTTATAAAGCTAGATGGATCACGGCTCATGCCAAATATCCCACTTGCTATGTTGTTTTGCGTATTTGCTGCAATCAATCGAGTACATTAAACATTATTTTGTGCCATTAAAAAAACACTACATTTATAACGACAGTCGAAATCAAAAGTTTGATGCCATACCAAAAATTAAGTTTTGAGAGCGTATCACACAAGCGAAATGCAAGTCCTTCTTCTTCAGAAGTGAGCCGGGAGTGTTTGATGTAAATGTGAAAGTTTCAGTGGCAGCCATTCCTTGTACACTGGAACCATCATTGTACGATTGGTCAATCGTGCAATGATCTTGTTCACATCTTGTTCCCCGAGGGCATTGATTGCAAGGCAACGCATGGTAAGTACTTGACAGGCTTCTCGGAAAATAAGGATCTCTTTGATGAAAGCAAGGGTTACAACCTTGACATTGTGTCCATATTACACTCCCTGCGGTATCTAACAATAGGAAGTATGTTTTATATGAAGGAGACCCACTGAATGTGCCTATACCCATTTCTACTAGAAAAAGACTATTATGGCCGTGTAGGGGTGCTCGAATGATCGAATTAATTTCTCGAGGATGAGAAGAATTGTCGTTGAAAAAGCGTTCAAGTGATTCTACACGAGCTTTAGAAATTAAAGTAAGTCTCTCTGCTTTTTTTTCAACAGTAACATTGGATTGATATGAAAACGAATTCAGGATGTTGGGGTGATACATCCTAAAACTCGATGCAGTGTGTTCGAGATCGTTTGCATGGTTTTTATGAGATAGGTAGATCAATATGACTGCTAGAGTAAACAATGCTAATTTAGCCATTTCTAGTTTGACAATGGTGGTTCTATGTAGATGAGTAGTACTACTAAGGTAATTTTATAGGGTTCATTAAGCAAACAAAAGGCAATAAAAGGACTCAAATACATTAAATTGTCTTCATATCAATCTAGATTTGAAAAATTATCTTATGGGTGGCTTCTTTTTGTCCATGGTAATGAAATTACACTTTTCTTATGACTGGATACTTGAGTTACAAGGAGCTAAACAGGAGAAGCCGAGAAAATAAACAAACTTTTCGCTATCAACAATAGTAACCAAAGAAATGTTGGTTACTAAATAAATTGGAATTTAGCGATCTTTTAATTATCAGTTACTCCCTCCATCTAGGTTATTTGTTTACTTGTTACATTTTAGATGTCGTAATCATTTTGAAACGTATTTGAAATACACATACAAATGGGATTAGTTCGTAAAAGTTGATTTATATTGTAGTCATCCTTTGTTGAATACATCTAAATCCAATGAACTTGTACACTGCTAAAAGACATACTTAAATCTCTTTGCAAGTCTTTTTAAGCACGGTACAACAACAACAACAACAACAACAATATCAGAGACTTAATCCCAAAATGATTTGGGGTCGACTGACATGAATCATCCTTTAGAACCGTCTATGGGTGAACACACACCTCAAAATGCGAAAATATAGAAAAGAAAAAGTGAAAAACAAAAGAGGAGCGAAACATAATACAAAAGAAGGTAAACTTAAGGTTTTAAAATCGAAGTCCGGAATTCTTTTATAAAAACTTAGAATTTAAATCGAGAATAAAGATTAAAACGATTTTGAAAACCGAAATAAAACTTAAGGTTCCGGAATACTTTAAAAGTGAACCAAGTATTAATATATAAGAAAGTTGTTGGTAAAAAGGTGTAATAAATCCAAAAAGAACAAATGCATTTTTAAAAATTAAATAAAAACATTAAACATATCAAATAACGCCAAATACTAAAAATCCACATGTATCATTTCCGTCCATTGTGCCCTCTCCGTCACCATTCCCTCATCAAGCCCGAGAAATTTCATATCGTGCTCTATCACTCTCAGCCATGTCTATTTTGGTCTCCCTCTACCCCTAGCAACTTTTTCTGATCCCCGGGTCTCTAACCTCTTAACTGATGCGTCCATAGGTCTCCTTCTCACACGGCCAAACCATCTTAGTCGGTTTTCCATCATCTTGTCCTTTATTGGACCACTTTCACCTTTTCCCTAATCACCCCATTCCTTATATTAATCGATATTTCCTTGTATGGACGCACATCCACCTCAACATACGCATCTCCGTCACACTCATCTTTTGAATATGACAATGTTTCACGGGCCAACACTCGGAGCCGCAAAGTAAGGCAGGCCTCATCGTCGTGCGATAAAAATTTCCCTTTAATCTTTGGAGCCTATCTTTATCACATAAAACCCTGTAGCACTTTTCCATTTCAACCATCCCGCTTTAATTTTGTGAGCCACATCTCCGTCTAACTCCCCATCTTTTTTAATAATAGATCTTAGATATCTGAAGAAATCTGACCGCTCAACAACATTTCTATCGAAAATAATAATCCCCACCTCTGTCGATCTCGACCCCGCCATGTTACTGAACTGACAGCTCAAATACTCGGTCTTACTCCTACTTAGCCTAAACCCGGCCACGAGTCTCCAAAGTATGCCTCCACAATTCCAACTTTCTCTCATTCGCCTCTTTCGTCTCATCAATCAACACATTATCATCCGCAAACATCATACACCAAGGGATGCCGTCCTGGATATCCCTTGTCAACTCATCCATAACTATAGAAAAGAGAAAAGGACTAAGTGCGGAACTTTGATGCACCCCAATGGTAATGGGAAATTCTTCCGTTCTCCCAACATTAGTACGAACACTTGCACTAGCCCCCTAATACATGTCCTTTATGAGGTCAATATATTTTCGAGACACACCCTTTCTCCCCAAAACCCACCAAATTACTTCTCTCGGTACCCTATCATATGTCTTTTCCAAATCAATAAAAACCATATGCAAGTCTTTCTTCTTGTCCCGATGGTGTTCCATCAACTGTCTCATGATAAAAATCGCATCCATAGTCGATCTCTCAGGCATAAATCCAAATGGGTTATCCGAGATGTCTACACATTTCCTAAGCCTTTGCTCAATTATCCGCTCCCATAACTTCATCGTATGACTGATAATTTTAATTCCCCAACAATTGGAACATTCTTGAAGATCACCTTTATTCTTATACAAAAGGACAAGAGTGCTTCTCCTCCAAGCTGATGGCATCTTGTTGCTCCTCCAAATCTTGTTGAAGAGCATGGTTACCCATTCGATTCCTTTCTCCCCCGAGCACCTCCAAACTTCATTGCGTATACCATCCGGTCCATCTGCTTTCTTCGACCCCATCTTCCTTAATGCCTTTTTAAGCACGGTCTTACAATAAATTATAATGAGACTATTTCGCTCATATTAATCGTTATCAAATAATGTAAAATGCTTGTTCATAAATCTTGCTAATCAGTTGGCATAAAAAGGATTGTAGTTTATAAATGTAGATTGTAGATGCGTTGGATAATTTAATTTCCAATAAAAGTTATTTAAAATAAATAATTAATAATTATACTATGGATATCGTTAGTCGTCAGACTCGTTACACACAAAATTTACGTAAGCCAATACAATACAAGTTTGGTAAAAAATACAGAGTATTTTATACAGTACGAATAATTTTTTTCAAGAGTAGTTCGAATAATTTTTTTTAGGGATAGTTCGAATAAATTTACTATGTGCTAAATTAAAATAAAAGTACTACTAGTAGGCTTTTAAAGAAATTGATATTTTTTTATGTGCAACGTTTTTTTATCTCTGTGAGGGAGTCATTCGAGTGGTTAGAATATCCAATTGGATCATCTCCATTTATTTCTCTTTTTATTTCCTTCCATTTTCTATCAATGGTCTTGATTCGTTCTCAAAATGATCTAACGGTTAATTGTATGAAGAGGTTAAGAGTGAATAATGATTAGATATTGTTTTATTAGAGAAAATGTAATGAAATGGAGAGAATAGGAAATAGAAATGATCCATACATGAACTCTTTATTATTAGCAACTGTTGAGACCCAATTTGATTAGTTAGTGTTGATGATACTTTAAGACAAATTAATCCCATTGTTTATTTAATCGTGTGCCTCTTAAGTGTTAATCTTGTAGGTCAAGAGCTCTAATCGTCAATGAAGATTGTACAAGGATGATCAAAGACGAAGAATGTCATATATTGAGTCATGGTGTTGTAAGAGATAATTAAACTTGGTTTATTGTCTAAGTGCAAAAACAACAGTGTAGTCCACTGTGACTTAGAAGGCTCGGCTTTGAAAGAAACATTTCGAAAATATTTTAACACTTGTTAATGGCTTTCCAAACTTTCAACAAACCTTATTTACTACAGAAAAATCTGGTTTGATCTTTTAAATTGAGAAGAAAGTTATTGATGTCTTGAAAAGGAGGTTGCTTACACAAAAAGACACTTACCAAAAAAGGGTTGTTTACTTTACATATTTGGCAAAATTTATGGTTCCCATAAACATCGCCAAATAAGCTCTTTCTTCAATAAAAACTTAATCCATATTTGTTAGTGTGTGGACAACAAGATTACTTGGAGAAGTAAGCTAGATTAATTGAGCATAGAACTCGTGTCTTGCTTAAGGGGTCACGGCCTTCTTGATCAAGAAATCGTCTCATTTTCAAGTGTTGCCCAAGCTTCATTTGTTTACATTATTTCTACACTTGGACTATAATTTTGTGTGATGTTTTGACATGTGAAGTATACACTACCTGGACGTTATAAATACCATGCTTAATTCATTTTGCCAAGTGTGCAACAAAGAGTTTTAAATCGAAAAAGACTTATGTAATACCCGCTCTTCTCGGGACCCGTTGACTGACCTGTTAACCTTGAGTGGCCTTTGGTAAAGGAGACAAAGGAAGACTATGCCATATTTGCCTTGAAATACTCGATCTAGTAGTGGTCACTCGGCCGAGTAGCTTGGGTACTCGACCGAGTGCGTCGTACTCGGCCGAGTATGTCCATACTCGACCGAGTAACTCGTCTAACAGCGTGTTATTATAAAACGCGACGGCTGAGACATAATTCATTTCGACGGTTTCTTTTATCATTTCTAAAACCTAAACACTCTCTCCCTATTCTCTCATCTCTATCTACACCTATTGGGTAGCTTTGAACTCTAATACGAGAAAGGGAGACGGTCTATGCATGAGGTCATCGAGTCGGGTTTGTCGTCATCACTGACATTGATTGTTCTTCAAGGTGAGTTTGTGATTGATTGTCCTTTTCAGTAGTTCTTGAATAGCCTTAATGATAGGATACGATTGTTGTTGTAGGATACTATATGGAGTCTTGCTTGACATGGTGTGATGGATGCGTCATGTGGATTTGCGGAAAGGTAGGGTTTCCCTACAGTTGATTGCGTAATTAATTTGAGGTTGTTTGTGATTGATTAATTAATATGTTGCGTTGGATTGAGAATGGTTGATGAGTAATATTGTGATTGGTATTGTTGTGATGGGACCATTTTTGGGAGATGGTTTTAACCCGATGTTCGCCTCTTGTGGCTCCCGTCACAAGGTGACTGTGCACATTAATGTTCTGGGTGCGCTCGTTGCGATAAGCGGGACTTAGATGGGAAAGGCTGCAGTCCCCTACTAGCGGTGAGGGTTACCTGTTGCGATGGATAACCTGACAAGGCTATACACTTAGGTGTAAAGCCGGTTACTGGTGACGATTGGAGTTAGAGGATGGGTACATCTGTTTGGTTGTGTTTGTGTATTGATTGCATCTTTGAGTTCGATCGCTTATCTTGGTTATGCAGTTGACTGACCCCGTTTATTTTTTTCAAAACTGTGGTGATCCATTCAGGGATGGTGAGCAGTTATCTTAGCAGGTGTTGGTTGATATGTTGTTTGCGGGATATGGAGGGGATTGAGTCATCACGTTGTCTAGCGAGTTGTCACTGTTACTTATGCTTAGTAGTTATTTTCAGTTGTTTCAGAGTTGTTTTCTTTTGGTATGCATGTATAAGTTGTAAGAAACATTTGATAAATGTTCTATTATGGTCTATTTGATATACATTACCTTGGGCAACCGAGATGGTAACGCCCTTATTTATTGGGGAAGGTCTTGTTAAAGATATTTGGTAAGTGGGGGTGTTACAAAGTGGTATCAGAGCGACGATTTTGGAACCTGAACCAATGAACCAAATGAATGTAGGGTGTTAAAATTAAAATGAACCTAGTGTATGTGTGTTGGGAGCCCCTCTTATGTCGATTTTGGGGGAGAAGGCGCCCTCATCTCAAAATCCCGGCCCAACATGCTTAAGCCAGCAACTTCGCGTGGGGTAAACGTATAATTTTATGCGTGTGTGTTGGATGTGTGATGTGTGGTTTCCATGGATGTTACTTTATGCTCGGTAAGAAAGTCGTACTGGTTATGATGCAAGAGATGATGTATGATTGTGCTCATGAATGAACTTGGGTGATTAGCTTAGAATTCTTCGTACGTTGGGCATGACATAAGAAGGAATGTGTAATGTTAGCGGTATGGCATGTGAATGTGCTATGATGTGTGGATGACTTGTAATAGTATTTCATGAAGTGAACAGAGTAGATACCTGTATGCATATGGTATTGTTGGTGATATAATTGAATTT
The DNA here is from genome assembly GCF_048544455.1 of Silene latifolia. Taxonomy (NCBI): domain Eukaryota; kingdom Viridiplantae; phylum Streptophyta; class Magnoliopsida; order Caryophyllales; family Caryophyllaceae; genus Silene; species Silene latifolia. The sequence continues at coordinate 316,160,133 of NC_133537.1, forward strand.
GAATAGGTTCTGTGTGCATGTAACATTGTTAGTTTATTTTGAAATAGTTACGCGAAGTATAATGTATGATGTGCAATTAAGTGGTATAGATGTGCGTGATTGGTGAGTTGCGTGGTATGTGGTTGAAGTAGGGCCTAAATGTGACGAGTTCTGAATAAGTTTGGACTCCGAATAATGCTTATTATTTTGTAGGGAAGATTATACGCAGAAATCTCAAATTCCATTACTGTGCGAGGATACTCGACCGAGTACTCGGAAGTCAGTAGCTATGGTAACATGCAAATCTGAGTACTCGACCGAGTAGGCACGGGTACTCGACCGAGTAGAGGCTACTTGGCCGAGTAGATCCAGTACTCGATCGAGTACCCCAAATAATTGCTTTTCAACTCTAATCTTTCCGGAAACCCTATAAACACTACTTCTATTCTTTTACACGCCTCATATCACTCTTTACACATAATTTCTTCAAATTTTTTTCTCACAGCCAATACTTTGGTGATTTGTGTAAATTTTGCTCTCGGATTTGCTCTCTTACCATCACTCTTTCAATTAATTTCCGACTTAAGGTAATGTATCTTTCAAAACTTCTTGCTTTTAGCAAATCAATTATGTAATTTGCCCCAAATCTGAAAATTTCTACTCTATAATTCAAAGATTCATGTTTGTATGTTGCTAAGTTAGTAACAATTACTTTCATTGATTGATTTATGTATGCAAAGGACGATTTCCACGCCCAAATGATAGGTCCATCCTACTTATTAAAAGAACAACCACAAAGTTGAGTTGTCAACCTGTGATTAAAAGGACAATTTTTTATTTTTTTTCATACTGACCCCACCACGTTTTCCGCCAGCTTTCAATTCAAATCTTTTTATCTTTTAAATACAACAATACAAAAAATACCTAAATCTCATAACTTAGTTAGCTAAATTACGGAGCTTGATATTGGATCTGGGTAAGGTTAGAGATACGAAAACTGTTTAATACGCAAAAAATCAGTGAAACCAATTTGCCAAGCTTTTAAGACTAGAAGACGACATAAAAAAATTAATTGTCATAAATTATTGTAAATATTTCAGATTTGAAACTAATGTTAAAAAAATATGAAATTTACAGATTTGAAACAAATTTTATTTTTCAAACAACAAACTAACACAGAAAATATTTTAAAACGAAGAAAAAGATGCAAAATTATTTTTTGGAAAAACAAATTCATAAATTACATTATTAATAAATCAGTCACTAGATTATACATCGTTCAAGAGTTATGGGTAAACACTCACAAAAACGAGGATCGAAATAATTATTAGAAACATGTTAAAATTGCATAAAATGAAAAAAAAATAACAAATTAAAAGGATTGATAAAAATAGAACAGGAAAATATGGTAAAATAAATATAATCGAAAAAATGTTAATGCAAAATATGTATATAAACAATATCAATTTAAAAATCAGAAATCGTCAAATCACATTTAAGAACGAATCCGCAAATTGTTTGAAGATATAGACCTTCGAAGATTAAAACAACCAGCCTACTATGAAGTATGAATGATGAGAAACAAAACAAGGAGGTGAAATTGAGGGAGAGAGAGGCATTTAGAACATTGGTGAGTCATAATTATATGCATATTTATGCTTCTCCTTAATTACTTTTGATACGGTTTTCGTGCTAGTTTATATCATTTATATGCCTTTTATGTTAGAACGTTGATACTTCCGCTTTTTGATGTTTAATGCAGGAATGATGCATTTGAGGAGCAAAGGGATGAAATGGGCATCGCGGAGTAGGCATGAAGGAATACACGAAGCATGACATGGGAATCTATAAGAATGAAGGAAGAGAAGTTAAGAAGAAAACACGGAGAAAAGAGCAGAAACAAGTGATGCCTCGATCAACTTGATCCGGGCTCGATCGAGGAAGAGGTGACTCAATCGAGTAGCTCAAGGCTCGATCAAGGAACCATTATTCTCTATAATTTCCGCAATTTTCCTTAAGTCGGTTACATTTTATTATAAATAACTAATATCGTACCCTAGTTTATTTA